>NW_026606070.1:9745000-10945000 GCF_029834395.1 Sorex fumeus
TGTTTCTTCAATATCTAATAATAGTGTGATTCCATTTCTCTCTTTGCTACATAGTAGTTGTAATCAAATCAATGGAGAAAAAAGGACCCTCATCAAATTATCAAATTAATGAGGATAAAATGAAATCCAAGATTTAAAAGCTCCATAAAAACTATTACATGTTTTACTAGTGCTAGGTATTATTATCACCATTTATTAATATTGAGTGTCTGGTGTAGAAATTCTAAAATAAAAAATCACTTTAGATAAAATTTTCCAAATACCTAAAGGTGAGGTCAAATACTTCTATTTAAGTAAGTTTCAAATTTGATATGTATTTATGCTTTACTATATCTTTTATAAACCTCAGGTGAGGGTTATTTGAGTTCCAAAACAGAGTAATATGTTGCAATTTTTTTTGTCAACCCATCATCTTGAGCATAAATGTAACATTTGATGTATACATCAAACAAGTACCATGTCAGAAAATATAGATAAAATTCCTCCTAAATGAAGGGATTTTTTTTGCATAACTCTAGTTACACAGGCTATATAATCCTTGTGATTATAGTGTGAAAGAAAGAAAAGAACAGAAAAAACAGAAAAAGAATTTGTGCTGAAACAGAAAAAGAAACTGAAAGAATGTTTGGTTAAATTTAAGTTGTTTGAAATCAATGATTAAAGTTTAAAACGTGTAGATCACAGGTAGCATCTACAGTAGTAAGTTTATCAGTAGTGATAAATGCGTCATGTTTATTGCAAAAAGGTTTTTTTTTTAACAAGTTTTATATCCCATAACAAAAGAACAAATTTAATCCCTTCTCTAGAACAGATTATTTGTTAAATGTCAACTTGCTGGAGATGTCTAGAATAAACAAATACATGGTGTTTCTTATCCTAATAACAACTGTAAAGAGAATTCCAAAGAAAAATAATAGTGAAAAGTAGAAAAAGAAGGCAGAGAAAAGATGTATTTTAGAATGTATGGCTGACCAATGATCATTCTTTATCAACTGTTTGATATGTATCCCTATAAAATATCTAAAAATAAAGCACTCTGGATACAATTTATTTGTGAGTCCTACATACTGTAATTCCACATTTTGTTTTTATTCAGTTTAATATAAAAATCTAAAGCATTTGACTCACCATCAATATAAACTTCAAACATAAAAAACTATGAAGACTTGCAAAAAGTTAAAATAATTTTTATTAATACAAACTCAAGTCTCCACTCTTCACACTAGTCTCTTACTTTTGATGACATTCACATAAACTTTCTTTGACATTTCCAATTTTCTCCCATTACATTTTGATTATGACAAACTTAACTTCCCTCCTAAATGTGTGTGTGTGCACATTCTTAGGTCCTTAAACTGATATTAGTCACTTTCTAAGATTTTTTCCCCCTTCCTATCCTTTCAATTTATAGTTTTTTAGTTTTTCTATCATTGACCCAAATACAACATCTTTAGAAAGTAAAGTAGAAAATGCAACACACTGAGAACTTTAGTAATTGTAATATTTCCCTATTTGTTTTACTGCGCATACTTGGGTGTTCAAAGACCTGCTACTCTTAGACAAAGTAAGTTCGTCTCTCTGATTAGGAGATAAAGGCCAAAACCAGATTTCATTGGGAATTCCTGCTTTGGATCTATTTCCTAGAAAGGAGAAAGCATCAGGCCTTAGGAAGAAGTTTGAAATGTCACCGGGTCGAATGCATATCCTACCTGTAGGATAGCAATTGAATTCTTCATCAGCCTCCTGATTGTGATGACTCTGTCAATTATTTGCTTATGATTTTTTCATGCAAAAACACTGCATACAAAAAATATCATAAAAAATGCCTGCTATTACAGGAGTGAAAATATAAATTAGTGTTCTGAATTTTTAAAAAAATCAAAATTTTAAAGATCTTTCTGGAGACAGCCTTTTAGAGTCAACAACCTCAAAAACTCATTTTAAAAACTTAGAACAAAATTGCAGTGTAACTTTACTGCTATTCGTATTATCCTCCTGTTTTCTCTTCCTCATCACTACTACCACTCACTTCCTTACAGGATATATCACTGAAAGACACTCAAAATAAATGAAAATGATATACCTTTAATTTAGAGATAATGTCCTTCAAAATGTACACATAATCTGATTTTGAGGGGATACATTCATTTATTTATTTGTTTATTTTTTAATTTTTATTAGTGAAACACCATGAAGTACAGTTGTAGATTTACAAATTTTTGTGCTTGGGTTTCAATTATACAATGATCAAATACCCATCCCTCCACCAGTGGGTGAGGGGATACTTTTAATAGAAAACAGATCCTTCCCAATAGACTTAATATAGGTAAAGGTAAAGGTAAAGGCCCTCCCGTTGATCGTCGATTTGCTCGAGCGGGCCCAGTAACGTCTCTATTGGAGACTTTGTTGTTACTGTGTCTGGCATATCGAATACTCTTGGTAGCTTGCTGGGCTCTCCGAGAGGGGTGGAGGAATTGAACTCGGGTCAGCCATGTTGGCCGCGTGTAAGGCGAACGCTCTGCCCGCTGTGCTATCGCTCCTTTTAACTAAAATTAATAAGTAACATAACTTTTGGGGGAAACATACTACTAACACACACACACACACAAATTAAATTTCTAATCTAATCCAATTACCTGCAGGACACTTAAGTCATTATTCTGATCTGGGTGGGTCCTACCTACCAAACCATCTCTACATAACAGCAACAAGAAAAATATGCAAGCTCTGAAAATGTGCTGTATTTAGCAAAGCTCACTGACAAATATTTGGTGCTTGTTTTCAGACTTACAAAATAAGGAATCCTCGAGTCTCCATGCTGAAAGAAAAAAAAATGCAATGCTTTATTGCACACATTATCCCTATACATATTATGCTTGCCATTGGGCCACGCCTGTCAGCATTCTGGACTGTTCCCAGTAGCTACGTGGGGTGGAGCTCAGCTCCCAGCAGTGCTGGAAATTGGGGACCTCCCACAGACAGCATGTGCTCTAGCCCTTCCAACCATCTCTCCAGCGGCACTAAGCCTCATTTTCACTCTGGAATGTGACCTTTTTCTTCTCCTTTTAAAACTTGCTAACATTTAGCAAAGCCAAACTTTCTTCTTTCTCCATGGCAAATCAGAAATAAAAGTGACATATCCTAAGTCCCAGAACAGGAATTAAAAAAGGAGAAGATCAAGAAGCATGAATAATCCTCAAACCCTAAAAAAAATTTAGAGCTCATCAGATTTTCCTAATCTTTATAAATTACAGCTCCACTGAATTCTCATCCTTGAATTTTTGCTTCTTCTTTTTATCTTTTGGTTCTTGGGCCACACCCTGTAATGCTCAGGGCTAACTTCTGCCTCTGACCTCAGGGATCACCCCTGCTGGGTTTGGGAAGGATATGGGTGGCTGGGGATTAAACCCAGATCAGCTGCACGCAAGGCAAGTGCCCTATGCACTGTCTTATCTCTCCAGGCCCTCATCTTTGAATTTTAGTCTTTAGAAACAAGGTGTGATTTTCTCAAAGAGAAGGAAAACAGATGATGTAAAATGACTAAATCAAAAGGTGTCCCTCTTCTCCACCTTCTATATGTTCTATTCATTCTTCTATATGGTTTAAAATGACAATTAGTTACATTTGCACTAACTTTTCTCCCAAAGGTAAAGCCTTCTCACACTTTTTCAGCAAAACAAAACAAAATCTCTCTTCCCAATTCTGAGGCTCAAAACATATTTTCCCAAAGTCATTACAACATACATATATTCCAGGCATTCTCTGTGTTACAAGGGGCCACATATCCAAATAACCCAAGGCAGAGACTCGTATCTCCATATATTTATTTATATAAAAAAGCATTTATTAAATGATGGTACCTGAAAGCGAAATATCTGTAAATGGAGATACGTGTTTTTTCTCTAATTTCCCTCCCTCTGGCTTTCCTGTGTGATGAATGCTCTTATTAACTGTGTAAATTCAGACAACTAACTTCTTTAATCCTCAGTTTTCTTATAGAATATGGGAATGATAAATTATTAGTTTGAAGATTAGATAGCATAACACACACAAAGTGCTGAGCAATTTGCTCCTTGTTCTTTAGAATATAGCAATCTCTATAACCACTACAGGAGTCTTTGATCACATTGGTTTCCTGTTGTTGTCAGAATACATTACATACTCATATGTAATGCATGTGCAAATATACATTTAGTTCTGCATTATCTTCTTGCTTCCTTTGCTTATTACTTTATTTCTTTTCTTACTTGGTATTTCACCCACCACCCCTTAAATCCTTCTCTTTCGTGAAAATGGGTCATCTAGTTTCTCTCAAAAGTTAAAATTTAGGGGCTGGAGCAATAATACAGCAGGTAGGGCTTTTGCCTTGCACACAGCCAACCTGGGTTCTATTCCCAGCATCCCATATGGTCCCCAGAGCACCGCCAGGAGTAAGTGCTGAGTGCAAAACCAGGAGTAACCCCTGTGCATTGCCGGGTGTGACCCAAAAACAAAAAGTTAAAATTTAAGTACTCTGATCAAAATAATCTGCTTGTACCATAGATTCTGATAGATCAAATTTTCTCCTTGCATGCAGATCACTGAAAGAGTGGTTGGGATGGAGGTGGAGAGTAATTACTTTAGTCATCTCTTCACTTTATCTGTCAGAAGCACAGGGAGTATGACAGATACCCTGGTTCAGAAAATTTCACCCACTATAGTCTACAAAGCATGAACCAATACAAAATTAATTAGTATGAGACTACAGTAATATTAATAGAATTGATAATAAGAGAATTACTTATAAATTCAATTTTGAATTTCTGTTCATGAGGGTTCTTTTTAGGGAGGCGATGTTAATGTAGATAAAGACTTGAATGAATACTTCCAGAACCTTCCTTGGACTCTTCCCTTTTTAGTCAGGATGATCTGGACCCTGCCTCAGCATCTAAAATGTTGGACAAGTCTCTCTCTCATCTGATATAAATGACAGAATATCACAAGAATCTGAGTATTAATTTACTTGGAAAAAAATCTATTAAATAAAAAAAGAGAAAATCTTACCAGTCTTTTATACTTAGCAAGGCGATATTGGGGGGGGGGGGGAGAATTTACCTAGTACAAATCAAACTTATTGTCCTCAAAATTCCATAGATCAATGAGACTATTTTGATTCCTACAGGAATTCTTTAAAAACCTGACTTTTAAAATGGCACTCTATTGTTAAATTTCTCTTAAATTACTGCAAACATGGTAGGAACGTTAGATCATGTGATAAAAAAAAAACTGGTATTGTGTATGCTTTCTTTTTTTTCGATTTTCTGATATATGTCTTTTTTCATCAACTAAATAATAAATTCCATCTTGTGTCTCCTTGTCTCCTTTTATGTTTTTTGGTTTGGGGGACATGCACAGCCGTGCTCAAAGCTTACTACTGGCTCTCCACTCAGGGACCATTCCTGGAGGGGCTTGGTGCTGGGTATTAAAGCAGATGAGCTGAATGCAAGGCCAGCAGCCTACACACTGCACTCTCTCTCTCTCCAGCCTCTGTATTCTATACTGTGTGAATCATCTATTCTGCTCCCTCAGAAGTGTCTGGCATAGTCAGTGCGCAACAAAGAGATTTACTTAATCATTTGTCAAATATCCTTTGAGCACCAATTGTGCTCATCCCTTAAAACTCAGTATAGGGATACAGCGAAGACATCACTAAGTCCTCCAAAGGACAGACCAGACTCTGTGGAAAAGGACACAAAGCAACTATTTGCTCACCCTTCATTCATCAAATAGTCATTCGGCACTCCCTGTAGGCCAAGAGCAAATAATCACCCAAACATCTTTATATTCTCAATTGTGCTCGTCGTTCTGAATTAACTAGGCAGCATGAGTTCATAATTGCAATGCATTTCGTTATCACAGCGGGTTTTAGAAATGCAGTCAAGAAATCTGCCCTGAGCTCTTATGACGTGAGAGATTTCCTCGCACTCCTAAGTAACCCCATCTCCCACGTGCGGGCTCCCCATCTGTCTCTCGCCTGCACCCCCCCCCCGCCCCCCACCCGGGCTCTGTCTGCTCTGTGCGCATGCGTTAAGTTCCAGCCTCCTGGTCTCCACGTCTGCGGCAGCTATGGCCCATTTCTCTGTGATGAAGCTGTTTCTAGACTATTTATTTATTCACTTATTTATTTGCCTTTTGGGTCACACCCAGCTATGCACAGGAGTTACTCCTGACTCTGCACTCAGGAAGTACTCCTGGCGGTGCCCAGGGGACCATATGGGATGCTGGGAATCCAACCCCAGTGTGCTGCGTGCAAGGCAAACACCCTACCCACTGTGCTATCGCTCCAGCCTCCTGTTTCTAGAATCTTAAGAACAGATTTCGATATGCAAGACGTCAACTAATCAAATCTTGCTTCCAAACAGTACTGTGGATTGGTGGTCTGATCACTGGTATGGATATGACTTAAAAAAAACGTTCTAACAGTTGAACCTGGTGCAATTTTTCCCAAAGTCTGTAATGAAGCAAGAGCGAGATACCGTCTCCTGCGTCTGTGCCGGGACACCCACTCCACTCGGCTCTGAGATATATGTAGTCCTGTGAGGAAGAGGGCAGGTCCCCACAGATATAAAATATGATTCCAAAGTGAGCTCAACTGCTTCTAATAAAGACCTTCTATTAACAACCCTCCCAGGTTTGATGGATCACCTTGGTGGGACAAATAAAAAAAATAAAAGATGTTCTTGTGATTTGAAGGTGGTGGCTCTTCCATCTGACGAATCAAAAGGAGGGCCCAGCCCGGCCTGACCTCCGGTGCCAGCTGGCGAGAGCTGGCAGGGCACCTCGGGAAGGCCACCATAACGGGAGCGGGTCTGCGTGTGAGGGTTGCAGGCCGAGCCGAGCCCTTCTCCCGGCCAAGTGCTGGCAGAAAGGCCCAACTGTGACATTACGAGCTAGAGGACAAAAAAAAAAAACCCCACAAAAGCAACGTGGACAGAAACTGAATCCAGCCTTCCTTCTCCACCCTTGTCCAGCCTCTGATTTCACTTCAAATGTCCCCTCGGTCTCCCCCAACCCCACAGGCCCTCTCCTCCCCAGCACACAGCCCAAATTAAGCCAGAACAGGCCAGCAATGCCATCGGCCCGCCAGGGAGAAGGCTCCGGCGACTCTGAGCCCGACTCGCACACAGCCAGCTGAATATAAATTTCCTTCTATCTCATCAAGCTCTCGCTGTTTGGCCTCCTCTGACTGATATTGGCTCATCATACTTAATCTAGGGTGAAATTTCCTCGTCTGAGCTAAATTACTCGCAGCCATCAAGGGAAGCGATATTTATTTTTCGTGGGGCTAATGACCTGTCCCCCAGACCCACCCACTGATGGTTATTTACTGGGGCCCAGATGCTTGAGCTCAAAATGAGTGCTAATGTCAGCAGGTGCCATCCCTCATTCGGCTCAGTGATTGAATTGGAGCGATCCCATTGACATTGACTCTGCGACTTTTAAGGCCATTACCCTCCGCCGGAGATGAACCTCTCATCACGGCTCTGACAGTGACAGCTGATTAGCGACAAATTACAAGCACGAAGGTGCGGCGGCTTTATTGGGCAGGGCAGGACCAGTGGTAATGGGGAAAGGTGTAGGGAGAATGGCCAGGAGGAGAAAGAGGGACGAGAAGACCAGAAGCAGAGGGAGAACCTCAGATATTCCTCCTTGCAGTGTGTGAGTCTGTGTGCGTGTGTTTCGATCCATTCTTAGTTCTGACCCCTTCGTCTATTGATTGTATTTAGATGCAGAGTTTCATGCAAAGAGATATTCCCAACTCAACACATAAACCTTAAGCAGGCGAGAATTTCTACATAGGGATTTAGGCTGTGAGAGAGAAAACAGCATTTTAATAACCAATAATCCATCGGCAATTCCAGCACAAAACAGCTTTTGTTCAACATAGCAAATAGCTGTGTTCTCTCTTTTCTTTATGCATATTTGAAACTGTGCAGGCCACCAAAACATAAAAGTCTTTTGGAATCTGTTTTAAAAAAAGGTTTCTATAGTTTCTAGTTAGATTGCTTTTGCGGAGTCTAATGTAAACTGCTGTTTTAAGAACACAAATACAGTTCTGATCATTATCTCCTCACACACAGAAGCGCGTTCTCTATCCCTGAGCTGCCTGGCTGGTCCACCAGTAAACTTTCTATCAAAGCATATTTTTATTATTTTTTAAAATTTTTATTAGTGAAACACCATGAGGTACAGTTGTAGACTTACAAATTTTTGTGCTTGGGTTTAAGTTATACAATGATCAAGTACCCGTCCCTTCACCAGTGTCCATTTTCCACCATCGCTGATCCTAGTATCCCTCCCAACCCCCATCCCCCCATCCCATCCTGCCTCTGTGGCAGGGCATTCCCTTTTGTTCTCTCTCTCCTTTTGGGTGCTGTGATTTGCAAAAGAGGCATGTACTTGGGAAATTATTTCTTGGGCACTCTTTTAGTTAAAATTTTCCATTTTCTGTTAGGGAGGATTTATTGGTTTGAGCTATTTTGTATCTTATTCAAAGAATTCAGCCTGAGAATTTTCGGCAACAGGGAGTTTTCAGTTTGGGGTTTGTTTGTTTGTTGTTTTGCTTTGTTTTGGTTTTTCTGTTTTTAGTTTTTGAACCATACCCGGCAGTTTTCTGGGATCATTCCTAACTCTGTGCTCAGCAGTGACTACTAGCGGGGGCTCAGGGGACCCTATGGGTGCTGTGGATAGATAGGGTGGGCAGTATGTGAGGCAAGGGTCTGACCTCCTGTGCTGGATCTCTCCAGCTGGACCACTGGGGATTTTGAAGGCAAAACATGCCGACTCACAACAACATTAACAATAGCCTCTGAAGACTCACACATAGCTGTAAGTCACAGTTCGAACAAATGCGCTGTGTCTTGGGCACTGTGTGGAAAGCCCTCTCTGATCTCAGCGCCCCACTTTCAGCTCTGATGAGGTTTGGTAGCCCACTCACCACTCCACACTTACATCCCAGTTAACAGAACCCCAGTACCAGCTCCCCCTGCAACCACCCACCTGCGCACAGCAGAGCATGATGGACAAAATCAAGAGGATTTGGAGGTACTCAGATCGCTTAATCTTGATAATTAATCTCTCCCCTTCCTTCCACAGCTCTCCTCCTCCATTATTTCCCATTACCCTTCCCACCTGCCTCGGGATCACTCCCAACACAATTGGAAGTGAACAAGGCAAAGGGTTTTGTTGTTGTTGTTGTTGTTGTTAAGACCATAATGCACTTTAATACCCATATTAGCCAACAACAACAAAAATAACAAAAGCCTCTGGTGACTGTCTGGGAAGTGGGAAGAGGATATGGGGATTCTGGGGTGGGCCTGCCAGGGAGGGCTGACTGGCACATCTTCCCAGCGTCAGCCCCTTGGTCAGCCAAGACAGGACGGAAGCTTGGAACTGGTGAGTGAAGAACTACTGACATCACTGGACCTGGGAAAGGCCACAAATCAAGACCTTTTGGGGTTCCGGTGTTTCCCAGAAATTCAGTTGTCGAACACTTATCCGCACACCACAGCAGGTAATACTGTTGTTTGGAAACACATTTAAATACTGGGGCAAGGTCAGTCTCTGGGAGGACGGGGTGGGTAAGGAAAGAGAAAAATGGCTTGGTAGCAGGCATTTCTTTCTTCCCACTGATAAATCTTCATTCTGAGTTTCCATGAGATGTGGCTATTCAAGATTTACAGTTCAAAGGGCAAGGAGCATACTTTTGATAAAATGCTATTAAAGCAAAAGAACCCATAGTCGGACCAATAAACAATAATCATGTTTTGTTGTGGAGTAAACATTACATTTATTCACAGCAGTTTTTGGGTTGATTTTTATCTGCAAGGGGCCTTATAGGTATAGAATGTGCAATATACTCAAATGAAGAAATACAATCTGACTTTCCATAGGCAAGATAGGAAATCGATCTATCCAGCGATCTTTTTGCAACTGCATAAAATAATAATGAATTTTCATAGTAAAGGAGTTTACTAAGCACTGTAGCACTGTAGCACTGTCCTCCCATTGTTCATCGATTTCCTCAAGCGGGCACCAGTAACGTCTCACAACAAATTGTGAGACTTGTTACTGTTTTTGGCATATCGAATATGTCACAGGTAGCTTGCCAGGCTTTGCCATGTGGAGGAAATACTCTCAGTAGCTTGCCAGGCTCTCCAAGAGGGGCAGAAGAATTGAACCTGGGTCGACTGCATGCAAGGCAAACACCCTACCCACTGTGTTATCGCTCCAGCCCAAATGAGTTTACTAAACAATAGAGATATTTTAAAACTTAATCCATAGGGTCAATATAGCTTTCAATGACTGAGAGCACTGAAAATTGGCTTGTCCCTCGTTCCACACTCAGGCTGTATCTTTTTCACCCCTGGAACGTCAGTAGCCAACTGCATGCTCTGCATTGCACAAAACCCTCTTCAGCTCAATCCCCTTCAGTCCTACACCTACAGCTGTTTCCTGAGCATATCCAGTGCAGATTCCCTAAACCCAGCACGTTCCAGTCTCAGTCATCAGGGTCATCAGTCATCAGGATCCCTGGGAACGTGAATTTTCCTCCCATGTTCTTTATCTCTGGGAATGCTATTCCATCTACCCATGTGTCCCTAGAAGTACCTGTGTTTTTTTTTTGAAATTATTTTTATTGAATCACTGTGAGATAGACTCTTAGAAAGCTGTTCATGATTAGGTTTCAGTCATACAGTGTTCCAACACCCATCCCTCCACCAGTGTATATTTCCCAGCACCAGTGTCCCCAATTTCCCTCCCTCCGTCCCCTCCATCCCCACGTCCCAGCCTACTTCTCTCTCTTCCTTTTGGGCATTGTGTTTTGCAATACAGATACTGAAAGTTTATCAGATATATCCCTCTACCTACTTTTAACTCTCAGTTCTTGTACAGCGTGATCATTTCCGGCAACTATTGTCATACTGTTCCCTTCTCTATCTTACCTACCCTGACCTACCACTGCTCCCACACTGGAGAACAATAGAACTCAGCAGATCTTAACTTCCACCTAGACCTTTAGTTTATTCATCTCTCTACTTGTGTAGCTACTGCCCCAACCCAAAGCACTGGCACAACTCTGCACATATAAGCCCACAGACATCTCCGTGGCTCTGGGATAATCCTGTTGACATTCTGTGGGATAAGCCGCTGACATTTCCCAACCTCCAAATCTGCATTCTCCTTGCTACTCTCTGACCATCAACCTCCCTGACCAACATATACCTGACCAGGTCACTCTACTGCTTAAAATTCTGAAGTGGCTTCCAGATGACCAAACGTATTTCTGAGAAATGGTTCTTTGACCACAGGGGCACACAGCTATCGTGAACACTGTGTAGAGGAATTTACTACACTCCCTAGCTGCTGTGTAGAGGAGTTTACTACACACTAGCTGCTGTGTAGAGGAGTCTACTGCACACACCCCTTTCTTCAACTCCTCTAGATCATATTCCTTTTTTTTAAAAAAGAAAGTAAGTTTTCAGGAACTGAAATTAGAGCTAATTTTTATAAGGTAAATACAAAACTTGAACCACAAAGCCAAGGATATGAACAAAGAAAATATTTCACAGGGAAGTTGCAAGAGACAAGGAAACAAGCAGAGGTCAGTGGATTAGCAAAAGACAGTGGAGTCAAAGAAGCTAGAAAAAAAACAAATAAAGTACAAAAAAATCAGGAAGAAGGTGAAGGCAGTTTCAAGGTTGACCCAGGATCATTGACAGTTTGCGTCAGCCCAGCTCAAAAAGACAAATGCAGAGCTCAGCATGTGAGCAACTGAGATCATAACCCATGAACAGCTACCAACCAACCAAAACCTCAATATCTTCTGAAAACCTGGGATTAATCGTCTTATATAACTAAGAGCTTTGTTGAAAGAACTGACATACATTAAGTGCTTATGTCACTACTGGGTATATTGGGTGTTTCATAACAGTGATTCCTACTATTTTTATTTAGTCTAAAGTTAATTCAGAAAGTGATCTGGCTAAAACCCATAACTTTCTCCCCAAATATGAGCAACAGTACTAGTTAATATTTATACCCCGGTTTTCTAGACCTGTTAAAATATGGTAGGTCAACAATTAAATGACCTCTTCACCAAACTGAGTTTTGAACCAATGGAGAATGAAATGTGTAATTCATATGAAGAGCAGCATGATGACCGTTGAGTTACAGGTAACACTGGGTGAAAGCACATGGGTGAGTTTTGCCACCAACACTCCCCAGAATCAGATCCCTGGACATGGGCAACTAGACAATGTCTGCTAAGTAGCCACGGCTGAGTGAGGAAAACTATCCAGTGGCACATTCTGTGTAGGTCTGAGAACTGCGTCAGAGTTGCTTGTCTCTACCCCCCCCCCCCCCCCCCACCCATTCACCTTCCAAGCCAGGCTATCCTTTATCTAGGAGCAAAAGGGGGACTTAGGGGCCAACCACATTCCTCTCTGGAGACCAGAGTGGGAAATAAATATACCCCAAATGGTTGGTTCTAATTCCATTTCAGAACATGTACTCCCTTTGTTCACAAAAACATAAAAAAAAAAGATCCATAGAATTCTGCATTTGGTTAGCCTGTCCTTGCCCAAAGGCAGAACTGTTAAACTATTTGCTTGTACAGCTAGTGAGGAAGGATGCTGAGAGACTCATTTTCCCACAGAGGCCCCTTACATGTCCTTATTGCCTGCAACGGTCCCTCCTCACCCCTTTGCACAGAGACCTGACTCTCAAGCATCTCTCCTTTGATTCACTTACTTATTCATTGTTGGCAGTGCCATGGATCCAATCCAGAATTTTACACATGCCAGGCAAATGCTGTACCACTGAACTACCGCCTCAGGACAAAGGTCACTTTTATTTTTACTTGAAGAAACAGTTCTGTCACATTATTTTTCAGGTGTGCATCATGTCTTTATATTACATTCACCACTAGAAATTCAATTTTATCCGTTATAATATGATTGGCCCTTTGACCAGATTTACTCACCCTCCTCCCGTACTAGTGCCCACTAATTTGAGGTACATCACTAAAGTCTACAGGGAGGTGATCATTGACATCAAGAGAGGGGCTCGGCAGGGTGATACCATTTCACCGAAACTCTTCAGTGCCACCCTCGAGAGCGTCATGCGACGACTGGAATGGGAAGGAATGGGAGTGAAGATAGACGGTCGGCAACTACACCACCTCTGCTTCACTTATAACATCTTTTTAATAACACCAAACATCAGCCAAGCGGCACAAATGCTGGCCGACTTCGACTGTGAGTGTGGAAGGGTCGGACTACAGCTGAATCTAACAAAGACAATGTTTATGAGAAACAGTCTTGTTCCTGAAGTTCCATTCGCTCTCAATGGTGCGACCATCTCTGAATTCAACAGTTATGTGTACCTAAGTCAGGTCGAGAATTCAACATGACGAATGACCTGGCACCTGAGTTGTTCAGGAGAAAGAGAGCGGCTTGGAACGCCTTCAAGAACGTGGAAAAAATAGCTAAGAGGACAAAGAACCTCTGGCTCCGGGCACATCTTTTCGATTCCACTGTTTTTCCTGCATTAACATAAGCCTCAGAGACCTGGGCCCTATGCAAACAGGATGAGAACGGTTTTCGGTTCTCCCAAAGAGGAATCGAAAGAGCTATTCTTGGAGTATCATGCTTCACTCAAATGAGAGAAAGAATCCAGAGTTCCGACTTCCATCGACGCTCAAGAATCAGGGACGCTGTCTCATTTGCCAAGGCGACAAAAATCAGATGGGCTGGACACGTAATGAGATTTGGAGACGTCTGCTGGACTAGAGCTGTTACTGTCTGGATTCCACAGGACGTCAAAAAATCGCGTGGCCTCCCGCCTATGAGATGGTCAGACTTCTTCATCAAGACCCTGAACGATCGGTTTGAGGCTGTTTGTGTTCCTAAAACGAGCAGCCACCATTGGGCTACATTAGCACGTGACAGTGACGAATGGAGACGTTACTGGCGCCCGCTCGAGAAAATTGGTGAGTAACGGAATCTCAAGTGATCAAGTGACCGAGTGCTCACTAAAGTCTAAGTGCTCTTTGTTTTGACCATCATATTGCTGGGAGATTGATAACTGTCCGTGCTGGTCTGTGGACCAGTGGTTTAAAGTCCTTGTTCTCAGAGTTTCTGTTTATTTTATTTAGTTCATCCATTTGCTTGTCTTCTCTAAGACATATGAGAGGAATCATATTTGTCACTCTATGTCCATCACACTTCAACTAAATGTAATAGCCTCTAGGTCTATCTATCCATGTCACTGTAAATGACAGATTTTAGGTTTCTTTTTCTTTAAAAATATATTGAACAGCATTCCATTGCATATTTATAGACTTCTTCATCAATTTGCCTGCTCTTGGTTTTATAAATATAATAAACATGGGATACATAAACACTTCTAAGCTGGTGTTTTATTTAGGGGTACGTAAGAGGAATATGATAACTGGATCAAATAAAAAAAATGCCCACTTTCAATTTTCTCAGAAATATTTGTATGTTTCACTTAATAGCTATCCCAATTTACAAGCCCGACTACAGTCAACAAGGGTCGCCTTCACTCCACATCCACACCTTCCCTCCTGATAAAATCCAAATTTCAAAACAATCCTTACTCATCCACAGAACAAAGTCTGTCCTCTTGGAAATAATTAAATATTTCAGAAACAAACTAAATGTCTGCAACTCCCTTCCTGCTAAATTCCTTCAAAACATTCCTTGGTTTTCTCCAGATTAAAACAATTCTTGCGAGTCTCCTAAACTCCAGGATTTTTTAAAAAAAATTTTATTAGTGAGACATCATGAGGTACAGTTGTAGACTTACAAATTTTTGTGCTTGGGTTTCAATTATATACATTCTGGATTTTTTTTTTCCGCACCAGTATTCTATGCTGAATCATTCCACCAGATTCATAGGCTAAACCTCAATTGTGCTGCAGTGCAATTCCACTGCTCGCTAAACAAATATGAATATATAAATATATAATACCAAGACATTTTGTAGAAACATAAATTTCTAAGATTTTGAGAAAAATGCTGTTGATGTTACAGACTGATTTTGCTTAAATGGCCCTCATGGTTTAAGCTGCTCACACCGTATTAACATGACATTATTAGTAAGTTCAAACAATTTAATCTAATATCCTTGACATAATTTTAAGCTTAAAGTGGTAAAATTATTTGATAGGGCTACACATAAGAAAAACTCCAAAAAAAATGAATGAAAAATTAACTTACTTTATCAACAGAAACAAATCCACTAACCATTGCCCATGATATACATCATTCTGAAAAAGCCAAAAGATCACTTACAACTTATTTGCACAGCAAAAATCACACGGTAGAAAGTGAGTGTAGTGCTTGGTGATACTGCAGATGTCTGTGCAGTGGAACTGTCCCTGCGTCTGTGTGTGCTGTCAGCTGAAACTCACGGCAACATAATTGGGGAATAAGAAAAACAGAATGAGCCCATGACCCCATAGAAAGCCCTTAACCATGTGGGTTGATGAGAGCAAGTATCAGAACAAGATAATGTTCTCTTCACCATTCTTACCGGTCCATTTGAATGGCATATTTTGAGGCATTTCTGCTGATTCTGTGACTGTAACTTGTACACCATCCACAAATCCCCATCTGCAGCTACAGATGGTCCACATTTTTTCCCAGTGTTTATATCAGCTCTTGGAGATGGGTTAGTGAGAATGAAGGTTTCACAGTTAAGCTGCCCAAGCCAGGTGAGTAGACATGCTATATAGAACTGCAGTGAAGGCAAACAGAGAACCCATAGGGCTATACATATTCAATGCTGGGAAGTTCTGCATCAAGAACTATGGTGCAGCTGTACACAAATGCTATCTACCAGCCAACTTTCTTTGGTGCACTAAATACCATTCATTGGAAACTACTGAGAAAACTATTCAAAACTATTCAAACTTTTTTGAATCATTTACCAATTCAGCTTATGGTCTTGACACCAGAGATCTATGTTCTCCAGTACAGTAGCCAATAGCCACATATAGCTATTTAAAGTATTAATATTATTTAAAATTCAGTTTCTTTGTCATATGACACACACTGTTTCATGGCCACATGTGGCTAGTGGTTTCTATACTAAATGCCATAGATATAGAATGCTTCTACAGAATTTTGTAGGTATTTCTAGGTGCCAACACTAGCTCCAAGGCATGTGTCTTCATCAAACCTATATTTTGCCATCATATTTACTGACTCAATTATTGAATTTTTTCCCCTTTTCTACAAACATCTTGAGATACTTATTTTCAACAGGATCAATGCCATCTTCAGGCAAGACTCCAGAGTGACTCTTGTAAATCTTGTAAAAATCTTTTTTAAAAAGTACAGTGAAAACAGTATGGATGATTCTCAAAAAATTAGAATTTGATCTCCCATTTGACCCAGCTATAGCACTCCTGGTAATATATCCCAGAGAGGCAAAAAGGTATAGTCGAAGTGACATCTGCAATTGTTTGTTCATTGCAGCACTCTTTACAATAGCCAGAATCTGGAAAAAACCTGAGTGCCCGAGAACAGATGACTGGTTAAAGAAACTTTGGTACATTTACACAATGGAGTACTATGTAGCTGTTAGAAAAGATGAAGTTATGAAATTTACATACAAGTGGTACTACATGGAAAGTATCATGTTAAGCAAAATGAGTCAGAAAGAGTGGGATAGACACAAAAAGATTGCATTCATCTGGGGAACATAAAGCAACAAAATGGGAGACTAACACCCAGGAATGGCTGACATTAGTACCAGGAATTTTGCTCCATGACTTGAAGGCCAGCCACATGTGCCAGGTGAAAAGGAAGCTCAGATAGAGAAGAGAGCACCAAATAAAGGGTGTTGTGAGACCCTCCCAGGGTGGGAGAAGCATGCTAAAAGTAATCTATAGACCAAACATGATTGCCACTCAAGGCCTCTCTTGCAAAACACAGTACCCAAAAGAAGAGAGAGAGAACAAGGGGGAATGCCCTGCCACAGAGGCATGGTGGGACGGGGGGGGGGGAATGGGGGGTAAGAGGGATGCTGGGACCCGTGGTGTTAGAGGATGGGCACTGGTGGAGGGATGGGTACTTGATCATTGTATAACTGAAACCCAAGCACAAAAGTTTATAAGTCTATAACTGTACCTCATGGTGTTTCACTAATAAAAAAATAAATAAATAAAAATAAATTTTAAAAAAAGGATGTAGCAAACATACTTCACTAATCTTATATAGTCATATATCTCAGTCAATTAAACACGTGTGTAGTTCAAAAAAAAAAGTACAGTGACCAATTGTCTCTAGGCAATCAGGCAACTAAATACTAAATTTTATACTATTGCCTCCTCTGTGGAATTAAGGATATATAAACTTAATCAAATGTATTGTTCATTAACTTCCTATGTGTTTTTTCACAGTTCACATTGGTAACCAGATGCTTACTTTCTGACCTACATAACTGACACAACAGATAGCAGAAAACTAAGCATGTCCAATTGTAACCCTCAATACAAGTGTACTGCTCTTATTATATCCACACCACAATTTCATTCCTGAGAAAATTAATACTCCACTTGTTTACAGATTTGTTTAAAAATTCAGTCAGACTAAGACATGAACCAGACTTGTGTGAGCAGAAATATCACTTGATCACTTGATCATTTGACTTCCCGTTAATCGTTGATTTGCTCGAGCGGGCACCAGTAACGTCTCCATTTGTCCCTGTGGCGTGCTAGTGTAGCCCAATGGCATCTGTTCATTGTAGGAACACGAAGAGCCTCAAACCAATCTTTTATGATCTTGATAAAGAAGTCTGACCATCTGGTAGGTGGGCGGCCACGCAGTCTTTTGACGTCCCGTGGAATCCAGTCAGTAATGGCTCTAGTCCAGCAGTTGTCTCTAAATCTCATTACGTGTCCAGCCCATCTGATTAAGCAAAAATATACTTGTCTCTATTTGCCACACAGAACTGTCTTTTGCAGATTTGGGTGGCGGCAGAAAGCACAACTGAGTTTGTCTACTAACGTATCAGTGAGCAAACACTTAATTGGACATGCTTAGTTTTCTGCTATCACTTGTTTAAGTTAATATATCCTCAATTCCTCAGAGGAAGCAATAGTATAAAATTTAATATTTAGTTACTTGATTGCCTAGACAATTGGTCACTATACTCTTAAAAAAGGTTTTTATGAGTCACTCTGGAGTCCTGCCCAGAGTGATTCTTTATCTTCTCCTAAGCAATTCTATCTTATTGATGCAAGAGAAAAACATGCTTTAAGAGCTGTACCAATTATTGACTCTCAAATCTGATACTTTTTTGGGTTTTTTTTTTGAGCTACACTGGGTGATACTCAGGAGTTACTTCTGGCTCTGTACTCAGGAATTACTCCTGAAGGTGCTCGGAGGATCATATGGGATGTCAGGGATGGGATGCAGGCTGGCCACATGTAAGGCAAACACTCTACTTGCTGTGTTATTCCTCCGGCCCCATAAAACTTGATACTTTCAACTCTACTCAAATTCATCAGTGAGGAAACTTTCCATAAATCCAGGGAAATCCTTAATTATTTATCTATCATGGAAATAAATAATAATAATAAAGTTTGTTTTCATAAACACAAACAATTTTTGGAAAACAATGTTTGTTGCTTTCAATTTGTTGCTATATTTTAACCTTACATGCTGATTTTCAAAATAAAAAAAATTATGTTGCACAATTTTTTAAGCTTAGTTATTTATTATAATTCAGGTAGTTAGAATAATGTTCTGGAGCTGGAGCGATAACACAGTGGGTAGGGCATTTGCCTTGCATGCGACCAACCGGGGTTTGATTCCTCTGTCCCTATCGGAGAGCCCGGCAAGCTACCGAGAGTATCCCGCCCACACGACAGAGCCTGGCAAGCTCCCCATCGTGTATTCCATATGCCAAAAACAGTAACAACAAGTCTCACAATGAAGACGTTGCTGGTGCCCACTCAAGCAAATCGATGAACAACGGGAGGACAGTGCTACAGTGCTACAGAATAATGTTCAAGTATATAGTATCAATATACAAGATTTCTGCACCTTTCCACACCACAACCACCAAAGTCTCCAGAACCTTCCATTGTACCCACACCACTGCTAATCTGTCCTTCTTCCCCGTAAGAAAAAAGTTTTTTTTGTTTCTGCTTGTTTTTTAGTCTTTCAGAAATATTTATTAATATTTATTAAAACTATTAGTGAGACCCCGGGACGAACACTGAAATAAATTAAAAACAGGCTATCTGACTTTCATGTTCATATTGACAGGCCAGAGTGACTGCAAACTTGTTTCTCTTTTTTAAAGCACAGAAGAAATGTTTCTACCACGTTGGTCTTAGAGGCTCAATTTATGGGGTTTTTATTAGTTTTATTACTTAGAAAATCCCCTTTTGTTTTATTTATTGTTTGTTTAATTTCAAAGTGTTTGAATATTTCCCCATTTTTGTTTGTGATTACTTTCCATTTTTAGAGTATGGTCTGAGATGATAACTGATATAATTTCTTTTTCTTAGTTTTATGGAGATACATTTTGTGACCCAGAATTTTATCTATCTTGAGAACTATCCCATGCATATATATATCTTTTGGAGAAGAATGTGGACTCAACGTTTGGGGGAACAAAGTGCCCTACATATGTATGCTAGGCCCATCTATTCCAGCAAACCTACTTAAAACTTTTAATCTTATTACAGGACTCCTAAAATGGTTATGAGTATTATCCTATGCAATTTGAGAAGGAATAAGTCATATGACAGATACAGTATATTTGTATATTAATATACAGTAAAATAGCCTTTCCTTTACAAATCAGAATATTCTGATAATCTTCCAACAAATGATAGCAAGGTTTTTAAGAAAAAGTAGTTTTTGTAATATATTCAAAATTCCCAGAATTTTTTTTAGTCTTTTTGGTTTATTTAAATATTTCTACATGAAGAAACTTTTTTAAGATAGAAAAATAAACATGCTATCACTGAAATTAATCACAGAAAAGTAATGTTTTAACTTTTAATTAAAAAGCATTCCAATATATTCCTATGACGTAAACCATAAGAGTGTTCACTTATACATTCATTTTCTCACCCAACAGATATTTGTTAAATGCTTGTTATGAGTCTGGCAACATGCTAGGTACTGGCATTTAACAATGAATAAAAATAAAGATGACCTTATGACAATTCACAAGTACAAGCAAAACTAATAAAAAAAACCAACAAGACTGTTTGTGCAACTAGACAAATTTATACAAAAATTCATTTTTAAAAAAATAAAATAAAACATGCAAGAATAACTGCTAAAACAATGGGAAAAGAGCTGTTGGGGGGAAATATGATATGTTAAATGCTAAACTAATAAAGCCCAGGCACATCAATACTTAGACCAAAAAAAAAAAAGAGTAAGAAATCTTGATTGAAGTTTCATAGATGACAACTACTTTTGATGATTAAGTATTGTGAATAGTTTAACCTCTACAAATAAATTTATAAATTTAATGTAATTGTCAGCAAAATATCAGCACACTATTTGCAAAAATATCCAAAATGATCAAAAAATAAGTAGGGATATGAGGAGACAGTTCAAAGGACTATAATATGTGCTTTCCATGCTAGATATCTAGGTTTAATCCCTGAGCACTGAGCCAGGAGTAGTCCCTGAGCACCACCAGGTGTGGCCCTAAAACAGACAAAATAGAAGTGCAGTGAGTGGAGACTCTCATTCTTGTCAATCATAGTTACTATTTTGGATTAATTAAAGCAACTAGAAAACTAGACAATTTTCTTTAAAAATCTGCTTGAAACCACCGGAGAGCTAACAAAATACTGAGATTAATCAGCCCAGGATAGTGAATGTAGCACTGTAGCACTGTCCTCCCATGGTTCATCGATTTGCTCGAGCGGGCACCAGTAACATCTAACAACAAATAGTGAGACTTGTTGCATATGTTTGTGGCATATTGAATACGTCACGGGTAGCTTGCCAGGCTTTGCCGAGTCGGCAGGATACTCTCAGTAGCTTGCTGGGCTCTCCAAGAGGGTCGGAGGAATCGAACCCAGGTTGGCTGTGTGCAAGGCAAATGCCCTACCGGCTCTGCTATCCTTCAAGCCAAGGATTGTGAATAAACACCGAAAGACAAAATTCAGCTCTTAGGGCTCTTTTTGTCCTTTGAGATATTTGACTTATACATAATTTTCCAAACTGACCAGTTTTGACAGTCGTATGTCTTTGGAAACCTAAGGGACACAAGAGGGCTTCAGGGTCCCTGAGCAAGGTCTGCAGGCCTCCGCTTTCCAGGCACACGCTACTCATCAACCTCCCCCCAGAAAAGAATCAGGTGGAATTTAATGATAAAAAATAGACAAACTTGGGCTAGAGTGTTAGCACAGTGGGGAGGGCGTTTGCCTTGCACTTGGCCAACCAGGGTTCGATTCCCAGCATCCCATATGGTCCCTTGAGCACTGCCAGGAGTAATTCCTGAGTGCAGAGCCAGGAGTAACCCCTGAGCACAGCCAAGTGTGACCCAAAAAGTCAAAATAAAAAAAAAAGGTCTGCTTCACCTGTTTCACCTGTAACTGAAAAAACAGCAAGTATTGTGGAAAAGGCGACAAGTGATATTTTAAGAGATAATAAACTGTTCAAAAACTGACGATGTTATATTCAAAAAGGCTACTGAATATTAAGTGATAAAAAGAAAATACATATTTAGATACATCACAGAAAATTATCGATGAAAAAACTAAACGTTTAAATGCCAGGAAAAGAATGACAGATTATCTTCAAAGGGGCCAAGTTTTACATTTTCAGCTGAGTTTTCTCAAAAGACAACATAATATATTTGCAGCAAAATAATTAGAACAATGGAATGTTATCTCAACATGCTGAAAGAAAATAATTGTCAATCTAAAATTCTAGGCACAATACAAATATTCAAGATAAAGTGTGAAACAACAGTTTCCAGACAAATAAAAATGATAGTTTTTTTACCCATAAAATGCAATTAAGAAAACTGCAAAATGGAATTACCATAAATGGACATGTAGAGAAGCAGAAAGGATAAAACAATACATTATATGTGTAAACTTAAAAGAGTAATAACTAAATTACCAAAGTGTTATTGAGTTTAATATATAAAAATGAAGCTGAAGTTACAATTCAGCTGGGAGGTTAATAAATAGGACTGCTATAAATGTTAGATTCCTTCCATTGTCCAAAAGCATAATAATAGAATTAATATTACACTTTTATAAGTTAAGTATGATACTGTAATCTTTAGTATTACTACTAGGTTAATATTTAGAAACACAGCTTTCAAGTTCATATTGGAAAAAGTTGAAGTTTAAAATCAATCAAAAAGCAAGAGAGTTAAAATCTGATGCATTAAAAAGAAAGATCAATGAAATTGTTGAATCACTAATTACAATGGCGACAATATTCTAAAAATGTATAAAAAGAAATTAAAATATTTTTCAAAGACGAAACAAACAAGAAATAGCAAAATAATATGTTTAAACACATAGGTATAGTATAAATATGCCAAGTACTCAGATTAAAGAATATAAACCACATTATTCATAAAATAAATATCTATTACAAAAAGATTAAGTTTGAAAGCTAAATAGATAAAAAGATCTTTAAGAAACCCAAACCAAAAAAAATGGCATAACTACAGTAATACCTAACAAAAGAAGTTTCAAGATAAAAACTATCACTAGAGATAAGAAGGACTATCAGGGCTGGAGTGATTAATAAAATAAATGACAATGTATGGAGGAACTTTTTTTAATATTCATAACATAATGTAGGAAATGTTGCATTGTATTTACATTGGATATATTAAAATTACTACTAAATAAACTTGCTTAGGCATGATAATGGTATCGTGTTTATCTTCAAATAATAAACAAACACCAAATAAAACAAAATGAACTTTGGTTCATTGGTTCATTTCAGTTGTTAAATAATTACCAGAAAAGAAGGGGCAGAAGTAAGAGGAGTAAATTGGGACCAAAAAGACAAAGAATGCATAGGGGACAGAACTGAACTTTGAGTTTTCCATACACAGGTGGATCCTCAGTGATGCGCACCCAAAACATATGTACCAGTGCGATGCTACTACAGTTTAAAAAGTAATGTCTTAATATGTGCTGGTGGGGTGTTTGGATGCTTTTGTTTTGTTGTGTTTTCTTGATGAAACAAGATTTGGCATGTTTTGATAATTTTTGAAAGTAGATGGTGGTTATACTAGTCTCATTTTGATAGTCCCTCTGCTTCATACATGTTTAAATTTTCCCATAATGAAAAGTTTTAAAAATATTCTCTAGAACAGATGGTTTCACCAGGGAATTCTTCCAAACATTTAGATAGAAATAATGTCAACCTTATACAAATCCTTCCATAGAAGAGCAAAAACAGAAACCAAGAAGTTTCTGGGAATAAATAACTAGGCTAGGTAGGGTGTGTGTGTGTGTGTGTGTGTGTGTGAGAGAGAGAGAGAGAGAGAGAGAGAGAGAGGAGAGAGAGAGAAAGAGATATCTCCCCCAACTTTACCCCTCATAAAAATAAACACAGAAAATACAATAGTTAAGTCGAAATCCCACAAATATCTAGCATCTTAAATTTCCAAAATATGACTAGGTATAGACAAATCACTAATCATAAGCCAGTGATGTCAGCTACAAGATCCCTTAAGGAACTAACAAGAACACTTTAAAACAACCAGAGTAAACTCAATAAAGACAGTGATAGCTTTATGTCAAGAGCCTCAAACTTTGCAACAGAAAATACCACCGGAGCAACATAAGAGAAACTGAACTGAAATTCTTTTCAGCTGTGAATGCAAGAAAACAGCAATTATATTTGGGGGTGTCTTGTCCCAGCCCACTATCCAAATGAAGACATTAAATCTCATTTATAGGACAAAATCCCAGGCCAGAGAAATAGTACAATGGGTGGAGCACTTGACTAGCATGTGATCAACCTGGATTTGACCTCTGGTACCGCAGACAGTGCACACACACACACACACACACACACACACACACACACACACACACACGGCCAGAAGTGAGCCCTGAGCATGAAAGCACAGAGCCAAAAGTAAGCCCTGAGCATCATGGGTGGGGAAAAAAATTCCACAGAGAGGAAAAGGATTGAAAGAGGATGTACTAAAGTAGGATAGAAATGATTAGACTCAGGCAGGGGGCAAGGTCATATACTGATAGGCACTGTCCCTGGGCTCCATGCCCAGCACCACCGGGTGCTGCCCTAGAGGCCCCCGGCACACCCACAGTGATTGGGATATCCTGGGCTCTACCATGCCAGAGTACCATAGCATCCTCAGACCCTTGTACTGAAATGTCAGCCAAGTCGGCCAAGACCTGCTGGTGGGGCCCAAAGACCGCCTGAGCAGTTGGAAGGCCTCCAGCCGAAAAAGAAAAAGTAAATATCCAGGCAAGAGATGAAGAAAATCCAGATAAAAGTGAGAAGGAATAAAAACGCAGAAGCAGCAGAAATCAGAATAGAGGTAGTGACGTCATAGTTTTAAAACAACCGAGGATAAAGTTCTGGAGCTGGGAAGCTAGATGTCATCGCTCATCGTCATCACCTGAAATCGTGACAAAATTTACAAAAGGGATCCACAGCGAAAGATTGCATTTAAATTTCTTACAAAGTTAATAAAAAAAGAATAACAATCAGGGCTGGAGCGATAGCATAACGGGTAGGGCATTGGCAGACCCGGGTTCCATTCCCAGCATCCCATATGAGCACTGCCAGGAGTAATTCCTGAGTGCAGAGCCAGGAGGAACCCCTGTGCATTACCAGGTGTGACCAAAAGAGTAAAAAAAAAAGTATAATAATCAAAACAATGTCCCCTATACAAATTCCAGTACATGGAATTTCTTTAGGGATTTAAGCACATATAAGCACATTTGGTTTCCGCGGAGCCTCGACACAAGCCAAATAAAATGGAGAGGTCGGGAACTCACTCCTGGAGCCCTGAGCTCATTTCTGGCACCACGTGCCCCACCCTAAGCTCCCAGATGTAGCCCTGGTGGTTCCTGAGCATCACACCTGCCGCCCTGATGACCCCACACACCCAGACTCTGGGTCTGACACCACAGCAAAGCAGGGCTCAAGCACTGAACTCTATCAAGTGGCATGGGACTCCTGAGCACCACTCGAAAGATATCACCCAAAAACCCCTAAAAAAGTGAAACCCACAAGGAGATACCATTTGATGTGTACAAAGAAGAAAAATATCAGGTACACGTAGGAGATAAGAATATAGAACAACAGGAATTCTTAGGCACTGAGAGTGGAAGGATGCATTCAAACTGCCACATAAGAGAATAATCTATTTGAAGAGAGGTATTATAAACATAAATAGTTAACCAGTGACATTTAGGATGAAATCTCTTTAATTTTTAGTACTTATCAGACTTTTTAGATCAAAATTCATTTAACAGAGTAGGTGGTAGGGGGATAGGAGGAATACTGGGAACACTGGTGGTGGAAAATGGGTACTGGTGGAGGGATGGGCACTCGATCACTGTATGACTGAAATGTAAGCACGAAAGTCCGTAAGTCAGTAACTGTACCTCACAGTGATTCTTAAAAAAAATTCCAAAAAAAAATAATTAACCAAAAATGTTACACCTAAATAATCACCCTGAATAACAGAATGGGACACATATTATTATTGTTTTCAATAGTAAAAGTTGGAGACGGAGCTGATGCTACATACATTAAAAATAAATACCTTAAATACCTTAGAAAACAGAAAGTGAGAAACAGAGTGAGTGAGGAAACATTTCCAAGCATATTTTTAAAGATTATAATTAGCATGATACCAACCAAACAAAAATATTATTAAATAGGACAATTCAGACCAATAACGTGCATGAATGCGAATGCAAGTAATCTTTTCTATATTAAAAACTGAAATAATGGGGGCCGGAGAGATAGTACTGTGGGTAAAGTGCTTGCTTGCTTTGCATGTGGCTGACCCAGGTTCGATCCCTAGCATCCCAAATAGTCCCTGAAACCAGGAGTGATCCTTGAGAGCAGTAAGCCCTGAGCACGGCCAGGAATGATCCAAAAACAGTGTAATTCATCAGGGAAAAGGAGCTGAAAAAGACCTCTTCAAATTTTCATAAATAAGCCACAATAAATAATGACAAGAAGCTGCCTTTTCTACAACCATATACTAATTATCCACGGATATCTGGTGTTAAATAATACACTAATACCAGATGGACAGATGTGATTGCAGTAAACACATGAAGAGCTGCATTAGTATAATAAATTCAGGAGCGTCGTACCTTTGAGAGTAAGAAGAAAATAAAACAGAGGAGAGTACACAGGTATTTGGAACATTTTATTTCTTAAAGTGAATGATGGGTACAGATGTAATCTTTAAGTCGTTATTTTGATTTCTCTATTCCCTGAGTGGTTTGAAATCCGGAGTGTTTGCATTTGATGAACAGGCAAAAGAAGTCACCTTATTCCCAGATGGAGGGAGATTTACAGACACAGTTATTGGTGTGCCTTAAGTGGAGGCAAAGCCAGGCTGAAGAATATAGACCTAAGATGACAAAAGGTCTTCCCGATGGTTTGGATGTGAAAAAATTCCACAGATATTTCATAGCTTCTCTCCTTTAACTGGGTATACCTGAGATCCCCTAGACTGAGAATTACATTCGGGTGGGGCAAGGGGGGGGTGGACGCTAAGGGAGCACTAGATGAATTCCCTGGGCCCAAACCCAGCAGGTCTGTTTCATATCCCTCAAGCTGCCTTGAAGGAACACTAACAAATACCCAACTCCTCTTCCCTCTGCAACCTGGCACACCTCAAGGTTTAGACTTCGCCCTTTTATTTTGAGTCACAAATATGCTGCATTTTACGACTGCAACTGATGACTTTTCTACTCTGCCAAGCACATAATATTTATTTATTTTAGATCTAACCAGTTGGCAGTGGCTTCTGTTCTCAGCAGGGCTGACTAAAATTAAGAGTCCGCACAGAGTGTCTCTCTCCCACCCAGGCCAGCCTCCAGTGTTCCTGCTGATCTATCAGGAAATCTGTCTGGTCATTCCATCCTCTATTTCGGGAGGCTAGAGAAACACACATGGTTATAATGACATGTGCCAACAAGTCTCTGTCGACAGTCAAAAGGTAGATGGAAGTTTTTTTATAAGATTTTTCGAAGTTGCTTTAGAGATTAGGCTCGGGAGATGGCACAGTGGGCTGGAGCTTATGTCCTGTGATTGAGGGTCCATGTTAGACCCCCGGCGCCACATGGTTCCCTAAGCATTGCAGGGAGGAGCCACCGGGCACTAACAAATGTGGGGTGACAGTAGTGGTGGTGATGGTGTGTGTGTGTGTGTGTGTGTGTGTGCGTGTGCGTGTGCATGTGTGTGTACTCGTGTGTGTACATGTGAGGTCTGCATAATCAGTGAAATCTGTGTCCTATGTATCTATTTGTATGTATACACACATATATCTATATATAGATATATGTATCTATCTATATATGTATCTATCTATCTATATATATAATTGTCCTCCCATTGTTCATCCATTTGCTCAAGCAGGCACCAGTAACGTCTCCATTGTGAGACTTGTTGTTACTGTTTTTGGCATATCAAATATGCCACGGGGAGCTTGCCAGGATCTGCCATGTGGGCGGGATACTCTAGGTAGCTTGCCGGGCTCTCCGAGAGGGACGGTGGAATCGAACCTGGGTCGGCCCGGGTCGGCCGCGTGCAAGACAAACACCCTACTTGCTGTGCTATCACTCCAGTGCAACTGAGAAACAGTACCAAGAAACTAAAGGGAGGTAGCTGGGAAGCAGGATTTCTCTTAGTGACTAGACTAAGTTACACCTTATCTTGCAGTCCTGAGTGCTAAACACTTTTTTCCCTGAGACTTCATTTCGCATCAGTTCGCTGGTGCTGTCTTGATTCTGCAGGCCTTATGTGGTCGTGCATGAGGATGACTTTTACAAGAGATAAGAAAACTAGAATCTGAAATCATGAAATTTGGATATAGGTGGGTCAATATGGAGAGTGTCATGCTAAGTGAAAAGAGTCAGAGAGGGCCAGACATAGAAGGACTGCACTCATTTGTGGAATACAAATGAGATTAACACCGAAGGACAGTAGAGATAAGGGTCAGGATTGCTCCATGGCTTGGAAGCCGATCTCATGGGCTAGGGGAAAAGGCAGCTGGGATAGAGAAGGGACCACTAAGTAAATGATGTTTGGAGGGATCTCTTTGGATGGAAGATGTGTGCTAAAAGAAGACAAAGTATTTCACAATGCCTTTTCAGCAATTCTGATTGCTGGGGGGTGGGGGGAGGAATTATAAACAATAATGGTGCATCTTTTGTCGAAATAATGAATGTAATCAATATAGAGAAGAGTTAAGTGGAAATCATCTGCCTCACAGGCATTGGGAGGGGTTGGAGGGGGTATATTGGGGTTCTTGGTGGTGAAAAATGAGTACTGGTGAAGGGAGAGGTGTCTGATCATTGTGTGACCGAGATTTAAACCTGAAAGCTTAGTAACTTTTCCCACAGTGATTCAATAAATAAATAAAGAAGGAAAAAAAAAGTAAACTATGGACTAAATATGATGGCTGCTTGTTACCTGTATTGCAAACCATAACACCCAAAAGGAGAAAAAAGGAATGTGCCTGCCACAGAGGCAGGGGGTGCGAAGGGTGAGGTTTGTGGGGAGGGATATTAGGAACATTGGGGGTGGAGAATGGGCACTAGTGGAGGGATGGGTACTCGAACATTGTTTGACTGAAATGAAATCATGGAAATCTGTAAGTCTCTAACTGTATCTCACGGTGATTCATTAAAATAAAATTTAAAAAGAAAACTATAATAATCTAAAGCATTATATACTGCCTGAAATAATAGTCCTCAACTGACAAGATGAAATTATATTGGGGATCGATACAAATAAAAACACCCATCAAGCAAACCCTCAATTCTGCACCAGGCTTGTACTCTGGCACTGAGGGAATTCCTGAGCTTCACCAGGGACTTTTTCTCCTCGGAGACTCACACCTGAGTATAAAGTGCCCTTGTCTCCTCCGGAATGCTCCCTCTTCCTGAGGGAGATGAAGTGACATATCTAGTCAGATTAGGCTTTGGAGGAGAAACTAAATGTGGGTACCTAACCCTTCCACTTTCATTTCTCCTGAAAGGGAAACATGCCAAGGAGAGTGACACCCCTGTTTTGTCCTCAATCTCAAGTCAACTGAGGCAGGCACCCCCAAGGACCGACCCAGGGCTGAACAGAGTGTGCAGACCGCTTTTATGACCTGGATTACAAGGTTCATTACAGGGGTCAGGGAGAGAGTTCAGCTGGGAAGGTGCAAATGCTGAGCTCTTTGGAGATGCAGAAAGCTAGGTCCCACAAGAGAGGGCGGACCCCAACCGAAAAAGACTAGTCAAAGGAGATTCCTGATGAAAGGACCATCAGAGAACGAGGCTTTCCCCCATGATAATGCCCAGATTCTCATGTGTGCCAAGAACTTGAGGCCAGGACATTTAGGAGAAATTGTCTCTAACATGCTCCCAAAAGCCATTCACTGCTGTTTCCCCTAAGAGAGAAGTCTCCTGTTCTCTCGAACAAGAGACAGCGTATCCCTTTGTCTCCCTTCACACTTCTCTAAATTTCTTTCAGTAAAAACTATTTTGCTTCACTAAAAATGAATATAAAGATCGAGAGCAACATGAGAATATGCCAGGACAAACTGAAAAAACATTTGAGAACATCCAGAGCATTAAAGTCTGTTTTCTATCTATCCTCTTAAAAGCTGCAGAGTGAACGCTAGAATAAACGATCAAGTCACCAAGGCATCTTCCAGATGAAAGGAGCTATTTAGAGTCTCAGATTGAGATAATGGCACTGGTTTAATATATGACTGTATTTTATATACACATATGTGTATATGTATGCTTATATACACATATATACATATGTAATATATACACACATATATGTGTGTTATCATTCTGCAATAATTACAAACTTGCAGAGGCATTAACCTAAAATTGGAATGTATATTACCTTTTTTTTAGAAATTGTCAAAAACAGCTGCCACAAACCAGCAGGTTTGGACAGTAATCTTTCACTGAGTCCTACATACTGATACACAGAGAGAGAAAAGGTGGCATGACCAGTGTATTGAGTCGGTCAGCTTAAATCTCACCCATCAGAGCTTGAGTCAACCAGGATTCCATCCTGGCACCCATATGGTCCCCTGAGCCCCACCAGGAGTGACTCTTGAGTTCAGACCCAAGAATATAAGCCCCAAGCACTGCCAGGTAAGACCCCAAGCCAAAAACAAAAAATAATTCTCATCCATCGAAAAGGAATCCAATCAAGAGAGATAACAGGGTGGCTGGGGTGGGAGATGAGTGCAGATGGAAGGGAACCTCCAGGCAGACTCTTGCCACACACTCACCTACATCCAGAGGACTGCAGGATCTGATGCCCAAAGGAGACAGGGCTTGCAAAAGGCAGGCGGGCTCAAACACGCAGCCCGGAACCAGGTACTGAGCACAGGAGTCACCCCCACACACGGTGATGGCCGAGAGTTAGGAAAGCAGAGACAGCAACTGTCAGAGACCCAGTGACGGGCCCAGAGCACAGGAGTCTCACCCACCCACATCGCGGCTGTGGCTGGAAACAGAGAAAGCTGAGACATCAGGGAACTGCTGTGATGCAGACCGAGACAGGCCCGGGGACAAGATTTCAGAGGAGGAAAGGACATGCTAGAGAGAGAGCAGCATAGGGACAAAACCGGGTCATCACACAAGGAAGCATGGGGAGAGGGGAGGACAAGGCGTAGGAGGCTATTCACCAGACCAGGATTCATGAGACAGAATAAGTGAAACTGTAAGGGCTGGAGTGATAGCATAGAGGACAGGGCGTTTGCCTTGCACACGGCCGACCCAGGTTCGATTCCTCCGTACCTCTCGACAAACTACCGAGAGTATTCCACCCGCATGACAGAGCTTGGCAAGCTTCCCGTGACATATTCGATATGCCAAAAACAGTAACAAGTGTAACAATGGAGACATTACTGGTGCCCACTTGAGCAAATGGATGAACAATGGGACGACAGTGCCACAGTGCTACTCAGAAAATCCCCTTTTGTTTTATTTATTTATTTTTTTGCTTGTTTCATTTCCAAGTGTTCGAATTATTTCCCCATTTTTGTTTGTGATTAATTTCCATCTTTAGAGCGTGGTCTGAGACGAGAGTTGATATGATTTCTATTTCTTAGTTTTATGGAGATACATTTTGTGACGCAGCATTTTATCTATCTTGAAAACTATCCCATGTGGATATTTCTTTTGGAGAAGAACATGGACTCAATGTCTGGGGAACAAAGTGCCCTTTATATGTATACTAGGCCTAGGAAAGTAATCCCTATTCTTACTCCCAGTGGTTCCATTCTGGCAGAGATCTTCAACTTTCATTCTAGAGACAGAAAAGCAGAGGTTCGGAAACTGTAGATTCCACATCACACATTTCTTTAGCCAGCCAGCTCCTTCCTGATTCCTACTCTGCTCTCCCCCACAGCTCTAGCTTCCTTCAATTTCCTGGGAAACAGAAGGGCTCTATGAACTCAGCCTAAATTTTTTTCCCACAAAATACTACAAAGCAAGTACAGAGATTAACATTAATGTGGCTCTAAGATATGATTTCTAGAAGAATGTCCACGCAGCAAACACTACTCTTGGCTGCTACCTTTCTACCTTTTATTATGAAAGGATGTTGAAAATGAACGTTTTTATTTTTGATCATTCTGACCCACAATTAAGTTGTGACATTCATGCCATCTTTGAAATTTTTTTCAAACATTTTCCCTAGTCCTGATAAGTACATCAAATATTATTTAAGAGGAAAACACTTCCAAGGAAGTAGCTACAAGAAAAATGTAAAAAGTGTAATTTTGATGAGACCCTATTGACAATAAAGATACATTATTTTCAAAAATAATGTATTTATTCAAAAATGTCAATGTATGCAAAATTTTAACATGCCTTCTTTTTTTTCATTGTTATCAATGTTATGATAACATAACTTTTATTCCTCACCTTTCTTTCAAGTTGAGGAAAAACAATTTGTTGTAACACTGGTGACTTTTTAAAATTATTGCCTTGCAACATTTAAATACTAATGTATGTTAAATTTGGTCCAAAAATTACCTTGAAAAAATATTTTATATAGAGTAATTCTGATATCTCAGTATTTTAGTCAGTCTATCAGAATTGATATGAGCCATGCTTTTTAAAGAAGAAAAATGGTGCCTATCTTGTTAGCACATTTCATATAGCTGCTGATAACGAGGCTACAATAGTTGAAGACTATTAAGATTATACAGGGAAAAAAAGCATCTCTTAAAGAGTGGATGAGTAAATGGCTTCACTTCCTGTTTAATGCTGCCATTAAAAAGCTACTAGAAAATAGAAAAGTAAAAACAACTTCTGAATGAGGCAATACAGAAACACCACTTTACTATTGCACTGAATTATTCAAAAATATAATGAAATTCCGGGAAACATCAGATGCTGCAGGTACATGAAGATAATTTTGTTTTTATAACCAATTTCAGGCAGATAAATACCAGAATCCTTTCCAATTTCTCCCCTATGAGACTGAAGTGTCACCTAGATTTACAACCCCTCAAGTTCCCTTTTCAGAGGAACATTCATTTACATAAACAGATAATCCTAGATAAAAATTTCCATTAGACAAAGGTGAAATGGATCAATTTTCTCTGCCAAGACAAATCTTAAATCTTGAACAGATAGGGTCATTATTACACCAGTCCCATTTCAGAAATAATGTATTTTTTAAAAATCAGCCGATAGCAGCCATTTCCAGCTTTCCAATTATCTTTAAGAAAAGCTTATTCTGTGGACAATAAAGCACATTACTGCACAATATGATACAGTCCATAAAGATCACAATGTTTTATGAAAGGTTAAAGAAAGCTCAGCACATTTAGGGGAATGTCACAACCCGCAAAGTCTTTCAAGACTTCAGCTGCGGCCGTGGGCAGGCTGTGCAGGGTATGCCACGCAACGCAGGATTCTTCTCTCAGTATCAAAACAGTGAAGGAGGAAGCATATTGCAGCACGACTCTATGGTGCATCCTGGGATTGCTACAGATAAGGTGGAGAGGAAATAGAATCACAAGAAATACCTCTCCTCATTTTTGAAGCCTTCGGATGCAGACGTCAGGGAGTTGAGTACTGACAAGGAGGCAACTCAATTTTCTCCACATGCTGGGGTCTGCTTCCGTTTTTCTCTCAGAGTCACTTTTTCATGCTGCTTCATGGATAGTGATAAAGTACCCCAATTTCCAGAGAAAATTTTGGAGAATTTGAAAAGTTTCCCTTATCAAATTCATAGAAGAATTTAAGGAGTACTGATCACTTCTAATGGGCAAAAGTTATGAAGAAGAAAACCAGGATGGCTGATGATTCCATCTCAGTTTCTTAGGGTTCTTACCCATATATCTCAAGAGTGGACAGGAGAGGAGAGTCTTCTTAAATTTAAATTAGAATTAGAATACAGAGCAGGAAAGAAAATGAGCCAGTCAGAGTCACTCAACTTACAAGGACATCCCCAAAGACAATCTGGCCTTGCAAATACTCAACAGAGTTAAAAGTCAACCAAAGCTTCCAAGAAATTTAAATTGATATCTGATAATTACCCCCATATGATTCAGGAATGGAGAAATGGCGTCATCTTTGAAATACTAGAACTAAGAAAAGAGATTAAGAGAATCCACATAGTCTAAGTTGCTATTTTTGAAATTTGTTTGTGAAATTAAATTCTATTCTCTTCATTGCTGATGCAGATGTGGGGAGAAAGGGATTCTCTTTCGTTGTTTGTGGGAATGCTGACCGGTACAGCCTTTTTGGAAAAGAATATGGGTATTCCTTAAAAAACAAGAAATTGAGCATCCATGTGACCCAGAAATACCACTTTTGGGAATATATCCCAAGGGTGCAAAAAAGCACAGGAAAAATGACATCTGAACCTGTATGTTCATTGCAGCACTGTTCACAATGGCCAGAATCTGGAAACAACCCAAGTGTCTGAGAATAAACAACTGGTTGAAGAAACTTTGGTACATACACACAGTGGAATACTCCACAGCTATTAGGAAAGATGAAATCATAAAACTTGCTTGTAAGTAGATGGCCATGGAGAGTATCATGCTAAGTGAAATGAGTCAGAAAGAGAGGGACAAACATAGAATGACTGCACTCATTTGTGGGATATAAAATAATATATGAGACTGACACCCAAGGACAGCAGAGACAAGAGCCAGGAATACTGATCCATAGTTGGAAGCCTGGATCATGGGGAGAAGGCAGCCGGGATATAGAAGGGATCACTAAGTCAATGATGGTTGGAGGGATCGTTCAGGATGGGAGATGTGTGATAAAAGTAGATAAAGGACCAAATGTGATAGCCTCTCAGTATCTGTATTGCAAAGCATAATGCCCAAAAGTAGAGAGAGAATATGGGGAAAATTGTCTGTCATAGAGGCAGGGGAAAAATTGGGATGGGGGGAGAGGTGGGTACTGGGGACATTGGTGGTAGAAGATACGTGCTGGTGGAGGGATGGGTGTTTGATCATTGTATGACTGAAACTCAAACATTAAAGCTTAGTAACTGTATTTCATGATGGTTCAATGAAAAATAAATAAGTAAATAAATAAATTATTATATTCTCTTATGTCCAGAATATATTCCTTTCCCTTATATCCAGATTATATTAATAAACTACATTACTCTCAGGAAACATACTGTCCTTGACATTATTTTAAGTCAACCAGACATTTCTGTTATTGTATTTGAGTATTTTACTTAGAATAAACTCAGCCAAAGCTGACCTCAAAATACCCAGCTTACTCTTCTGGTAGAATAACTTACTGGGAGATATGCCTTAGTCTGTTTGGGTTTCTATAATAAAATATCATAATTAGGTAACTTAGAAACAACAGAAATTAATACCCCACAGTTCTGGAGGATGTAAACCCAAACTCAAAAAGCCAACCTGGTATAATGACAGTTTTCTTCCAGGTGACAGACTTCAAGTGACATTGTCCCCTAAGAAAGGGGCACAAGAAGTCCAAGGCTTATAATAAAGGCACCCACTTCATTGATGAGGTCTCTGCCCTCTTAACTACCTCCTAACACCATCACATGGAGAGGCAGGGTTTCAACTTAAGAATTTGGGTGGACGCAGTAAGATCTCAGCAACACATGAAACGAAAAATGGAGTGATGAGGGGGATCAATTCTACAGGTTAACATTTATTTTATTGATGGGTCAAAATAACAGGGAAGAAAGAATGATAATGGTAACTTGATGTAATTATGAAGTCTCATGACTGCCTTCAAATGCTAGATACTTACTGGTTGTTTTTTTTGTTGTTGTTGTTGTTTTGTTTTTTTTTTTTGAATGGATGAGATTAGCTCTTGTGTGTTTAGGACTAAGTCGGTTAGATGAGTAGAAGGAAATATACTGGTTGAATCCTCAATGTGGGAAAAGAATAAACCATAACGCCTTTCTAAAACAGTTGTCACCCTGAACTTTTTCTGTCATTTCTTCCTTTCCTCACCTACTCAGAAGAGGAAATAATCAAGGGAAAGTTCCATGACCCTATAAAGGATGTATGCCTGTAAGAAAAAACTTGGCAGAGGATCAGAGTGACATCACAGTGGGGAGGGTATTTGCCTTGCATGCAGCCAACCTGAGTTCAATCCCCGGCACCCCATATGGTTCCTCCATGTACCACTAGGAGTAATTCTTGAATAGAGAGTGACCCCTGAGCACTGCTGGGTGTGACCAAAGGGAAAAAACACACACTTGGTAGAAATAGAAAAGAGTTTTCAGCCATGTAATAAGATGGGAAAATAACTTTACACCCATCCTTGACAAAAGACTGTTGGTTTGGAGACAAAGAGCACCTTGGCATACATTTAGCCTAGGAGAGGAGAAACCACTGTGGATCCCTAATGGACTCTGTGAAGGACAGGAGAGAAATGTTTGTCTTTCCTAGATAAGGGAAGGCAGGTAGGAGGGAAACCAGTATGAGGAAGAATGGCAGAAGGCTTTAAGGCATACAAAATGACTTTTCAGAGTATTCCAAATTTTCAGTTAAATCCATGGGGGGAAAAAACTCCCACAAAACTCTCCAAATGTTTCACATAAGTTGAATTCATTTAAAACTGTAGAAGAGCAAATCGCTTAAATCAAACACACCTGCAAACGTGGGAAGATACCATGAATTCATGAGCCAACCAGAAGGGAAATGACCAGGAAACGTAACTGAAAGGCAGGGGGTTGAATTGGGAGGAAGATGCGACCTTGTTCTCAAGGTTAAAGATTCCATCTGCCTGCCAGGTGCAAGTGTCCGAAACAACCTGTGGTTTTTGACATGACATTTTTTTCTCTTTATTTTTACAGAAAAATAAGTGAGGTGAAAAAAATGGCAGACTTGCAGCATCACTTTTAGAAGCACACTTTTCTGAGTACAAGTGCACCTTAAATGTCATTTTAACTTTTTATGCATGTGTAAATAGCTATTATTTTAGTTGCTGGGATATTAGTCATAACATCTAATGATGTGGAGATTGTTGCCTTATAAAACTCACAGCTGGGTAGCTCCATGGCTCAAGGCAAAAACCTATTTTAAAATCCATTGCTTTAGGAGGAGAATGTTTATTAAAACATTATATTATTAAAAATATATGATGCATTGTTGGTCATTCTCTGTGTTACAGTGCCAGCCACAGTTTTCCCAGCAAGGCTTTTGGAGTTGATACCTGAAAACCTGGCAGGTCCGGAGGCTCATAACTCACCAGTCCATCAAAAAATAAATAAATCCAAATAACCAGAAAGTAAATCACAAAGGTGCCTGCACAGCAGCCTAAAAACTCATGTTTACACGGGTTCCATGGGGTAACTATTGCCGCCAGTGAAATGTTTGCAAGTTGGTAGGAAGTGGATGTTCAAAAAGGAATAAGTGCTTGATCTTCTTGTTAAGTTAAATGAATTAATAATAAAAGTACAGTGGAGGGGGGCTGAAATTTGCAAAATATACAAGTGAGCCGGTTAAAAAAAGAATAGGAAAACAACTGGGATACTAACAGCTGAATAAACATGCAGAATAAAATGGTAACTTGATGTAATTATGGAAGACTCTATCACTAGGGGTTCTCAAAAAGTTATTTAAGTAAAAGAGAAAAAAATCTTTTCTTTATCAACTTGACTACAACAAAAAGATAAATTTCAAGCAAAAAAATTTCCAGAAGCAGTGATGCCTTTTTAAACAATCACCATTACAACTCACTGCCTACTTCTGTTTTACTTTTTATTTATATTTACATTATCTTATTTCTTGTGCTTTTTTTATTTTTATTAGTGAAACACCATGAGGTACAGTTGTAGACTTACAAATTTTTGTGCTTGGATTTCAATTATACAATGATTAAATACCCATACCTCCACCAGTGCCCATTTTCCATCACCACGGGTCCCAGTATCCCTCCAACCCCCCATCCCCCCATCCCACTTCTGTTTTAAAAGATTGCCAAGTCTATGGATTTTCTACCACCTAAGAACTGGGTTTGATTCCTCCATCCCTCTTGGAGAGCCCGGCAAGCTACAGAGAGTATTTCACCCGCAAGGCAGAGCCTGGCAAGCTCCCCGTGGCATATTAGATATGCCAAAAACAGTAACAACAAGTCTCACAATGGAGATCTTACTGGTGCCCGCTCGAACAAATCGATAAACAATAGGAGGACAGTGCTACAGTGCTAAGATAAATAGTTGGTGAACATAGATATTTGGTCTGGGCAGTATGGAATAGCAGAAGTTCCATAAATGTACAGCACACTGAATCCAAGTCTTTCAAATATGCTTATTTTTCTTTATGCACTTCATCTTTGCACAGTTGTTTTTGCTGACTGTGATTTCCACCAGGGTAGGTAGACAAAGAAAAGCAGAGATTAGGTATTCAAAGAGAGTCAATGTGACAGGATAGATGGAAAGGTTTTTCAACAAGGTTGAAATATGAGACTTAAAGCAGGCTTGTTTTATCAATTACTGACCTCCACAGGGATGGAGAAGCAATGAAAAGAGTCATTACTAAAACAGAGGGCCTAAGTAATTGATAAAATTCTACTGGCACATGGCACCATGGCACCGAACCTCTAGACCCATCTTTCTGGAAAGTGACTGATTGCTCTACGTGGTGCTGGTCTTACTTCTTGGCTTCTGTTTTCTCCACATTGCTTACTGGACTCTAGGATGGCTCTAATTCACATCCACAACTCCACTTCAGGACTGAGACTCTCATTTCCGCCAATTACCCAGACGTGCTGGCTGTCAGTGGATCAGAGATGAGGCCCTTGGTGCAAGGACACTGTCCCCCCGCCCCCTCAAACGATGCAAACTCTCCTGGGTAGCCATTCACCCACCCAGTGACTGATCACTGTGAACCTGACCTTCCACAGGGTCTCTCTAAACTTCCATCAGAGTCAGACTGCGAGCTGGGGAGATGGTTCAGAGGGCCGGAGCACAAGTTCTGCACACGGGGACCCTGGCCAATCCCTGACATAGTCCCTCAAGCAGCACCAGGAGTGGTCCACAAAAAAAAAACCAAGTTTGAATTGAAAGAAATAACCTCACTGAGAAATTTTGTATGTTTGTCAACTGCCCCTTGACTTGGCCATGAGTCTTGTCAGTCAGATGCTCTAAAAGGCAAGTTACGTTGCTATCTTCACCAGAAGAAGAAAAGTTATTATGCTTTATAAGAAGTGGGCCCAGAAAATTTGCAAATCACAATGCCCAAAAGGAAAGAGAGACAGAGACAGAGATAAAGATACAGAGACAGAGAAAGAGACGGAGGAGGAGGAGGAGGAGGAGGAGGAGGAGGAGGAGGAGGAGGAGGAGAAAGAGAAGGAGAAGGAGGAGAAGAAGAAGGAGAAGGAGGAGAAGAAGGAGGAGGAGGAGGAGGAGGAGGAGGAGGAGGAGGAGGAGGAGGAGGAGGAGAAGACCTGCATAGAGGTAGACAAAGGGTGGGAAGAATGAGGGTAATGGAAGAGAACCTGGGGACACTGGTGCTGGGAAACGTGCACCAGTGGAGGGGCAGGTGTTAGAATACTGTATGACTGAATTCTGACCATGAACAGCCTTGTAAGAGTCTATCTCACTGTGATACAATAAAAAAAGTTAAAAAAATGGACCCAGGGCATGGAGAAATGGATTACTACAGGAAAGAGCGAAAGTTCCATTTAACAATGCATTCATTGCTCACTGGCATTCCTGAGGTATTCATGGTCAGACTTCTACAGGTACAAGAGAAAATCAAGCTAAAATGATGAGCTTATGAGCATTCCCAAAAGGAATCACTCCAATTCTAACCACTTCCAAGTCAGCAAATCAGCAATTTCCAGAGATGAAGCTTCCTGCCCTACACTACCCAGGACCATATGATAACTCAACATTTTAAAGATTTTTTTTTAATTTCAAAGTGCTTTAACATCCATCTCACCTTTGGCCACTAAGTTCTTTTTCCAATTACAAAACCATAAAATATAAAACTATTTGCTTAACCTTAGGATTGTTCATCCATATTTATTTGAGGAAAAATAAATGTCTTAATATGTAAAGTTTTCAATTTGGTGACCATAGTGTATAAGTTTCTTGATGCTGCTGTAACAAATTACTACAAACATGTGACTTTAAAAAATACAAATGCATTGTCTTAGCATACTGTAGTTCAGAAGACTAAAATGGTCTAGCTAAAATATTGGTGTTGGCAGGGAAGGCTAATTTCCTTCCAGAGACTTTATGAGTCAGTTTTCTTATTTTTTCCCACTTTCTACAGGCTGCCACAGTCCTGAGTCTATGGACTCATCCTCCATCTTCAAGATCACCAGTGTAGTTGCACCTGCACCTTCTCTCTCTCTCTCTCTCTCTCTCTCTCTCTCTCTCTCTCTCTCCTTCTCTCTCTCTTTCTCTCTCTCTCTTTCTCTTTGTCTCTCTCCATCACTCTGTCTCTCCTCCCCTCCCACTTCTATTATTGCATCACTGTTCTTATAAAAGCTTTCCCAATTACATTAAGCTCACTGGATAATACAATGCAAGGTACTCTGTAATCTCCCCCTCTCAAATCCTTAATCACATAAACAAAATGTTTTTTGTCATAAAAATTAATATATTCACAAATTCTAGACATTAAAACTTGAAGGAACATCTTAGGGCAAAGATGCATTATTCAGCATACTATACTGTTCTGTACATGGTCAGTCATTTCTCCATCACAGATGGTCCCCTGAGCCTGCCAAGAGTAATCCCTAAGTGCAAGTTAATCCAGAGTAACACCTCAAAAAAAATCAAGAAAATGAAAAATGATTATCTATATTCTCCAACTGAATTAGTTCTAAAATTCAAGCTACGGTCCCACCTCATAAATATTGTTTTCGTCTCTAATTCTAACACCGGAGCTGTATAATCAAATATCATTGAGCTAAAAGAAGCTTCTTGATTCATCAGACTGGATTCTGCTAACTCAGCTAGGAGCCTCAAACTTTTGTCAAGTTCTATTTTCAAAACTTTCCCAGGTTTACAAAAGAGAGAACCTCAACTTACTCTCAGACAGGAAGATTCACGGAACTCTGTGGCTAGAAGTTCTGAAGATTAATATTTAATGGATATTTCAAGAACCAAAGAAAACAAAACCTTAGTTGTCAACATGCAATATTCCTGTGGTATTTGTTTAATAAATTCTTTCATTTTACTAGAGAAAAAACTAAGAAATATAACAATTAAAGTCATCAAAGTCAAATACAACAACTTGAGACTAGATTTCCTAGTCTTCTGATCCACCAGAAGGGATGGAAGCAGGAAGAAAAGGGAACAGGGAAAGAAGGAAGGAAGGAAGGAAGGAAGGAAGGAAGGAAGGAAGGAGGGAGGGAGGGAGGGAGGGAGGGAGGGAGGGAGGGAAGGAAAGAAGGAAGGAAGGAGGGAGGGAGGGAGGGAAGGAAAGAAAGAAGGAAGGAAGGAGGGAGGGAGGGAGGGAAGGAAGGAAGGAAGGAAGGAAGGAAGGAAGGAAGGAAGGAAGGAAGGGAGGAAGAAGGAAGGAAGAAAGAAAGGAAAAAGGAAGAAAGGAAGGAAGGAAGGAAGGAAGGAAGGAAGGAAGGAAGGAAGGAAGGAAGGAAGGAGAAAGGGGGGAGGGAGGGAGGGAGGGAAGGAAGGAAGGAAGGAAGGAAGGAAGGAAGGAAGGAAGGAAGGAAGGAAGGAAAGAAGGGAGGGAGGGAGGTTGGAAGAGGAAGAGAGAATAAACAAAAGACAAAACTAACACTAGTTGGACATCCATACTATATGCCCTCATATGTCACTTTGTTGCATATTATTTTATCTTTATATATATCCTGGGGCTAGAGCGATAGCACAGCGGTAGGGCGTTTGCCTTGCACGCGACCATCTTGGTCGACCTGAGTTTGATTCCTCCGCCCCTCTTGGAGAGCTTTGCAAGCTACTGAGGGTATCTCACCCGCACAGCAAAGCTACCCGTGACGTATTCAATATGCCAAACACAGTAACAACAAGTCTCACGATGGAGAAGTTACTGGGCCCGCTCGAGCAAATCGATGAACAATGGGAGGACCGTGACCGTGATATATATCCTGAGTGATAAGTATCTGGGCCTCACTTTTATACATCAGGAAACCAAAGTTCAAAGACATTCAGTGTATCTACTCAAGTACATCTGCTGGAGTATATACTCCCCAATATTCAGACACACAATATAATCAGCTCTTGATTGGTAAGGATAAAGGGGGAGAGGAGTCAAAGTCATGCATAACCCAAACCCCTGATTAAAACAAAATAGATGGAATCTGCTAGATATGAATTTATATAAACATATTTCCTTGTAATTATATCTAATATTTAGGAACACATTTACGACTCCACAGATGTCCACAAGTGTAAAAATAATTTTAGTGCAACTCATTAGGAACACTAAGCATCACACGTGTCACTTAATGAGAAACTGCTAAAAGCTTGCTAAAAATCTAATTTCTACTTGCCTCCTAATCTCTTTTTTTTAAAAAAAATAACAATATTAGAGCATAACCAAATGGAACAGAGGCACAGACTCACTATTTCAATCTTCTCTTCCTTTCCATTTCTTCCACTGAATTTCTCCACCCTGATCCTGTGGTGCTTAGCTCCCAGCCTGCTTAGAGTTAATTACTCTCTGGATCATGGGTCCTTCTTCAGGGCCATTGGCTCAGGGATGAGGCCCAGCTAACCTCTGTGTTTAGCTGGAGGGGTCTTATGGTTACCAAATAGCTGAAAGCAGTAAATGTATAAACAAACACTGTCCTCCCGTTGTTCATCGACTTGCTCTAGCGGGTCCAGTAACGTCTCCATTGTGAGACTTGTTGTTACTGTGTTTGGCATATCGAATACGTCACGGGGAGCTTGCCAGGCTTTGCCGTGTGGGCGAGATACTCTTGGTAGCTTGCCGGGCCCTCCGAGAGGGGCAGAGGAATCGAACCTGGCTCGGCCAGGCTGGCTGTTCTCAAGGCAAATGCCCTACTGCTGTGCGATCGCTCCTATATATATATATATATATATATATATATATATATATATATATCTCCTGCATTAATTCTTTTTTATATTTTATTTTAGTACTCTGCAGAACACTCTGCAAAAACAGAACACTCTCAACTAAAAAATCAACCATGATTAAGAAACTAGAATGTGAACTTAGTTTTCCAGAATTCTGGAGGCTCTTCTACTTACTGGTCTTGCCAAAGAAAAACAATAAACAGGAGTAGAAAACTGCTCATAGGTCGACCTAAAACCATTATACAAATCCAGCATAAATGAGAATTATGCGGAGCTGGAGCAACAGTGCAGCGGGTAGGGCGTCTGCCTTGCACGCGGCTGACCTGAGTTCAATCCCCAGCATCCCCTATGTCCCCCAAGCACCATCAGGAATAATTCATGAGTGCAGAGCCAGGAGTAACCCCTGAGCATTGCCAGGTGTGACCCAATAAATAAAAAATAAAAAGAAACATGTTAAAAAATGAGAATTACGCTATAAGACAGCTGTTAGAGGTGGTATGTGAATATGAGCTTTCATTAAAACAAAAAGTACTATCAAAAGTATCCTGCCCACACGGCAGAGTCTGGCAAACTCCCCGAGGCGTATTCAATATGCCAAAAACCAGTAACAATGATGGGTCTCATTCTCCTGACCTTAAAAGAGCCTCGAATGTGGCACTTTTTAGAGTCTCAGGGCTAGGACAAAGGAAACATTACAGGGGCCTGCTCGAGGCAATCGATGACAGTGATATAATGATATATTAAAACAATCATAAGTTGCCTTTAGTTTGGATGACACTTTGAAGACTATGTTCTTCAAGCCCTTCAGCTCAGCTTCTCCCATACTGGAACTGCTCCTCTAGCTAGCTCGCACCAACCCTAACCTTCTCACACACACACACACACACCCTCCCCCGCTCCCTCTCTCAAACCTCCTCATCATTCCATCAGGAAGTTCTTCCTAGACCTTCCAGACTGGATCAACTCCCTTCTCATCTTCTCGGCTGTCTCTGCCTCTTGTCTCTCGCCAATTAACTCCTCATTTATTAATATGCGGGTTGCTCAATTCTGAAGCCAGAGTTCCTGGATTAAATATCAGTGGTGATGTTTACTGGCTATGGAATGTGAAGCAAGTTTTTTTTTTTCAGCTGTTGTGCTTTCCTGTGCTTTCTTTTTCTTATCTGCAGATTGGAGATCAGGTTATCTACCTCCTATGTCAGTAGGATGAGTATGTGGAATTCTGCACTAAACGTACCTGACACACAATAACTCCAATTTAAGTGATTTTATATGATTTCTCTAAGAACTTTTGCTTTTCACTCACCATGTGGAAAATGAGGGATAGAACTGTTTTGATATTATTCCCTGCAGTCCTTCCAGCATTTAGTATTTGTGTCCAATGTAATTTTATGGAAATACAGACGCAAAATACAAATGTGTATATCCCATTCATGAACTCAATCACCTTCAGTATTGTCACTGCTGTTGGAATGTTATCACTACTGAATCTCAACCAATGCTTTCAAACACCTTGACTTCAAATGGCTGTGCCAATAAATTCAGAAAAGAAAGCAATCATTCTAAAACAGTATATTCTACTAGCTACACTGTAACTGGTTTTGTTTAATCAGCTAGCTTTCACTTCAAATGAAACTAAGGTTCTAGTTAAGCTTAGGTAACTATAAACAAAGGTGCTTAAGCACTATGAAGAGAAAAGGTTATGAAAAATTCAGTAAACATAAATTTATAGTTGGAATCAATAGCCAAGTATCCCCAAAACAACCATCAAGGAATAGATACCTCCTAGAATTCTCAAGTTCCCCCTGAAATCCTTCTGAAAGAAGAAATCCCTCTGAAAAATTTTTATAAAACCACGTATGATTGAAAAAAGAAAATTAAACATCAATATCCCCGTAAAACTTAGATGCAAAGATTATCAATGTAAGGTCCAGAGCGATAGTACAGCGGGGAGGGTGTTATCCTTGCACATAGCTGACCCGGGTTCAATTCCCGGCACCCCATATGGCCCCCTGAGCACTGCCAGGAGTAATTCCTTAGTACAGAGCCAGAACTTAACCCCTGAGCATCTCCAGGTGTGACCCAAAAAGAAAAAAAAAAGAGATTCTCAATTTAATCTTTGGATATCTGTTGATCAATACATTTAAAGGATCATACACCATAAGCAAGAGGGATTTATCCCAGGAATGCAATATGCACAGGTCAAATAATGTGACACACTACTTAAATCCAAGAAAGTATAAAATTATATAATTATATCAGTAGAAGCAAAGAAACTATTTAATAAGATATAACACACATTCGAGTATAGTAAAGGAAGTACATCACAAGTCTACAGCTAAACACTGAAGTCTTTCCCTAACTTAAAAAAAAAAGGACAAGGGTACCCACCCCCACTATTATGATTCAACAAAATATTGCAAGTCCTTGTCACAGTAGGCAAGAAAGAAAAGTGAAAGGGTTTCAAATGGAAAAACAAGAAATAAAACTACCACTATCCAAAGATGACATGGTGTTATACACAGAAAACTGTAATGACTCCACCAAGATTATGTATCTTCTAGAAATAATCAATCTCTACAGTAAATTCAGTATGCAGAAACATATTGAATTTTTATCCAAACATTGAGTAGAAGAGAAAGAAATCTTTTAAGTATTATTTACAAATTACCACACACAAAAAAATCAAGTACCTGGCATTAGCAGGGATTGAAAACTTTATACAGAAGAAACTATTAAAAGAAAAATATTTAAGGTTTTCTTTAAGTAATAGATGAAAACACAGGAAATGGAAACAGATTTTCTGTTCATGGACTGGAATCATTATCATTAAAATGACCTTTCAACATAAGCACAATATAGATTTATGCAATCCCTATCAAAACTCCCACGGAATTCTCAAGAGACTAGGAGCAAATGCTCAAGAGACTAGGAGCAAATGCTACAGTGCAAGAAAACTTCCAAAATAGCCAAATCGAGATGGGAGAAAATTCTGAGACAATAGAAGGTGGTAAGCTTTACTCTCCTGATTTCGAAGTATATGAAAAAGCTATAGTAATCAAACATGGATGGTAGTGGAATGAAGGCAGACTCTCAAATTGACAGAATACAACTGGAATCCCGAGGACAAATCTACAGATATCTGAAGAGTTAACCTGTGCCAACGAAGATAAGTGAATAAAGGGGAGCAAAGAAAGCCTCTTCCATAAATGGCTCTCAAAAACCTGGAAAATCACACAATAAAAAACACACATAAAGGTTCTGACCCCTTGGGACCAGAGAGATAGTGCAGTGAGTAGGGAGCTTGCCTTACACACAGCTGACCTGGGTTTGATACCCAGGCTGGGAATCCCATATGATCCCCAGAGCGCCACCAGGAGTAATTCCAGATATGGACCCAAAACAAACCCAAAAAAGTAGGTTATGGACCCCTATATCTCACATCATATATAAAAGCTAATTCAAAATGGATCAGAGACCTCAATATTAGCTATGATTTCATAAAATTCTTTGAAGAAAACTTAGGCAGAATTCTCTATAATATTGACTTCAGATGTATCCTCAATTATTTGATGCCTGTACTTAAAAAACAAATAACAGCAGCAAAAATAAACAGATGGAATCACATCAAACTGAAATGTTTCTTCATTGCAAAAGAAATGATAGCTAAAATAAAAAGATGCCCTATTGAGCAGGAGTAAATATTTGTTCACCATACACTAAAAAAGTCTAATATCCAAGACACATAAAAAATCACTCACAAAACTCAACAACAGCAACAACAAACAAACAACTCCATTAAAAAAAAAAAGGGAGAGGAGGTGAACAGATATTTTCCCACGGAAGATATGCAAATGGGAACAGGCATATGAGAAAATTGTTCATCATAACTGATTATTAGGAAATGCAAATCATTTCCTAATGATTATTAGGAAATGACAAAGAGATATTGACATCTGAAAATAGTCCACTTACAAAAGCCTGGAAACAACAAGCTGGCAGGAATATGGTGAAAAAGGAACAATTTATCCTCTGTTGGTGGAGCTGTTAATTGGTTCAGCCTCTGTAGAAAAAGTATGGAAAACATATTTTAAAAATTTAAAATAGCTTCTAAGTAATTTCACTCCTAGGCAGCTACTCCAAGAATATTCAAACATTAATTTGAAAAAGATATTTTTTTTAAATTTTTATTAGTGAGACATCATCAGGTACAGTTGTAGACTTACAAACTTTTGTGCTTGGGTTTCAATTATACAATGATCAAATACCCATCCCTCCACCAGTGCCCATTTCCCACCACCACGGATCCCAGTATCTCTCCCAACCCCCATCCCCCCCATCCCACCCTGCCCCTGGGCAGGGCATTCCCTTTTGTTCTCTCTCTCTTATTGGGTGTTGTGGTTTGCAAAAGAGGCAATGAATGACAATCATGTTTGGTCTAAAAATATGGAACGCTTCACAAATTTGCATGTCATCTTTGCGCAGGGGCCATGCTAATCTTCTCTGTATTGTTCCAATTTTAGTATATGTGCTGCCGACCACTGAAAAAGATACTTTTGAAATAAATTTTACTGCAGCATTCTACATAACAGTCAGTATCTGGACACAACCCGAGTAGCCAAGAGTAGATGAGCAGATAAAGAAATTTTGTTTTATATACGCTATGGAATACTACTCAGCTGTAGGAAAGGATGAAAAGATGCAGTACACCATAACATGGATAGAACTGGCATCATGATGAACAGCATGAATCAGCGGGAGGACAAATATCAAATGATCTCATTCATGTGGAGAATATAAAGAAACATGGTAGTGGGGGGTGGGGGTGAATAGTGATAACAGACACCAAGTGTCTGTTAAGGAGGCAGAGTAGGAGAAATTGGTAATGGACCTTAGAGACGAGGGAGAGGGGTGTTGGTACTCTGGTGGTAGGTGCAGTGCAATATTCCTAAAACATTAGCAATGGTAAATCTTAGTGTCTTAATTTAAAAATTCATACTCAGAATGAAACCAGCTAAAACTCATCTCTGACATGATCTAAAATTTTTCTAGGCATATAAAAATGTAGGAAAGTTTAATCTAGAATGAGGAAATAGAATTCATATAAAATTGACAGATTATAGAATTAGGGGACAAAGATATCACACAAATTATTATAAATGCATTTCATATGTTAAAAAGTGGAATAGTGCCTTGGGAAAATATAAAAATCTAATCAAATCTTCAGTGCTAAAATGTACAATGTCTGCGATGAAAAATACACTGAATAATATTAATTTCACATTTAACATAACAGGAAAAATAAATACCAGTGAACTTAAGAACTATCCAAAGTGGAAACAGAAAATATAATTTTTAAAAATGTGACTATAATATCAGTGAGCTGGTGGATTCCTTAGATGTAAAACTGGAATTCACAACGTCAAAGAGGTATTAGATATAGGAAAGAGTCAGAAGAAAGTCTGGCCAAAAATTTACTTATTAATACAGATACTTAATCATTATCTATAATACTTTCTAACATAGGCCCTGTATTCCCTTTCAGGGTAAAACACATGTTTATACTTTTATAGATCTATTCATACTTTTTCCTTAAAAATTTCTTAATTCTCTCCTCTTACTAAATTGCGTATTTCTAAGATTTATCTGTTACATAATTTTAAAAATATATAAACATAGAATACTTCACACTAATTTTTAATGCATGTTGGCTTTCAAGCACACACATTTCTCAGAACAAAGAACAGACTGTAATGTCACTGCTTAACATATCAAATAAAAATAGCAAAATCATTAGGAATATCCCTTACATCATTTTTAAAACCATATATTAAACAGACATTGATAATTGAAGAACTTAAATACACTATTTTTAAATGTATTCATCCACAAAAAGAGAAAATAATTTTTTTTTAATTTCCAACCTATCATCGAGTTGCAATTTTATAGAATTTCAGTTAAACTTTTCATCTATGTGTGTAGGTATCCCCATTGCCACTATAAAATTTTTAACAGGTCTTTATCAGATGTAGGATAGAGAGAAATATAATAAGGGACCAACAAATGGCCCAAATCATGAGAACTAGAGACTTCTGTACCTAGAACTAAGCTTTCCTGGGAGGAAAGATGGCTGGGATGACCCCTTGAGAAGGAAGAGAAGCTCATTTTATGTTTCTGGAGATAAAAAGGTGAAGGGGGCTGTCTGCTCATGGGTGTGGTGCTGGATGTGTGATGAAAAGTAAATTGTAAATTCAGGAACCTCAGTAAAAGTGTTTTTTTTTTAAAAAAAGAATAAAAGAATAAGAAAACTGGGGGCTGGAGCGATAGTGCACAGGGTAGGGCGTTTGCCTTGCATGCGGCCAACCTGGTTCCAATATTCAGCATCCGAGCACTGTCAGGAGTAATTCCTGAGTGCAGAGCCAGGAGTAACCCCTGTGCATCGCCGGATATGACCCCCCCCCAATAAATAAATAATTTTTTAAAATAACAAGAAAATAAAACGAAAAGCCTTGAGGGACGATGTATATATATTAACTACCAGCAACTGAAAAGTAAAAATTAGAAACAGTGGCATATACAATCAGATAATACGATGTGCGTAGAATCTCAGCAAACCTAAAATCTCCTTGACATAAGAATCTGTACCTATGTCTGAGCTAGTGAACTCCAGAAAACAGTGCCTGAAACAAAATAAGTCCCCGTGCTTGCTTTGGGATCTAAAAAGTGGGGCACTGGAAGAGAGGGCAAGAGGGAAATAAGACAAGGAAAGAAGGAAAGAATTGGAAAATTCAGTCACTCCTTTATATTAAGCCATAGAGAGAGCCTTCAGTAGGAGCCCGCAGACCTGCTTCAGATGAGCCCCTCGGCTTTAAGGTCAGGAAAGCCCCTGAGAGAGGAAAGGAGAGAAAAAATCTTCAATTCCTTCCTCCAACCTTCAGAGCTCACTGGCCCACATGAAACCAGCAGGAAGAAGCACAGCCCTGCTTCTGGGTTGTGACTTCCATCTCTAGATGCAGATGAGACCAGGAGAGGCTCCAGAGGCTGGTCTTGGCCTGTAGGAGACCCGGTTCAAGTTCTGTCACTGCACATTCGCCCAGCACTACACTGCACCCGAGAAACAGCCCCGATCACCCCCAGGTACTGTGTCCCCCAGCAAAAGAATTGTTAAACAGCAGACTCCGCCCTCAGTACTATGATGACAGGAATTGAAATAGTAACTCGTAGCCAGTAAGCCTCGGGAGACTGCAGCCACCACAGAGAATGGCAGTACCTGTCGTTATTGACACACGATGAACAGAAGTGGCACACGACTGCGGGACAGAGGCAGGACCTAACATCAGTGTCAGATACCTCTGGTTCTTACAACCCAACACTACGAAACTTAAAATCTCCACGAAGCTATATTAGTCAGATATTGAAACTTAAAAAAAAAATGCTATGTAACAAATAACAACTATCAGGTTTTACTGATTTGGTTCAACAACAACAACAACACATTTATTTCTACCTCACAGATCTTCAAGTTGGCAATGGGCTGATGAGGCCCAGCTTGACTCCTGGTCCAGAGAGCTCCTTAGATCTCTGATAACAGGACACAGGTAAAGAGAGCTGTTCTTGTCACGAGTTGCCCCTACACGAGCGGCTCTCCGGCATAGCCATAACATTAGATGCACAGAAACCAATCTCGTAATTATCTGGCTCTTTGCAGAAATCCAAAATCATTATATGATTCTCATAACCAGCTATAGAAAACAAAGTATTTCACAATGCCTTTTCATCCATTCTGATTGTTGGGTGGGGGGTGGGAATTCTAAACAATAATGGTGCATCTTTTGTCGAAATAATGAATGTAATCAATGTAGAGAAGAGTTAAGTGGAAATCATCTGCCTCACAGGCATTGGGAGGGGTGGGAGGGGGGGTATATTGGGGTTGTTGGTGGAGAAAAATGAGTACTGGTGAAGGGAGAGGTGTCTGATCATTGTGTGACCGAGACTTAAACCTGAAAGCTTAGTAACTTTTCCCACAGTGATTCAATAAATAAATATAAGAAGAAAAATAAATAAAACTATGGAAAAAAAATAAGGTGGAGTTCATGCTCAATTCAATCAGCTAATCAGTGGCTGAATAAATGGCAGTACTCCTACATTTAAAAAAAAAGGGGGGGGGAGCTGTTCTTACCTGTGCCATGTTCTTCACGAGGCAGACAGCAGGATCCCGGTCAAGGCTGACAGAAACTTAACATCCTGCTAAAGCCTCAGTTCAGAGCCCGAGAGATAGTTCAGTAGGCAGGGCACTTGCTGGCCCCCATCTGACTAGATTCCATCTCCAGAACCACAGATGCTTCCCACAAGCTCTGTGAGGAGTGATCCCTGAGTTCAGAGCCATGAGTAAACCCTGGGCACAACTGGGTGTGGCCCCCAAAACAAAATACAAATAAAAGGTGTTTTTTAAGAAAAGATGAAAATATGGAAAAATGGAAAAAAACTTGGCTCCAAGTTAGTATATGATTACTTCCATGTAAAACATCAGCAATAAGGCAAAAATCTCAACACACGAATGAACCATTCAAAATCGTCTCAGATCCCCAGCAGGGACCTGGTGACACCAACCCCATTACCAGGACTTTCTGTTTCTTCAGATTAGTACCGAGGAGAGCACGGTATTTTCATTTGGCTAATTTGGTCTCCGTAATTCACACTCTGAGTTCTTTCAACTATCGGTCCAAGTGCTCAGATTTGACTACGGAACAGAACTTGAGTTTTCCTTCATTAGTAACACCATTTGTTCCTATTAACACCCCCAGACAAAGAACATCTAGAGAAATGCAGAACTGCAAGGACTATGTGTTCACACACCGGAATGAAGAGTTCCTAAGCAATTGGGTTCTGGATACCAAGAATAACAGAGCTGTTCCTACTCTTTTTTTCCAAGCCGCATGTGTTTGCTCAGTGAACACACTAAACTTTTTTAATTTTTATTATTATTTTTTTTTTCGCTATTGCCAGCATTGCAAAGTCAAAATAGCTGTGGCGGAACAAGCTGTTCTGCCTCATGTCTCATCAACATTCCTTGCTCAGTGTATCAAAACATAGAGAGCAAACAGAGCAAACGCAACAACTCAAAAAAGTTCTCTACTGGGAATGTTCTTCCTGTGAAACCCTCCACAGCTGTCTACAGGAACATCGGAAGAAAGATGGGTCAGAAAGAAATCTCGGCGCGGATGCATGCATGGAAGCTCTCATTTTGTCACTTGAAAAATAAAAATCTACCCCGGACATCTGCATGAACTAACATCAAGACTGAAGCTTGTGAACAAGGTATTTCCCTCCCCCCAAAAATCAACTAAAATTATTAGGGGAAGTAGAGCCCCAAAAAACTCACTGAATCACAGGAGTTGTTGATTGATATACTATTAATCCAACCTCTTTAGACAGCTGGGAAGGATTTTTAATTGCAAGAGTATTACAAGTTGTACAATGCCAACTGCATGATAGGTACAGCTAAAGAAAGCTAAAAGGCTGACAAAATTATCAATTACATTAAGGTCACAATTTAATCAATTTGCTTTTGAAAACAAAAAAATACATATGGGAGAAAATTAACCCACTTGCCCATATTTGAGCATATTAAAAATAAATATGTGATTTAATTTCTCTTATTAATAATCTTATAATTAAAGATATACCCCAATGAAAGGGTTTCAGTTTGCATAATTAAATGACCATTTCACTAAATATGAAAAAGTATTTAAAAGTTTCAGAGCTAAAATTAGGTTAATATCTGAACTAATACCTAATAACCAATAATCCCTACAACTTTAACTTCTAAGTAAATGGAAATAAAAATAATCAGAGAGATGATTTGCCTAGAAAGTAGTGGTTTTTTAAACAGAAAGTTTCTACTTTTCAGACTACGATGATCACCATTACCAACCACTGCTTCTACCTCTTGACAGCATAAAAGAGGACTTTTCCAAGAATTCTTTCAAATGGTTGCAGTAGAAAATTGTCCACAGACACATAAGAAGATAGTCACATGCCTACCTTTAAGCAATGCAGACACCAGAAAGAGAGCTGCAAAAGGAATAGTACCTGTGACAATGATATGGGGAAATATCTGCCAGATGATATGAAGTACAATAGAAAAACAATATGCATATCTAAAATTTCAGCAGTTGCAGACAGAAATAGTGATATATTTCTGAAGGCAGAGATGAAGTCTAAACTTGTAGAGGGTTAATTCAGAAGAGATTATAAGGACTGTTATTTTATATAGAATTTAGGAGAAAAAAAATGGTACTGAGGCACATAAGTCCCAAACTCCTGTAAATGAAAAAGACTTAACCTTTCCCTTCTTGCTTGAAACTAGTTTTGGTGAATTTTTAGCTTTAAAATGCACTTGTCTACGTTATGTGAGCGCCTGAAAGTCAATCAAAAGATTTAGATTCCAAAGTGAAAGGTTTGTCTTATCTGCAGCAACAAAACATGAACTCTAAAACATGCCCACATTTATAGAAATTGATATATCCACCACTTCTATGTCTATTCATATCGCTAAAACAATTGTGTGAAATAAAACAACGTCAGCAATGCACCAAGCTGAATCTGACATTGGAAAACATGATGAAAAGGCTTATGACAGATTTCAACCACCTTTTTGTTCTATTTGTATACTTGCTTCAGAGTGTGAATTCACAAAGAAGGGCAAAATCACCATTCCCCCACCAATAGGAAGACTGATGCTGAAAGAATCAAGTGATCACGGCATCCTTAGCTGAGGCATGTAGGGAACTCGCCCTGCCCCACTTTGACATGGCCATCACAAAACTACCGTGTCCACCGATGAAGACAGGACACACATGTGTACACAAGTGGAAATCACATAGAGAAGACATGACGTTGTCGGCAGTTTTTGAGTAGCTACTATCTACCAGACTCTGGTTTCCATAGTAGCAAACATGAATGTCACAAATGGCAATGATATGGAACGTATTTGCCAGATGATATGAAGGACTAAACTGGGGTGGCTGTTGGCCGGTTCCTTAGTCCCATCACAACGACCTCAATGAGTAGGGTAGGAGGAAATGAGTGTTAATGAGAAAGATTTCACTGGAACTTGAGTTTCACTAGCCTTTGCAGAATGCTTGTACAGGTATAATCACATAAACCTTTCATCTAAGGAAGAAGACGTACAAAGAAATTAGACAATGAAGTTTGTGAAGATCATGCCATTGCTAAGTCCCTGATGAGATTCTGGTAATAATTAAAGACAAATGAATCCTGGAAGACAGAGCTACATAAAATTTCTCAATCATACTCACCATTGATTTGGTGACAATTTATCACTCTGGTAGAATGTTGGGGGTGGGGAAGGGGAATAATATGGCAAGTCAAATCAGTTTTAAATATATCCAAACAGAGAATCTAGATCAAAACCTACAATCTAGTTGTTTGATCACCCAGACGTATTCTTAATATACTGAAATATTTACTAAACAGTAACTTAAGATAATCTTACTTATGGGATATAATCACCTGACTTATTAACTTATATATTTTAGGTCACCTAGTTAACAATGTTTGCTAATATTCTTACATAGGCCAGCAATAGGTTAATAATCATGTATACCAAGAAGAAAATAGAATTATTCCTGCTCTTAATAAATTCCTTTTATAGTCTCTTCTATTCTTGTATATTATCATCAGGAAAAAAATTTAAGCACATTCCCCTAGTACCAAAAAATGTACAGCTCCTTATTTGTAACATACAAATAGGTACTTTATTAAGCATTATTTAATGTAGTATAAGTGTATGGAGTTGGTTAAAGAGACTATAAAAACCAGCTCCCGGAAGAGAACAGCACAGAGTCTCCTGCCCCCGCGCCTGGCTGTCCTCACCGGGGCCCCTTGGAGGGGAATGGGTTGAGCTTTCCTCCCAGCCCTGACCAGGGCTCCGGCAGCCGAAGACCTCCAGGACCAGCCACCACCATGCTGAGACCACTCTCTGCACACATGAAGGTACTGGCAGAGGGACAAAGTCATGCAGGTTCCGGGGTCGAGATCTCCAAGCCTACTCGAATTTGGGCCGAGCATCCTCCACCCAGATCCTCCAAATTCCAGTAGGCGGGGGTCACACCCACCAACTGGCCCCCTGGCACCGTGTAATCCCATCAGTGGCCAAGACTCAGAGACTATAAAAACCAGCTCCCGGAACCGCGTGACCGCGAATCTTATTATGACATCTTATTATCTCATTCCTACTTTGGACAAACTGGCAGGCTATCGAATGTAGCCTGCCCACACGGCAGAGTCTGGCAAACTCCCCGTGGCGTACCCAATATGCCAAATACCAGTAACAATGATGGGTCTCATTCTCCTAAAGAGCCTTGAATATAATCTCAGGGCTTGGATGAAGGAGACGTTATGGGGGCCTGCTCGAGGCAATCGACGAATAACAGGATGATTTGTGATTTGATTTGTGATAAGTGTATGGATGTATCACTATTTTAATTATAGAGCATCTGCAGTTAAACTATACACAGGAACAATCAAGTTAAGGAATCACGGTTATTGAATTGGAGGGATGGGACAGATGAAAAAGGACCGGAAACAATGGTGGAGGACAGTGGACAGTGGACTTTTGGCACTTTGGTGTGTGTGCAGGGCAAAAGAACAAACATTAGCACAATTGCAAACCAGGTTGCTTCAATAACAGTTTTTTAAAATGGACCTTAAAAGACAGAACTGAAATATAAATAGTTTTAAGTGGAGTAATATAAAGAATTAAACACAAAGAACCAGAACTTAGGTCAGCACCATTAGCGACAGAATCTCCAAGACGAGGAGCCACTGCCCTTCGAGGCACTAAAGTGAGTGCCAATGAGCTTATCTCAATAGACTACCCAATGCCCACTGCAGACCACCCGTGCAACACAATGACTGGCACATACAACAGTGTTAGGAGTGAGAGATTAATGTCAGCTCATCCTTCACAAATGACAGAAGAGACTAACTTTGGGGATCAAAGAGTTTTGCTTTGGAAAATCCAACACAACCTGCATTTTTCATTTTGTGTGGAAATTTAAGAGCGACTTTAGGAGACTGACTGAAGCTTAACTATGGAAAAATAACATTTACCTACAAATTCTTTTTTGTAGTCATTAATAGCATAACAATGAAAAGCCAAATTGTGCCTCTTTATTGGAAGCCCTCCTTATATCACTAAGAAGAATCATCTTATCATTGACAGATGCTAAGACTCAGTGGTTTGAATCACACCATGTGTTACAAATTAAAAGGTCTAAAATCAAAATAAAGCAAATATGGGGGGGGGGGGAGAAAAGCAATTGTTAAGAGACTTGAGGAACAACATTTAAAAGTAATTCACGTTTGGAATAAGGACAGCCTTTTCAACAGATGGTGTTGGGAGAACTGGATACCAACATGCAAGAAATTAAAGCTGGGTCCATATCTCACTCATGCACAAAAGTCAACTCACAAAAGTGGATCAAAGACCTTGAGATCAGACCCAAATCTATAAAGTACATTGAGAAAAATATAGGCAGAACACTCCAAGACTTAGACCTCAAAGGAGTCTTTAATGAGACAATGCCACCACTAGCAAAAGCTACAGAATCCAACCTAAACAAATGTGACTACATCAAATTAAAAGGTTTCTGTATGGCCAAAGAAACATGGCCTAAAACTAAACCAGAGATGAGTGGAAGAAAATATGTTCACCCAACACATCAGATAAAGGATTGATATCCAGGATCTATAAAGCACTCACAAAGGTCAACAACAATAACAAAAATCAATCCAAAAGTCCCACCAAAAAAATGGGCACTGGTGAAGGGATGGGTACTTGATCATTGTATAACTGAAACCCAAGCACAAATATCTGTAAGTCTACAACTGTACCTCATGGTGTTTCACTAATAAAAATTAAAAAAAAAAAAGTCCCACCAATGAATAGCGAGAGAAGGGACTGTAGCATTTACTTACCTAACAGCAAGTAGGGCATTTGCCTTGCATGCGGTCCACCCGGGTTAAATCCCCGACACACTATATGGTCCCCCACAGCCTGCCAGGAGTGACCACTGTGCATCACAATGCATGGCCCAACCACCGACTAAAAACAGGGAAAGAGGAAATGAACAGGCACTTCTCTAAGAAAGACCAACAGATGGCCAACAGGCACATTTAAAAAAATGTTCATCATCACGTATTAGGGAAATCCAAATCAAGACGATAATGAGATATCCTCTTACACCAGTGAGACTGGCACACACCAGAAACACGGGGCATATCACTGAACACACCCAGTCAGAGCGCAAGAAGCTGCACCCTCACTCCATCACTTCTACCATGCCAAGGGCCAAACTTTACCACTTCACGAATATTCTCAGCAGGTACTCTGATCTGTGAATAATTTCAGGTACACAGCGCCCAGGCTGAAAAATCTAGTGGGGATTTTTTGAAGTCGGGTTGGGTAGCCTCTTCCCAATCCCCCATACTTTGGAACGTTCCAGCAGCTATGCCCACTTCCCATGTAAACTCACTGGCCAGACCATAGATTCTGAAGTCTCTGAACATCTCCTAAAGCAACAAACAGCTAAATAAATTCTTAAACAAGGACTTAACCATCCTGCAATCAGATACGACAATTTTCACATAAATTGATTTTCTCTATTGATTTTAATATTACAGCTTTGTTATCTAATGAATTTTGATTCTAGAATGGTTAACAACAGTTGTGGCTTTTTCCTACATTAAACTAAATTTTTTTTAAAAAACTAAAAATTTAAAAATACCAGGAACAGTCTCTGTTGGCAGAGATGTGGTGAAAAGGAATCCCTCATCAACTACTGGTGAGGATGTTGTCTAGTCCAAACTTATGGAAAACAGTATGAAGGGTACTCAGTAAACTCAGAATTTAGCTCCTAGGTGACCCAGAACTTCCACTTTTAGGTATCGATCCCAAGGGCTTTGTTAATTTATTCAGGAGAACATATTCAAATCATTATTCATCGCAGCACTTAGTACAATAACTGCACTGTAGCACTGTCCTCCCGTTGTTCATCAATTACTTGAGTGGGCCCAGTAACGTCTCCATTGTGAGACTTCTTGTTACTGTGTTTGGCATATCAAATACGTTACAAGGAGTTTGCCAGGCTTTGCCGTGAGGGCGAGATACTCTTGCCGGGCTCTCTGAGAGGGGCGGAGGAATCAAACTCAGGTTGGCCAAGTAGGTCGCGCGCAAGGCAAACACCCTACCGTTGTGCTATCACTCCAGCCCGGTACAATAACAAAGATATGAAATCCACCGAGATGTTCAACAACAAAAAAGTGGATTGTGATGATATGGTATACATATATATATATATATATACATATATATATAATGGAATTCTACACAGCCATAAGGAATGATGAAATCACGCAACTCTTTTTAACATAGATTTAACTGGGATTTAACTGGGAGACATTATGTTAAATTAATCCCGAGGAAGAAGATAAACACTGGATGATATCACTCATACGTGGTTTTTAGAAAAACCGGATGAGGAAATGTAATGTTTTAAAGGGCGGTTGCCCTGATCAACCTTGACTCCCTTGAATAGAAGGAAGAAAAGATAAGAAAGAGTGGAGGGGAGGAGGACAGGACAGATAAAAAAGCAACAGGGACCAGGACAGAGGAACCAGGTACCAAGGCAGTGTTCAGGAATCATAGGGCCAAATGTCCAAAGCACAGAATCAGCAACACTGAAATCAAAAGACCCGAACTCTAACAACTGAACTTTGAAATATGCAGCTGGGGAATGGGGGAAATTTGGCAGAAAACCTGGGAACATTGTTTGTTTGGAGGAAAGTTAACACAGGTGATGTGATGGATGCTGCAATATTGGATGCCCAAAACTCTACTATAAATAACTCTGTAATTCATGGTGCTTTAATAATATTTTAATTTTTTAAAAAAGAAAATACATTTCTTAGTGTAAAAAAGCTATCCACATTTATCAGCAAACAAACACACAAAACATTGCCTAGAATTAGGTAACATATTAGCCCAGGCAAGCACACTGGGCAAATTTTAAGTCCACTCTACATAGAGCTTTAAAGAGTATCCACAGCACGTTTTAATTAAAAAGTAAGATATAATGTTTACTTCTAGGAAATATCTATGTGTAAGAATATCTCCTGAACTGTTAACATTATTTGTTAATGAGAGGACATCAGAATAAGGGAAACTTTTATCTTCTTACACAACCAAGTCTTTTAGAATTGGATTTTCATAAAAATAATACACTATTGTTCTAATCAGAAAAAATATGCAACCATTTTAATAAATAAACTTGCTTAGTAAAAGAAATCATCATGTAATAGAAAACACAATGAACTAAAAGAATCAGTAGATTTCGATTCAAAGAAATCACTGCTGTTCAGCCATGAAATTGATGGTCATTAATATTTGTGCTGATGCCGGCAGCGACTGCTGTTATAGCAACAAGGTTCCATCAATTAACTCCAAAGAATCCATCTCTTAAATTTGCCCAATTCTGCTCTCTGGGAATACTGTCTTTCAAATATACTGTGTTCCAGCACTGCCCCCTACCTGTAATGTGTTGCATTACCTAGTTTTTTCCAACTAATCCAGTAATGTACAGGCTAAAAGTACCCTGAGGCTGGCTGGAATCTGCAAAACGTCCTTCTACATGCCAGTTAGAGAACTGGCCAGTAAGTCTTGGTTTAGTGGAAGATGCTATGCCTACTGAATGTTCATCTCAGAAAACTGAGAACTACCTAGTACCTTCCCTGGGGGGTTCCCCAGCCAGTAACTCAGGAGACCGCCCCATTTCTCTGTTTTCCTGCCAGATAACTCTTTAGCTCTGGGATTGCATCCATCTCTAAATAGTTCCGGGACAAGTACTTAGGTCCCTGTGTAGGACAGTGTGTCCCAGAGAGAATCTCCTGCCCTCAGGAGAGTACTGGGATGATTTCAAATGGCAGTAAGTAGCCCTGCATACATTTGGTTTCTGATTGTGTGCTAAAGAAGGTAGGTTTCCCCTGAGGTGCTGAGTGATTTACTTTTTCTTCGAAAAGGGTCAGTGGGTAAATTAAGTTTGGGAGCCTCTGGTAGGAGAATATTCCCAGTATATGTGTAAAAGTGAGGCTGTTTTTTCTTATTTGACTGTGCAAGGTTATTTAGACCATTTTGTGGGTAGCTTCTTGAATTTTATTTCAGCAAACATTTAGCAAGTACTGAAGGACTACTATGTGCTAGAGATTGCAGAGTCAGCAATTTAAAATAAATAATAATAAAGATAAGCTCCTGCCCTTCACGTTCCACATATTAATGTTTCAAAATGACATATGAAACAGAAGTAAAAGATGCTCATTTTCGGGGTTGGAATGATAGCACAATGGGTAGGGCATTTGCCTTGCACGCAGACGACCTGGGTTCGATTCCCAGCATCCCATATGGTTCTCCGACCAAGCACCTCCAGGAGTAATTCCTGAGTGAAAAGCCAGGAGTAACCCCTGTGCATCGCTGGGTGTGACGCAAAAAAAATGTTCATTTTCATTAATAGGTTTGTTTCTTCACAGTGACATGTGATGAAGCCACGAGTCTAATTATCAAAGTCTGTTTCTTATTATACGGTGTACACTGCTTTATAGGAGTAGAAATGAGATTTTTCTTTTTTCAGATCTTGGTAAGTTAATACGCATGCTATGAGTATTTACTGGGTCCCGGACACTAGACTTGCTAGGGATTCAGAGGCAATAAATACTAGATTCAAGAAGCTGACAGGAAGCAAGTGAATGAGAGCTAGGCAATGTGTTCTGTGCTCCGTGGCCAGTCAGCCACATCTTCCTTGAGGCAAGAACCCTGATCAGATCTTACATAATCATTGCTTCCGAGGTGAAGAACAGAAGACAAAGAGGAAGCGGGAAAGACCACCAGACAGACATAGGAAAAGGACCACAGGAAGCGGGACCAGGATTGTTAGAGAAGAAACATGCAGAAATTGAGAGCACCCCCCCCTCAACAACGGATTTCTTTAAAATGCAAAGAACTTGTGGGAATTGGGGGGGGGGGTCTCAGATCTATATTGACCCTGGGAACAAACTTCAATTGAGAATAAATAATGTGGGAGAGCACTGAAGATATCCACAAGTAAAAAGGGAAGCAGCTGAGACTAGGTATTAATTAGGTGTCCATGGTCATTAACCTGCCATATCTCATCCAAAAAATCATTCCCCTAAGCTGAAATAGTGTCCCTAACCACCCCTGAAGAGGGAGAACAAACCAGAAATGAACTAGAGGCAGCATTTTAAAAATAAAGTGCTGGGGCTGGAGCAATAGCACAGCCGGTAGGACGTTTGCCTTGCATGCAGCCAACCTAGGTTCAATTCCCAGCATCCCATATGGTCCCCCGAGCACCGCCAGGAGTAATTCCTGAGTGCATGAACCAGGAGTAACTACTGTGTATCACTGGGTGTGACCCAAAAAGCAAAAAATAAATAAATAAATAAAATTTAAAAAATAAAATAAAAATAAAGTGCAGGGGTGCGGAGAGCCTTTCATCTACACCCTCAGCTGAAATTTCTATCACGAGTGACACCGCTACCCACCCAGCTGCAATCCTCAGCACCACAGTTCCCCTGAGTCCAGCCAGGAGTGATGCCTGAGCCCAGAATCAGAAGTAAGCCCTGAGCACTTCCGGGTGTGGCCCAAAACCACAAAAAACAACAACAACAACAACAACAACAAAACTGTTTCAGATCAGCTGAGAGAAATGGGATAATCATTCATTTCTTTAGGTTCAAGATAAAGGTTAAATTGCCAAGACAAAATTTTAGGGAGCCAAGTTTTCTGTTTTTAATAAATGCTTTTAATCGCTTTCTGGTGGACAGGTTGATTCATATCCATATCGGAAGTTCAGCTCAGATATAAAGAATATGTTTTTCACAGCATTTAAAACAAAGGTTCCAAGCATTCAGTCTTAACCCCGTGAGAGCATCCAGGCCAGGGCTGAGAGGGTGACCATCTGCGGGAGAAGAGCGACATCTGCAGGATGCCTGCGTTGCTGCACAGTAACAGACCAATTCTTTCCAGCCCCTTGTTCGCTGGCAAACTGACTGCCTAAATCCCACAGACTGCCAAGAAGTGACCGATTGCTTGCAGGATACTATATACTTTTGAGCTGAACTTAAAATATTTAAATTAATTTAAAATATTTAAATAAATTCATTTTAAATATTTTAAATTCATCTAAGTATTTTAAATTTAATTTTAAATATTTTAAATTTAAAATAAGTCCTTTATACTTTTGAGCTGAATTTCTAAATAAAAAAAAATTAAGCTAAAGAGGAAAGACGATAGAGTCTGGATATTCACAATATCTTGGCCATTCTGATGGTCACAGGAACCATTCCAGATTGATAAAAATGTTTCCGTTTTTGAAGGCATTGTGTGTGGGGGGAACCACCAATGTCCCACCTCCCACGTGGCTCTGCAATCTGCAGGATGGCCAGCTGGGGGCGCTGGGGGCTTACCCTCCTGCTCCCCTTTCTCCCTCTGGTTCCCATCTCCTCTTTTATTTTTTTCTTTTTGGGTCACACCCGGAGATGCTCCTGCCGATGCTCAGGCGACCATATGGGATGCTGGGATTCGAGCCTGGGTCGGCCGCGTGCAAGGCAAATGCCCTACCCGCTGTGCTATCGCTCCAGCCCCTCCCCCCTCTTCTCCTCTTCTAGTTCCTTATTTACTCGTCCCTGTGAACACCTTTTGCTGGGAACTTCTCACTCCTTTGCAAACTAATCTATGTTCCATTTTCTCGGGATTCCACTGTAGTCAGTGACCAAGCTCACCTTGGAAGCTATTCTGCGCCAGTTACTAATGGGCCACATCACCAAGGCATCACCCAGCAAGCAAGCCTTTGTGACAGACTAAAGAAGACAGGACACTGATTTCAGCTCTACTTCAACGGAGTTCTCCAGAGAGTGAAGTCAGCCTTGATTTTTCTGGTTTTATGCCAGAGTTGAAACCTATTTCCTGACTGGCCTACATAGCACCAATGAATAGCCAAACACAATGATGTGTAGAACCTTTAAATTCCTGTTAAATATAACTGTATTCTCATTTTTTTTCTGACTGACACTCCCTAGAGTACCCAAAACTCCCCCAAAATGCAAATGTGTGTCAACTTAGCTTCTTGTGCTAGTGATCATAGTTTCTAATCCCTTGAAGATGTGTCCAGAAAGTAGATAAAGGACCAAACATGATAACCTCTCAGGGTCTGTAATGCAAACCATAATTCCCAAAAGTAGAGAGAGATTATGGGAATCATGTCTTCCATGGAGGCAGAGGGAGGGTGGGAAAGGGGGGTTATACCCGGGGTATTGGTGGTGGGGAGTGTGCACTGGTGGAGGGATGGGTGTTTGATCATTGTGTGATTTTAACCCAAACATGAAAGCTTATAACTATCTCACGGTGATTCAATAAAATTAATTTAAAAAATGTTTTTTAAATGATGATCCCTTGAGCACTGCCAGGAGTGACTCCTGAGCACAGACTCAGGAGTAAGCCCTGAACACAGCCAGGTGTAACCCAAAACCATAAACAAACAAAAATTTTTTGTCTTTATTTTATAAGTTTAAATCAGAGACAAGATGATTAGTAAGATACTTTTCCTGCTTCCTATAACTGGGTTCAGATCACACAGGCAGTGCTCAGAGGTTAGTCCTGGCTCTGAGCTCAAGGATAACTCTTGAAGTGCTCGGGGGACCACATGGGATGCTGGGGGTCGAACCCTAGTGGTTCTCTCACCAAGCTAAGCTCAGTTCTGTCATTGGTTGCTCCCTGTGTTTCTTCATATCACCCGCAAGGGAACGTACACTACTCAGCCTCTTGGCTAAGTTCAAGCACAGTCTCCATTTGCTTTTGGATGTCTGTTGGGGTAGGGAAATTCATGGACACTTTTTCCTCAATGGATGAGGAATAAGGTTCTTTCATTGGTACCAGCAGGAACAGGTAGAAGGAGCCTCCCAGATGGTGTCAGTGGGAGCTGGAGACAAGAAAGAGGGTGTGACAATTACTCTGCACGCTGCTAACCCAGGGTCAATCCCTGGCACTGCATACACTGCCAGAAGTGATGTCTGATCACAGAGCCAAGAGGAAGCACGGCACAGTGTAGCTCCAAACGCAAAACACCACAGCAAAAGCAAATTTAAGCTGTCTGTGGGTGGCATTTTCACATGGACACACATGGCCTTCCTCCACTTGAGAAATACATACACAAAGCCTTCAACAGAGCTAACGCACAGGGCAATCGGTAGACCGCTATCTATCCGTTTTAGACCCATAACTTAAGAGACAAAGTTTCAATTTCTTGACATGACATTTAAGTCAATTTAGGATATGTCTCATCCCCCCCACCACAGTTTTATCTGTTAATGTGATTTCTCCAAAAATTATAGATCTCTTAATGGCAAGCTAGCATTCATTTATTAGGTGCTATAGTGTAAGCCTGATTTACTCATCTAATCCTCACAACACAAAATTCTATTATAATCCCTATTTTGCCAACAGAAAAACTGAGACAAAGTAATTAAACCATGGGGCCAGAGCTATATAGTACAGCAGGTAAGGCATTTTATTGGTACACTGCAGACCCAGTTTGACCCCTACATTTCGTGGGGTCCCCAGAGAACTTCCAGGAGTGATTCCTCTGAGCTCAGAGCCAGGAGTAAGCTGTGAGCACTGCTGGGTATGGCCCCCCCAAAAAACAATCAAAAAATAAAACAAACCGAAACCAGAGTTAATTAGGTCTTGCTGCAGACACAAACACACAGCTTCAGGTACCAGTTAAAAAAAGAATTCAAACCCAGGTAGCATGACCAGAGAAGTAAACCATTACCCCAAACTGACTCTACCATCCACTACTACTACCAGACCAGGAGGTAGTCCTGATCATGTGTTGTAATTGTAAGCCAAATACTGAGCAAAAGGTTCTACATACGTCACCATTATACGCAGTTGCATGGCAATTCAACCAGAAATAAAGCTAGAAATTCCCCTTTAATCATTGGATTAGCTGCACTCCCCCGCCCCCCAAAGTCTTGATTTATACTATCAAGTCCAGATGTTTTCTCACTTGCGTTGTGCTTTCTTCATCACCAGATAAAATTACTTGGGAATGTTTTGTTTTAAGTACAGACACTGGGAGATTTATTTATTTATTGGTGTGTTTGTTTGGGGCTTCGTAATTTTTGTTTTGCTTAGGGGCCACACTCGGCGGTGCTCAGGGCTGAGTCCTGGCTCTGCACTCAGGAGTCAGTCCTGGAGGGCTGGGGGACCAGATGGGATGCTGGGAATCGAACCCGGATCGCCTGCGGACCAGGCAAGTGCCTACCCGCTGCATTTATTTATCTCTGCGCCTCTTATTTATCTCGAGCGTGTGACCCAGGCACAAACTGGTTTCTGAAAGTACAGTGGAAATGACATCTGCACTTCTATGTTCACTGCTGCACTGTTCACAATAGTCAAAATTTGGCCGAGTGCCTGATAACAGATGACTGGTTAAAGAAACTTTGGTACATCTACACAATAGAGTACTATGTAGCTGTTAGAAAAGATGAAGTCATGATACTTACATACAAGTGGTTCTACATGGAAAGTATCATGCTAAGTGACAAGAGCCAGAAAGAGAGGGACAGACATAGACTACCAAGTGAAATGAGCCAGAAAGAGAGGGACGGACATAGACTGCACTCATCTGGGGAATATAAAGTAACAGAACGAGAGTCAAACACCCAAGAATAGTTGGGATAAACACCAAGAGGTCTGCTCAGGGGCTTAGAAGCCTGCAGGACATACTAGGGGAAAACACAGCTCAGATAGAGAAGGGAACACCAAATAAAGGGTGTTGGGAGGATCCTCCCAGAATGGGAGATGCTGGGAGTAGACTACATAGACCGAACATGATTTCCACTCAATGCCTCTTTTGCAAACCACAGAACCCAAAAGGAGAGAGAGAACAAAAGGGAATGCCCTGCCACAGAGACAGGGTGGGATGGGGGTTTGGAGAGGTGGGAGGGATACTGGGATCATTGGTGGTGGAGAACCGGCACTGTGGAGTGATGGGCACTCAATCATTATATAACTGAAACCCAAGCACAAAAGCTTATAAGTCTACAACTATACCTCATGGTGTTTCACTAATTAAAAAAAAAAACCCTCTGGTTTCTGGGCTTCCTGCATCTTCACTGCAGATGCACACACTTTGATCCCTGTTCTTCCAGCAACTTCTACTCACCGCAGCACACCACCCAGTGTAAGCTGCCGAGCAACACGACCCCGGAGGAGCCCTCTTTATTCTCGACCTTTCCAAACCCGTTTTCCGCAATTTCAAGCCCCACGTAGGGATGACAGCGACAGCCACGGAGACGCTCCGTCGCCAGGGGGCAGCGTCTCGCCCCTTGGCCCACGTGCGCGCCGCCCCGCCCCGCCCCGAGGCGTCGGAGCCCCGAGGCCCCGCCCCACGCCCGTCTAGGAGGCGTGGCCTCTCCCAGAGCCCGCCCAGCGCACTCTCAGGGTCATGCCCTCGCCCAGTGCCAGCCCAGCGCCCTCCTAGGGGCGTGGCCTCTCCTAGCTCCCGCCCCGGAGCGTGGCCCCGCCCAGCACAAGCCCAGGGGCGTGGCCCCTTCTGTGCCCGCCCCCATAGAGGCGTAGCCTATCCCAGCGCACGCCCAGGAGGCGTATCCCTGAACAATGCCCGCCCAGGAGGACGGCGTGGCCTCACTCAGCCACACCCACGAGGGCGTGGCCCGCCTGTGGGGCGTGGCCCGCCGCGGCGTGCTGACGTCACGGGAACCGCGGCGCGGACGGCGCGGGCGGGCGGGTGTGTGCGCACAGCCCGGCCTGGGCAAGCGGCGGCCCGGTGCCATCTCGCCGGGCGTCTGCGGGCTCCGGGGCTCCGGGGCGGGGGCGGCGGCGGCGGCGGCGGCGGAGCAGCCCCCTCCCCGGGGAGGCGGGGCCCCGGGAGCCGTGGCGGCGCGCGAGGATGCATCAGAAGCTGCTCAAGAGCGCTCACTACATCGAGCTGGGCAGCTACCAGTACTGGCCGGTGCTGGTGCCTCGCGGCATCCGCCTCTACACCTACGAGCAGATCCCCGTGTCCCTCAAGGACAACCCGTACATCACCGACGGCTACCGGGCCTACCTGCCCTCGCGACTGTGCATCAAAAGGTACCGTCCGGGCGGTTCCGCCCCCTCCTCTCCTCCCCGCCCCCCCACCCCCCCGCGCCCTTTTTGTCTGGTCGCCGCCGCTTCCATCCGTGCCCATCACCTCCTCCTGCCCCGTGGTCCTCAACATCCCTCTCTGCTTCCTCTCTCCATCCTTCCCTGCGCCGCCGCCGATCGCTGATCGCCGATCGCAGCCGCGGTCCGCAGGGCGAGCTGTCGCCCGGCGCTCTCCTGTGCTGCTCCGTTTGCTGCTGGTTGGGGCAGCTGGGTCGAATCGACCCCAGGTGACACGCTCTGGGCCGTAGCCATCCCCCCCCGCCCCCCGCCAACCCACCCCCACCACCACCGGCCTCATCTGTGCTGAGCTTTGCTGCTCTCGGGCCGCCCCCGAGGAAGCAGGATGCTCGGGACCACCCCGATGCCTGTATAGTGGCAAACAGGTTCTCCCGTGGGCGTGGGTGTGTGTGTGTGTACGCCCCTGACTCATTTCTCCCGCAGGGGCTGGGCACCCCCTCGCCTGGCCAGGTTCTCCTCCACCCAGGTCACCCGCACCGCAGCAGACACACGGCCCTGGTTCTCAGGAAGTTGCCAAAGTCTCGCCTGGCCGACAGATATTAAAGAGAGGTTGCACTGATTACACGGTTACACAATAACCTTTGTGGGAAGGGCCTCGCTGGAAAAGCACAAGGGGCCCGGGAGGACCTGGAACGGCCACGCTAGAGTTCCTGAAAGGCCTGAGAGAGAGAAAGAAAGGGAGTAAAGGAGGGGAAAAAAAAGAGCCAAAGTGTCCAAAAGAGAGTGCTAGGTCTTAGGACAGCTTTGTGTTACAAAACCACCTCCTGTGCTTAAATATAGGCGCTGGCTGTGACAGAGTTAAGATCCAGGTCAGTTGTGGGAACCAGCCCCGGTGCAGGAATGTGGGCTGTCCAACAGCCCAGCCTCAGCCAGGGTCCATCCTTGATCTTGTCGGAATGATCTTTTTCCTGCTCCCATTAGCCGTGCCTTACTTAGATCGGGGCTGGGTACGGTAGCTCAGCGGTAGGGTATTCATTCTTGCCTTGCGTCCTAGCATGTGTGTGTCATTTGGGGTTTAATCCATCCCCCACCCCCAAAAAAGAATTGCTCTGTGACACTCAGTAACAAAATAAATATTACAGTTCATCCCTGCTTGGCTTGGAGGGGTGGTGGGGAGAAATTCATGAATTGGATCCATCCCAGAAACGTGTTTTCCTCCCCCAGGGCTCTGATACAGAAGTAAATATACAGTAATTCAGAACTGAGTTCTGCTTGTGCATGTGGAAATCTACGAAGTAGAGCAGTTATTGAATTGCAGTAAAGATGTCACAGCCATCAAAGCAGTGGTCTTCTGCATTCTTGTGTTCCTATTCCAATCTCATGGAGTGGTATATATATATATATACCACCATTGATATATATATATATATATATCAATGAAATACAGTGCTTTGACTCTTAGGCAGTTGAGTAAAAAACATTTAGTATCGAGATCTGCCATTTTACTTGCTGTGGAACCTTGTACAAAGTTTGAGAGTTCTTGTCCCCATTTTAAAAAAATATTCAGAAAGCAATACAGATAAAAATAACATATGTAATTGATAATTGACTTTGAAGTTGAACAGAATATGTGCATAACTTTTCACAGAATTCCAGTAAATCCTCTACTGGGGATATTCTCTTTAGTGCTCTTAGACCAGCTTCTTGCTGGTTCCAGGTTCCGCATCTGCCTCTCTCTTTTGAGCTGTCCTAGGTAGTCAGGACTGACTTTGGGTGTAAAGAGAGGTTTTGCATGTCACAACCATTTTATCACAACTGTGAATTGGCAGGAGAGCGGCAAGATTGTGCCTCTCAGTTGAGTTAATCAATCCGGTTATACAAAAGTTCGAGGCAGCAAGCAGACTATAGTATTTATCAAAATTATCTTGTAGATTAGTCCTTAGATTTCTCTTATTCCTACACCATTTTCTCCTGCCCACATACAAGTTCTTGATACTTGTACAGAATAGGCCAGAAAATCACTAATTCTCTAATTCAGGTAATAGAAGATAAACTTTATTCTTGATGATCATCCGCTAGTGTGAGACCCTCTTGTGCTTATGATTCAGGAAAAGGAGCGCCGTGGAGATGAGGTGAAATTCAGTAGGTTAGTGTTTTATATTTATTTTCTAAAAAGTATTCCAGATCAGCGGAGGTCAGAGATCCTAGTTTACACACACACACACACACACACACACACACACACACACACACACACACAGAGAGTTTGCAGGAGACATTTAATCTTTAGTCATTATGATAAATTATTTCATTACTTTCAGAATCAGATGAGCCCGAGCCACTGCTGCAAAATTAAGGAACCGGAAGTGACTTGGAGCAGCATCTAATCTGACTCACTTGTTTTACAGATCTAAGAGCAGAAGCCAGAGAGGTCAGGTGATGCATTTGGGATCACAGAGCTCTGGGCTTCTGTTGGGAGGATATACCTTTCCCCGACCTGTGTGGCCAAGATTAAAGCAGAAACCAGTTATTCCAGGCATTTGGAAAGAGCAGATAGTACTGATAATGAGAATACTGCTAAGTGCTGCTGAAACTAAATTCATGTCTCCTTTGAAGTAAGTTTGGTTCAAAATAGCCACAGCAAAGGTTCAGCATCCTACCTTCAAGGACATTTCCAATCGAGTGATTTGTGTTTATTCCACTCCTTTTAAGTCCCTATAACGTTGTGTTTACACTCAGTAATTAGTAAAAAGGTATTTCAAGTCTGCGCCTAATGTTAGGTTTAGCAAATTTTCAGGTACCTATTATTATTGAACATCATCAAAGTATGTTAGCTAACTTCCAATTCTGACACACACATTGGCTTTATGCAGACATTTAATATCTAATCTGGGCAAGGGACTGTACTTGGAACAGTAGGGCATAAAAATGGAAGGTGACTGCTCTTTAGGACTTGGTAGAGGAAGAGATGGAATTCATACATAAACAACATTTGAGGGGGCTACATACTGGGGTCACGTTTAGCAGTGCCCAAGGCTCTGTGCTCAGGAATCAGTCCTGGCAGTATTTTGGGGACTATATGGGATGCTAGAAGTGGGTCAGTTATGTGCAAAGCGAACACCTTCCCCACTGTACTATCTCTTCAGCTCTTGACATAAACAACTCTAAGATGAAGAAGGAAATGGTAAGTATGGTAATAGGAGTAAGATAACAACAACAGCAACAATCCTTAAGAGACGCCAGAATTGGTAATGGGAGAAAATTGGGATTAACTTAACTAAGTGATTATTTCACATTTAGAACAGCAAGGGCGGGCTTCCATAAGCCTGCTGACCGAAGAGCAAGACGGTGTGAACCTGAGTTGCGTGTTTGTTTTCCAGTTTGTTTATTCTGTCCAATGAGACAGTTAACATCTGGAGCCATTTGCTGGGCTTCTTCCTCTTCTTCACCCTGGGCATCTATGACATGACATCTGTGTTACCGTCGGCCAGTGCATCCAGAGAAGATTTTGTGATTTGTTCCATTTGTCTTTTCTGCTTCCAGGTGAGTTACTGGTAAAGAGGATTTCATTTAGGCAAACGTGGGTAGGTGGTCTGGCATACTCGCCCTGGGCTTTAAAGAGCCCCCAGTCCATTTACTTGTTCACTTGCATAATACAAGCACCAAGAGTATTTTATAAGACTACATTTGGATGTTATTACTTGACTAAATTTGAGAGCCAATACGTTTTAAAGATTGAGGCTTTTTTTTTTCTTTTCTGTTGCTTTTTAAGTATCTCTGCTTTAAGATAAATAGGAATAGAATAAGGATTACAATCTCTTGTACTGTACTATCTGGTTCAAGTAAAGCATTCATGTCTTTTTTAAACCCTATTTTAAAAGCTTTCTCTTTTTTCACTTTTAGAAAAAATATTAGAAAAATAAAATTTTTCTAATTTTATTGATCTGTAAAGTCCTTGACCCTTTTACACTTGCCTGTTTCAGATACTTTCCATTTTTCCTCCCTGATATATCTTTTCTTAGTATGAATTGAGCTTTCATAATTTCATTTTTCTTCAAGGATTCAAAGTGCCTTTAAAGGTTGCATTTTATAGTTTTATAAGCAGTTGCTCTTAAAGATGAAAGCAAGTATAGATTTTTATTCCTGTTAATTCAAAAAATTCCAAAAGAATGCAGAAAATACCCATAAAAATGAAAAGAAGAGGCCGGATCTATAGTACAGCAGGTAGAGTGTTTGCCTTGTACGCAGCCAACCGAGGTTCAATCCTTGGCATCCCATATGGTCCCTCAACACCGCCAGGAGTAATTCCTGAGTGCAGAGCCAGGAATAACCCTTGAGCATCACTAATGTGACCCAAAAAGAAAAAAAAAGTGCTCTTTCCTTCTATGAACACAGACCAGTACTCTCTGCATTTAATCTGTTGTAGTCTAAGAGATGAAATCTCTAAGTCAGTTGCACAGATGTTGCTTTCTTTACATATCATTAATATCAGGCCTTCATTTTGTTCCAACTTTAAAGCTGAGTGACTAAAAATCTTACTAAGAATATCCCCTTGTTTTTTCTAATTCTAATTCTGGAATAATATTTCACATTTCTTTGAGGGAAATTCTTATTAGTATACTCTTGTACTCTGCTTGTAATGATGAATTAGAAAATTATTTTGGAAGTATTTTTTGTTTGGGGCTGGAGTGATAGCACAGTGGGTAGGGCATTTGCCTTGCACGCGACCAATCTGGGTTTGATTCCTCTGCCCCTCTCGGAGAGCCCAGCAAGCTACCGAGAGTATCCCACCTGCACGGCAGAGCTTGGCAAACTCCCGTAGCATATTCAGTATGCCAAAAACAGTAACAACAAGTCTCACGATGGAGATACTACTGTTGTCCACTCAAGCAAATCGATGAACAAGGGGAGGACAATGCTAGTGCTATTTTTTGTTTGTATGGTTTGTGCCTCTGGGGATTGAACCCAGTGCCTTACACATGCAGGGCAAATGCTGTACCACTGGACCACATCTCAGCTTTCAGACCCTAAGATTTTTTCCTCAAGTTTAGGTTTTGTACTAAATTGATGCCTAAACATTTTTGTTTGTTTTGGGGGGTGCGCCCGCACGGCAGAACCTGGCAAGCTCCCCGTGACGTATTCGATATGCCAGACACAGTAACAACAAAGTCTCCAATGGAGACGTTACTGGGCCCGCTCGAGCAAATCGATGATCAACGGGAGGGCCTTTGGGGGGTGTGGGGGTTCTGCATCTGACAGTGCTCAGGACTTACTCCTGATTCTATACTCAGAGCTTACTCCTGGTTCTATACTCAGGAATTACTTCTGCTTCTCTATTCAGGGATTACTCCTGGTTCTATACTCCAGGATTACTCCTGGTTCTATACTCCGGGATTACTCCTGGTTCTATACTCCGGGATTTCTCCTGGTTCTATACTCCGGGATTACTCCTGGTTCTCTACTCCAGTATTACTCCTGGTTCTATACTCCGGGATTACTTCTGATGGCGTTCAGGGGCACAGGAGTCCAGCTCTACATGTTTAAGTGAAAATGAATTCATTTCCTCAGCATTTAATTTTTTGGTCTCTTATCATAGACTAAGATGCACTTAATATCATTAATAAATAGAAACTGGTTTAAACTTTACTATTAGATGAATATGACCCAATTTAAGAAACGTACTTATTTTTCTTTACACTCAGACCTCTATCCCTTCAGTACCTAGGCAAAGCTGTATTAGTTCAGGGGCTATTATTAATTTTCACATTAATTTTGTATTGAAAAACTGAAATTATGATATTTGATAGTCAATGAAGACACAATCAGAGTATGACAGACAGGAACTCGCCCAGGTTAGCAGGACAGTAAAATCTGCCCTCTTTTCTGCTAGTGCAGTGATCTTTCTGAGGCATACAACTTTACCTAATGTGAGGTTTGAGCAAATCTTTCTTTTGGATTTTGGACCATACCCGGTAGTGCCCAGGGCTGACTCCTGGCAGTTTTCAGTGGACCATAAGGAGTACCAGGAAGCAGACCTGGGTTGGCCAAATCCAGGGCAAGCACCCAACCCACTTACCAATACTACCGTCGAATCTTCCTATTTAAAAATGCCATTTGTTTTTTTTTTTTTATACTTATATTTACAAATTTGTTGTCCAGTATCTCCAAATTTCCTTGATTTAGCAGGGCAGCATAGTAATCCACATACATCTTAATGTGTTTAGCTTTCTTCCTTTCTTTTTTTTTTTTTAAACAGCATTCTTTCTTTCTCATTTCTACCCATTGTATGTGCTTGATACTTTTCAGGCAGTTTGCATTTATTTTCCCAGAGGCGTCTCTTAGAGAAGAATCTGCTGCACGAACAACTTCATCCTAGATTTAGCGCCTTAGTTTCCTCGCCAGCAAATATTTTCCAGTGCCCTTGTATCCATGTCCAGCCCCTAACTGTGCCCGCCTCCTGGAGCACAGCACGGCGCAGACCCAACATCCCACAGAGCACGTCACTGGGGAGGAGGGCGTGAGGAGCACTCAAGGAGGACGGTTAGTTTGTGTAAAGCCCAGAAGCAAGAGACATTCGGCACTTGGGGATTTCTCAGATGCTAATCTGGCATTGGAGCCCTAGGAGATGGAGAAAAGGAAACTAGAAAACTTTTCTAGGACTTAGAAAAGCAGGTGGGAGCCTGCGATCTTGGCTTATTATTTTTGATGGAGGGAGACACTCAACAGAAAGAAATTTTAAAAACTAAAACCTTTTTTTTCCCCCCCCAGATACTAAGTCATCTTTTTTTTTTTTTTTTTTTTTGGTGGGGGCAGGTTTGGGACCTCAGGAGTAAAACTCTCGGGGCTTTACTCCTGGCTCTGAACTCAGCAATTACTCCTGGCGGTGCTCAAGGGACCGTATGGGATGCTGGGAATCGAATCTGGGTCGGCCGCATGCAAGGCAAATGCCCTACCCACTGTGCTATCACTCCAGCCCCAATAATACATCCTTTTTAAACAGAACATAGCAAATGTAGGTTAGCCCTTTTAAGAATAAGGGTTGTATACAGTGTTCTTTTTAAAAATTGCTGGAGAGATAGTACAGTGGGTAGGCCGCTTGCATTGCATGCAGTGAACCTCGACTCAGTCCCCAGCACCACATATAGTTCCCCTGAACACAGAGCCAGGAGCCCTGAGCACTGCCAGGTGTTGCCCCCAAATCAAAACAAAATTTAAGGGTTCTCTCTTGACGCAAAATCTGTTTTACTTCCTTTTGATACTATGGGCTTTATTTCCTCTCTTATTATCCTTTTCGCCACGAAGTTCATTTTCTCGTTCTCTTATTATTACTGTAAGGTATAGTGCTGTAGACATAAAAGCAAACAAAGCAGTTTATGGAAGAAAGTGAAAGTCATTTGAAAGTCCACTTCCCAGAGGAATTGACATTGGGATAAAATTCCCCTAGAAGGGCCGGAGCAATAGTCTAGCAGGGAGGATAAGTCTTGCTTATCCCTGAGCCTACTGGCAGTAAACCCTGAGCACAGAGGCAGGAATTAGCCCTGAGCACTGCTGGGTGTGCTCCCCAAAGCAAAAAAATAAAATGCACCGAGGCATGTAGCTCTGTACAGATACCCCGAGCCTGTCTGCCCGTGTTCAGGCTGTGTCACCTCTGCCTCTGGTTTTTGTCACTGATGGCATCAGTGAACTTCTTTTAAACCATGTCACCGAGACAGTATGTCCAGAAGGTCTCTGGGTCTACTGTGTCTTATTTGAGGGATAAACTGAGAAAACAATAACCAAAGGTTGAACTATGGTAAATATGGCCAGTAAACGCTGACTCAGGAGCCAAAGCTGCAGACCAGCGGGGATTTTCAACCGTGGACAGAAAAGTGGGATTGCAGCGGGGAACACCGAATCTTGCTTGAGGTTAAGCTCTGGGAAGCAGCTGGACTTGCCGAACGGCCATATTATAGAACAGATGACCATTTTCTGCCTTCACGGTTGCTTGCAAAAGTATTTGTCAAGTCAATCTGCTTTGTATTTCTTGTTTGTCCCTTTTTCTCCAGCTCCCGTGTCCCTGGCTTAGTTTAAGGCACTTGTCGTTGCTGGTTGCTGCCAGCAGATGCTCCTGTTATTGTCTCCTTCAGCTTAATGTCTTCACTTGACTTGTACCTGGCTCAGAACAGTGATGGGAAGGCGTTTAGGTCTGTAGGGCATATCACAGTCGTCTCGTTAAAAAAAAAGCTCAGGGGGCGTAAGCTTTGTAAGTTGGCATTCCTTAGTGCTTCTATATTTCTCCGGCTGCTGTTTTCCTTGAGGGGTTCCCCCGCCCTCTGTGTGTACTGTTTTGTACTTATGTCCTTGGTGGATGCTGGACCACTCTCTCCCGCTTCTGCCCAGGCGATGACCCTGGGTAGCCGTTTTCCTCTCACCATGCATGCAGGGAGGACACAGACCCCACCATCACTATACCCCTTCCCTATTTTCTCTTTGTGTTCTGTGTTGACTTGTCTCACTCAGGACAAGTCACTGTGTTGACTTGTCTCACTGGACTTTTTCCATCACCATCGTCCACTTGTTTCAAACACCGTATCTTTGAGAAGTAGCGGTTTCATCCTACTCCTCCTCCCAGCATGGACTGATCATCCAATACCTGCCCCCCGTCACTCAGTAAAAGGTCGGAGTGAGGGGGGGTTCCTGCCAGAGAGCGCCTCCCCGCTCAGAGCCACTGATGGTGTCTGCCAGGGCTGCGCTCAGTTTGGCAGTTACCGAAAGTCAGCGCCAGTCATAATTAGTGTTTTTTTCCTGAATACAACAAAGCCGTGTTTAACTTAGAACTTAAAATAAATCCTACGGTGAAATCTCATAGATATTAAAGTCTTAAATGATAAAAACAAATGCTAAAACAGATGTGTAATAGAATGATGTTTAATTCTTTGAAGTTTAGATGTAGTGTGTGTGTGTGTGTGTGTGTGTGTGTGTGTGTGTGTGTGTGTGTGTGTGTGGTCTGTATGTAGACTTGTGTATCACAGGTGTTGGATATATTCATTGAAAATACCAAAAAGGATGCATATTATGGCCTCTAGGGATTAGATTGAGTAGAGGAGGCCAATTTCTTTTTACATCATACAGTTCATCTTTTATTTTTCTTTTTTTAACAACAGATATTGGACCATAGAGATGGCACTTAAGACACTTGCTTTGCATTTGGCCGAAGCCCTTTGCTCCCTGGCACTGCAGTTCCTGCACACAGAGCCAGGACCAGCCCCTGAGCATCACCAAGCATGGCCTAAGTCCCCCTTCCCCAGACCCCATCCCCAAAATAACCGATTGTACTTCTGTGGTAAATACTTTTGGTTTTTGGTCTGGGGCCACACCAGACTGCACTCGGGGCTTACTCCTGGCTCTGTGCTCAGGAATCACTCCTGGTGGTGCTCAGGAGACTATATGCAGTGCTGGGAATCAAACTGGGGTCTGCCGAATGCAGGGGGCCCTATCACCTGCACTACGTGGCCCCAAGAGGAAATTCATTTATGAATTAAAATAAGCTTCATTTTAAATCTCTATATAATAGGGAGGTTTTTGTTGTGTTTTTTTTTGTTTATTTGTTTGTTTGTTTTTGCTTTTTTGAGTCACATCTAGTGATGCTCAGGGGTTACTCCTGGCTTTGCACTCAGGAATTACTCCTGGCAGTGCTCGGGGGACCATATGGGATGCCGGGGATTGAACCCAGGTCGCCCACGTACAAGGCAAATGCCCTACCCGCTGTGCTATTTCTCCAGCCCCACAATAGATTTTTAAAATATCTATCATGCAGCTTTCTTTATACTGTGCTGTTCATTGACCATGTTTGTTTGGAGGGAAGAGTGGATGGGATGGGGCCTCAGGACAGAGGTGAAGGATATTCTTGCTTCATGGGGAGTGATAGTCACAACATAAGCCCTAAAGCCAAAATTTAGCATTAACACTGTTGCCAACCATTGAGAACCCAATAAAAAGAAATTCTACTTAAAAATGACTGTCATTTTCAATTGCTTTATGCCTATTATCCCCATTTTCTCATGAGGAGAGAGGCAGGTTTAGAAATGACACGTCTTACCAGCTCTTAAGAATCCAAGCCCAGATCTGTTTGGCCAGAAAGCTGGACTCTTACTCACTTTCTTGAACGTCATGTGTGAGTTTAATTTCTTTCTATTGCACTTGACTAAGAACTGTTGTGTTTTCCTAGGTCTGTATGCTTTGCTCTGTTGGCTATCATCTTTTTTCCTGCCATCGATCCGAAAAAACCTGTCGAAGATGGATGGCACTAGATTATGCAGGAATTTCTATTGGAATACTGGGTTGCTATGTTTCTGGAGTTTTTTACGCATTCTATTGTAATAATGTAAGTAATTTAAGACGCAGTGATGTAAGTAACTTGAAACATTTTGCATTCTATCTTCTAATCCAGGATTTGCTTGTGTAGGCATAGACCCATTTTCAAAGGCGGCTAGTGATCTCCTCCTTGTTATCGGTTCAGTACTCATTTCACTAGTTCCCCATTGTACATAATCCTTTTCTGAACATGAATGCCAATATTAAATTATTCCTGTTAAACTTGTATAGTTGTGTATTCTCAGAGGCATAGTTCATATTTTTAATTTTTGTGTCTAGACATCTGTAGACATTGGTTAAACTTGGCATGAGAAAATTCTGAAGCTGGTGGTCCCTTCCCTCTTCTCCCTTCTTATCCTTAACTACTCTCTCATTTGTTTTTCCAAAAGGTTTGCCTGTGAGTGCGTTCATCATATTCTTCCCCAAAAAAGTGCTTCCTTTTTCCTTTGTCTTAGGACTTGGCGGTATCTTACATTCTAGTGTCTGGATCTGAATGATCAAAAGTCAGTGTCTGCTGTAATCGAAGCAGTCTTTGACACACGGGCATCCGTTTTTATGGTCTTCACCGGAAAGACGCTATGGATTATAACCCGCACTCTTCTGCCTTTGTCACGGCCGCAAACCAGACTGACTTTTCCCGGGGTCTCAGTCCAAACCCAGCCCCTGGGAGTGTTCTCATCAGCCGCGCTCTCTTTCCTTCTGCTCTCCCACCGTTCTTTCTTAAACTGATTCGTGTTTGTTTCCTCTTTTTTTTTCTCTTTCTTTTTGGGTCTCACCCAGCGATGCTCAGGGGTTATTCCTGGCTCTACACTCAGGAATTACTCCTGGCAGTGCTTACGGGACCATATGGGATGACGGGGATTGAACCCAGGTCGGCCGTGTGCAAGGCAAACACCCTACCTGCTGTGCTATCGCTCTGGCCCCACGTTTCCTCTGTTTTGAGGGCTAAGATGGTGCCTCTCTTGGGAGCAATCCACATCCTCGTTAATCCTGCCCTTGTTCACGCAGCCTGCAGCCTGCCCAGTGCCGCCCTCTGAGTGGGGTTAGGTGCTCAGCTCCGGGCTGTCCTCCGGGTCTTGGTTATTAAAGATTTGGCAGCTGTACAGGATACCTCGGATGTTTTGGCAATTCTTCTGTTTTGTTTTTTTTTCTTCAAGTTTTGTTTGCATTTGTGTTTGTTTTTGTTTGGGGGCCACACCTGGCAGTGCTCAGGGGTTACTCCTGGCTCTGCTCTGCCCTCCAGAATTACTCCCGGTGGTGCTCAGGGAGACCATATGGGATGCCAGGGATCGAACCCAGGTCAGCCACATGCAAGACCAGTGCCCTACGTGCTGAGCTGTGGCTTAGGCCCCATGTTCTGGCAATTTTTTTTAACTGTTTATTGAATCACTGTGAGCTACCGTTACAAAGCTTCCATGTTTGAGTGTCAGTCATACAGTGATCGAACACCCATTCCTCCACAAGTGCACCTTCACCATCACCAGTTTCCCCGCTGTCCCTCCCCCACCCCACTCACATCCCTCTCCTCCCCCTGCCTCTATGACAGATAATTTTCCTCTTATTCTCTCCCTACTTATGGGCATTATGGTTTGCAATCTAGCAGTACTGAAGCAGGACCTTTGTCTCCTCGTTGACACAGAAAACCCTGAACGTAACTGAAGTACGAAAGTAGCAGAGAGGTTCCTGTTTCACTGCCATGTTTACTCCTACTAATAGACTTTAGTGGCCGTGCTTGTGGGGTTGAGTAAAATTGCCATGATCCGAAGAGGGACGGATCTCTGTGTCCTGCTCCTGTACGGAATGGCAGAAAAGGGAGGGGAAAAAAAAAAAAACCAGAAAAGTCCCAAAGAGGAACATAAGATGTTGGGTTTCAGTGTGTAGGAGCATTTTTAAAGCTTATATGGGAGCCATTTGCTATTTAGAGCTAATTACTTGGGAGCATAAGCATGTAATTAAAATATATATGTATATATTTAGTTACCCTGGCTCTGAGTTGATTCTTAGCACTGAACTATATACATATCTGCTCTACTTTCACAACCTGTGTAGTTTGCATGAAGTCATTGAGATTTTTAAGAAAAACCTAGTGGGCCCATGCTGCAAATGCTTCTGCAGACTGACCTGCTGTTTGAACTGCTTTGCCTGTTTTATTGTACATCGTTGTGAAGGTTGTTTCTCTTTACCTACTCCTACGTGACTGATGAGCAAAGAGACCAGACTGACTCTTTTCTTTTTTTTCTTTCGCTTCTTGGGACACACCCGGCGATGCTCAGGGGTTAGTCCTGGCTCTGCATTGAGGAATTACTCCTGGCGGTGCTTGGGGGACCATATGGGATGCCAGGACGCAAGCCCAGGTCTGCCATGTGCAAGGCAAATGCCCTGCCCTTTGTACTATCGCTCCAACCCCTGACTTATTTCTTTTTAATTAATTAATTTATTTATTTTGCTTTTGGGGTCACACCCAGCAATGCTCAAGGGTTACTCCTGGCTCTGCACTCAGGAATTACTCCTGGTGGTGCGTGGGGACTATATGGGATGCTGGGAATCGAACCTGGGTCAGCCATGTGCAAGGCAAACTCCCTACCCACTGTGCTATGGCTCCAGACACCCCCCCCCCCCCAACTTATTTCTTAAACCTCATTTCAGAATAGCAAATCTAAGACAGGAGAAAGGCAAAAACTATTGTAAGCTTGATCCTTTAGTGGTCACACGGAGGCAACTTGCTTTCTCTCCTCTGGGATATAGTCATTTTTAAATAATTATTACCATAGCAGCTCTTCTCCCTGCTAAGTCACACAATCTGCTTCAGGAATGAGATTAAAAACTGCCGACCCTCCATTCCAAAGAAAGTTCGCTTGGGCTCATGTCTGACCAGGCTCCTTAAGGAGTGAGCTCTTCCTGTGTGATGCTATAATAAAACAGTTCAAAACAGTTCAAGGTTGTTTGTTTTTTTGGGTTTTTTTTTTTTTTTGCCTTTTGAACTCTTGGACCAACTTTCCAACTTCTCATTTAGGAACCAAATATTCTGTCAGCCTTTTAGATTTACCTTTTTAAATGAATATTCATCCACATTGTCCCCTTTCTCCCCACACCTGGATCTGTGTTATATAGAAGTCGCTGAGGTTCCTTTGAGTTTGCTTGTCTCTTGTTGCCTTTCCCACGTCCTATCAGCCGAGACTGGAGTTGATTTCAGAGGTGTCTCCTCAGGCTTGTGCGCAAGGCTGTCCTCCTAGAGACCCCCCACTCTCTCTTTGGATCTATTCTAGTGTCTCCTCTGCCAGCTTACCTTTTTCTTTGCTATGCTGATGTCAAGGTTATTTTTGTAATAAACCCATGTGCAGAAAATGATTACGCTCCATCATTCTTGTTTTGTTTTGTTTTGTTTTTGCCTTTGGGTCACACCCAGTGATGCTCAGGGGTCCTGGCTCTGCACTCAGGAATTACTCCTGGCGTTGCTTAGGGGACCATATGGGATGTCGGGGATCGAATCTGGGCCAGCCTCCTGGAAGGCAAACACCCTCCCCGCTGTGCTATCACTCGGACCCTGAGCTCCATCATTCTTAACAGAACCCCACCATCACCTCAGGATCAATTTGGTCAAGTTTCCTCTGCCTACCCTGATGACGGTCCGCCCCGGCTCTCAGCCTTCCTTGGATAACTCCCCTGTGGCGCACACGTGCTCGTCTTTTGCCTTGAAAGCTCCCTCTTCTCGCAAAATCTCGTGTGTTTCTCAGGACCCAGCCTGTAGGATTTTTGCTCCAAGCAATTTTGCTCCAAGGAGCACAATGCTTCTGTGGAGCATTTTCGCCAGTAACTTCTGGTAACATCGACCGCGCCCTCTTCTGTGGGTCTGCAGCGTTCTGTTTATAACCCAGTTACAGTACTTAGAGTACTTAACCCTTTGCGCATGAGCATGTGACCTCACTTCTGCCCTCCCATTGTTTTCTGTTCACCCCGGGAGAGTCGGGCCATGTAGCTCTGTGTGACATATCCTATCCAACCATCCAGGATTGAATGTGATCTTGTACTTACCCACTCCCTGGGGAGCAGGGCTTGAGGATAGTGAGAGGACAATTGTGTAGAGAATCTGTGGGTTTTGTTTTTTTTTAAGAAGAAAGGTAGTCTTGTTGAGAAATGAAAGCACCGGGTACATGCAAGTTAGGGTTGCAAGGTTCTCCCTTCCTTCTCCGAGACTGACCGTGAGCATTTGTTGGCCTTGGTTGCAGTACTGGCGGCAAGTGTACTTGATCACCGTGCTGGCCATGATCCTGGCAGTGTTCTTCGCGCAGATTCACCCCAATTACCTCACCCAGCAGTGGCAGCGGCTCCGGTCCATCATCTTCTGTTCTGTGTCGGGATACGGACTGATCCCTACTCTTCACTGGGTTTGGCTCAATGGAGGAATTGGTGCTCCCATTGTTCAGGTAGGTTGAGGGTAGTCTGCACAAGCGCGTGCGCGCACGCGCGCGCGCACACACACACACACACACACACACACATAATGCACCCTGTGTGGGCTTTTTTTTTTTTTTGTCCTTTTGATTTTATTCCTTTTTAGTAGTTTGGACAAGGAGTTCGGTCTTAGACATACAGAAACTTACTCATAACTGCATCTCAGTGTCATAATTTTCATGGCTATGCAGATAAACACACTTTATAATAGTATTAGTAGTAAAGGCTCACTTCTAGGGAGTTGGGGTTTTGTTGTTTGGGGATTGGAACAGACAGAGAGAGCCCCGAGGATGGTGCCTTGGAGGTCCAGGGGCCCCACCAGTGGTTCTTGGCCAAGTGGTCCATCATTTCACTTCAGTAGCGCCAGGATGCAGTACTGCTTGGGCCGTGATGCTTGGGGAATGGTGAGTTCATACATCCTTAATTCTCATTTTCCTTTCTGTACAAATGCCCAAATCCTTATCTGTGGGACTCTGAAGTTTTCAACTTTGTCAGCTGGGGCGGATAAGGCTATTGAAAACCTGAATACAGAGGAAGGAACAGCTGGCTTTTTTGTTTGAGGAGTAGGAGGGGCGGAAAGAGGATTTTTTGGACCTATTGTTTGAGAATCTTGGAGATAGAGAGGTATAGATAGTGTCTGGAGTTTTGTCAGAGTTGGAGATTATTTTAAAATCATGACTGTGGGGCTGGAGAGATAGCACAGCGGGTGGGGCGTTTGCCTTGCACGCAGCCGACCCAGGTTCGATTCCCAGCATCCATATATGACTGTATATTAGCTAAAAGCATATTCCACTCACAGAAGGAAAATATGACAAACCAACGCAGGGCTCTTTGCATTTGCGGTGATGGGAGAACAGTTGGTGCACCTAGGGGAGAATCTTGGTGAGAACTCGGTGATCTGGAAAAACTGAAAAATTACATTCTCAGATATTTGTGTAAAAAGTCTTCTCTGGGGCCAGAGCAATAGCACAGCAGGTAGGGTGTTAGCTTTGCACAAGGCCAGCCTGGGTTTGCTCTCAGCCTCCAGGAGTGATCCCTGAGTTGCTCATCAGGAGTAAGACCTGAGCACTGCTGGGTGTGACCCAACCCCCTCTCTCTCTACCTAAAAAAGGCTTTTTGAAGTATGCGTCTGAAAGGAAACCTGAGATTTTCATTTGGGGGAAGGGTGCTGGAATCAGAGCAAGAGGCTCACACATGCAAGGCAAGTATACTACCTACCGCTGAGCTATATATCCAGACAAGGTTGAGAATTGGTAATAAGTAAACATGCCCCATTCTACTCCAAATCTTACAGAAATGACATGCACTTGCTGCAAAGGCCTTAAAATGGAATTTAAATGTTGCTTTATTCAAGAGAGGGTTTTTTTGTTTGTTTTGTTTTTCTTTTAGAAAAGGTGGGGACTTAGAGTAGGTTCACATATACTTATTACAAGGATGGCGAGAACATGGTGGAAAACTATAAATAAATTGATTCATTAATAAAGGCAGTTCCGCAATACAGTGAATTGAGTAAGAAGATCTTGTTTTGCCAGCTTGGAAATAAGGGCTTCTGGAGGTTGAGAAATTTGGAGAAAGGTGAGAGTACTGATGAGAAACTTAAGTGCTCCTGACCGTTTGTGAAGACACCATTTTTCTGAGAGCTTCATTTTCATAAAAATAAGAAATAGAATAAGAAACTGCCACTGTGGATTCAGTTCTAACCAACAAGGAATAACTGGTTGTTGACAAGATCTGATTGAAATTTTTGGATGAGTCGAACCTCCCTTCTCCAGCTTATTTTGACAGACCCATTTAGCCAGTAGATTTTGGAGATTCAGACCAAAAAAGGAGGAATTTTCCTATGTTCAGACGTCATAAAGTATAGAAATATGGCTTAGGAAAATAGTGTTCTCAGAGGTGGGGATCTTAGATGATTTTAGATCATCCCATTAAGGAGGCAGAGAAAGATTTCCTAAGAAGTCTAGCTCTAAAGAGCTCTTTTTTTTTTCTTTTTGGGTCACACCTGGCGATGCACAGGGGATACTACTGGCTCTGCGCTCAGGAATTACCCCTGGCGGTGCTCAGGGGACCATATGGGATGCTGGGAATCGAACCCTGGTTAACCGCATGCAAGGCAAACGCCCTACCCGCTGTGCTATTGCTCCAGCCCCTGAAGAGCTCATTTTTAAAAAATGGGAAGCAAAGGTGAAAAGTCCCACAAGTGCTATGCTTGGGTGTTGAGTGGATTTCTGTTCTGGAATGTTTATCTGGAATTGATTAGTCTGAGCATATTTCATTTAGGGGGCCAGAGTACTTGTCAGCAATTTCCTGGTAAATTAGGTTTCTCACAAGAATTAGGACCAGTGTGTATGCATTACATCGGACTGCGTTTCTTCAGACAAGGGCGATTGTGAAGCTGTAGCTCTTTTAACGTTCTACTCTGTCTGCATGCCTCATGCTTGAGGTCTGCTTCCTGCAATATTAAGCAAGGTTTCGGTGATGGCACACCATCCACAAAAACAGTTCCTATTCAACTTTGAGTCCTACTAACTTGTGAATGAGATTCATCATATATTGGGGACTCAGCCACAGGAGGAGGCTCTAGAAGAAAACAGTTGTGTTTTGCTTTTCAGGACTTCGCACCCCGTGTTGTTGTGATGTACGTGATTGCTCTTCTTGCTTTCCTATTCTACATTTCCAAAGTTCCAGAGCGGTACTTCCCAGGTGGGTATTGCTTTTCTTATCATTGCAAAACTTTATTCTGCATCTGATTGGAGCCTGTTCCTCAGCGTATCAAAGACCTGATACTCCAGTATTCTTTATCATAGTGTGTATGGCTAGTTCTCAGTGTGATGTGGAACTTGCCTTTGAGGGGGCATTCAGGCACCTTCTCTTTCATTGTCATAGCGTGAGTTAGGTCCTATCGTGACTGTCCTTCCATGATTATAAACTGGTGACCAAGCTGACCATCTACTCTGGGACTCTGACTCACTACGACGAAAAATAAAACATAAGGGTCCTTCATGTCCCCAAGATAAACATTAACTACTAGGCGGGGAGAGAGAGTCCCCTGGTTCTTCAGTCCAGAGAAAGTCTATTGATAGAAATGAACTAAAGGATGGATCTGCAAAGATAGCACAGTGGACAGGGCGCTGGCCTTGCACGCGGCCGACCCAGGCTCAATCCCCAGCATCCCAGGTGGTGTCCCACGCTCACCAGGAGCAATTTCTGAATGAAGAGCCAGGACTGACCCCTGAGCATTGCTAGCTCTGGCCCCAAAGCAAAACAGAAATATCACTATGATTTGCAACTGTAGCTGCCTCATTTTGCTCACATCTTTCTGCATTTCACTAGTTATTTGAGGCAAACTGAAAAGTCAGATTCCTGAAAGTTACCAAAGGATTCTGAAAACATACTTGTATACTATTTCTAGAATTTACCCACATATCTGATAAAACCTTAAAATTCAAATACTAATTTTTCTTGATAATAATGTAACAACTATAGAGTGAAATATAACACCTTGGCTTTTAAAAATAATGTTTCTCTTAAAATCAGATATTGCAATGAGTATTCTTTCCTGTTTTCTAGGACAACTAAACTACCTCGGATCCAGCCACCAAATATGGCATATCCTTGCAGTAGTCATGTTATATTGGTGGCATCAGTCAACAGTGTATGTCATGCAGTACAGACATAGCAAGCCTTGTCCTGACTATATTTCACATTTGTGAATTCAGGTATGGCCACCTGGTGTATTCAGTTGATAAGCAATAGATAACGGGGAGTTGTGTGCCCCACTATTTCTACGTCTCCTCTTAGTTTAGCCTTTTTCCTATTGTTATGTCATGAGTGATGCTTTATAAAAATGGAAAAAATGTCCTTGGGAATCTGTAATAGTAACTTTTGGGGTCCCTTGAAACTACTTATTTGCTGCTTGTACAGAAAGTGAAAATTAGTTGGCATTCACAGGAAACAGCTGAATAACAACAGTGAATGTGAAACCAGTCTAGACAAAGGATTTGTTTTATTAACACCAGCTTCCCTTATAAAACGGAGTCTTCCTATGTGATTCCTGTATTGGAACATGATTAATAGACGGTATTTACAATAGTTATCAAGTTTAAGTGCCTAATGAAGGCCAGGGTTGCTGTAGCCTATGCTGAATATAACTTAGGAGAGTGACTTTGAATAACCATGAGCCTTTAAATACAATTTTGGTGAGGACCTGGCACTTAGGCTCTTGGCTTTAGCTGTTTTACCTGTAGGTTCTCTTCTCCTTAGATACACTGGATTTTTTTTTTTTTTATGTTCCTAAGAACAAAATCTTGAAACCTCTTCTCCCTGAGGTTGAGGAGCATTGAGGGACAACTTGCAGTAACATTTTCCATCAAATAATCACTTTAGAAACTTGACTGTGTGATCAGGCAACACTATTTCAAATCTACAGTTTAATTCCACATAGTCATCAAACTCCTGGTCATGGGCTGCAGTTTTGGTTCCAATATTCCGGTCACAGAAGGTTTTTACCTCTGAATTTGCAGCCCTAATTTTCCTGGTGTTTTTACCTATAAGACCATAGAACCCAGTTGGCCCAGTTCGGACCCTGAAATGAACCTTAAAGCCTTAAGGTTTTCAGATGCCCTAATTGGTGACATTAGCCACTATTCCTGCATGTATTAGCCTCATGTTGGTAATTATGGTAGTGGTATTCACTGATAGTTGAGTCTGAAACATTAAATTTGCTTTCTGTTGTATCCACTTTAAAAATAGACCTCACCACCTTCTGCCATATGCAGAACATTCATTATTTGGTTTGTTCATATGCATAAATTAAATCCTTTAAAGACTTTCATGTTTATTGAAATATAAAGTACCAGGTTACTGAGTTAGTTGCAACTATTTTAAATACTAATATATTGCAAGGTCATTGGAATTATAAAATATCAAAAGTGTTCATTGGTGGTGAGGCCTGTTTCCAAAGTGATATGTGTACATCTGACATTTGGAATGTTACTTTAATGTGCTGCAGGTTATACATCTGTAAAAATTGGTTTTTTGGAGCAAGAATTCAGGGGGCCAAGAGGAACATCCCCTGTACACAGCTGACTGCAGCTTGAATCCTGTACACTGAGCACAGACTCAGGAAAAAGCCCTAACCACCTCAGGCATAGCTCCAAAGCAAACAAAATTAGCTTTTTCTTTTCAGTGTAGTTTTTAGATTCCACATGCAAGATTATACTACACTACTGTGATGAACGCTATTACGGACAGTACTTTGAAAACGCCATTTTTACTTCATCAGACCACGATATGCCACATTCTAAGTGACATGAGATTCTGCTGTAATAGTAATAATAATAATACGCTCTATTTCCCCGAAAATATCTAATGGCTTAGATGAATGTTGCTTTGAATAGGTATTTTGGCCAAACAAAATTATTACTGAGTAGTTTTAATTAATTTTTAAAATGGAGAAGCCCAGTTAATTTGGGTCTGGCTCCATTTTTTAAAATGAAATATAAAAATAAAACTTAAGGTTAATTTTATTTTGATTTTTTGAAAAATATTTTTTTGCTTTTTCCATTAAATGAGTCAGTATTGCCATCTGAATGAGACAATATGTGTTTGACAAAAGGCATGCAGTTCTGGCTCTAGGGGAGAATTATATCATGTAAACATTTTGACATTTTGTAATTTGGTGAAGTGTTGAGTATTGTAAGAAAGCTTGCCTTTCATCTTGATCTCTGAAGTAGGGGATGGATGAACATGAACTACTGTCTGTCAGCTATTAACACTCCCATGTGTGCACATCAGTTCTGGCAAAATTTTAACGTCAACATTGAAAGCTATTTTATAATTGTTGCCCACAAATCTTGAGCCTCAATATATATTTATTTTTGTTTTTCTAGATTCAGTAAAGACTGAAAGTATGCTATCCCACTAAAAGACTAGTTTTAGCTAAACCAGTGTGTAAACTCTAGACTCTTTACCTATAGACTGTGCAACGACATTTTAAAATCATCCCTGGGTGTTTCAAATTGATCTTAGTGACTTAGGCTGTAGTTAACTCATTCAAGAGACAAATACAAAGTCCTTTTCAAATAGTTAGATGATTGCCTGTTTTTGTTCGTTTTGTTTTGTTTTTTTTTTTTTTTTGCTATTACACTGAGTGCAATTCTGTAAGATGCATGGAAAAAAATATGTATTGTGTAAATAAATTGGGTTTACTAAATATATTATGTGCTGCTTGTCCTTCTTTACAATACATAATTTCAAAATCATATTTTAGAATCAGGAATGAAGATGCAGGGACTGTCTGTCACATCTTACATCCTCCCATCCGGACAAAGTAACCGATTTGAAGATTGTGACCGAATGGGATAAAGCTGTACAACTCTTCATTTGGCAGGTACTTAAGAGATATCCTTTGCCCCAGATTTGGTGGCTGGGGGCAGAGCCCACACTGCTGGATTTCTGCTGAGCTCACTAGACTTACATCCATTCCTGTTTTCAGATGCCCTAGTTGGTGACGTTAGCCATATCCACCTCTGACAGAATATAACGTGAAAAATCAAGTCAGTTCTGAGAGAGGATCAGAACTGCTTATACATACATGCTTTACTATAACAGCTATATTGAAAGGAGTTAATATTAAGTACCACTGTCCCCTGAAACTCCATCATGCGTCTGGAGTTGGGTAATGAGAGACAGCTATTCAAGTTGAAGCTACCTTTGAGAAAACGTTTTCAGAAGGCAGAGGTGTCATCGTGGCAAGGATCTGGTACAAAAAGTAAAACCATCGTTAGGAGAGGAATAAATAGCCGCCAAGGTTCTGTTCCTACTCTCTGAATTCAGGATTAGAACGTCCATGGAATTTTGGTAGTGCCAATGATCGGAAGCAATACAAAATTCTGTATGGGTAAAAATAAAACCTCATGCCCTCAGAAAACATTAATATCTCACATCTCATGCTAGAGCTAGATTGCCTTTAAAAAACAGGATTAGATATTTTATGTAACTCAGATTGCAGCATATTTTAGCTAAAAAGAAAAGTGACTGTTGTGAACACTACTGTAAACAAAGTTTTTAAAATTGACCACAACCAAATTTGAACAATGAAACTCCGTGTATAGTTGTTACTGTAACTTCTCTAATCATTTGTGGTACTTTGTTCCTTTATACTGTTAAAAGATAAAAAATACCTCACTTTTCCATGTAATTTGAAATATAACAGTTTATATTGAAAAATTTTCTAAATATAAAACCCTTTGCAAAATCACATATTTTCCTTTTAACTTAAAAGTGCACTCCTAACAAGATCAAGAACTCCACAAGCTAGCTATCTGATTGATAATTGTGGAATTTGTAGAATACGATGTTGCAATATGCAATGCTTAATTCTTCAGTTCACTAAGTAAGTTTTCTCTAACAAGCTAAAGCTGCTTTTCTGACATAATCAAGCTTTAATCAGTATTTCTGCCAGGTACATAACCAATATTTTAAGGAATTTAAAAAAAAATGATACACGACCAGAGAGACAGCTCCAGGGCTGGAGCACGTGAGATCCTTGGAGGAGCTCAGGCCGGGCTGAGCCCGGGACACAGCATGTGTGTGTTGTCCCCCTTCCACACCTCACACTTGCCCTGTCGTCAGTAGAAGATCCACACAACTGGCTGTAGTCCAAGAACACACACACACACAGCCAGAGGACCCAGGAGAAGATCCACCTTACTGGCTGTGGTCCAAGAATACACACGCACACATACCCCAACACACTGGGTGCGGTCCAAGAACAAACAAACACACACAAACACACACACACACACACGCGCACACACACACGAGCTAAGCCGAATCAGCTTAGAGTCCTGTATTTCTGCTTTAACCTTTGTTGTATCAGAAATTTTCTTGACTGAACAATTACTATTTGTTTTTAAACTCAAGAGAACTAATCCATTTTCCTATGCCCCTGATTGATGCCATTGTTGAGTACTTAAAATCGGGGTGAGTGAAAGAACTAAAGGGAACTTTACACCCAAAACTTTATAAGACAAATAATGAAACACTAAAGTCACTGATTATCAAGAATATGCAATCCATTTGCAATTTATTGCATTTAAAGAAAGCAGATTATTAAAACAGTATGATAAATACAGTAAGAAAATAACTTTAAATTTCAAAAACAAAGTAAATGAGATAATTCAATCAATAAGTAATATAAAGGCAATAAAGTAGCAAAATCTGTTAGTGCTTAATTAGATAGAAGAAGGGGGAAAAAAGCAATTGATTCTATCACTTAACAGTTTTCTAGCCTACACTTAAGGATTTAAGTTACTTTAGAAAGTATGTTTTGTAACAAATAGAAATATATTTAAGATGTAAATCAGGCTTATTTAAAAGTTAATTTGCTTAGTGGTACAGAAGAGGCTTCAGAAAATTCAAGTTTAACAAAAATGGAAGTGTAATCAAAGAAAGTGCACTTAAAGCTGTTTGTCAGCAATTAAAAAGTAGCAAGTACTATGCTCCATACTATTACACAACTTTTCAGTCTCAAAAAGCATAGTAATAAAAACAATTCTCTTTCCCAATAGCACTATAAATTTTTAAAATTAAAAAAAAAATCCAACTGACGACCTTTTGCATTTTTGTCTGCCTTATTCTTTTACTGGCTCTATAAACCTCACTAGAAGTGAATGTTCTTTTCAAAGTGATTGTGGTTGCAATTCTATTTGAAATTTAAAAATTCACATTAGCTCCGCAGTAGAGATGTAACAGGTGCATGTATGTGTGCATATATTTTTCTTAATAAACACCACTCACATAAAAGTTTCCATATAAACAATCATTTGTTATTCTCACAGTAGGTATGTCATCTCATTCTCACAGTAGATCTGTCAGCTTGATATTGAACCTAAAATGAGTCATTTTACTAAAACGGTTACAAAAAATTCACTGGCACATTCTAGAAATATTAAAACAAAGGTAGCCAAACTCCTCAGAACTAGTGTTACTAATACACATGTACCTTTAAACAGTGCTCATTGGAAGTACCGAAACCCAAGCAGAGGCACTGAATAATCAATCACTGCCTGGGGAACATCAAGGAGAAGCGTGGGTTCCTCCTTAGCGTTGTCCACCAGCAGGATGAGGACGACAGTCACGGTGAAACGGTGACAGGGTTAGATCGAAAGGTGTGTCTACTACAGTTCCAAATAATGCCACAGCTAGACCCAAAATTACAGAGATGGGGCAGGTCAGTGGAAAAGGACACACTTTCCTGGTTGAAATTTTCTGAATAAAATCAGTTACATTTTCATCCAGCCAACAACCTTTTCTTAATATCCCAAGTAACTTTTGTGTCTTAGCAGATACGATCTTTAATGCCCTGAAAGCTCATCTTTTTTAGTATTTTGCTGAAATATTAAAATAATTAAACACATACTCCACATTTTAAAAGATTATTCAAAATCAGTAAGCACTATTAAAGCTGTTAGCATAAAAGTAACTTTGGCCTTCTATTGTTTTGCTAGCTTCATAGTATTTTACTTCCCTTAGTGATGTTCAAGTATAACAGGTTTAGAGTTATAATGACTTTACATGCTGAAGATGTTCGGCATCACCTGATTACTTCCTAAACAAGAATTGGACCATCCATTCCAAAAGAGGCAAAGTTTTACTGAGTGTTGTGTGCCAAGAATGTGTTAAGCTCTTTCACATATCTTGGGAGTGTTCCTCTGAATTCCTGTCAGGGAATGATCTCTGCAGCAGATCTGTGAGTCACCGGAGCCTCAGAGTAGTGGCAGGCGATGACCAGAAGTGGCAAGCACCCCTATTTCTGTACTCCTCAGGAAAAAGCCTCCCTTTCACACAACAGCGCCTCCCTATTTCAATCCCAACGCATCTCCTCCTGAATCCTGTTTGAAGCTACAATTGCAAAAGAGGAACATCACTGGGCTGTGACATACAATAAACATGAGAATATAAGTATTTTAGGCAATTTCAGTTGTTTCCTTATTTTTCCATCATGAGCCAAAGTGTCATGGTCATTTAAAATTATACATACAGTGTACTGAAAAGCAAGGATAACGGCCTTAGATCAGATACACTCTAAGCATTACATGTTTAGCTGAGGAGATCATCCTCATTCTTCACTGCCTCTCTAAATTATGGAATACATGAGGGCTAGCAGAGGCCAAGGCCAAGGACTAGAATAGTCAAAAAAAAAAGCACACTGTGTGCACATCAACATTAAAAAAAAAATCTTGTTTAATACAAACCTATGTAGTATTTCATGAAGTTATTACGTGCAATCATCAACTCTTCACTTTTAGAATAAAGTATCATTCAAATCTATACTGTATTTTTTTTTAAACTACTAACATTTTGCATTAGCAGTATTACTCAACCTGAGAAGAAAAAAAAGGTGCAAACAAAATATTTGCCTTTGGCACAGGGAATAGTCGATATAGTTGGGATCTAAAAGTACAACTGTAAAGCAGTGATGTAATGCGAGGTTTGCCTCAGGATCTGCACAAACTTTTGTGTCTTACTAATGAATATATAGTTTACATATACTTTGCTTTCCTCCAAGTTCGAAACTGAAAACAGGTATGATTAATATTTTGTTTTAATAAGATCATTTATAAAATAGTTGTTCAAGGAGTTAGTTTAAAATAGAGCAGTCAGAGTCAGCACTATGGTTGACAAAAAGCTTCCATCCCCGTTGTAAAAAGCTGTTAAGAGTTTTAGAAATCAGTGTATAGGGAAGGGCAGTTCATGGTAACTAAAAATAGTTGCTGACACAGGAAACACAGAAACTCTATTCACATTAGTTCATATATGCAATTTTCATCTTACTGAACAATTTGTAGATCTTAATCACAATGTGTGGTGTTTAGAAAAGGCCGTTTGGGATTGGCGGTGTTAAAAAGAAAAAGGCAATTTGGTAGCTGGGTTCTTTGTACTAATGACGTAGTCAGCTAGCAGAGCTGGGTGCTTGTCCCTCCTCATCTAAGACCCTGGAGCATTTTCCGATCTCGTGTATCAGTGCAGAGGTACTTGCTCGCAGCAGGTGTCCAGGTCCTGCCTTAAGGCGTTGTGGGTTCCACTGTTCTGTGCACTTTGTTAGAACTACTCCACCTCCAAACATACCTGCCAAAGTGCTGGTCACAACTTCAGGGACATTTGGTGAAGGTGGTCATTTAATAAAGTACATTATTAAATGCAACATGATTTTACATTGTAAACATCTTAAAAACTCAGGGTATCAGCTACATGAAGTAAAATTTCTATATAATCCTTGTCCTCAACTCCCAGTTTTTCCAATAAATTTGCTTTTCTTAGGAACAATATTCTGGGCCAAGTAGCCATTCATATAAAGTGTTTGTGAAATCTATCATTTCTTTCTCAAAGGTCAAATTATTTCCCTTCAGTTTCTGTCCTAGACTTCTACAGTAGGTCTTCGCTATTTAATGGCACTTGTTTTCAAATGAAGCAAGAGTTTTAGGCACAATAGTCAGTTACTTCTGGCTGTGCTTTGTAGAGATTAAAGGACTAAAATCTCTGCACTGTCCAGATAATAGCGTAATTCTTTATGAGTACTAGATTTTATTTTTTCTTTCACTGTGTGAAATTAGGAGAAGTTTAAAATATTCACAAATGTAACCTGTGTATGTACAAAGTAGGCTTAATTTTCAATTGCTGGGTTCTGGAATGGACCTGGAATCACACACATGCAAGTGACACTCTTATTCTACCTAATTCCCTCGAATAGTGGCACAGCTGGAAAAGTGCCCCCTTTTCCCTGGGTTGTCTGTTTCAGTAGCTGAAACTCGCGGCTGGCGGGGTTCGGCTCCCTGTTCTCTCCTGCTTGGCGGAGGCATCGAGTCACTACTCCACTGTGAAGGTATTTCTATTTGGTTTATTGTGGAAATCACCTATTCTGACCGACCTGCTATGAACGCCTTCAGATTGCAAAAAAACTGACCATATGTTTTTTTTTTTTTGTTTTTTGGGAACAGGAGGTTCAAAATGCCAAGAGGTCCCTCGGGAGAAGCTACTGTTTGGAAGGAAATGGAGCAGCACCAAAGGGGTCCAATTCCACGGCCTGGGACGGCGGCGACTGGTGGGAAGCGATGCTCTGCACCACGAGTTCCGTGAAGGGCACCGCCCCGAAATCGTCCGTCTTCAGCGCGTCGGCCGGGCCGTGGAAGGGCCCGAGCAGCGCGTGGGGCCGCGGCCGCCCGGGCAGGCCCGGCGCGTGCTCGGCGCGGAGGTCGCCGAGGCTCGCGTGCGGCGGGTGCCAGGGCAGGTCCGGGGCGGGGAAGGGCTTGGCCCCGAAGGCGTCCAGCAGGCCCTCCTCGGGCGGCGGCAGGCCCCCGGCCCGCTCCTTGCCGTCGGGCAGCGCCACGCTGATGTTCTCCTTGGAGTCGGAGATGGTCAGGAACTCGTTGCTGCTCTGCGAGTCCCGGCGGCCCACCTTCTTGTGCCGGCGGGCGCGCTCGGGGGTGCGGTAGGTGGGCTTGGCCGCCTTCTTGGCGCCCGTCGGGGTGCCGTGGTGGCGCTTCCCGTTGCCCTTGGCCGCGTCGGGCTTGGCGCGCCGCTGGCGGGAGGACAGCTTCTGCAGGCCGCGCTGCCGGGCCCGGTGCTGCTGCTGCTGCTGCTGCGGGGCGCCGCCCGCGATCTCCTCGAAGGGCACCAGCCCGAACAGGTCCTCGCGGGCCCCCGCGGGCGCGGGCACGGGCTGGAACGGGGTGCAGCCGAAGACGTCCACGCCCGGGGGGCCGGCGGCCACGGTCACCTTCTTGCTGAAGGGCGCCTGGCTGAAGACATCGAACTCCTCCTGCTCCGGCCGGGGCTGGCGGCCCGGGGTCCGGTCGGGCTCTCCCGGCGGGGACTGCGGGCCCTGCACCGCGAGGAAGGGGACGGCGCCGAAGACGTCGCACTCCTGCCGCGGGGGCTCGGGGGACGCGTGGGTCGGGGCGAGTAGGGCCGGGGTCGGCCCGCCGCCGTATGCGGGACCCCGCTCCCCGTACTTGGCTTTGGCCTGTTCGTAATCCGAGTCCGAGCTCTGCTTCTCCTCCTCCTCCTCGTCCTCGGAATCCATGAGGAGGGGCCGATGGCCCAGGTTCTCGGGCTCCGTGTCGTCATCGTTGAAGTCTCCGTGTTCCCCCTGGAGAACTTCCTCATCCTCTTGCTCCTCCTCTTCACTGCTCTTGGGAGAAGGGGGATCGGACTCGAAGTCGCTCTCGGATTCCTCGCTCCTCTTGGGCACCTGGCCCTGGACCGATGAGTTTTCTGCCGCTTTCTTTCCCGCCCGGGGATCTTTAGGGACTGGACTTGCTTTTCTGTTCTTGATAGGGTTTGCAGTGGTATCTGGATTCACGGACTCAACGCTCTTTTCGGGAGAACCTGAAGAATCAAAGAAAAATTATTCAGGCATCCAAATGCACGTCAAGAACAATTTGCACTAAGCATTCATATGGATTATAACACCGGCGCTACAAACCTATCCGTTATCTTAGCGGGAAACATGTTTATCCTCTGTGATTAGGCTTAGGGAACAAACTTATTCTGAACCAGATGGGTGGATAGAATCTTTAGTGCTGACAAGCTTATTTCTTGTTATAACCTACACAGACAACTGAAATTTATAAAAAAGCACCCAGAACAGGCTTACACCGAGATCATCTCAACCATCATAATGAGGACCGTTGGGGTTGCAGCGAAGGTTCAGGGGGAGGGCATCTGTTTACATATGGCCACTGGGCTATGAGGCCCAGCACAGGTGCTCCACTGAACTCTCCTGCCAGGAGTGATCCTCGAACTCTGCCTGGTGTGATCCCAAAACAAAACAAAACATCCTCGAGCTCTGCCTGGTGTGATCCCAAAACAAAACAACCACCAAAAAGAATTTCAGCTAACTCTCCCTACTCAGATGCCACTTTCAATGACTTTCTGCTTATATTTTAACTCCATGCTAAGTTTTACAGATTATATGTTTAGAGTCATGTATACACAAGTAACATCTGTTTAGTTCCATGTTTCGTGACACTGTTTTTGGAGGGAGGTGGTTCGCAACCATTGCAGGGGCCTGAGAGCCATGCTCGGCAATACTCAGCCAGCTGGGACAAGTGGTTCATCCCCGTGACAGTGCTCAGGGGATCCCAGTGGTGGTGCTTGGGGGCATGCCTTATCCCTGATCTCTCCAACCACGTTTCACTATAATGTATTATTTGCATTGACATTTTTTTAAATCAGCATCTTTTGAGTGCATCCCCATAGCTTGATCCAATAAGGTACCGAAATGAGGTTGTACCAAGATCTGTGCTCCACACGGCACATCTCCCTGCACCTATAAATATCTGTACTACTGACATTATCTTAATAAAAGTATGCTGACTTTTTTAACTATTTTCACTGAATGATTTTTACAAACTATCAAACACGGGTTTGACAATTTGTGTAGACAGAAGCAACTTTCCTCATCTAACATACTGATATTCTCCGTGGACAGTGTATGGTTTATAATGTAGTCGTCAATTTACATGACAGTACACCACCTACTCTATCAACTGGCCTACCGATTAATTACCCAGAGGTAGGGATTAATTTGTATTGACCCAACCACACAGCCATTCATTTGTCTCCAATCCCCTTTGATTAAGATTAAATATTTCCAAAGCAATCACAGTTGGAAGTAAAGCTCATAGTTAAAAAAAAAAAGTTATGGGAGGATAATTAACTTTCCTTAATTAAAATAGTCTGAAGAGACGGCATGGGGTGCTTGCCTTGCATGTGGCTGACTCTGGTTCAGTGGCCCTGCAAGGTCCTCCAAGGACAACAGGAGGAACCAAGAACAGAACCAGAAATAACCCCAAGCACTGTCAGATGGAGCCCCACAACCTGAAAAACAGATGGTGACCTCTAAGGCCTGTGATACCTCTTTGTCTTTGAAAAGCCACAGGTGCTGGCTATCTTTCACTAAGATCCTTTTAAGGCATGTTTGTTCCCACTGTCATGTCCCCCCACTGCAGATTTTTCCCACCGTCTTAAACACACCCAAAGAGTGGATCTTGCCTCCCCGTGAAGACGCATCTATCTCATAAATCATATTCTTGTGACCACGTTTCATCTCAAACTCCATGCCAAGAGATCCCTTCCTCTTAACGTGCTCCTGCTGGGCTGGAGAGTGCTCAACAGGCCATGCGTGCAGGAGGCCTTGCTCTGATCCCTGGTACCACAGGGAACAACTTCCAAGCGTGCATACACCCTCTGGGTGTGACTAGCCTAGGAGGGCTCCTTCCCAGTTCCCTCCAACTAGTAAATGACACCTCCAGCTCGTTTTACAAATTAGGAGAAATAATTTTCCCATTCCCCCTGAATCTGATTTGAAAAATGATTTGTTCATCTCCCTGGCACTTATTATTTTTCTCATTGCTAACCTAGTGACATTTCAGCCCCTAAATTTCCCTGCCTGCCTCCAGTCTCCGATCCCTCCAGCTTATCTTCTGCAGCACTCCAGCTCAAACCCTTCCGTGGCTCTCTAAAGTTGTGCCCTGCTCTCCGTGGGGCCTGTCCTGCCACATGACCCTAATGTCTCCCATGGATAGTCTTCAAGAGTCGCGCCCGGACTCTCCCTGAAAACATCTGGGTAAAGGTGTTTGGTTTCATGTTATATGTTATCTTACTACCTGGTCTCTGAATATCGGCTACCGAAGAACTCAGGAACCTGGGACCCGGGGAAATAGTTCAGAGTTTCTAGAGCACTGGCCCTGCACACTCTAAGTTCGTGAGTTCACACACATACACACGGACCCAATGCCGCCACCTGCACAACTGTGACTGTGGCAGCGTGGCTCAGTTCGCCTGTTCAGCCGTGTGATTCCGACCCACATCAATCCCCAGCTACACCAGCCAGGTATGTGTGACTACAACTAAAGGGGACAAACCTGGTGAGCACAAGCGTGTGACTGCAGTCCAGGTGCAAGTACACGCAAACACACACGTAACCTGTGCCGAAGGTGAGTAGTACAGCCGAGGTGTGACCTCTGAGCTCGCCAGAGTGCGAGCTAACTTGCGAGCACAACAGAGGCGTACAATGGCCATCACCACCACGGCCAAGGGACACAGCAAGGAGACAGTCACTCAGGAGCCGGGCAGGCTTTGCTATTTACCCCCTCACTGCTGTGACCCAGTAAGTACCTGAAGGCAGTCGCGGTTCCAGCACTCCTGCGCTTTACCAGGTTACCATGAACTAGCCCTTTCCAACAGTTCCCAGATGCATCTTGACCCACTGGTCCCTTTCCAGAGAAAAAAATCCGGTGCTCCCTGGAAATCTGCCCTCCTCTTTAAATGAACAAACATGACGTGTCTCCCCAGTTGCATTTGCGGCGACCACCACCTTGGATTGTTCCAGGGCCCTGTGGAAAAGTAGGCTCTAGAGGAAACACTCCAAAAAAAGACACACTCTGTATCTAGTGTTCCTGCTATGTGTGTGTGTGGTGGGGGAGAGGGGATGCACAACTTTATCCTTTTATTAAACATAATAAATTATTAATATTTTGATCTGAGAATTCAGTCACTCACAATAATTGACATGAAACCTCCTGAGATTATACCACCATCTCCTACTGGTGATGAAGTGGTGTCTGCATTCAGTTTTCAAGCAAATGTGGAGAGTAATGAGTCCAGGTAACCAGAGACATGACCTCAGGGCCGGGACGGGGGGAGTTGCATAAGGCTACCCTGCCCTGTCAGCCAAGTCTCCTGGAGCGCTGACAGGAAGCAGCTGTGCAGAGGACAGGCAGAAAGCTGCTAAGGTAAAAAGCAGATTCAAGAACGAAGTGGGATGTTTGAGAGCGAGCAAATGGGCCGGTGTGGCCGGAGCACAATGAACAAGGGCAATATTGTACAAGAAGGAGGAGGAGCAGGGCAAAGGGTCAGTCCTTGGAAGCACCTTTATGAAAATAAGTTTAGGTTTTATTCTAAGGCCTTTGTAAAAGTAAGCATAGATTTTATTCTAAGGCCAGTGTGTGGGAGGCAGTCATTACAAAAGAGTGACATGATCAGATTTAAACGTCTAAATGGCAAAAAGGTCAACTTGATCCCCAGCAAGCAAACACACACACACACACACACACACACACATCAGCAACTTCAAAAGAAAACTGCTATGAAGAAAATGATAAGAGGGAATACACAATTCAGGATGCATAATTTCTTTATGAGCATTTATTTTTTCCTCTCTTCTTGATAAAAATGCTTTGCTTCACTGTCGTCTTTGGCAGGGTTGGCAATGTTTGGGGAGATGGAGGGAGAGAGAGGGAGTGGGAAAGAGACAGAGAGAGAGAGAGAGAGAGAGGGAGAGAGAGAGAGAGAACCAACTGAAGTAGGAAGATCAATTAGGGAAGAAAGAACAAGTAATCCAAGTCAAACATTAGGGTGGCCTAGCTCCTTAAACTGTGCTGGCAGTCCGTCCCACTTGAGGTCATGTAACTGAATGTAAAGTTAGATTTAAAAAATAGATGTTTTAGTATGGACGATTCTCAAAAAATTAGAAATTGAGCTCCCATTTTACCCAAATTAGAAATTGAGCTCTCATTTGACCCAGCAATACCACTCCTGGGAACATATCCCAGAGAGGCAAAAAAAGTATAGTTGAAGTGACATCTGCACTTGTTTGTTCATTGCAGCACTCTTTACAATAGCCAGAATCTGGAAAAAAACTGAGCGCCCGAGAACAGATGACTGGTTAAAAAAACTTTGGTACATTTACACAATGGAGTACTATGTAGCTGTTAGAAAAGATGAAGTCATGAAATTTACATACAAGTGGTACTACATGGAAAGTATCATGTTAAGCGAAATGACTCAGAAAGAAAGGGATAGACATAGAAAGACTGCATTCATCTGGGGAACATAAAGTAACAAAATAGGAGATTAACACCCAAGAATGGCCGAGAATAGTACCAGGAATTCTGCTCCATGACTTGGAGGCGAGACACACGTGCTAGGGGAAAAGGGAGTTCAGATAGAGAAGGGAACACCAAATAAAAGGTGTTGGGAGGATCCTCCCAGGATGGGAGAAGCATGCTGAAAGTAGACTATAGACCAAACATGATTGTCACCCATTGCCTCTTTTGCAAACCACAACACCCAATAAGAGAGAGAGAACAAAAGGGAATGCCATGCCACAGAGGTAGGGTAGGATGGGGGGCGGGGGAGGGAAAATGGGGCCCGTGGTGGTGGAATATGGGCACTGGTGGAGGGATGGGTGTTTGATCATTGTATAACTGAAACCCAAGCACAAAAATTTGTAAGTCTGTAACTGTACCTCATGGTGTTTCACTAATAAAAAAATAAATAAATAAATTTAAAAAAATAAATAAAAAATTAAAAAAAGATGTTTTTTAAAAGTCTTTAGAAGATGCATGATTTCAGGAAGAGGGTGGCGGAGACAGTACAGTGAGCAGGGCACTTGCCTTACAGCAGCAACTCAGCTCTGATTCCTGGCACCCCGCATGAACCTCTGAGTTCCAAGCACTGCTGGGGAGAGCCCCAAAACAACAACAAAATATATGGCAAAATTTCTCAGGGTCCTAAGTGGGAAACATTTAAGGAATTCTGCACTAGATGATGATGGAAGAATTAGAGAATTGGAATGGTCGAGATAAAAAAGTGAGTGGAGACATCAAAAATTTGATTTTGGATATAACGTCTTTCAATTTTAGCTGGAGAAAAAAAAGCTTTAAGGGATGTGGACAAGATAAAGGGCACCACCTAGAAAGAGTGCAGAGAGGGGAAAGGAAGACAACAGAGCCCAGGGGCATAAAGGTGAAGAGCAACCTGCAAAGCCAACTGAACGCACCAGGAAGGAGTCGGCCCAGGTGAGTTCGGTCACATGGAGAAAACTGAAGAGCAAACATGTGAGTAAGGTGTGACAAGCCAGTCCCCTCACTCAGGACAGAAAAGGGCCTTGAGAAGCAGGAAGAAAATGGAGGAGGTGGCGGAGAATTCCACCAGGCTGGGGCTGGAGGTCAGCGACGAACCTTGGAAAAGGGGGAGTTTGGGAGGAATGTCACCATGTTACAGTTAATTTGCATCTATTATTCATCTGCACATTCCTTGAAACTACCCAGGAATTCTACGCTTAATCGGTTTCATTTTACAACAGGTTTATCTGAAATCCTAACAGATTAAAAACCAAATCAAATGCAGATTCTTGAGTTTAACTTCTCCATACAGCTATACTTCTGATATTAAAAAAAAAAAAGATTACTTTAGGATTGGCTTGAGAATTTATTTTCCTTTATTCATTCTGAATTTTTATTCAAAAGCAAAGGGGGTGGGGAAAAAAAGCTGCAGCAACACGAAAGACTTGCAACCTGGCCATCATTTTGGTAGTTTCCCTAATTTTCCATTTTGTACTTTCACTCCAGCTATTTACCCATGCAGAATTATTGTGCTGCCCTCTGGCCTGCCCACGGACACCTCCAGGAATATTCCCACGTTCCTCAAAAGTGTATTCTACAGAACACTAACCATGTAACAAGAACCAGGAGTCTGTGGTTGCCGCCAAGTGACTTTATTAAATGCTGCCTATCCATCGCTGCTTCCATTCCTAGCCGCCTGGCAAACGCACACTGCATCAACAAGCGATTCGGGTGTGTACCACTGGGGTCTCACACCAGCTGCAATGCCCGCTCAATCTGTAACGGCGCCGTAACACCATTCTACCTACACAAAAGAATGGGAATTTCAGGGTACCCGAGATTATCTAAATTTACTTCACTCAAACTCAACAAATTGAACTATCACCTTCACCTCCAGGGCGAGGCATAAAAAATCTCTTATTCATCTTGGGACAGGGTGTGGCTCAGTGTACAGCACATGTCTTACTTGTGTGAAGTCCCGGGTTCTCCAGCACTGCTAAATTATGTGGTATATACTTATGCACTCATAATCTACAATCACATCCATCATACTCCAACCTTCCTGAAACATTTCGGGACTGTGAGTTTGAAAGTGAACCCAGAGAAGAGTGGGGAGAAAGCAGGCAAGCATAACTCTCTGGCTATTTCACGAGAAACTGAGGCTCACTTTGGAACTAACCAGAAATCAGTAGGAAAACAAATATAAACCTGCACACCATTACAAATGTACGAAATGTGATTCTTTAAAATGTGACTTCATAGATAAGCACGCCATCAAGTTTATTTATTGGTTTTTGAGTTTTGCTTCACAACTGGTAAGAGTCAGAGCTTACTCCTGGCTGTGTGCTCTGGAATCACTCCTGGGGAGGCTCAGAGGACCATGTGAGGTGCTGGGATTGAACCCAGGTCTGCCATGTGCAAGACAAAAGCCCCACCAGCTGCACTATTGCTCTGGCCCCCTCAGATTCTTATTGGCTTTTGTTTGGGGGCCACACCCAGTGATGCTCAGGGGCTTACTCCTGGCTCTGAACTCACGTATTATGAATTACGCTTCAGTGTTCAGGGGACCATGTGGGATGCTTGGGGCAGAACCCAGGTTGGCTGTGTGCCAGGCAAATGCCTTACCCACTGTACTCTTGCTCCGGCCCTAAACTTTATTTCTTTATCTGAATAGTTGTAAATTCAAACTTCCCATAATGAAACCCATAAAGTATGTTGAGCGCTTGGGTTGGGAGAACAGGGGAAGCTAACCAAATCTAATTGAAAACATAATACAATAGAAGACAGAGGGAGCAGAGCAGGCTAGCACTAGCTATGGACATACCCGGCTCCATTTCTACCCCTGAACCCCATACGATCCCCCACCACAAGCAATCCCCGAGTGCAGAGCCAGCATGTCCCCAAAAAACAGAATAACAAAATATTTAAGCAGCCAATAGAAAAAGCACCTGAATTAACTTCTGAAACTATCACATTTGCCAAAGCCAAGAAATTGTAAGGTAAAAGAAATTAGGCACCAAGGTGAATGCAAATTAAAACAAGAACTACCTGTACGTGGCCAGGCATTTAGCAGTTTTAACTTATATTAAAAAAGGGCTGAAGAGATTGCTCAGGGAGCTAAATCAGCCCATGTTTGCATGCAGAAGGCCTGGGATAGATTCCAATCAAAGGGTGTTTGCCTTGCATGCAGCCAACATGACCGACCCGAGTTCGATTCCTCCGCCCCTCTCGGAGAGCCTGGCAAGCTACCGAGAGTATCTCGCCCACACGGCAGAGCCTGGCAAGCTACCCGTAATGTATTCGATATGCCAAACACAGAAACAACAAAAGTCCCCAATGGCCCGCTTGAGCAAATTGATGAACAATGGGAGGACAGTGATACAGTGATACTTGATCCCCTGAGCACCAAGCCAAGAGTTCCCCATGAGCACTGCCAGCTGTGATCCCAAACAAAGAGAAATGCTAATAAAACATGGTACTGAGGAAAGAAGAAAGGACTTACACATTTACATATATATTGTTTAGTAAGGGTAAAATTAAGATTTACAGAGAAAGTGAAAGTAGATCAAATCACATAGCAATCGTGCCAAAATGATTCTGAGTGTTTTATGCCACACTATTCAAGGCTATATTGTAAGGTTAGAGTATCTCTTCATTTCAGATGCTTAATTTGGGTTGGAGAGAAAGTACAGAGGTTAAGGTGCTTGCCTTGCAAACAGCCCACCCAAGCACTGCCAGGAGAGTTCCCTCAGCATAAATACATAAGTAAGCCAGACCCCAAAACAAACAAGATGCTTAATCCAATTACAGCACAGAATCTGTACACTGTCTTTTGTATATTCTTCATTACTATTCTTCATTACATATTCTTCATTACTAGCATTTTTTAAATAGGTGCATCAAATTTCATCAACTAAATAGATCGCAACATAATTACCTTATATTGGTATTCAGAATGAAATTTATTTTTCATACTATACTATATCAAACATTGTTATATTTTTTCCAAATTTTATGTCATATCTCTGTTCTTAAATTTAAGGTTAAAACTATCAAACGAACACAAGTGTTTTGTATTAAGCAACTTTCAAAAAGAATCGTGCCAAATTATGCCATGTGTTATTATCACATTAACTTCCATATCTTAAGGATTGTACATATTTGTGTACATTTGTGTATATATATATATATATCCATAAAAATAGGACTACATGTATTTCCTATTGCAACTGTACTTCTCCCCACAAATACAGTTAAAGTAAGGGGCCTATCAAAACACTAAGATTAAACACACAAGGTTAAAAAGCAGTTCTAAATACTGGATGTGAAAGCTTAAATCAATTTACTAATTCTGTAAGCCAAACTGACAAAGGAACCAAAATTTTAAACATGCAGGCCCCTAGGAGTATTTTATGTATCAAAGATTCATGTATAAAAAACATACAATATAGAACTGGTTAAAATATTGCAAATCCCACTACATAAACAACAGTAAAGAAATTAATGTAATCAAAGACACTGAAAACACTTAAAAAATCTAAAATTCCATGAAATGTCTATAAATTAAACATATCCGATTAAAAAAATCAAGTATATTATAGTGAGTCTAGAAAAATGAAAGTCCTAGTGTGAAGTCCACTGAAATTTTACTGCACCATATTAATAATATTAAAGAAACCACTAAAAATTTTTCTTGAGAAACCGCTATTTCCTTAGGTTTAGAAATATTACAGCGGGAAGAGTGCTTGCAGTGCAGAGGGCTGACCAGGGTTTGATGCCAGCATCCCATATGATCCCCTGATCATCACCTGGTATGACACCAAAACAAACAAAAAAGAGAAACTAATATGTCTCAGATAATTTTCATGAGCTTTACAAATAAGTCTTATTAGTAATTAAGGCCCCTAGGAATGTGCTATGTACTATATTATTTCCATTTTATAGATGAAACAACTGATACATATAAGACTAAGTCATTTTGCTTGAGTCATATGGCTAATGAGGAACGGAGCTTGGACTGACCAAATAATCTTGACATCAAAAATGCACTCATACATAACTTTTAAATATTTAATTACAATTAAGTGCTCAATTTATCCCATGTGTAGCCTTTGCCTCTTTTATCAGATTAGTACAGCATTTGAGCAAAAACTATCAAAATGCAACCTGCATCACTAATTTGACCAATCCCAACTGGCTCCCACTGGCTTCCACTCAGATTCGGGTGTCAATCTCACAGTGACACCCGAATCGTTAATGGGAATGAAATGAATCCCACTTCTCATAAATAAGTTAGGCAATTCATTCATTAAAGGCTAAGGGGGAAAAACAGAAGCACACTGTAATGGCAACTAACTAAAAACTATATCTGCAGAAAATATAATAAAGCCTAATGGTTGGGATATTATTGTGGGGTATTATTTCTAAACATTTGGCTAATCCCTGATTCTCATTCCATAGTTCAGTAATAGACGTATGAAAACAGCATAGGTTTATATTTATTTATATATATCAAATATATCTCAAATATAAGCCTGCTCTGTTTCAACATGTATATGGACATATATATGGTTACACATAAACACACACACACATATACATCAGCCTATACTGGTTTTTATATATTTATATTTATATATTCGATATACCAAACACAGTAACAAGTCTCACAATATTACTGGGCCCGCTCGAGCAAAATCGATGAACAACGGGAGGACAGTGACAGTGATGAATATTTATATAGACATTCATAGAGGAAAAAGTATAAGAACAGCATATGGATAACCAGTAATATCAGAAGCAGTGCTGAGGCAATGCCTCTAAAATTCACAAGTAAATTATGATTCCACATAGACTCATCCAGTTAAATTATTGATCAAATTTGGTATTTTTAAGTAGCCAAGTTTAAAAATTTCTCTTCATGCACACTTTTTTTTTCCAAGAATCACTGAAGAAATTCCTCTACAAATGACAAATTACAAAGATCAAGAAATCCGGAATAAATAGCAGTACTCCTACATAAGGGGAAAAAAAAAAAATCAAGAAATCCAAAGAGACAATGTTAAAAAAAAGAAAAAGAAAAAAATACTGCTAAGTGTGGCACTCACAGAAAGCAACTAATTCAAACTACAGTTTCATAAGAAACCAAGGAAAACTGAAAACAAAATGACTTTATATTGGGAGGAAATTTATACTTCCTTATGTAGATGAATCAATGATGATGTATACAAAAAAAAAACAAGAACAAAAGCGTCTATAATAATCATAGTAACTCTAGGAGTCTAAGATGCTGTGAAAGAAAAAATAGATAATCGTGATATACTAGACCCTCGGCAGTGACACATATTTGCATATTAAAAATATAGATTAAATCGGCAGTGACAAATATTTGCATATTAAAAATATACAGATTAAACAAGTATGTTAAACCCATAATGAAAGGACAGGGGAAAAACACATAATACTATGGGGATAAAGGGTTAACAGTGTCACCCATGTTTTCTTCTTTCTAAAAGGAAGTGTATATAAATTTCATGTATATGTGTGTTATGACTTGTTAAATCCAACTTTTTGAAACACGTGTTTGTTTTATTTTATAAAATGAAAAACTAAACAGTAAAAATCAATTCATTATAATTTCAGTTATGAGTTTAATAAAATTTTTTCATTCAAAAATAAAGGCTTCAATTTCCGATTTAAAAAAAATGTGTAAGGAAAAGTAAATTCAGGACAGTACTACTCTTTTTTTCTTTCCTTTTATATATACCTAATTTTGAAACTTTACAATAGTTTAGGTAACATAGTTAAAATAATGTTAACATTTATGGTATTGACACCTGCAGATATCAAAGTCCACCACACTCAATGAATGGAGACTACAAAAAGAGTAAACATAAACAGGTAGGTGTCCAGGAAGAGAAAGCAGCCAGCCAACAGGCATGTGGAAAATTATTCCTGTCACTTGTTTGTTCTCAGCAAAATTCAAATCCAAAAGGCAATGAGATATCATCTCACACCAGAGCCAATGTGTCAGAAAGACTGAAAACAACCAATATTGGTAGAGAACAGCAAAAAGGGACTCTCGTTATTGTTGGAAAGAAGTCATCCAGAACCAAAGTCTATGGAGACATCTCAACTAAAGTAAGTGACCCACTGATTCCATTTCCTGGTATCCCAAGAACACAAAAACTCACTCAAAAAGATATACACACACCTGTCTATCACTGTAGTGTTAAGTACAAATGTCCAACGATAGGTAAATGGATAAAGAAGTTGTGCTCTATATATACAGGAATATATAAAAGAGAAGATTAAATCTTGCAGTTTGTTGGAAGTAGGATAGAGCTGGAGGGCATCGGTTTAATGAAGTCAGAGAAAGAAGACCAAATACAGGATGATCTTACTTAAGTTTGGTACATAAAGAAACAAAGCAAGGAAACAGTGTACCAAGTGATGACAAACCCTTGGTATTTAATTGCAGAACTGAGATGGTTACTAAGCGGTGGGGAGTAGGGAAGAAGAGGCTGACATAAGCAGTAACTGACTGGCACATTTGTGGCAGTAAAGATCAATGTCACTCTAACTGTCCTCCCGTTGTTCATCGATTTGCTCGAGCGGGCACCAGTAACATCTCACAACAAATTGTGAGACTTGTTGTTACTGTGTTTGGCATATCAAATACGTCACGGGTAGCTTGTCAGGCTTTGCCATGCAGCGAGATATTCTCGGTAGCTTGCCGGCTCTCCGAGATGGGTGGAGGAATCGAAACTGGGTCAGCCAGGTCGGCTACGTGCAAGGCAAATGCCTACCCGCTGTGCTATCGTTCCAGCCCAGCAGTAAAGATACAGTAATTATACACATCAATATCAAAAACATCTTATAATAGGCTGGAGCAATAGTACAGCGGGTAGGGCATTTGCCTTGCACACAACCGACCTGGGTTTGATTCCCAGCATCCCATATGGTCCCCCGAGCACCGCCGGGAGTAATTCTTGAGTGCAGAGCCAGGAATAACCCTTGAGCATCGCAGGGTATGACCCAAAAAGCAAAAAAAAAAAAAAAAAAAAAAAAAAAAAACCCTTATAAAAATTGCATTATAATTTTTCTTTTCCCAATTTCTTCCTAAAGCTAACAGAACAGTTAACTTTTGTTTCAGTAGATAAATTATTTACTATCAAAAGAAAATAAATTAGTCCCAAAATTTTACCTAAAAATTACATATAAAAAAGTATTTCTACACTATAAATGAATAGATCAGTTCAAAATAGGTCACTTTTCATATTTTTATTTTAATTATGTATCTTGATAACTATAATTAAAATGCTAATAAAGAGTGATCACCATTTCTTCTCTCTTTGAAGGCACATTTCTCCTATAACCATTCCATCCTTTTGTAGTCTATGTAGTCAACTTTCCATAACCAAATGATTCCAATGTTCATTTTCAATCTAAATTTGAAAACATTTGTTTTTAAGAAGTAGAATTTTATCTAAGAACATTTTTATGGTCACTATCCTAATCTAAGGCATAAGAATTTTTAGGAAATTGTATTTTTTCCATATACCAGTATTTAGTTAATAGTTTGGCAACATGTCAGTATTCAAAAAATCTAAAAAGGAAAAGCAAAATAAAAGAAGCAAAAATCCTAGGTTACCACAAATAAAATACCCAGAGAAGAGAAAAATCACTGAGGCCACTGAGACTAGTTCCTTACTGTTACTCATTTCCCCAGAGTTCTTGAAGCTTCTGAAAGGGAGAAGTGACACAGATATATGTAAGCCTTAAAAGTCTGTGCAACTCCTTCCAGAGTGTGAAAGTCAACGTGTACTGACTGCTTTTTGCAGCAAATGCTATGTCTCTGAGAGCTTACAAAGACCACTTTGAGATATTACAAATTTTGAAGTAGTAACACTTTTCATAACCTAGTGTACTTATGTTGTAGGAGAGCACATTTCTGGTGATCACACAGCTAAAATAAACGGTCTTCTTCAGTTCAGTTAATGAAGCTATGAACTTAAGAAGAAACCGGGCAGAAAATGGTAGGGACAACTTATTTCAATAAATGGCAGAAGGTAAAGCATGTAAAATGACAGCACAGGGAAACACTACCTATTCTAGAAAACCAAATCCTTACCCTAAAAAGCTGTAGCGATGCCTCAACAAAATACATGCAACAGAAATCCTGAACACTTATTTCTTACTTGGGCTTTATAATCAGAAGCTTTTCTTTGGCTGTTGTCCTGCGTAAAATTTTTGAGTGGCAATAGCAACTGTGTGGTTCACCTGTGAAACAAGCCTCAAATCCTCTTACCAACACTGCACCACCCTGAGGAGGGCATCCATTAACCTTTTTCTTTGGTTTTTAAACTTCAGAAAAATGGAAGAATATTTAGTCTGTGTCTGGCTTCTTTGATTTAGCAATGTGAACGATTCTTTTGCTGCCCTTGTAGATCGCTCATTCATACAGGTGTATCGATATAAATATGTCATATTAATTCATTCTGTGAGTAGACACTTGAAGTGTCTTCGGTTTCAACTCATGAACAAGGCTGTGCATGATTAAGGACAAAAGAAGAGGGGCTGGAGCTATATAGCACAGCAGGTAGGGTGTTTGCTTTGCATGCAGCCAACCCAGGTTCGATTCCCAGCATCCCATATGGTCTCCTGAGCACTGCCAGGAGTAATCACTGTGCATTGTCGGGTGTGACCCAAGAAGCAAAAAAAAAAAAAAAAAAAAAGGAAGAAGGAAAAGGAACAGAGCCAATTTGGCTGGTATTTACCAAAAACTGGGGGTGAAACTATTTCGTGAAAGATGCTAACTGTGGGTGAAAATATTCCCTGGGAGATGCTGCAATAGTCTGGGGGTGGCTGAGAGGATGGGGGAAGGGGTAGAGTAGCCTTAAGTATATCTGGGGGTTCTTTGTATTTGTTCACTTAAAGAGAGTAGATTTCCAAGGGGCACTAAGTTTTTTTGTTTGTTTGTTTGATTTTTCTGAAGAGGATAGTAGTCCCAATAAATTCTCTGGCCTAAAATATGTAAAATAGAAATAACTACAATTTCTTCAAAGACAGTTCCTTTACTAAGATAGAAACTTTCATCCACTACAACCATATACATAAATCATTTTACTCCAAAAGCCATGCATTCAAATCCATTTATTCCAAAATAGGAACCTATTCTATTACCTTCAATAGAGTTAATCGGATACTTTCAAAATACTGCTAAAATATTTTAAAATAGTACTTAACTATCTAAATTCTGGACTGAAATTAAAAGCAATATCTGTAAGAAGAAAAGAATACACAAATCAGGGCAGGAAAGTATGATGAGTAAGGCACTTGCCTTGCACACAGCCAGCCCAAGTTCAATTCCTGGCACTGAACACTATGCCGAGCCCCAGTAAGAGGGATCCCTGAACAGAATAAGCAGTAAGCCCTGAACACAACAAAAAAAAGTACATAAAACAAAATGACTATGACAAATACAAGAACTGATATTGACAAATACAAGATCTGGGATTAATCTGATGTGGGGACTGAACCCAGCACCATTAATACTTTTTAAACATAGCTACAAGAGCATGTGTGTATCTGGAAAACCAGGGGTTTTTTTTTAAAGAGAAAATTCAATACAAAAATATCTTTAAAAGTTTTCTAAGTATTTAAAAAAAAAACAGACTAATGCTTACATGAGTATTTTTCAGTAGCCTTAAATACTAACAATGAAAAGAGATATTTTATTTATGTAAATCAGCATTTTTCTATTTGGCAAAAGATACAAATCAGTGATCCAATGGGGTGTGGGGTAAGAAAATGACATAAGGAAGATGAGAATGACTACAACTTAAATCAATCTATTCTATTTTCTGTAACTGATTTCTTACTTTAGCACACTCTTAAGAAAGAGTTGGAGTTTTGGTGGTTTTTTTTTTTTTGGTTGTTGTTGTTCTTGTTTCTTTTTCTTGGTGGGGGAGCAAGGAGAATGAAGATGCTGTTGTTCTTATATGTACTTTTTAATAATAGCGATGTTACTCATGTAACTTGCCTGAGTGAGAAATGAAAGGAACAGAACCAAAAGGATCTTCTGGAGGATGGTTATGTAGAGCAGAAAGTGGGTCTACATTCTTATCTGAGGATGCTCTCTCCTCCAGTCTGTCTGCAAAAATAAGATGAAACAAAACAAAAAATAAAATAAAAAGAAAATGGTTGAATTTTTTAAAAAATGATAAACAGCATAAATTAAAACAAAAATACACAAAACCACCACCTTGGTGAAAAAGAGTAGATTCAGAATTCATTTCTTTAAATATTAGGGAACATTCTTAGCTTAACACATATTTGCTGTAGAGGCAAACTAACAATATACACTCAGTACTAGGTTTTACTTATGACCATGAAGCTAATGAGAAACTTAGAGTGATTTCTTTAAATAATATTTGTCAACCTGAAACATACTGAATTTAAACCAGCTTAACAAACATGCTTATAGATTTTCTCCAAAAATACATGAGGAAAAAAGGTAGCAAATGGCCAGTTAATGTAAGTAAATAATATTTTATGAAAGTTGTAAAATAAAAGCTAAGCCTAAAAAAGTAACTGTAGTTTGCAGAGTTTTCAATAATTAAATTTATATTACCTCCTAATTATTAAACCACTTCTATGCACAGATATAAAGACATAAAAATTTTAGCAATAAATTAGGAGATTTAATGATAGATTATTTAGAAATTTAGCTCATCGAGAAATAGTTGAGCATGTAATATGCGTAGCTGCTTTACCAGGCATAAAGCATCAAACAAAATAAAGACTTTCGCCCTTGTAGTTTACATAATGGCATGGAAAAACGATGAATAACAACAAGAAATGTATATAGCATGTTAGAAAGGAAGTTAATGAGAAAAGAGCAATACAGGGGAAAAGGAGTTTGGGAGGGGCACAATTACAGTAATCAATCGCATGGTCCAAAATGTTCCCAGAGAGAAAGACTTGAAAGAGGCAGTAGAATAGCTAGCTGAGGAAGAACCAGGCCGGGGAGAGCAAGAGCAAAGACTCTCCCCATAAAGAGGAGGCTTGGTTTGTTTGAAGATCTAAAATGCATTTAATCCTGAACAGAAACTATTTTCTCCATGATCTTAAACTGCACATAACAGATGTTCTGTCAGTAAGTTCTTGATTTTTGTAAGATGCCTCTCTTATCCTCTGATTCTTAGCAATCTTAGCAAAAAGATTCTTATTCTTTAGGGTCCATTCTGCCTGCTTCCAGCTAGCTCAATAAATCAATAGTAAATTAATGATAGAACTTATAAAGTGCATAGAATAATCTGTACTGGAGCATACAATACAAAATACACACTAATATTTTTTTTTTCTAGTTTTTTGGTCTATACCCAGCTATGCTCCGAGTTAACTCCTGGCTCTGCTCTCAGGAATCACTCTTGGCAGTGCACGGAAGACCATACAGGATAGCAGGGATTGAACCCTGGTCAGCCACATGTAAAGTAAGACCTTACCTGATGTACTATCTCTCTGACCCCCACTAATTTTAAATATCAGTTACCCTTAGATAAAAATCAAATGGTACGTATAGCTTCTTTTCAAATATAACCTAAAGTTCCATTTTCAAATATAAGCCCTAACATATACTTAGCTCCATTTTCAAATAATTGGTTTTTCTTTAGAGCAAAACCTGAGCTGGACTTGTCCAATAAAGAAACTTACCTTGTCCTGCCTTCCCCCAAAACTGTATTGGTAAAATCAGACACTGTATATTCAAGAATTTTAGTTGATCCTGAATACAAGATCCGTATTATTCCATAATATCACAAATAATCTACTCAAAAATGAAAATTCAGCAACTTATATATAGATAATGACTTTAACAAAAGAACAAACTATCAATAAAGTGCAGTATGCATTGGATATTTTTGAAACTTGTTCTAATAAACCTGAAAAGTTGTTATTCTGTACTGAAAATTGGTTTGAATAGTCTAAAAGTGAGAATTAATGTTTTATAACAAACTATATGTAAAGACGTTTTACACCTATTGTACTGTTTTCAATAGTGTTAAAGAAAGCATGCAGTAGACATTGCAAAGCACACAGTCCTTAAAGTTTTCTATTTCTGCTTTCAGTTATTCTGACGCAATTTTAAACAGAAACACATCAAGAAAAAATGTTCAATTTAAGTATTATTTTTAATTATCATATACAGCTTTATTAGTATTTGAACAAATGTTAAGTTTAAAAATTTCCTGAAACAAATACCTGTACTCTCATTTGGTGTTAATAATACATTAAGTGTCTTAACAAATTTCTAAAAGTTTACATATTAACCTGGATGTTTTGGTATAAAAGACACTGAAAACTACAAATTTAAATTTTAAAAAATAACACTGAGACCAGCTATGTCTTTAACGATCATTTTGATTTAATATTTGGTCTTACAGGCGCAGGTGAAAAATTCCAACCCATGAATGGTATTTACACTCTAAACAAAGCACAAAAAAAAAACTAATTTTTTTTGTATGTTAACTGCCTTATCCACCTCATATTGGAATCAACTGTTCTCTTAAATATAAAAACTAATTTTTGTTTCTAGTTACAGTATTTTAGAATTTTAGTTGTTTTGGGGGGGCAGGGAGTGTTTTTTGTTTGGGGGTCAGCTGAGTTTTTGTTGGGGTTTTTTTGGTCTTGTTTCATTATCTGTCATTTTGGTTTCGGGCCACAACCATTAGTACTCAAGTTTTGATTCCCTGCCAGGAGTTCACACTCGGCAGTGCTCAGGGGGGCAGGCTTCCCTCATGCAGACTCTGTACTCGGCCCACGGAGCTCTTACCCTTGACTTCGACTTTGGTTTGGGGCACACTTGGTCATGCTCAGTGAGCATTCCTGGCAGAGCGGGAGGAAGTGCCCTCCCTGCTGTACTCCAGCCCTAGGCTTCTACGATCTTAAAATCCATTATAATTTAAATATAAACCCTGAATAACACATACAGATAAAATAGTCCTGTCTAACATATCTCTTTATCTTTTTTTAAAAAAATAGCCATGCCATTCTAAAATTAAAGCCTCAAGTAGCAATATATTAGTTTGATCATTACATGGGCAATGCCTACATTTTTAAGGATTATATACACAAGTGTTCATCTTCTCATTTGAAAAGTATTTCATACACCAAACACAATTATTTAAAAATGACTTTGGAAAAGTATTGATAAATATTCATGCTGAAACGTGAAATCAATATAATGTTGTAATGCTTGAATTTAATAAAGACAAGCTGAGCTGAAAAAAAAAAAGAGTAAATTTGGTATTTCAACACATCAACAATCCATTTTAAAATGTTAGGAAGAGCGGCCCAAACAGTAATAAGCACCAACGAATCAATTTTTCTTTATATTGCTAATGCTACTCTTCTACTAAAACTCTTACTCTTCTACTAAAACTCTTACTCTTCTACTAAAACTCTTACTCTTCTACTAAAACTCTTACCAAGAGTTTTAGTTCCACAGTGAACATTAAACCCTGTCAAATAAAATATAGGTATCTCACAGCTTGCTAAGTGAGAAGTGCTAAAAGTGACTAGTATTACAATTAAATGAAATTCTGGGAGGAAATTTTTATAAACTATATGCTGTATATCATTGATTCCTTTATTAATTTTATGAAGATATTCACCTTTGTTACTATGACTATCAATTACTCAAGGAACAAGATATTTTTTTCCATTTTCTTTATTGAGGTCATTTGTCACTTCTGCTCTAGACGTATTTAACCACAAATCCCTTCTAATTCAGTTAGTTGCCAACTGAAACATGATAGCTTAAGATATTTTAAATATAAAGGTCTATAAGCTCATAAGGTCTATAAGCTAAAAGTATTAGCCTCAAAACTTATTCAGAAGATCAGGGATTGGAAAACGGCATTTACTGTGTGACAAAACATTTAATTAAAGACGCTATTTCATTTAATCCTGCTAACAACACTACCAAGATATCATTATGTCAGCTGATAAAAGAGCAAATCAAATAGCGATTAAGGACTGCAAATTGTACTGAAATTAGAGGCTTTTTAAATGGCATTGTCAAAAATCAGAATTCATTCTTTGAAGTACAAAATACTGATTCTGAAGTACATCCTCATAGTGAGAATGAATCCAATAACCCAGGGACTGAGGGTTTTCCAGAAAAGCTTGTGAAACTCAAAGTCTGATGAGCAGATCAAGTTCCTCCTGCACTTTCATTTGGAACTATATATATATATATATACACTTTCCACAATTGTGACGGCAATGAATTATGAACTCTGACTTCTCTTTGGTGAACATATGCAAGCATAAATATATGTACACAAATTATACCAGTTATCAGACCTTGCGGGGTGAAAGCAAACTGGCTGGGGGGTTGACACGCAGGAGCAGGGAAGCGGCATCTTTACACACAGGGCCAGCTGAGGTCCCCTAGTGGGCGGTCCTCTGAACAAAACAGGGCTTACGTTCCCTTCACCCCTTAAAAAATTAATTTTACCTTACATATTAAATTCAATTTTTTCAGAATGTATAAATGAATCTGCATCTATCTTTCTCATCTATGTAAAATAAATAAAACTTGGGTATTAAATAGATTCTAAGGAACTTAGAATAATACATTTTTAAAAGTTAGGGTATAGTATTATTTCTAACTTTTACCTAAAGAAGTGGAAAACCCTGATTTATAACCCCTTAGTTACTACCCTGGTCAGAACACATTAATACTGATATTTTCTGTTCTGCTTTAAAAAAGTCCTATAAATTGTAATAATTTGCTTATAGCTACTGCCTTCCCTACCCTATCCCCAAAAGAAAGAAGTTAGTTTCTTTTTTAAACCCCTGCCTTTGTCACAACTCAAGGTAAGTTCTGGAAAATGTCAAATTAACAAACGGAAAAGAGGTCTTTTTTTTTTCCTTAAAAAAAAATTTTTTTTTCAAGACTTTTCTTGGGGGAAAGGGAGGGCCAAGGGGCAGTGCTCAGGGCTTACCCCTGACTCTGCACTCAGGGATCACTCCTGATAGGCTCAAGGGGCGATGTGGGATGCCAGGGATAGAACCCAAGTCGGCCGTGTACAATGGCCTTCCCGACCTGCTGTACTATGACTTGGCTCTGGTTTTTATTAAAGGCTCAGAATTCATTTTTAATCTGCTCTAAATCAATGTAACTTTTCATAATCTTAAAGTGAATAGATGAAATACGTATTTAAATACCAAACAATTATTCTTTACATAAACTCAGGATACTTATAAATTTAACAAAATATATACAAATTCAGAACAAAGCATTTCATCTGATATTCTCATGAGGTCAGTTACCAAAAATAAAACAGAAACTATAACTAGGGATTACTAAGAACTTTCTTTTCACTATGCAGAAGGGTAACACATACACACACACACACACACACACACACGCACACACACAGACACACACCCCATAAACACACATATACACATGCCTCAGAAAGCTGAAAATTTACCATACTCCAGTTTTTGTTCCTGTTTTGCTTTGTCCTATAAATATCCCACGTCTTTCAAAAAAAAATCTTTTCTAAAATATGTAAGGTGAGAGGTAGTTTAGAAGGCAATGATTCCAAGTAATAACATTGAGATATCTGATTTAACGTGGGAACGAATTTATTTAACTTTTAACATAACCGGACAACAAAGCAGCCCTCAATCATGAAAAGGGCATTACAAAACAGTAACATAATGTAGAAGCCCGAGTTTTCTATCAGGCACTTTCAAAGGGCATTTTAGACCCACAATATCTTCTGAGTGTGCAAGGAAACAGAGCTACAAAATGAGTAGTAAGGCAAGATATAAATGACTCTTTTTTTATTTGAACATTAATTTTTCATATTTGGAAGATTTAATTTCAGCATCCAACGATATGTAGATTTAAGTGTTAAGAAACAGCGTGTTGCCAGCAATCCTGGGTTTAATAGCTACTACCAAGCAACTGATTTCTAAGTGCACAGCATGGTTTGACACTATATGGAAAGGAAGATGGCCTGTTTTGTTCCCCTCAAATGCACAGAAAGAATTTTCTATTCACCACCTCAAGACAGTCTTTGGCCATGCTGAGTAATCAGAGTTGTTATTTTACTGTGAAGCAAAATAAGCCTTCAAGTGTCCCTTACTTGATCTTAGACGGTCAAATTCTCTGTCCAATAGTTCCTCTTCTGTTAACTTGGAGAAATTATCCTCGCCAAAAGGATTCCACCTTGACATATCAGGTGGATTACTGATATTCTTCTGATTTGTTATATTTGCAACTGTCTCTTTATCAGGAATTGATCTACAGTAATATATTAAGGAAGAAAAAGAGATAAAAATTAGAAGCTACGAAATCTAAGTGCCCCGGAGTTCACAATTTAAAAATGCTTAGACAGTGGCTCACTTATTATGGGAGAGATTGTGGGCAGACAGGGCATGAACTAAGCAGAACTTCCCCCAGCAACTTGAGACATCAATCTAATGTACGCAGTGTGGTTTGGTTTTCCGCTTCCCTGTCTTCCCACCCACCCTTTCCTCCTCCCTTTCTTTCTTCTTCCCTCTTTCCCCGTTTTCCCCCTCTTCACAAACAGGCTGAGCTAGGAGGGTTCTACTACAAACCGTATGAATTAACCAGCATGCCGAGACATTCAGTATACAAGGATATTAACTAATGTTGAAGTTTCTCATGCCTAATTGCTAGTCATCTGAGGGTATTTTCCCAGTTAATGTTTTATAACCTGGAAGCTCTACAAAATATCACTGAAGATACTTAACATCAATAAATTCATCTTAATGTAGATGATGTAACACGGTTACAATGTCAATGTTTATGGTTTTTATATTCATGAATGTTATCCTATTGTTTCTTCTAATTTTTTTTTCTGCAATGCCAGGTCTCAAAACATACAAGCAAGCACTTTTATCACTTTCACACTGGTCTGAGCTACAAACCCAGTCCTGGCTGATCAATTTCTTAAAATTAAGAAATTTTAAAGTATTTCCCATGTCAAACCTAAGTCTGATAGAATTTATGTTATAGTTCCTTAATATAATGTACTGTCTTTAGTATAAATATGCACATGCATGTTTTCAGTAATCCACAAAAGTTAACTCTACTAGCCAATGTATCTAGATTTATTGAGTTACTCCTGGTGTGGGGACCACTTGGCAGTGCTCAGGGAACCTAGAGGTTCCAGGGACTAAAGCCAGGAGACCTGCCTGCAAAACAGACACACTAGTCTTTTGTGTACGCTCCTATCAGACCCCAGACTAAATAATGTAACTTAATGATTAAAATAAAATATTTACTAGCTATGCTATTTCCAATAAGCTGCTGTATCTTTATTTTTCTCTGGGGGTGTTGGGACACACCTGGCAGTGTTAAAGGCTTACTCCTGGCTCTCTGCTCAAGAATCAGACTGTGCTCAGGGGACCATATAGGGTGACAGGGATCAAATCCAGGTCAGCTACATACAAGACAAGCACCCTACCCACTGAAATATAGGTCCAATCTATTACCTTTAAAAAAAACTAACACAAAAAGTACATTAAAGTTTTCGTATCTGTATAAACAATTAATCAATCTTTACTACAAAATGTTAACAAGTTAACTATAATAATACATAATTTTTAAAAGTAAACTAACTTGTCTATAATGTTCTTTTATTACTGAAGTAGTGTGATGAGGTTTTGTTTCTACTGAAATTATACTCTCGTGCAAAGGCTAAGTCAATGATCTTCTTAGCCTTTATTTATTTTTTTTAGTCTTACATACTGCTGTGTACTGCCAAGTCTATGTGCAAATAGCAATCAGAAAAACTGACTGAAATGAAAGCAAGAGTGGTGGCAGTCACGGGGAGCAGAAGAGACACTAGTAGTAGGTCGTGGAGAGATGGACTCTAAATTCATACAGAAGTTAACTTCCGACTCCATTTCATATTTGCCTCTACTTTCCAATAATTTCCTTTGCACTCACTAGAAAAATACTTGCCTGTTGGCACTATAAGAGGAGTCCAGTATGGTTCCCTGAGCTGGATGTGATGAAGAGTATGAAACTAAAGCTGGCGAGAACTCCTGAGGGGAGGTAAGATATTCAGGTGACGTCTGCTGCTGCTGCTGCTGCTGCTGCTGTTGCTGCTGCTGCTGCTGCTGCTGCTGCTGCTGCTGCGACTGCTGCTGGTGAGCTAGCAACTGCTGCTGCAGGAAAGCCTGCTGATACTGCTGCATCTGAAACAAGAGGTGCCAGGGTACGAATCAACGAGCAAAGTCACTAGAATTCTGTCAACATCACATCTCTCCCGTATTTCCTCCTTTTCAGATTGGCTACAGAATCAAAAACCACAAAAACAATTTCTATCTGAAGGGGCAGCTCACTACTAGATAACTAGAGAAGATGAAATAAATCTGAGACGGTGTGGAGTTAAGCACATCTGGCACCACTGGCTGTCCGAGAGGCTGGGTTGTGCTGTATCCCCTGGTGCTCAAGGCCTTCTCTTGGCTGTGCTCCAGGGTCACATGACGGTGCGCAGGAGACCACAGGTGGTGCTGGGGTGGGGCACATACCAGACAAGCACCTTAATTCCTGTGCTAGCTCTATGGCCCAAATCCTTTAAACAGTTTAAGAATAAAAATCAAAGGCATAGTCACTATATGTGGTGGTTATTAAAACACCCTAAGACGCATGCAGTTTTTCTTGTGAACTTTATTCTTTGATTTAATAGACTTGCTAAGTGAAAGAGAAATATAACAATTACTGATGATAGATCACTTCTGTTATACTACCAAAAGTAGCACTGCACTGTAGCACTGTCCTCCTGTTGTTCATTGATTTGCTGGAGCAGGCACCAGTAACGTCTCCATTGTGAGACTTGTTGTTACTGTTTTTGGCATATCGAATATACCACAGGGATCTTGCCAGGTTCTGCGTGCTGGCAGGATATTCTCGGTAGCTTGCCAGGCTCTCTGAGAGGGACAGAAGAATCAAACCCAGGTCGGCCGCATGCAAGGCAAATACCCTACCCGCTGTGCTATCGCTCCAGCCTTAAGAAAATATTTTCAGTTATGGTATGCATATTCAGGCAGTCCAGTTCAGCACAATTTAAAGTTGTGTGAAAACAGATGATGAGAAGCATTGATCAAATACATGTCAATTAATTAACTGGAGCACTGACACAGTGATCTAGAACGATATTACTCCTCCTTTTTCCTGATGATCTTCTCAACTCCCTTCCTTACCATGGTCTCCATGGAATATCCTGGTAGTCGCAGTGGGCCATATGAGCCCAGCAGAAGGGGGTTAGAGCAAGCACCTTACAGTTCACAGTTCAAATCCACCATGACCCACACACACCAAGTATAATCCTGATAGCTCTGCTGTGTGGGCCTGGAAGCTCAACGCCTGCATCTCTGGCACAACAAATGATTACCAGTCTCGCCGAAGTCAGGTGTGTGCTGTAAACAACACAACACACACGCACGCGCACATGCACACGCGCACACACACACACACTCCTGCAAACATGAAAAAAAATGCCACCAAAAACCAGAAAGCCTCAAGAAAGTACAACTAAGAAAATATGTGAGCACCACAACCATATATGTGTTCATCAACTACAAGAGTAACGCTCACATAGCAAGTACATATGGAGTAGTATCGTTCTAAATCACTGTGTCCGTGCTCCAATTAATTAATTGGCATGTATTTGGCAAGCTCAGGGAGTACTAAAGGCCAGGTTAAATTCTGTGCTGGAGTGATAGTACAGGGGTTGAGGTACTTGTCTTGCATGAGGTCAGCCCAGGCTCAATCCTTGGCACTGCATATGGTTTGGTTCTCCGAGCACTTTCAGGAGTACCCCTACCTGACAGCCAAAGTAGCCTAAGCACTGCCAGCCATGGCCAAAATATAAACATAATAGTAATAACACAAAATTAAAAAATTTCATCCATCCTGTGAATTCCCATTCTGTAATGGGACATCTCTGCAAATGATGGCACTTACCATTGTAGGATACTGTGCTGGAGAAGGCTGTGACTGATACCTTGAATGTATTAAAAACTGTTGTTGTAGTATCTGTTGCTGCTGAATTACATGTTGGTACTACAATGTGAAAAAAAAATCATTAACGTAACTTTTTGTATCAGTCATTCTTATAAAATATAACAATGTGAGAAAGCCAGTTTCACCCCTGGTCTGCGCAGGACGGGCACGGAGGCCCAGCTCTGGGCAACCTAGCGAACGGCTCCTATTGCAACCAGTTACAGCCCGCCCCCAAGGGCCTGGGACCCTCTGTGCGCATGCCCAGCTAGCTCCACCTCCTAGAAAGCTGGTTTCACCCCTGGTCTGCGCGGGACGGGCACGGAGGCCCAGCTCTGGGCAAACAAGTGAACGGCTCCTATTGCAACCAGGTACAGCCCACCCCCAAGGGCCTGGGACCCACTCTGCGCATGCACAGCTAGCTCCATCGACGTTCCCAACTCCTCGCTCAGTGCCAGGTACTCTTTCCGGAGCCGCCGCCGCTTCATATGCCATAGGAACCATAAGCTACCTTCTTCGATGGAAACTTCTCTAGTTTAACTCAGTCACTAGAAACACAGTAGCCAATAACTCATAAGCCTATCTTAACTCACACTGCATATCAAGCAGAATAGTAACAGTGAATGTTAAGAACTAAACCACAACAGCAGGTATGAGCCGGGGGCGTGGGGGCGACTAGAACCTCATGGGAAGGGGGGCGTTCCGGTCCGTCCTTCACGCCCTACCGAGGTCACCAGTCGCCCCCCACGAGCGGCTCCCCAGCACGGCCACAGTCCCAGAAGCACAAGGACTTAATGCAGAACCCGGCAGCTTGGAGCAGAAAAGTGAAAGGACTATGCGTTAATCCAGGCCATCAAGTCTGCCGGAGGGGAAAGGGTGTTGCCCCATTCGCCCTCTCTTCTCTGGAAAGAAGGATGGCAGCCGCATGGGAGCCTTGTGGACAGCAGGTATGAGCCGGGGGTGTGGGGGCGACTGGAACCTCATGGGAAGGGGGGCGTTCCGGTCCGTCCTTCACGCCCTACCGAGGTCACCAGTCGCCCCCAAGGAGCGGCTCTCCAGCACGGCCACAGCCCCAGAAGCACAAGGACTTAATGCAGAACCCAGCAGCTTGGAGCAGAAAAGTGAAAGGACTATGCGTTAATCCAGGCAATCATTTCTGCCCAGAGGGGAAAGGGTATTGCTCCCTTCCGCCCTCCTCCCTCTGGAAAGGAGGATGGCGGCCACATGGGAGCCTTGTGGACAGCAGGTATGAGCCGGGGGAGTGGGGGCGACTAAAACCTCATGGGTCGAGGGGCGTTCCGGTCCGTCCTTCACGCCCTACCGAGGTCACCAGTCGCCCCCCACGAGCGGCTCTCCAGCACGGCCATGGCCCCAGAAGCACAAGGACTTAATGCAGAACCCAGCAGCTTGGAGCAGAAAAGTGAACGGACTATGCGTTGATCCAGGCCATCAAGTCTGCCGGAGGGGAAAGGGTGTTGCCCCATTCGCCCTCTCCTCTCTGGAAAGAAAGATGGCGGCCACATGGTAGCCTTGTGGACAGCAGGTATGAGCCGGGAGTGTGGGGGCGACTGAAGCCTCATGGGAAGGGGGGCGTTTCACTCCGCCCTTCACGCCCTACCGAGGCCACCGGTTGCCCCCCGCGAGCGGCTCTCCAGCACGGCCATGACTCCAGAACACAGAAACCAATTTCTTAACTATCTGACTTTCAGTAGAAATACCTCCAGGGTCAATAGGTAAAATAGCAGAAATCCAAAAGCAACATTTAATTCTTGAACCCAGCTGTAGAAAGCAAATCACTTCACAATGCTTTTTCAGCATGTCTGATGGGGGGGGGGGTAAACTCTAAAAAATAGTGGTGAATCTTTTATTGAAACAATGAATCTAATCAAAGCAGATAGAGTGTTAACTAGAATTCATCTGCCTCACAGGGACGGGGAGGGGTGGGGGGTGGGGTTTTATTGGGGTTCTTCATGGTAAAAAATAAGTATTGGTAAAGGGAAATGTGTTTGATATTTGCATGACTGAGACATAAACCTGAAAGCTTTGTAACCTTTCCCACGGTGATTCAATAAATAAATTAAAAAAAAAAAGAACTAAACCACAGTTTTCACAATGGTAAAGCAACGCAAAAGCCCACCAAACTTTCTTATTGAAGAGTCTAGCCCAGATGACACCAACAGTACTGCAGTGTTAGACAACCTCTCTGACAAGGAATTCAGGAGGGAGCTACTTAGGATGCTTAGGGAACTAAAAGAAACAATGGAAAGCAATGCCAATAGAAGACAAGAGGATTTGAAGGCAGAAATGAGGAAAATGCAATCAGAAATGTCAGACCTGAAAAATCTCGTAGGCGAATTGAAAAACTCAGTGGAAGGCCTCAGCAGCAGAGTAACAGCTGCTGAGAACAGAATCAGTGAGCTCGAAGATGAAGTTCAGAGACTCTCCAGAAAAGAGCAGAAAATGGAAAAGAGACTCACAATTCGGGAACAGATGGCAAGAGAAGATCATGATGAAGCCAAGAGGGGTAACATAAGAATTATTGGAGTCCCAGAGGGACAGGAAGAAAACCTTGATGAAGAAGAAACTGTCAAAGACATCATTGCTACAACGTTTCCAGAGCTGAAGAAAACTTGTGACCATATTCAGGAGGCCTGAAGGGTACCAGCTAGAAGAAATCCGAATAAAAATACCCCAAGACACATTCTGATCAAAATGACCAAAACCTTAGACAGAGACAAAATTCTGAAAGCAGCAAGATCGAAGAAAGAAATCTCTTACAAAGGAGCATCCTTAAAATTCACAGCTGCCTGCAAGAAACACATCTCAATAGTCAAAGCAAACACAGACTCAGAGTCAAAGGCTGGAAAACAATCCTACAGGCAAACAGCTCCCATAAAAAAGCTGGGGTAGCCATCCTAATATCAGACCACATCGATTTCAGAGTGAGGAAGGTCATAAGAGATAGTGAAGGTCATTTCTTATTGATCAAAGGATCTGTACAACAGGAAGAACTTACAATAATAAATGTATATGCACCTAATGAGAAACCAGCAAAGTACTTAAAACAACTACTCATAGATTTGGAAAAAGACATCAACAGCAACACAATACTAGTGGGAGACTTCAACACTGCTTTGTCACCTCTTGATAGATCAACCAGACTCAAGCTTAGCAAGGACATACTTCATCTGAGGGAAACAATGGAAGAAAGGGACTTAGTAGATATATACAGGACACTTCATCCACAAAAAGCTGAATACACATTCTTCTCAAGCGTACATGGAACATTCTCCAAGATAGACCACATGCTGAGCCACAAAACATGCCTCCAAAAAATTAAGAAGATAGAGATTGTATCGACAATCTTCTCAGACCATAATGCCCTGAAATTAGAAGTAAATCACATACAAAATCAGAAAACTAAATCAAACACCTGGAAATTAGACAGTGCTCTACTGAACAACGAGTGGCTTAGACAGGAAATCAAAGAGGAAATCAAAAGATTTCTAGAAACGAATGAAAATGAGGACACGAGTTACCAAAACTTATGGGACACAGCAAAAGCTGTGTTAAGAGGAAAGTTTATAGCTCTACAAGCATTCCTCAGGAAGGAGGAGCGAGCACACATAAGTAACCTAACCTCACAGCTTAAGAGCTTGGAGAAGGACCAAAAAAAGGAGCACAACCCGAACAGGAGAAAGGAAATAATAAAACTCAGAGCAGAGATTAACGAGATGGAAACCCAAAAAACAATCCGAAAGATCAATGAAACCAAGAGCTGGTTCTTCGAGAAAATTAACAAGATTTATAAGCCTCTAGCAAAACTCACAAAGAAAGGGAGAGAGAAAACCCTAATAAACCGAATCAGAAATGAAAAGGGGGTCATTACAACAGAAACTACAGAAATTCAAAGGATCCTCAGGGAGTACTTTGAGAAACTGTATGCCACGGAACATCAAAACCTCGAGGAAATGGATAAATTCCTAGACTCCTACAGACTCCCAAGGCTGAACCAAGAAGACCTAGAATACCTGAACAGACCTATCACCATCAAGGAAATTGAAATGGTAATAAAAAGTCTCCCCAAGCACAAAAGTTCTGATCCGGATGGATTCACTAGTGAATTCTTCCAAATCTTTAAAGAGGACTTACTCCCAATCCTCTTTAAGCTTTTCCACGAAATTGAAATATCAAAAACACTTCCAAACAGTTTCTACGAAGCAAATATCACACTGATACCAAAAGCAGACAGAGATACCACAAAGAAAGAATTACAGACCGATATCCCTGATGAACACAGATGCAAAGATCCTCAACAAACTACTAGCAAATAGAATCCAACTACTCATCAAAAAGATCATACACCATGACCAAGTAGGATTCATCCCAGGGATGCAAGGATGGTTCAACATTCGGAAATCAATCAACATAATCCATCATATCAACAAAAGAAAAGATAAAAAGCATATGATTATATCAATAGATGCAGAGAAAGCATTTGACAAGATCCAGCACCCCTTTATGATGAAAACCCTAGCCAAAATGGGTATAGAGGAGACCTTCCTCAACATAATTAAAGCCATCTACCACAAGCCTACAGCAAGCATCATCCTCAATGGGGAAAAACTGAGAGCCTTCCCTCTAAGATCAGGGAGGAGACAAGGATGCCCACTCTCTCCACTGCTGTTCAATATAGTACTGGAAGTACTTGCAATAGCGATTAGGCAAGAAAAAGATATTAAGGGCATTCAGGTAGGAAAGGAAGAAATCAAGCTCTCACTATTCGCAGATGATATGATACTATACTTAGAGAACCCAATAACCTCCACCAAAAAACTCCTAGAAACAATAGACTCGTATAGTAAAGTTGCAGGCTATAAAATCAATACCCAAAAGTCCATGGCTTTCCTATATGCAAACAGTGAGAGAGAAGAAAGCAACATGAAAAAAACAATCCCGTTCACAATTGTGCCCCAGAAAATCAAGTACTTAGGAATCAGCTTAACTAAGGAAGTAAAGGACCTGTACATAGAAAACTACAAAACGCTACTTCAGGAAATAAAAGAGGAAATGAGGAAATGGAAAGATATCCCCTGCTCATGGGTCGGGAGACTTAACATTGTCAAAATGGCAATACTACCGAAAGCATTGTATAAATTCAATGCAATCCCTATAAGGATACCCACGACATTCTTCAAAGAAATGGAGCAAACACTCCTGAAATTTATATGGAACAATAAGCCCCCACAAATAGCTAAAGCAATTCTTGGGAAAAAGAAAATGGGAGGAATCAACCTCCCGAACTTCAAACTGTACTACAAAGCAGTAATAATTAAAACAACATGGTACTGGAACAAAGGCAGAACTGCAGACCAATGGAACAGGGTTGAATACACTGACATCTCCCCTCAATCATATGCTCATCTAATCTTTGATAAAGGTGCAAGTAATGTGAAGTGGAGTAAGGAAAGTCTCTTTAACAAATTGTGCTGGCATCACTGGACGGCTACATGCAAAAAAATGGGCTCAGAACTCTGCCTAACACCGTGTACAAAAGTAAGATCAAAATGGATTAAAGACCTCAACATCAGACCAGAAACCATAAGGTACATTGAAGACAAAGTTGGCAAAACCCTCCATGACATTGAAGCTAATGGTATCTTCAAAGATGCCACGCCACTGGCCGAGCAAGTGAAAACAGAGATAGATAAATGGGACTATCTTAAACTAAGAAGCTTCTGCACCTCCAAAGAAACAGTGACCAAAATACGAAGACAGTCTACAGAATGGGAAAGGATATTCACCGAATACACATCTGACAAGGGGTTGATATCCAGGATATACAAAATACTGGTTAAACTCCACAAGAAGAAAACATCCAACCCCATCCAAAAATGGGGCAATGAAATGAACAGAAACTTTCTCAAAGAAGAAATCCGAATGGCAAAAAAGCACATGAGAAAATGCTCTACATCATTAATCATCAGGGAGATGCAGATCAAAACCACAATGAGATACCATCTCACACCTCAGAGACTGGCCCACATTCAAAAGAACAAAAGCAACCGATGCTGGCGCGGATGTGGCGAGAAAGGGACACTCCTTCACTGTTGGTGGGAATGTCGACTGGTTCAGCCCTTCTGGAAAACAGTATGGACGATTCTCAAAAAATTAGAAATTGAGCTCCCATTTGACCCAGCAATACCACTCCTGGGAATATATCCCAGAGAGGCAAAAATGTATAGTCGAAGTGACATCTGCACTTGTTTGTTCATTGCAGCACTCTTTACAATAGCCAGAAACTGGAAGAAACCTGAATGCCCAAGAACAGATGGCTGGTTAAAGAAACTTTGGTACATCTACACAATGGAGTACTATGTAGCTCTTAGAAAAGATGAAGTCATGAAATTTACATACAAGTGGTACAACATGGAAAGTATCATGCTAAGCGAAATGAGTCAGAAAGAGAGGGATAGACATAGAAAGATTGCATTCATCTGGGGGATATAAAGTAACAAAATATGAGATTAATACCCAAGAATAGCTGAGATCAGCACCAGGAGGATTACTCCATAGCTTAGTGGCCAGTTGGGCATTCTAGAGGAAAGGGCAGCTCAGATAGAGAAGGGAACACCAAATAAAGGGTGTCTGGAGGACCCTCCCAGGAGGGGAGATGCATGTCGAAAGTGGACTATGGACTGAACATGTTTGCCACTCAATGCCTCTTTTGCCGACCACAACACCCAAAAGGAGAGAGAGAACAAAAGGGAATGCCCTGCCACAGAGGCAGGGTGGGATGGGGGAGGGGTGGGGGTGGGAGGGATATTGAGATCCATGGTGGTGGAAAATGGGCACTGGTGGAGGGATGGGTATCTGATCATTGTATAATCAAACCCAAGCACAAAAAATTGTAAATCTACAACTGTACCTCATGGTGTTTCACTAATAAAAAAAAATTTTAAAAAAATTTAAAAAAAATATAACAATGTTTCGAGTCTAAATGCTACTGGAAAATTGTTATAGTTGCTAAGTGACTAACATATATATAAGCATATATATATGTATATATATATATAAAAAATCAGACTTCTTTTCAAAATTACCAGTCACCTAGCATTGATTCAAGTAATCGCAATCTAAACTTTTTTATCAGTTGATGGAGACCCCTGAAGTAACTATCCAGGCCTCATCCCAGCAAATTCCCACTCTCCTCTATCTCCTTGAAACGATTCTCTAGCCATCCAGCAGTCCCACCTACTTTCTCGCCTGCACCAAATATCCATTAGTTAAGACAAGAGGAGGGAGACAACTGGAAGAGTCATACATAGAACTAGATTGAAAACTAACACTGAAAGCCAGGCAGGAGAAGTAGCACACGGAGCATGTCAAAGCCAGGACGCACCCACACAACACTGTCCCCTGAGACTCCAAGCATTTCACCCTACCCCCTCCAAAACAACTGACTGCAGAAAATAAAAGAATTGATAGTGACAGTCAGTAAATAAAAAATAATTTAGTGAAACTAGAAACTTGTAAGTTCTGATGAAGTCAAACGACAGAAAAAAAAATGGGTTTTTTTTGTTTGTTTGTTTTTGGGTCACACCCGGCGATGCACAGGGGCTACTCCTGGCTCATACACTCAGGAATCACTCCTTGCAGTGCTCAGGGGACCATATGGGATGCTGGGAATCGAACACGGGTCTGCCTTGTGCAAGGCAAACGCCCTACCCACATTGCTCCAGACCCACAAATATATTTTTAATGTTCTCCACAAAGTGCAACCCCTCACATTCCAACCCAAGGAAAAACAACCTAAGAAAATATCACTTCTGAAAGCCTAAAGTATCCATTGCAACAACAGTATTGTTATTATAGTGAAATTCAAAAATACATTTATCATAATCAATTACAGACCACTTTTATGGGAGCAAATGACTAGAATATTCTCTCTACCTAAGGTAGCACTGCAAACCATTCCAAGAAAATTAATTATCTTATAGAATGTGAATAAAATACTTATTTATTGATAACTTGGAAATAGAGCAAAATGTTTACTTGGATCTAATAGTTAAATCTAACCATGATCCAATATGAAAATTCAGTGATATCCAATAATTCTATGAATTTAACATTATTTAACATATTGAAAATTAAAAAGACTACGAGCTGTATGGAATGCTTAATTACATTAAAAACCCTAAAGCTTTCATAAAAATATTTGAAGCAATGAAAATATAAAGATGACAGGGTATAAAAATCAACATACAGAAATGTGTTGCATTTCTATAAGCAAACAATGAGGCAAAAGAAAAGGAATTTTAAAATCCCACTCATAACTATAAAAATCAAGTACCTGGGAATCAACTTAAAAAAAATAGAAGACTTACAAAAATAAAACTATAAATTACAATCAAAACACAGTTCTTATTCAAGGATTAGCAAAATTAGCATCATTTAAATGACCATCCCACCCAAAATACTATACAGATTTAATGCACTTCCCATCAAAATTCCCTTGGCATTTTTTTAGATACAGTTCAAACACTAAAATTTATAGAGTAATAAAACTCCCCAAAGTAATCCTGAGAAAAAGATGGGAGGCTTTGCAATCCCTGACTTTAAAGTATATTATAAAGCCACTGTAATCAAAACTATGCAATACTGCAAAAAAAGGAAGATTCTCAGACAAATGAAATAGAACTGAGAATCCCAAAAAAATCTCTGATGTGGGGCTGGAGCGACAACACAGCGGGTAGGGCATTTGCCTTGCACCCGGCCAACCCGAGTTCGATTCCCAGCATCCCATATGGTCCCCTGAGCACCGCCAGGAGTAATTTCTGAGTAAAGAGCCAGGAGTAACCTCTGTGCATCACCGAGTATGACCCAAAAAGAAAAAGAAAAAAAATCTCACGATGTATAAACTAATCTTCAACAAAAGAGCCAAATATGAAAAGCAGAGCAAGGAAAGTACCTGTAAAAAATGATGCTGGAAAAACGGGTTAACCACATACAAAAATAATTTAAGTAGACTCTTACCACACCACACACAAACTTTTTTTTATATATGAAGCAAGATAGTTTTTATTGAATAAAACTTACTTAGATGTCAGAATAGAGAAAGAGAGAACACAGGTTTCTCCAGAGTGGGAAAAGCAAAGACACAAAGAGACAAGCAAGCAAGATATAGTCCATGAGAGAATATAGTTCCTGAAGAAGGTTAATTTAAATGGATTAAAGACATTGGTGTGAGATCCAAACTATAAAAACAAAACAGGATAACAGAGACACCTTCATGAAACTACTAACAATTTCGAAGACATCTTCAATAATCCAATGCCACTAATTTAAAAAAAAAAGCAAACATAAAAAAATGGGACTACATCAAACTAAAAAGGTTCTGCAACATGAAACAATGACTGAAATAAAATGACACCCTATTGAGTAGGAGAAACTATTGTCTCACTACAGATCTAATAAAACAAAGTTACCACTTGTATCACTTGTCCTCCCGTTGCCCATTGATTTGCTCAAGCAGTCACCAGTAATATCTCCATTCTTCCCTGTCCTGTGCTAGTGTAGCCCAATGGCATCTGCTCACTCCAGGAATATGAAGAGTATCTAACCGTTCATTAAGGGTCTTGACGGAATCCAACCATCTCATAAGTGGGCAGCAAGGCATTCTTTTGATGTACCATGGAATCCAGTTGGTAACGGCTCTAGTCCATCAGTCATCTACAAATTGTATTACATGTCCAGACCATCTGATTTTTGACACCTTGGCAAACGAGGCAGTGTCCCTGATCCTTGATCTTGATCATTGACAGAGGTCTGAACTCCGGATATCTTCTCTCACTTGAGTGAAGCATGATACTCCAAGCATAGCTCTTTTGATTCCTCTTTGGGAGGCCAGAATAGCATTCTCATCCTGTTTGCATGTGGCCCAGGTCTCTGAGGCGTATGTTAGTGCAAGAAGAACGGTGGAGTCGAAAAGATGTTCCCGGAGTCGGAGGTTTTTCATCTTTTTAACAACTTCTTCAAGGCTCTTAAAGGCGCTCCATACCACTCTCTTCCTCCTGTGCAGTTCTGGCGCCAAGTCGTTCGTCGTGTTGAGTTCTCAACCCAGGTACACATAACTGCTACATTCGGAGATGTTCATTCCGTTGAGAGCAAATGGAACATCAGGAACTAGTTCGTTTCCCATAAACATTATCTTCGTGAGATTCAGCTGCAGTCCGACCTTTCCACACTCATGGTCGAAGTCAGCCAGCATTTGTGCCACCTGGTTAATGTTTGGTGTTATTAGAATGATGTCATCAAAGAAGCAAAGGTGGTGAAGCTGCCGACTATCTATCTTCATTCCCATTCCTTCCCATTCCAGTTATCACATGATGTTCTTGAGGGTGGCACTAAAGAGTTTTGGTGAAATGGCATCACCCTGCAAAACGCCTCTCTTGAAGTCAATGATCACTTCCTTGGAGAATGGTGGGATCCTGGTGGTTAATTCATAATACAGCTCGTGGAGGATCCTGATGTACTGAGTTTGAATGCCCTGTTTGGCTAGGGCTTTGATGACCGCTTCAGTTTCAACAGAATCAAAGGCCTTCTTAAAATTGATGAACGCTAGACAGAGTGGCATCTTGAACTCCCGAGAAACCTCAATGAGCCTGGTTATCGTGAGGATATGGTCAATGGTGCTGAATCCTTTGCGGAACCCGGCTTGCTCGCATGGTTGTCCTTCATCTAGTGTTCTGCCAATCCTATTCAGGATTACTCGAGTGAACAACTTGTAGACGACAGACAACAGGCAGATGGGGCAATAGTGGCTGATGTGGATGTCTCCCTTCTTGTACAACAGAACAGTCCTGCTGGTTTTCCATTGGGAGAGGACCTTGCATTCAAACAGGTAGCGTGTGAAGAGCCGAGCCAGTGTATTGATGAGTACTGACAGCAGATTCTTCAGGTGTTCGGGTTGATCTTGTCTGGACCAGGTCCTGTACGCTTCTTCACTGACGAAATGGTGTGTCATATTTCGGAAGGGAGAATGTTGGGAACGATGTATCTATCCTGCGGAATTTGGTATGTGGGCAGGTGGAGTGGCAATCAAAGAGATCTGAGCAGAAGTCATGAATAACCTTCTCCATTGCCCTTCTAGGAGATGTCATAGATCTCAGGATGTCGGAGCACAGTCATCTTGGTCTTAAAGTTGGCGAAGGGCAGGAGGGCGTTGTGAATACTTTTCCTGGCTTCTGCTGCATCAGCCAACACTGCTGCTCTTCTCTCTCTGAGGTCTTCTTTTATCGCTTCTCTACATAGCTTTGTGAGCTTGGAAGTTAGCTTGTGGTTGCCTGAGGCTCGCGCCAAATCACGTTGCCGAATGAGCTTGAGAGTTTCCAAAGGCAGTCATCTTTTTGTGACATTTTCACACTGGGTGTTCCTCGCACAGACACGGAAGTGCTGAACCAGTCGATTGTATTCCTCATCGATGTTGTCAATGACAACATCTTCCCATATTGCCGCAATGGTGCCAAAGAGCTCCCAGTTGGTGGCGTTTCTGGAAGTTTTCTTCTTAAATTTTGCAGTCCTTTCTCCCCACTCCATGAGGTAGAATTTCACATGAAGGAGGCAGTGGTCTGATCCTATTTGGAATTCTGGGACAACAGCGACATCAGTCAGGCAACATTGTTGACTGAATATGATATGGTCAATTTCACTGTGAAACTGTCAACCGGGAGACTCCCATGTTCAACGTTTAGATTCAGCCTTCTGGAACTGCGAGTTACAGATGGTCTTGGTCAACATGATGAACTCAGACAATTTCTCACAGTCTCTCACCCTGTTCCTTCCATTCTAGGCCGTGGGTCCCAATGTGGCGTTCTTCAGGTGGCCTTCTCGGTCCTATCTTGGCATTAAAATCACCAACAATGACCTTGTAAAAGTTGTGGTCTTTTTTATAGAACTTCTCCAGCTCCATGGAGAACTTCTCAATTTCTTCTTCGTCATAGTTGGATATTGGTGCGCAGACAATGAGGACAGAAACTGCCAGCAATGAACCACACCTATTCAAACGTAAGCATCCAATTCAGGTTGTTAGGCATTCGAACAAATCGATGCTCACGGCCAAGTTCGTATTGATGAGGACACTGACAGCACCGACGCCTCTACTGTCGCATGTTCCAAGGAACGGTTCTTCTCCAGTGTCAAAAACGGCGTGACTGATCAATGCCTTCTCGTCTCAGTCAGTACAATGATGTTGTACTTGATCTTTTGCACTTACAACATCAGGTCCTCAATGGATGCTTCCAATGCCAGCATACGTGGCATGGGGTGGCAATGGTGCCAACCAGTGAAGAGTGAACTAACAGGTGCTGCCCAGAGATGCAGATGGGTGCGTGTTTGTCAGTGTGCAGATCGTTACAACATGCCAGTCAACCAAAAGCTTGCATTCGGTAGACTGGGAGCACCTGTAAGGACAATTAGAGGCCGCGCTAAAAGCCTCTGGCCCTCTTGGAGAGCCCGGCAAGACAAGCACGGCAGAGCCTGGCAGGCTACCCATGGCATATTCGATATGCCAAAAACAGTAACAATTATGGGCCTCGTCCCTGATTTTGAAAGAGCCCCCAGTACAGCAGCGTCAGGAAGTACAAGCAAGGTTAGGCTGATAAAATCTCAGGGCTGAACTAGGCTGCCAAAACGAAGGATTAAAACAAAGGTACATACAAGATTTATAAAGAGCTCAAAAAAACAAACCCCTCCAAAAAATTCCAAAAGAAACACTTCCTCATAAACATATCACAGCCAAAAGATGGCCACAGATATACTCCCAAAAAGATGCTCATCACCACTCACCATCAAGGTAATGCAAATCAAATGGACAATGAAATATCAACTCACACCAATGAGAATGGCCCATATCAAAACAAACAAACAAAACAAACAAACATCTGGAGTTAACCAGTGCTGGAAGGAATGTAAGAAAACATGAAATCAAGGCTTTATTTTCAGGGACCATTTCTCAAGTTCATTACTTGAGAAGTTCCTCTGATCATGTACAGAAAAGCACAAAGAGCAGCCAGAAAATCCTCTCCGGACCATGAAACCGGTTCCAGGTGTTGCTTGTGCAACTGCCTTTTGCCATTAATGATCACTCTTCTCTTTGGAAAAGTGAGAGGGGGGTGTAGTCTGAATGGTGTGGGGAAAAAAAGAAAGAAAAAGAAAAAAATGAGGGGCAAAAATTGAAATCCTGCAATTCACTTCCAACAGGGTGGAACTAGAAGGAATCATGTTGAGTAAAGGAAAAAAAGACAAATATTAAATGATCTCACTCATACGGGCTAGAGTTATACAGAAACAATACTAGAAAGAAACATATCAAGGAATAAAAGTGACCACTGATAAAAGATCTACCAACAGCACTGGGTTTGCTAAGTGGAAGAGGTGACCGACCGTTCAGAGGATCTAACAGCAGTAGCGAGGGATACTGATGTTCTGTTGGTGATGTGGTACAGCAACCCTGTATTCCTGAAACACTGATACTAAGACTGGTGCAAATCATAGTACCAAAATACATATTTCTCCAATTACCTGCTGTATATACGCATCCTGAAGTAGCGGGTGCTGCTGGTGTGGATGAGGAGGCTGTAAATGTAGCTGCTGTAATCTCCAGTCTCCCTGCTGTAGCTGCTGAAGTACTCTGTGTTGCTGTGGAGGCTGCTGAGGCTGCCCCTGACCCAACAGAAACTCAGGGCCATTTCCAGGTCGCAGAGGTCCTGAAAAAGGTTTCCAAAATCTTGTGTTACACATGACTTTCTGCAAAATGGCTAGGTTTCACATTCCAATAGCTCATTTAACCATGGCAATTTAGTTCTAATTTTACAACATGAGCACTTTCGTGTGCATATATTCTAAAGGGGTTATTTGTTATGTAAGTTGTTTAAAAGGTAAAATTACCAGCTACAATACCAAACCAGTAAATGTCATAAAACTTTCATCTTTCAAAATTCTTCCCTTCATAAGTACATTGTCACTGTCACATTTTTCTCAACTATATCATGCACTGTCACTAATACAAATCTTAGTATTATTTAGTCCTGTAAAAAATCCTATAAAATAGGTACTAGTATTTTTATCACAAAAATTACTAAGGACTTAAATCCAGTTTCATAAGACTCTAGTGCAGACTCTTCACCACTAAAGTGTAACTCTTAATCATCAATACAAATACCACCCTAACTGAAAACATCTTAACATTAAAATAGAACAGATCTATCATAAAATGAAAACAAAACACTGTTTTCTTGAAGTAAAGCTTCAGATCAGAAAACACTTTTATTCTAAATTCTAAGTATTGAACCCTAATGCTTATTTTTTTATATTAGAAAAACAATTTTTCTCAAGTTAGTTAAGAATATGCTGTCATGCCCATGACATACCACTTTATCAGCGTTCTAGACTGAGTGCAATGACACAGTTCTTCCTTAATAATGCAGAACCTTCTAAACTTTTCACTTTATTTTTTTTAAATAAACTTGAAACTCTAATAGTCAATAACATTAGGGAAGAATTTATTTTTTATATTGCAAGTAACCTTTGACTACAACTTTAGAAAAAGTTAGTTGACTTATTAATGTAAGCAGAATGTTTTTTGAAGTGTATGTTATCAACCTCACAATATCAACCAAGTTAGTAACTTACACTCCAAAGAAATCAAGCAATAAAGATGTTTAATTTAATGATGACAGCTATTTTACCTTTTGGTCTGTGGTTATCAAATTCACCAGGAACAGGGACTTTAACAGGCGTTGCTGAATTCTGGATGGTCAGCACGCTGGGGGCAGAAGGATTAGAGTTGGCCTTTGGTCTTTGTCTTGGTGCAATTGAGGTCTCTGTTGGTCCAATGGTATCTGTTATTCTACAACAGAAGAATACAGTTCACTCCAAATACCATAATGGACTACTTTACTATTTTTTCTGTTAAGCACATTTCAACAAAAGAATTTTAATAATTATTGATAATCATAAGTCCTCTTCACTTCTAAGCCTTTCAATGTCAAGCATTAAATGTCTACTGCAAATAGGAAAACAAATAACACACTTTCCTTAATCCAAGGTATTATCACTCTAGCTTGCCAATAGTTAGCCCCCAAAAGAGAAACATGAAATTCCTTAAGAGAGGGAATAAAGGTAAACAGAAAAATAAAATTAGAAACAGGTGAAAACATTTTCCCTTAGCTTAGACTCTAGAACTAATAAAGACTGAGCCCCAGTGTATGTAAAAGAAGCCAAAACTCTTTAACAAACGAAGCTAGGTGCTTACTCCAAATACTTGAACCTTTGCCTTTGCTTTAATTAGAAAACTAAGCAGAAATTTAACAAAACTTTAGCCAGCAGGGCTTAGTTTAGACACAGATATGGTAAAGTAATACAGTTTTAAAAGAAAGAACATAAGCATAATTTGAGGAGAGACAAGGATTTTGTCCCCCACTTCATTTTATTTTTTTTAAGCCAGGGACATGGCCAGAGATAGTACAGGAAGTCAGACAATGCCTGCCTTGCACTCAGCTGACCGCAGCTCAGTCAGTGCACTGAGAGCTGGACTGGTCACTTCTGAGTAGAGTCAAGAACAGCCCCTGAGTACCGTTGGGTGTGGCCTAACTCCCCTGCCCCCACCCTTAAGCTCCCTTCAAAAAAGAATCAGGGAGAATTTTTAACTTAATATTTATCAACTTCACTTTCAAGCAAAAGCTCAAATACTTGACTTTTTCCATTTGGGAGAAGCTGTTCTTTCTTAAACATGCATTGTTCTCTTTCTCTGCCTCATCTCTCTCTCTAAATATCTTTCAATTAAAAACTATATTGCATTAAAAATACTTTTAAAAATGAGTCCTATGTCAAAGTCTCATCTGGATTAGAATAAAATGTATCAGTTCTCTCAGAAAGTGATTGTAAGACTTAAAATTCTGACCTATGGTTTCTCAAGTACACACGTGCAACATTTTGGATTCATGACTAGCCACTGTAACTGCAGTTTCCTTTAGCAGCATTCAACACAAGAGGGAGCCCCGTTAACAACTATCTTCAAGGAAAGAAAGCAAAATACATGAAAATTATTTTTAAGAATGTAGAAATAGTCTTTAAAAATAGAAATGTGTAGGGACCAGAGTGATAGCATAGCATGTAGGGCACTTGGTTTGCACATGGCTGACCTAAATTTGACCCCCTGCACCCAAGATGGTCCCGAGTCCTGCCAGAAACGATCCCTCAGTGCAGAGCTCAGGAATAAGACCAGAGCACTGCAAAGCATTTGTGTTTCAGATGGAAGGGATATTATATGTTATATGAAAACTAACTGAAAAGCAACAAATGAGATAATGTGTATACATAATTAGATCTCATTTTAATGATAATTAACTTATTTGCTGAATTCAAATTTTGCATACGGCTCTAAAACCAATGCCGTATTAACTAACTTCAATTGATCTGGAAGAAATACACAGAATCTTGGTGCTTGTCTATTCATTCTTTAGTGAGCAGTGCTGGACAGACCTCACCCATTTTGTTCTGTTATAAATGGTTCTACAGAGATTCAAGATGAATACAAAGTGCATGCAAATTACAAGTTGTACAGACTGTAGGCTAATGTTTCCTAATTTAATCACTGTGCCATATCTACTGTACAATCACTGATACCCGAGAAATAATGCACAACGTCGTCTTTGCAGGACATAAAGTACATCCAAAGGATGTGACACGTGTTTATGAAACTGTAAGACAGCAAAAATGATCACTGCCTGACTATTTTCAAGAGTTTCAGAGAAGGACAATTCTACTCTTAACCTAAGTTGGCTAGAGAAGGATTCAGGCAGGAACTGGAGGGAAAGCAGTAGAAATGGTCTCAGACAGCAAAAAAGAAACTAAGTACTTGTGTGAGGAAACGAAGACTGGGCAAACCAACGTGCTCAAATGGAAAGCTGAGGAATCTGCTGCACAGCCGAGCAGCACAGCCAACCTACTTCCCCTCCACTTCTCACTATCGGCTGTCTAGCGTTCGGAAACACACACTCTTCCCTGAAAATCCTTCAGTGCTTCCTTCCCAACGTTAAGCTATGAAACACAAATCTCACTACGTTAATAGTCCCGAGAGCAGAAGCAGATTTGGGAGAGCTGGAAGGCAGTTTTTGTGATGCAAAACATAGAGGTGTCAGGCTGAGCAGATAGTACAGGAGGTAGGGGACTTGCCTTGTACACAGTTGACCTATGTTTGAGCCCTGACACCATATATGGTCCCCAAGTCTGCCAGGAGTGACCACTAAATGCAGTATCAGAAGTAAGTCCCGAGCACCGCCAGGTGTAAGTCAAAAAAAAAAAAAGAGAGAAAGAGAAAAGAGAAAAAACAAAAGGTAAAAGGTAAAGAAAGGTAAAGGCCCTCCGGTTCATCGTCGATTTGCTCGAGCAGGCCCAGTAACGTCTCCATTGGAGACTTTGTTGTTACTGTGTCTGGCATATCGAATACTCTCGGTAGCTTGCCGGGCTCTCCAAGAGGGGCGGAGGAATCGAACTCGGGTCGGCCATGTTGGCCGCTTGTAAGGCGAACGCCCTACTGCTGTGCTAAACAAAAAACAGGGAAAAAAACCACAGAGCTCCACAAACTGAAGGGAGGACAAGTAGATTATGTCAAGGTCTGAAAACATGGAAATGATGATTCTGGGTATTTGAAGATTTCTCCATACCAGCCCCTTTCTATACCTTTTAGATGAAAGTATTTTAAAATTTCACTTAAAATTTTTCATTTTTTAATATTGAGTTTTATACAATTACATTTAAGTACTTTGCTTAGTAATATCAACAGAGTAACTCTATATTACTGACCAACAAGCATCAATGAACATTAGTATTCTTTCAAAAGAAATAATGTCAAGATTGAACACAATATGAATAGCACTATTGTTCAACTGCATTGTTTCACTTGCGTGCTAGTGCCTGGCATGTACTGTGTTTTAAATCTTTGGTGGTGCCAACTTGAATGGGCAGCTCAATACTCGCCTGCAAGTGTGAAGCTTCTCAGGGTGGCAGTGGTACCCTGGTGCCTACGAGGTCTCACCTGGCGTTTCTCAAAGGACTAGGCAGTGCTGGCCTCCCCACATGGCTCCCAGCACACACAAGGCCCTGTGCCCTGACCAATGATTACCTTCCCAGCCCTTGTTCTTTCCCCTTTTTGGGCTTAGGGGCCTGGTGGGAGGTGGGGTTGTGTACACATCCCAGATTTCTTTAGGAACTAAACCAGGATAGCAGCCAGTGTGGCCACAGACAAGATAAGTGTCTTACTTCTCCAGTCCCCAAACTCTATTTCATGCCCAATCATTTAAATTTTGACTATAAATTCTACAAGATATTATAAGTCTAAATACATATTAAAATACACGCTAGGTTATGATTTTAGATTATTCTAAGACTAGTTGCCTCTAAGAGCTACTTTCCCTTCCTTAAATTAAAAACACCACAAAACAAAAATACTTTCATAAATTAAGAGTTGTCGAATGAGGGAATATCTAATTCCATTATCTAATCACCAGTTATCTAATCACGTCTTAATTGCTGAGTCGAGTTCAAGAGACAGTAACGCTAAATTCTCAGCCTTATATAAGGTTTATTCCATATATATACGTAACCTTATATATAAGGTATTATATATCTAATACACAAAGACATACTTTGTACTTGCTAGACTCTACATATTGGGCTGGAGCGATAGCACAGCGGTAGGGCGTTTGCCTTGCATGCAGCCAACATGGCCGACCCGAGTTCGATTCCTCCGTCCCTCTCGGAGAGCCCGGCAAGCTACTGAGAGTATCTCGCCCACACAGCAGAGCCTGGCAAGCTCCCCGTGACGTATTCGATATGCCAAACACAGTAACAACAAAGTCTCCAATGGAGACGTTACTGGGCCTGCTCGAGCAAATCAATGAACAACGGGAGGGCCTTTACCTTTTACCTTAGACTCTACAACATATATAATAAGCAACACATTTCTTGTGCATGAAGGTGATAGGAAATTAATCACATCAGCGCTAACTTTTAAATGACAGATTTTTAAACATTTGTGAAATGCAGCTTAAATATCAATACAGTCTAACCTACCTGGTTTTTATTTGGTTTTTCCTAGCAGCTGCTTCACTGGCAGTCATGGGTTCAGGAAGAGTTGAAGGTATAGAAGAATTCTTGGAAGAAAAATGTGAAACATTTCATTTTAGTTTCCTTTTAACTGCAGAGTTTTATTTATTAAGTGTTACACCTAAAAGTACCAGTGAGATACCACTAATTTCATCTCAGATACCTACAAACTGTGTACATATTTTTGCAAGATTAAATCTGCAAATGACACATATTACACCAATGTGACTTTCAAATTCTGTTGTATAAAAAATCCTTGGAAATAAACAGGATAAAGAAACTTTCCATTTATAAAATAATGACGTTCGCTCTTTGGAAGAAGCAGTAAACATCAAGCATATGAGTGAAAGTTGTTTCTACATTAAACAGACAGTTGATACGGCTTGTAAATATAGTAAACAATAGAAGAAGGCCCGACTAACTTTTATGATACACATTATGTTTGGCTTAGAGTACTCTACAAGTTCTTGCTGAATGAAGAGCAAAAGATCTGGTCACATGTCAAATAAGACTTTTCGCAGAATGTTAGAACAGCATGACTTTCAGCTGTAATAAGAATATATCACACTGATTACAAGAAAGAGCTTTGAAAGGCAAAAAAAAAAAGGTTCCAATTTTCCTTTTTTCTTAGTGAGGTGGAGTAAGTTATTCACAATGGAAAACCTGTAACAAGTCAGGCCAGAATGACCTGTACAAAGCTAAAAAAAAACTTAAAATCAGTGATGATTCTAAGCCTCTATAAAATTAGCAGAGATCTACCCTACATAATTCACCTCATAGTTAATTAAGAATACTTTCGTAAACACTAAAGAGAATTCAAAATCTTTGAACAATGTAAGTAATCTTAGAACAATATAAGTTATTTCCAAACCAGTACCTTTCAAGAACATTAGAAACGTGGTTTTCTATTAATAATCTTCAGAATTAGTGTCATTGTTTTAAAGAAAGATATATTAATTCCTATAATGCACAAAGTTAATAATGCTTTATGACAGAATTAAACCTACACCTGTGGCTCTTTACATCAAAGGCAACTAAAATGGTCTTGGATTACAGAGTACCTGGTCTCAATTTATTATGACAACCTTAGGTATTTCTTTTCCTCCAAAATCTATGCATCATTTTTTAGTAACTGAGCCCAAACAATTTATTAACAGCAGTTTGTGGTAAGCAATTCAATAACCCTAGGAAATGTTCCTGTGTTTCCCACTAAAACATAAAACACCGAGGCAGAAAGGGGATGTGGTGGTGAAGGGAAAACTGAGTACTCTGGTGGAGGGTAAGTGACTCTGGTTGAAGACGACTGGTGTTGGAACATGGTATGGCTGAAATGCAATCGTGAATAACTTCGTAACTCACAGTGACTCAATAAAAATTGAAAATAAAATAAAAATGCAAAACATCCCAGAGTGCCCATGAGCACAGTTTCCCCAGAAAAGTTTGGCAACTGTGTATTTACTTTTGTGTGGTGCTTTTTTTTGAAGGAGCAGGGCAGAGGAGGGAGGGCGGTGGGCCACTACCAGCAATGCTCAGGGGTTATTCCTGTCTCTATGCAAAGGAATCACTCCTGGCAGCGCTTGGGGCCCAAACAGGATGCTAGTAATCAACCCTCCCTGCTGCACTATCACTCCAGCCCTGCAGAGTGGGAGGACCCAGCTAACTGTGGCTACATATCAAAAACACTCATTACAAACAAGAACACAAAAGAGAATATGTGTGTGTGAATAAGTACACACACACACACACATACACAAACATACACAGATAAACACACAGACACACACAGATACATAAACACATACACACATACATAGATATATAAACACACAGATACACACACACACACACACACACACACACACACACACACTCTCTCTCACACAATGAAATAGGTTAAAAATTTATATGTCACCTGAAAAACTACTTACATTTATGTTGGATATTGGACAATCCTTTTTGGCAAACTTAAATGCAAAATAGGACACTTGAAATATATCAGGTCTTTGCTCTGGATCTGGCTCTAGCATAAACCCTACGGAACAATTCAAAATATTAAGTTTCACTAGTACAAGCTACTTAAGAGAACTTTTAAAAGACAATACCTTTTTTCCCCATCACTCGAAGAACAGTGATGATTCTAACAAAATTTTATTTTATTAGTGCTTATATAAAATATAAGTATATATTATATAAGAACAAAAGTATAATCTTAAGGTAGAGAATATTAATTTTAAAATACTTCATCCTAGAAATATTGATGACAAATACAATCTTCTGAGAAAGTGGCATAAACAAAAAAATCAGTTTAATAATCACTAAAGAATATTTAAGAAAGTTGTATGGAGCATATTAGGGACCGTTATTTTCACTATTATCTAAAATATATTCACCAATTCTTAAATGATTTCACATCAATGATTTTTTAAAAATTATGTACATTATGATCTATTCAACAAACTAGGCCAGTGTTGGCCTTATCACTTTCCAACACTAAGCTTTCCTACCAGACTGATACTAAGTACACACAACATAATTCTGTATTTCAACATGCTATCCAGGTCATGTTCAGAAATATGAGCCGAGTTCTATGGTGACATTATGAAAAGACTTTATGCAAACATTAATAGCATTACTTGAAACATCTAATCTTTTTTCTAATTAAAATGACCACAGTCTCTTATCTGTATTTCTTGATAATGTGGATTGAAAGTTTTCAAGGTTTATAATTAGACTGAAATCTGTATTCATATTAAGATATAATTTTAAATGATTCATTAACTCTTATTCAACTAATTCTTAAACCTATATAAAATGTATATCATTAGACATTCTGAAGTTTGCTAATAAAATTAGAGGACAAAATATATAAGTTTATTCATATTTATTCATCATAATTTTTAATTGTAATGAATTAAATTTTTCTTTCAAATTTAAGATTTGAACAGTGTGTAATACCTCTCTAACAATATATGTTTGATAAAAACAGTTGCTCAAGTGACATTAACACAAATGTTTCAGTGAAATTGCAGATTCCAAAACCAGTTTAGAAAAAAAAAAGGCAAACAAATCACAAAACTGATCTTGCAATGTTTCATCAACATTGTTAGGTTAAAAATAAAAACAATTCTATTTTTTAGCTTATATTCTAGAAAATAAGGAATTTACAAAATCCTTCTATGATACCAATAGATAGCACTGCACTGTAGCACTGTCCTGTTGTTCATCGATTTCCTCGAGCGGGCACCAGTAATGTCTCCATTGTGAGACTTGTTACTGTTTTTGGCATATCAAATACGTCACAGTTAGCTTGCCAGGCTTTGCCATGCGGGTGCAATACTCTCGGTAGCTTGCCAGGCCATACCCGCTGTGCTATCACTCCAGCCCACCAGTAGATAGTAAATGATTTGAAAGTAAAAACAGTATATGAAATAGATATATTAAATATATATTCATATCATTTTAAAAACCAAATATTTTATTTTTGAGCCACATCGAGCAATGCTCAATCACTTCTGGTGTTTCTCAGGGAACCGTAAGGGATGCCAAGGATAAAATCTGTGTCAGCTGCTTGTAAGGTAAACACCCCACTGGCCGTGCCCCTAAAAACAAACAAATCTAGAGAAAGCTATCCAAACCACAAATGTACTATTTTATTTTTATTCATTATAGCAAATTTGACTTTTAGATTTGTACCATTAGATAATCATATGCATTCCATAAAGGGTACAAAGTGACAAAAACTTTATAGTTAACTATTAAAGTTTTAAAACTACAAGAATTTTTTAAATCTGAGAAAAGCAGGACTAGGGAGCCACCACCTACAGGGTGGGGGGAAATGATAATGATATCAGTAAAGAAATTATGTATCAAAATAGTCACAAAATTCATTAAACCAAACCAGATGCTGAAAATAAGCACTTTTCCTGACACTAAAAGCAAGAAGTAAATTTCCTTTGAGTCTTCCTAAAGATGGCTGAGAGCGCAAAACGGGACGGGTGGGTCAGAGTCAGGAGTGATCACAGACGGCGCTCAGGACATAACAGCTAAAGTCAAGTCAAATTATTATTTAATCCAAGACTCAAGTAAAACCCTAACGTTAGCTCCCACTCAAGCCACACAAAACAATCCTTCTATGGGTCAATATAAAAATTAAGTCAGCATCTCTAAGATGCTCAACAAATTGAACAGGAAAATATTTCGGATAAAGATTTCAAAAGAATTCTCCTGCTAAACCGTGTTGATTTTTTTTTCTTCTTCCATCAAAATATATTTTTCTTCCTTCCAAAATTTTTCAGCTATTTTCACTTATAGTAATTTATCTAAAAAAGAAACACTAATTCTACAACCATAAAGTTTCAAATACTGACATTTTAGAAATTGTAATCCATGGAAATTATTACTGAAACTTACACATATACCTCCTCTATACGCCATCTTAACACTGACCATTCCTAACAGGTATAGAAATTAAACCAAAGATAATAATTATAAGTGGAATCAATCCACCAAATGGCACCCAAAAATGCTAAAATAAGCATAATTGAGATAGTATTATCAGCTGCTCTAAGAACTTTTCGGTCTTCTCTAAATATTTCCCCCAACAGTATGTAAGCAAACCCAAAATCTTCTCATTCTTTAAAAACAATCTAAATAGTTATATAAGTGTATCCTACAGGGCTGGAAAGATAATGCAGAAGGTAAGGCAAGGCGTTTGCCTTGCATACTGCCAACCTGGTCCACTCCCTGGCATTCCATATAGTCCCCCAAACCCACCAGGAATGCTACATGAGTGCAGAACCAGAAATAACCCCTGAGCACAGTCAGGTGTGACCCCAAAACAAAAACAAAGTCCATCTTGAAATAGATGATTTATACTAAGCTTTGGTAGACTCATCATTTAATAATCTGCAAAATCAAATTCTGCTTCAGAGCGCCTAAAGAAATTTAGGCAGGAAAGTATATTCTAGTAAGCATGTGACAGCAGATGCCCTGCCCACTACCCAGAAACCCAAATAAGCTAGCTAATGAAGAATTACACTAATTGTATCACTAGTAGTTGCAGTTGTTATCACTAGTTGGCAGATACATTGTAATGTAACTCCTCTGAGCAATTATTTACAAGGCTATAAAAAGCCTTTCCATAATTCTTTTCATAATAATCTTAAATGGTTAATCATATTTTTAGTTTGTTCATTTCAAAAATGTCAGTGAGATAAATGGAGGTACCCAATATTCTGTACTAAGTGACAAATCAGATGCAAGTCTGGCCTTTCGGCTCCAGAGACCCTGACCTTAATCCTCACAATGAATTTGCTTAACCATCTTACAACACAGAGGCTGAAAAAAAGCCAGGGCTGTCAGCCTTCTGTTCACTGGTCATAACTATTCAGTAATCCTATTAGTTATGGTTCTCCTTCTTCTCAAATGTTTTCTAAATTCTTTTCAACTCTTAAATTCATAAATGGAAACTGCTTTTCTCCTCACATCCTAAGTATTTATCTACTGGAAAACTAAATAGATGCTAAGAGAGAAAATACTAAATAAGTGACACCTGGCTACTTTTAAGAAAAAAATGTGTGGCAAGAAAACAAACAAAAAAATTAATATACTAAACTGTATAGCTAATAGGCTAAAATAATAAGAAACCCTTAATTTAGTAATAATCTATAGTCAACTACTCATATTAAAATAAATCATGGTTTTAAGGATTTAGTATGACTACTTAATTTTCTAAACCCTTAAGTCATATATAATAAATGCATCAGTAAGCTATTAATACTAAAAGGATGTATCTTTTTTCAAGGTCTACCTTAAATTATGTGAGAGAACCTACAGTGAATAAATAAAAGGCAATAAGAGGCTGCACTTTCAAAAACTAAGCACTGATATTCATCTTAATTTTCTGAAAGCAGAATTGAAAGCAATACAAATCACTAATTACATATTATTAAAACAGAGATACAACATTATTAAAATAGATACAAATAAAGAATGCTAAGAATAGACAAAATGAAAAATGCAAAGAATAAAATAAAATATTCTTTCCAAATATAGTTGTTCAATGAACACTTTCTAGAAAACATTACATTGTAGACATATTTTTTAAATCTCTATTTTGTTATTTTACTTAAAACTGCATTTGTAAAATCCATAAACTCTTTTAATTCCCACCTAGCTCTCCTAAGTTCAAAGCAACTTAAAATAATCAAGTTTATACTAATATTAATAAAAACTAAAACCTATACATTTGACAAAATAAATCATACAGTTAAAAATCGATTAACCAAAATTTGTGGGCCTATAACTGTGCCTCATGGTTTTTCACTAATAAAAAAAGAAAAAAAAAATCGATTAACCTGAGGCCAATTAGATACTAAAAGTATCATGCATTTAGTTTTCCCACTTTCTTGTTACATAAACACATACAAACATACACACAGAAAAGAAAAAAATATATTAACCCAACACAAAAAGATAAGATCCTACAACATGTAAATTAAACTGTAAATCAGGGTGTATGCAGCCCTGTCTCCTGTACAGTTCTGTCCAGTGAGACCATTCTGTCTCTAAGATAACACAAGAATTCCAATAAAATCCTCAATTCAATTAAAACATTATTCTTAAGCAAGAAAATAGTGTCGCCGTTACAATGATTGACAATTAAAGTCTTCTATATAAGTTAAAATTCAGTTAGCCAGAACAAACAAGAGCAAAGTAAATTTCTCAGTCTGTTCGTTAAGCACCACAATTAATAGTTCTTTCTTGACTGTGATTACCTGATTTTTGGAAAAAGGAAATGGCAAGCAACTGCAATAAGAAGGAATGGATTAAAGAGCTAATGTTTATTCAAATATACCAAAAATATGTTCCCTCTTTTGAAAAGGAAAAAAGCACATTATGCAAAATCAAAGACAAAAAAATAGCTGGGCTTATAGGAAAATTAGAGTTTGGACAAGTCCATCAACTACGCCCACCACAGCAATGATACTGATAAAATCTGTACTATTACCTGTGAAGGTAACTTGGATTACGTTTTTTACTGCAACTGCTTACCTAGAGGACTTAAAAGTACCTGCATATTAAACAGTAATCACTCTCTTCTTGAACATTATTCACATAAGTCTTTACATGTACATTATTTTCAATATTTTCTTTACTGTAGTTTCATAAAATTAATTCCTTTAATCTTTATTACTTTAATTTAGGTAGAGAGGTATATAATAGTAGCACCTAAAAGCAGTATTACATGATCTTTCCATAAATTTTTTCAAGTACTTACTTATTAAACAGTGCATGTTATGGGAGTAACGAGAATTGTTTGGGATGGTAAAGCTGCCGTCACATATAGCAACCTGACTCTCACCGAAAGGAAGAGTGAAGAAACAAAGTTTGTATAGCAAGCATCCCAGTGCCTGTAAAACAAAAAAGAATGACTATGAGAGCTCAAGTAAATAACATAACCACAGGAAACAAAAATAACCAAAACCGAAAGAAAACTAAGTATGTTTTACACACACACAAAAAAAAAACCTGCTTAGTATTTCTATACTGGTTCAATCTTTATTACAAATTACTGCTTATACATAAAATGAATATATAAAATGTGCTTATACATAAATGTATGAATGAATGAATACATGAATGAATGAATGAATGAATACATAAAATGTGCTTATACATAAAATGAATGACTATAGACAGAGCATGATTGCCACTCAATGCCTCTTTTACAAACCACAGCACCCAAAAGGAGAGAGAGAACAAAAGGGAATGCCCTGACACAGAGGCAGGGTGGGATGGGGGCTTGGGGAATGGGAGGGATACTGGGATCAGTGGTGGTGGAGAATGGGCACTGGTGGAGGGATGGGTACTCGATCTTTGTATAACTGAAACCCAAGCACAAAAATTTGTAAGTCTACAACTGTACCTCATGGTGTTTCACTGATAAAAATTAAAATAATAATAAAATTAAAAATTAAAAAATAAAAACGTATTTAATATATTAATACAGCAATTAATGTAAATTAATATAATTAGTATATTAATGTATGGAATATTAATTTGTGGGTTTGGGGCAACTTCCAACTGAGTTCGGAGTACAGGATTTATATGCAGTACTGGTGAATGAACCCAGGTTGGCCAGGCAAGGAAAGTGCCCTACCTGTTGTAGTATTTCTCAGGCCCCTAAACAAAATATTTTAGACATCCCAAATAACTTATTTTAGATAGCATATATATTTTTAAAATAGACTTTAAAAAATTAATTTTAGGGGCTGGAGCAATAGTACAGTGGACAGGGCATTTGCCTTGCACGAGGCCAACCTGGGTTCGATTCCCAGAATCCCATAGGGTCCCCTGAGCACTGCCAGCAGTCATTCCTGAGTGCAGAGCCAGAAGTAACCCCTGTGCATCACCAGGTGCGACCCAAAAAGCAAAAAAATAATAAAATAAAATAATTATGCTAATTCACAGTGTAAACATAATAAGATGTCTCAATTTCTTTAACAAGCTATTTCCTTCTCATTTTGAACAATGAGAATTGTTTAAAAAACAGGAGGGAACCAATGACCTGATTTTAAATGAGGAATATCACCATCTTCAGTTTTCCTCATTAAAAAGTTACATGAAACGTATCGTACTGAATTTCCTAATCTGTAATAAAATTAGCATAGGGCGTTTGCCTTACAAGCGGCCAACATGGCTGACCCGAGTTCGATTCCTCCGCCCCTCTTGGAGAGCCTGGCAAGCTACCGAGAGTATTTGATATGCCAAACACAGTAACAACAAAGTCTCCAATGGAGACGTTACTGGGCCCGCTCGAGCAAATCGACGATCAACGGGAGGGCCTTTACCTTTACCTTTTACCAGATCTCAGGATAAAAATAATCTATAATAAAAACTTCCAAGCCAGAAAGATTATTGCCAAAATATAAAGTTCAAAATGAATATTTTAATCTCAATGTGATAACTCTTAATACTTCTTAAAACAGACAAAATTGGAAAAAAATTATACTGATTTTGTGCCGTAACCAGCAGTGCTCAGGGATCATTCCTGGGAATGTTCAGGAGACCTTACACTGTGCCAGGGATCAAATCAAGGTCAGTCTCAAGCAAGGCAAGGACCTTATTCCCTGTACTTTTTCTCTGACCCTGAAAATAAAGTTCTTGGCAATATGAATTAAATTTATTTTCTGGATATTCTTGAATTAATACCTAAGATTTCCATTCCAGAATTAAGAGGATAAAATGTGCTAGTATTTTTATTCCACTAAGAGGCTCTACTCTATACCATTCTCTTCTACTTATTAATAAATACTCTGGGGACAAATAACTGTACTTTTTTAAAAAATATTTTTAATTGAATCCCTGTGAGATACACTTACAAAACTTTCATGATCAGGTTTCAGTCATACAATGTTCCAACACCCACCCCTCTATCAGTGCACATTTTCAATGTCCCCAATATCCCTCCCATTAGAGAAAATATCAACTTTTTGTTGCCTTACCCAGATATCTGCCTTAGTGGTGATGCATTTCCCTCCATAAAGGTTGATCATTTCAGGAGCTCTGTATGACAGAGTTGTATATCTGGCAGTAAATAATTGAAAATAAATTAAAAAATTAAAAATAATACAAAGACATTACATTGCTTGCTTCTACATGAAATATTACGATATACCTTTATAACATTTAGAAGATTACACAGAAATAATACTATTAAAGGTTGATCAAGGATTAAACAATACAAAATAATATATTTTATTCAACAAGTAACATCTCTAGTGATTTTAAAAAAATCATTAAATGCGAAATACATTATATTCAAAAGTTTTCCTTAAATTTCTCTTGTAAATCAATACAATTTGATTAGAAAACTATCCTTACCAGAATATTTTAATTAAATTGTTTATCTCCTAAGGTAAAGGTAAAGGTAAAGGCCCTCCCGTTGATCGTCGATTTGCTCGAGCGGGCCCAGTAACGTCTCCATTGGAGACTTTGTTGTTACTGTGTCTGGCATATCGAATACTCTCGTAGCTTGCCGGGCTCTCCGAGAGGGGCGGAGGAATCGAACTCGGGTCGGCCATGTTGGCCGCTTGTAAGGCGAACGCCCTACCGCTGTGCTATCGCTCCAGCCCTCTCAATATATTGATAAGCTTATTTTAAAGTTTTATAAATTGCAGCATCGTTTAGAATTTATTTTATAATTTATTTTCTAAATACTGTGGTTGCCATAATTCCAATTAAGTTAACGGCACTCATAGTATAGACTTTCACACCATCTATTTGTAATTAAAATACTGTGAATGATGGGGCCGGAGAAAGAGTGCTGCATGAAGCAGACTCCAGTTTGATCCCCAGTATCCCATATGGTTTCCTAAGTGGTCACTCAGGAGTAACCACTGAGTGAAGGGCCAGGAGTAAGCCCTAAGAATCCACACACAGGTGCAGTCCCAAAACAAAACAAAATCAAGGGGGGCAGGGGGGAAAGATACTATGAATAAGTATTTGTCAATGTAAAAATCCAACATCCATTATAAATTTTAATGAACTTTTAATCAATTTCAAGACAGATTATCAGAATATGTAAATATATCCTATTTCATGGCGAAATCTGAAACTCATTTTGAATGTTTTCATAGGCTTTCTTCTATATGAAATATCATAAAGCTCAACTTTATACCATTTTACTTTTTCCAAATACCCAGACTGGCAAGATACCTTGAATGACACAGGAGCAACCTAAAAACCAGATTATAAACTACATGAGGTCAAGACTTTTTCCTTCCCCACTGCTTTATGGCTATACCATGATTACTATTCACTACATATCAGACATTGAATATCCACTGCTTGAATAAACAGATCATTAACTCCTCAACTGAGCCACAAAATGTAAGAAAATGTAAGAATAACTCAAGAGCTTAGTTTTAACATTAATGCAAAATTCTACTAAATCGTAATTAAACTTCATAGTTCAACAGCAAATGAAACCTCTAGCAAGTCAGAGATGCCTGAGCAGAATCCAAAGAGCAATCATTATGTATCATAATCCAGTGATTTCTTAAATGTGATTTCTGATATGTATATGTATATACATCCGTAAGAAGCCAATTAAATAATTATTCTTGTGTTCTGAAGGACATTTACTAATTATCAAGCAGCTTGTTTTTATGAATCTAGAATAATCATCATAAACTAAACTTCCTGAATAAAAGTCTAGAAATCCCTAGTGTTATACAAATAGGTCAGAAGAATACCAGCTCTACTTGGGCTAATTCGAAATATAAATCACAGTTCCAATGACAACCCTTAAAATACCTGGGAATATGTGAAGAAGCAAAATAAAGCAATTTAGAAAAAGACTGATTTAAAATTCTTATTCTGAAAGATTATACTTCATATCACTAATGTAATATACTATTTTAAAGAGGTCACTTTTCTAAATTTATATCACAGAAAAGTCAAAGAATGCTTACTGATTAGCAACCATGAAAAGCACAAGAAAAAAAAGTAGTATGAGAAATTTCTTCCAATTTTCCAAAACACTATTGAAAAGTAGTATTATTTTCCAGTTTTTAATACATGTTTCCAGTTTTCAAGACACAAAATTAAATTATTTTTATAATAAATTCATCTTTAAAATTAAGTTTATTTCGGAGCCATACTCATCAGACTCAGGATCTCTGCCTGGGTTAGTACTCAGGGATCTATGTGGCAGGGCAGAGTCAAACTCACAGCTCCTAGATGTGAAACACGCACTCTAGTCCATTAAACTATATCGACAGCCAGTGATTTTTCAAATATTAGCACCACATAAAAGAAATCTGTTAAGCTGAATCTAATAATCACTTAAAACTCCCACCAACCATTCTACTAAAGCTTATTAAATTTTTGATAAATTTGATTACTACAAGGTAAGAAAGTCTCTAATAAAATAGTTTCTATTGAACCTGATCAGATATTATTCTCATGGCATAGGTACATTTTAAAGAAATCTACAAAGTAGAATATGTAGAATTTTCACAAGAGCCTTGTCACAAATTCAAGTTTTAAAAGTTCCCATAAAATAAAACAGTAAGGATATGAACTTACTTCTTAATTTCTTCTTCTACTATATTTACTCCATCTTTTTGAGGGTTAAGAAATTTATTAGTGGCACTGCCAAAGTCACAAAGTACATAGTTTCCGCCATCATTCAACAAAATATTTTCTACCTTAAGACAAAAAGATTTACAGTTAGTATTTTTAAAGTGAAACTTCTTTTAAATTTCACTGAATACTGAAGGGTTTGTGATGGAGTGAGAGAAGCAGTGGGAGAGGAAGAGAGAAGATACCTTAAGTGATGAGGAAACAAATGAATTAAACCAAAATAAATTTTTATTATTTCTGCTTCTCTTATTAAAAAAAAAAAGCAGAGAAGTGATTCTCCCATACTATAATGATCTTTTCCTGGGTTAGAAAAGGAAATCCATGAAATCCTCTCTATAAACACTGTCTCTATGAAAGAAAAGAACTAATGGCAGTGAAAATTTATACAACACGTCCATTTCTTTTTCTCCTTCACGGATATTGTGGCTTATCTATAAGACAAGCATTACTTGTAAAACATAAGTATTACTTATAAAAACTATAAAAATCTACTATATCGTTACCAGTGTGGTTTTTATCAAAAATGTTATACTTTTTAAAAGCAAATGGAGCGATAGCACAGCAGTAGGGTGTTTGCCTTGCAGGCAGCCAGCCCGGCCAAGCCGGGTTTGGTTCCTCTGCCTCTCTCGGAGAGCCTGGCAAGCTACTTGTGATGTATTCAAGATGCCAAACACAGTAACAAGTCTCAAAATGGAGACGTTACTGGGCCCGCTCAAGAAAATCGATGAACAACAGGAGGACAGCGTGTTCGTTTGTGTGTTTACTGCATGCTATAACTTTGATATTAAGATCATGGTCATTTCCAAACCAGGAGAGTGCGGGTCACAGCCCAACTCTGCTATTCGCAAGTGTACCTTAGAGCAATTTTCTTTTTGTTTGTTCATTTTTTGTTTTTGAGTCACACTTGGTGATGCTCAGGGGTTATTCCTGGCTTGAACTCAGGAATTACTCCTGGCAGAAGAACAATTTTCTTAACCACTCTTGTGTGTTAGCTCCCTAATCTATAGAATGAGAAAGACCATACCTATAGTGGGATTGTAGTAAAAATTCAATTAATTAAAACATACAAAGTGCTTTAAGCAGTATAGTAAGTACTTAGATAGTATTACTATTAGCACTGTATAATTTCTTATTTTTTAAAATCTTAGATAAGCAACTCAATTTATCTCCACCTCAGACTGCTAACTAATCATTAGCTTTATAATTTCCTTCTAGCGTTCAACCTTCCTTTGCGGTCAGGAGACAATACAGAGGTGTGCCTCCCAGACGTGTGCACAAAGGGAGTTCGGAAGCCTCGAGTGCTGCCAGGTTACAGCCTTGGGGACCCCACCTCAAGGCCCCAGCAGCATCCTACTTCAGGCCCTTCCACTGAATCGTAAAACTGGTTGGCTGAGAATCATGGTGGGGTTCTCTGGGCCCCTCAAGCACCACCTCTCCTGCCCAACAGAAGGGGGTATGTGGGGGAAACTATACACAATTTTAGAAAAAGTAATCAATTTAAAATAAAACTTTCCTACATTTATACATGCAAAGTAATATGAATATGATCTATACAAAATTAGGAAGTTCAGTGTCATTGCTGGTTCTAACTTTTAAAAAGGATCAGCTGAAAGCATTAGCTTTACTGAAAAAGTTAATGTGCTATGAAAGCACAAAAAGTCATACTAAATTATTGGGGAATATGCAAAAGTTAGATATTCAAGAAACTAGCTCATTACCCAAATTAAGGACAGAGGACTATAATCATTCAATCTTAACTTTTATCTTTCTAAGTTTCCCCAAATGATTTATAGTCTAAGTAACACCTTTTATTCTTTTATGCCTTAAAAACATTGTATAATCACTCATAAAGTCTGTATACAAATTCTAACACTGAGTCTGCTATTCTAAATTCTTTGATATATCTTTACAAAAGAATCCCTGCCCTATATCAGCCAATTAAATAACGTCTTTGCAAGTGACAACTGCTAAAACAAGTTATAGTGGGTAAAGAGCAGGAATGTTTGGCTGTAATTATAAATGTGCAGCTCAAGACATGAGTCACTGAGAAGGTAGGTCTAAGCAGACAGAGTAAGAGTGAAAGATGAATCATGGGACATCTATGCACAAATCATTTCAGAAAAATTAATGTTTAATTTTATTCTCAGTGTTTCTGAACACTAAGAGGACACCTATTGTTCTAAGTGATATGTGTGGTGTTATCTTAAGATGGCATATAATGAATATTCAATCCTCTTTGGGGACTGTTACCAAAGTAATGTATGGATAGTAGCACACTACATAGAAGAGACAAAAAGTGACCTTACAAGACAACCAACACAACATTGCTATAAATTATAAAAAACTAGTTATATTGCAAAACAAATGAGCAAAGAGACTCAGTTATAACAAAGAATATTAAGAAAATCATCTTACGTTTATACAATGGTTTACAGAAAACAGGAGAAATGCTAAACTAGGAAAAATAGTACAAAAAGACATTTGACCTATGTCAGTGATATTCACTTTGAAATAAACTTTTTAAAGTCACCTACTAAGCAAAATGGAAGCTGAGTAGGGAAGACAAAGTCCCCCACTAGAGCCAACCTAGGAAACTTCAAGATCAGTCAAGCAGAGTTTCAGTGCTGCAGTCTTTAGATAGTCCAGGAAACAACATGTATCAGAGAGACCAATCTCAGCACAGGCAACGGAAACTGACTCAGTAAAATAAGGCAAGAATATCTGAACTGTGAAAACAGTCTTGAACTCCTACCTTCAGGTCTCGGTGTATTATTGGGGTCTTACACTGATGCAATCTTGCGACAGCTTCACAGGTATCACAGAATATCTGTAACACTTCTGCTTCGGTAAAACCTGTCTGCAGCTTCTTGTTCATCTGATTCACAACCTGCCCAGCTAACCAAAATAGAAATAAAATCATTTTGAGAGAACATTTTAAATGAATGACCACTATCACCAACCAACTGAAAATATGGAGACCCATGGAACAGCTCAGCGGGGCGCAGAGCAACTCCCAGCACTGCACAGCCTCAAGCCCAGCTCACTGGCAGGCACCAGGACTCAGCATGGACTGTGGCACTGGATCTCCCAGGCCCTCAATACTGCAGGGGGCCTCAAACCCCACCCAAAGAAGTAATGGCACGGTTTTACTACTTCAGGGAATGGGGCAAATGGGGTACTGGCTTTTTCATAATCCTTGGATGATAGTGATTACACAATATTTTATTGATTTAAGGGCATACAGTTTTTCATTTTATATATGAGATGAGAGTAACGAAATACATATAGGATACTGGACTAATGGAACTGACTTTTCAAAAAACATTTTGTCACCTCCAAAATCAGGATGTATCTTGTAACTGATGGTATCAGATCTGAAGGGAAAATTACCCAATATTGGTTTATAAAAAAATGGTTAAAAATCAAATTTCTACTGTCAAAAAATGTGTAATCTTGGGGCTGGAGCGATAGCACAGCGGGTAGGGCATTTGCCTTGCACGCAGCCAACCCAGGTTCAATTCCCAGCATCCCATGTGGTCCCCTGAGCACCACCAGAAGTAATTCCTGAGTGCATGAGCCAGGAGTAACCCCTGGGCATCGCTGGGTGTGACCCAAAAAGGAAAAAAAAAAGTATAATCTAAAGATACACATCAAACATTCACAGAACTGGTCTCCCGTGCATGCTCAGGTGGGGCTTCATGGTTGATTCACAGCCAACCAGACCCACAGTTCCATAACAGTCAAGAATGTGATCAATGCTGCTCAGGCTCTGTAAGGCCAGGGACTGCTCAGGCCGCAGCAGGCTTTGGATCTCCAGGGCTATATCCAGCAATGCTTGGGGACCAGCTGCATGCGTGGCAAACGACTTTACCCTGCAGTCTCTCTCCAGTCCTAAAAACCTAAATTTAAATCAAAGAGGATGGAGAGGAGAGTTGTGTCTAAAGATAGTATGTATGAGGAGACTCCAGAAAAAGGAACGATCAGCCAAGACAAAGATCTGGAGAAGAGCAATCCAGCAATAGTGAGCAGCCTAAAAAGTATAGAAAGGCTTCTGTTTGGGGAAGGAACTTTATAATTTAAAGAAAACCAGTGGAGGCACAATCTAAGAAGCAGAAGCAAGTAGAAGATGACATAAAATGAACAAAGCAATCAGGAATGTCCTACTTTTAGATTTTATCTTAAAAACCAAGGAACTTCAAAAAAAAAAAAAACCAAGGAACTTCCTGGTTTGACTTTTTTTTTTCTTTTTTGGCTTTTTGGGTCACACCCAGCAATGCTCAGGAGTTACTCCTGGATATGTAATAAAGAATCACTCCTGGCAGTGCTTGGAGAACCATATGGGATATGCCCAGGGACTGAACCCGGGTCGGCCATGTGCAAGGCAAATGCCCTATCCACTGTACTATTGCTCTGACCCCAAGGTTTGACTTTAAGTTCTGCTATACTAAAAGGAATGGAAAATCACAAAAGAAGAAATGCAGAGGTGGATTAAGAAACTAATGCTCTTAATAAAGGTAAAAGAATATGACTATAAGCAAATAGCTACCGGTATACAATGAGCCCTAGAGAATTATGATAGATTTTAATATAGTAATTCATAATTTAATGATAGTTTTTAATTAACATTTAAGAACATTAACTTTTTTATGTAGGAGTGCTGCTATTTATTCAACAACTGATTAGCTGATTGAATTGTGCATGAACTCCACCTTACTTTTTTTTTCATTTTTTATAATTTTATTTACTGAATCACTATGAGAGCAGTTACAAAGCTTTCGGGTCTAAGTCTCGGTCATACGATGAAACACCCGTACCTTCACCAGTGCCCATTCTCCAACACCAAAAATCCCAGGGCTGGAGCGATAGCACAGCGGTAGGGCATTTGCCTTGCACGCAGCCAACATGGCCAACCCGAGTTCAATTCCTCCGCCCCTCTCGGAGAGCCCGACAAGCTACCGAGAGTATCTCGCCCGCACGGCAGAGCCTGGCAAGCTCCCCGTGATGTATTCGATATGCCGGACACAGTAACAACAAAGTCTCCAATGGAGACGTTACTGGGCCCGCTCGAGCAAATCGATGATCAACCGGAGGGCCTTTACTTTTACTTTACTTTGCCCCCATCCCAAACCCTCCCCCTACCTGTGGGGTAGATGATTTCCACATTACTCTCTCTCTACTTTGATCACATTCAATATTTTGACACCAGACCCACCATTATTATTTGAGGTTTTACCCCAACACTCAGATCTGCTGAAAAGGCAACAGCAGACAATTTGTGTTCTATTGCTGGTTATGAATAACACATGATGTCGCGTGGCTGCAAGTAGGGCCATGTGATTTTGAAATTCTGAAATTTTAACACTTAAATCAGGAGGGATTTCTGCCAAAAGCCACTGGGTTTTGAGATTTGCTCCTGAGTCTCTGGGATCATGGCCATTGAGAAGCTTGATCGGGAGCCAGAGAGGCCGTTTGTGGGTAATGACTTGGGGTCTTGTTGGGGTGGGGAAGACAGGACCAGCTCCACCCCCATCCTGTGAGGCCCTGCGTGTCTCATCACTAGGGGCCCAAACCTGACTGTCCAGTGGCCTCTGAAGGATGGCGGCCACTGGGCCGCCAGGGGGAACAGGCCAAGGCACGAAACCTATTCCCACCTGGGTTGGCCCAACACAGTAACAGGACCATTTCTGCCAAAAGCTGATGGGTTTTGAGATTTGTTTCTGAGTCTCTGGGATCATGGTCGTTAAGCAGTTCAATTAGGAACCAAAGAGGCCATGCCTCCAATTACATAGCTGAGCCTGAGGTGGCTTGTGGCTGTGTCTCCCACATACCTAACTTTTGGCTGTTTACTTTCTTGGTAAACTTTGCCCCAAGTTTTTGGGGTCTGGCCAAAGACACAGCAGCAATTTCGGGGTATCTGGAAGTCTGAAGGCGCCATCAGGCTGCTGATGCACTTGCCTCACAGGTACAGATTGACCTGCTGGCCGCACCATACCCACAAGAACATTAACTTTAAGAAAAAGTTAGCTCACATTTTAAGGGCACAACTACATCTGTGATTCACTCAGAAAGCATCCTAAAAGTCACACTAAGAATTTAAATAGTAAAGAAATTTTAGAAGACAAGCTGATTATTAACTTGAAACTTAGACAAGACTAAATAAATGAATGTTGCTACTCTGAAATCTGTAAGAAGATGCATATACACCTATATTATTACTATCTCAACATTTTCATATATTTTCTAAGGACTGGAGCGATAGCACAGCGGTAGGGCATTTGCCTTGCATGCAGCCCGCCCAGCCGAGCCAGGTTCGATTCTTCCGCCCCTCGGAGAGCCCTGCAAACTACCAAGAGTCTCCCGCCCACGCAGCAAAGCCTGGCAAGCGACCCGTGATGTATTCGATATGCTAAACACAGTAACAAGTCTCAAAAGAGAGACATTACTGGGCCCGCTCGAGCAAATCGATGAACAATAGGAGGACTGTGACAGTGACAGAATTAAAATGTTTGGTGGTAAAGGTAGCTAGCAGTTTCTTCCATCCCTTTCTCAAAACACCTGATAAATTTTAACCAAAATCATACAAGATAAAAGTGATCTCTTGATGTTCATTCGTATTATTGAAATATCATTTCTTTTTTTTTTTTTTGGTTTTTGGGTCACACTTGGCGATGCATAGGGTTACTCCTGGCTCTCAGGAATTACTTCTGGCGATGCTTGAGGGAACATATGGGATGCTGGAAATTGAACCCAGGCTGCCCGCGTGCAAGGCAAACAAACGCCTTACCCACGGTAGCCCGATATATCATTTCACAGCTAAAAAATCCAGAACTTTTACTCCCAAACAGTCAATGCAGTAATGAATAAGCTAAAATAAATGGGTTTATTAAAGATGATGGGGGCAGACAGGGCGCCACATCAAGTGATATTCAGGGGCTATTCCCAGTTTTGTACTTAAGGGTTATTCCTGGAAGTGCTGGGAAATCATGAAGTACCAGGAATCAAATATGGTTCTACTACATGCAAATATGAATGCCAGCCCTTAAACAAATGCTAATCCTCCTTCTACTTTGAGTTCTTAGGGTTAAAATATTGAATCATAAAACCCAAGCCAGAAAAACTGACAGTTATCAAATGAACTGCTCTTCACAAGCAGGCAAAAACAAATTTTATTATTCAAAATCAAAGTTCTCTGAAAATTAGAGTTACTCTATGAAAAATTAAGTTTTAAAATTAAAACACTGGGGCTGGAGCAACTGCATGAAGCTGACCGAGGTTCAATTCCATAAGGTCCCCTGAGCACCCCCAGGGATAATTCCTGAGTGCAGAGCCAGGAGTAACCCCTGTGCATTGTCGGGTGTGACCCAAAAAGCAATAAAAAAAAAAGAATTAAACACTGTACAGAGATTTTTTTTCTTAAAAACAAGACGAAGATAGCTCTCAAACCTTTCCAGACTTCTCAAACAGGTAGCATCATCTCAAACAGTATTACATGTTTCAATTTCATCATTAAAATTTTTCTAACTCTAGTCATCTAAAATGTTCGTGCTTTTAATATTATTTTACCCAGCATAGATGTCTATAACTGATCCCAATAGCATCCCCCCTTTCATGCTTTGGCCATTAACTACAGTTCTTCCTGACAGCTGTGGGAGACTTGCACGCTCTGATCTGGGCTTCTACCTTACTCGACTGGAGAAGAGTAAGGTAGAAGGGACAGTGCACAGTGTCAGGGCTAGGCCTCAAGAGACCCAATCTTTTCCTTACTCATTCAATTATTGTATCTTCCATATCTCTTTCCAAAATCCCTTCTAGTGCTGAACAGGGAGGATAAGAAACAGCGAAACAGAGTCACCCAACTAATTACAGCACCACACTAGCTGGAGAGCAGATCTTGAATAAACGAACTGTGCCACCGCACAAGCTTGGTCTACAAGAGCTGACTCTGGGATTCTCAAGCAATGCAAGATGTTTTATGCTACTGTTTCTGGGGGTGTTTGGAGATGTTATTAAATAAAAGCTAACAAATTATCCATGAAAACTGCAGAAACCATCCTAAAATTTAAAAAGGGTCTTTTAAAAGTGCCTGCCAGAGGCTGACTGGTATGTATGTGTCAGGGTGGGGGTCACTGGGACATTGGTGGCAGGAAATAGACACTATACATGGTGAGGGATGGGTGTTGGTACATTTATGACTGAAATTCCACCATGTAACTGTATCTCGCAATGATTCAACAAAAACTTAATAAATAAAAGTTTAAAGGCTCTTTTATTAAAATTGGAATATGCTGAAAATATCAATTCCTGATTTCTAGAAATCTGGTACCTAAATCTTTAACAAAACTTGAGAACATTCCCAAATTTAAACCTACAAAGAACTAACATTTAACTAAAGCTGACTATGACACTTGTTGGAGCACATCACAGCTATACAACACATTCTTCTACTCTATTTGGGGAAAAAGAAAAAAGGAGCTTAACCCTTAAACAATTTTATGTAATATAATTAGCTAATATAGAGGAAGTAAGAGAATTTATCTACTCTCTTCATCTGCCTCTCCAACTCATTCCCCCTGTCATGGGAGAAAAAGGAAATGATACGAGTGATTCATATAGGAAAAATAACTGAACATGTATGATTCATATTCTGTGGATTCCTTCTCTTACTATATAGATATACATATAGATATAGACACATAGAAAATTTGGGGAGACTGGAGAAAAAGTTCAACAGACTGGAGTTCATTCTTTGCACACAGATGGCAGAGGTTCAATTCCTTTCACTGTATCAACCCCTGAGCACTACAGAAAGTGGCTACCCCTCTCAGCATAGAGCTGATCCAGGAGTACTGTTGAGTTTGGGCCCAAAAAAAAGAAGATATAACACTACCCATTCAGATGACACACCCGATCTGTAATACAAACAGCAAGTCAGGTTTTTGGAACATTTGAAAAGAACATAAAAAAAAAAAAACAGCAAAAAAAGAAAAATACAGAAAATATAAAATCAACAAAAGGAAAAAATATTTTTAATCTGCAACTGATATCTAAATGAATTTGAGATAACTCAAAACGGACACCTAGATTAAAGTAAGGTATATTTTGAAAAAAAAGACATGACAGAGAAAAAAAAACTTTCATACTAAAAATCACATTGTCAAAATTAATTTAAGTAAAAAAAAAATCACATTTCAGATTAAAAACATTCCATAGCGATGAAAGGTATATCTAAGAAATGCTTACACACATCTCAATATCACATTAAGTACTAATATGGTTTTCTATCTTCTGATATTTACAGAAAGAACCTAGTTGTTTTAAAACAAGTTTTAAAAGATTATACATCAAAATGCATCCTCTAAATTATCGCATGTAGTTTCATGAAACATGGCAGAGCATTAAGGTAAGTCTAACAGTAATACTGACATTAGTTGGACTATAAAAAAATTATATAGGGAACATGCAGTGTGACTACTACTTACCTAAAAGATTCCCTTACTTTTATACTTAATTTTTTTCCCTCTTCTCCATTTACAAGTTCATTTCATCACTATAGCAACTATAACTAGGTTTAAATATTTTAATGGCATTTCTTAATTAGATAATTAAAAAGAAGAGATTGCAGGAAGTGTACAGAATGAGACAGGGAAAACCCTAGGCACCTAGTAACCCATATTAAGAACAATTTTTCTAGTATAATCAGCTACACAAAGATACTTACCTCGACAATATTCCATTAAGATAAGCACTTCCCAAACATTATCACCAATTGAATTAATAGCACAGTCCAAATAACCCACAATATTTTTGTGACCAGACAGTTCTTTCTGTAAGAAATAAAATTTTCAAAAGTGAACACATACATGGGAGCTGTAACTTTAACAATGATTTGAAGTATAAATTTATGTTATTTACAGAAATTTTTGTAAAAAATAAGACAGGGCAAACTCTGATGCCATTTTCATTATTTTGAGAGGAGGAGGAATCTTCCAAACTGTGCTGACAGAGCTGGGGGACCCCAGCCAGGAAATTCTCAGCCAACCAAAGCTTGCTCAGTGGCCTGGCACTGACGGGAGTGACTGGGGCTACATCCTGCAGAACTTGCGGGCCTCCAGGGCTGCACCTAGCAATGCTAAGGGGACCATGTGGTACAAAAGATCAAACCAGGGTTGCAAACCACACACTTTTCCCCCCAATACTATTTCTCTGGTCCATGACTACCATTCCCCAACAGGCTGGTTAGTGAACACACTGGTACTGATTATATAGTCCTCTAAGTTTCTCCATCCTTAAATATTCCATAATTAAAAAATAGAAAGCAAACTAACTTGCCCACTGAACTACAACAGGGAAGGGAGAATGGAGGTGGAAACAATTAACTAAACTTCAGTGTAGTTGTAATGAATGGGCTATAAATTCCCAAATAATTTCCCAATTAATCTAACCAATTAATCTAACCATCTTTAGAGGTTTTATAGATGCAGCCTAAAACCTAGCTAATTCTATGGAGGAATACGAAACATTAAATTTTTATACTGGGATTACTCATTCACTTACCATAATTGTAATTTCTCTTTTACAAATATTGAGGTCTGTCACATTATTGACATACATCCGCTTCAATGCATGACGCATTCCACCATGAGTCCGCACCAGGAAAACTGTGGAGAATCCACCTGGCAAACAAGTATCAATTAATTTCAAAGAATCAGAAAACTATTGCCAAAATCAAGTTAAATCACTGAAGAGTTTTACCTGAGGAGAAAATAAACTGTACCAAATACAAAAAAGAGTGCCAATGACTATGATATTAAAGAGTGAAAGCTCTGGCTTATATCCAAATCACAAAGTTGCACATACAGAATAATATAGTCCCCAAATGAACAGACTTTTCTCAAGATTAAAGGGGTGGAAGCAGGGGTTTCAAAGAGAGCTTACTGGTGGAAAAGATCCTGATCTTTGTTCTGGCTTTTGAACTTTGTAGTAAAAGAATTTGATGTTTAGATCTACAGCAGTCATCTGTGGCCACGATGGGAAAAAAAATGAGAAAATGACCCAGAACGCTGACATAGTTAGGTTAATGAATTCAGTGATTCTAGAACTATCTCCACTCTTACATGACATGATAAAAATAATCTCATCATTTATAACACAGTTATCTGGTTAACTGCAAACAATAAAGTTTCATATATGAATCAGAGAGCTAGGTATTCAAAAGAACAATTACCTACATCACATACAAACAATGTTTAAAAACTCATCTTGGCACTAATTTTGTAGTTTATATTTTAAAACTCTAGACTATAGAAAAATAAGTTGAAAATGTGCACTACTTTTAACAATTTGATAGCCCTTACGTAGCTGAATAACAAATCTAAAGCACCTACACTCAAAGTAGTCAAAGAACAATAGGTGAAAAGAGTTCCAAGGATACTCCAGAATCAGTACAGTCATTCTTCCAATTCCAGTTACAAGAAATTGTACAGTTCCTAGAATTCCAAGTATATAATATGATAGGAAAATAAAAATTCTACCACCTCGACAGGCAACTTCAGTTATCTGAAAAGCAAAGTCTGAAGTTCGGAAAAGGTAAGTTAAGTAAATGCGCTAATAATGCAGCACACATTTCTTTTTAAAAAGTCCCCTTAGTGTTTTAGAGACAGACATTATCAAATCAAAAATATGAATATAAAGTTATTATGTGGCGGGCTTCCCCATAATAGTACTCAGGGGTCCAGGGGTCACTCCAGTGTTTCCGAAAGTAGGGAGAAGGGCAGAGCACAAGCGATGCTGGAACAATCCAAGCAGGCAGCAGCAGCCTCAGATGCAGCTTGGGGGAGAGGCCACTTTCTGCTGTACCATCGAGAGGGAACATTTCAAGGAGAGCACTAAGAGATTTTCCCCCTCCTGAAAAGGAACAGTTTGGCCAAGTAGGTTGGGAAACTCTGACTCCAACTATATTCCACCCATCTAAAGTCCTCTGATTTTGAGCAGGGGCCTAGCAAGAAGGTGCTGGGTGGCACCAGAACCACCCCAGCAGGGAGGGCAAGAGGTGCAGGCATGTGCTATGGAGGCTCAAACCCAGGGGCTCATGTTTGCAAGGCATGTACTCCAAACCTCTGAGCTATCTTCTTCTGAATAAAGTGCTACTTAAACTCAATTTTTATTTGATTCATGAAAGAAGAAAATGCCTAGACACAAAGTTAGCATTGCATAAGCAATTATTTAAATTCAGGTAAATACTACTTGTTGTGATATTTATGCAGGGATTCTCCTAGAAATAATGCTTCCCAAACATACAGCTATGCATCACAACTGCCTGTATAAATGATCGAGCTCTGACCCCAAGTCTGAATTAAGTCACAACTGTAAGGTAGAAGTATATATAACTAAATCTGCCATCCAGAATAGTATTCAACTTTATGTAGGCTCTTATGAAAATATATGGTTGAAATGGGCTAACCAGGTGAGGGAAAATCTCTATGGTTTAGACATAATAACCAAATTGATCAAACCCTGTATCAGAGTAAAAGCTCCACGAATTGAACCCAGAGCCTTACACACATGCAAAGAAAGTACTTCTACTACTAAGCCACATCCCCGCCTGAATGATTCATTCTTAAACCAACCACAGAAGAAAAGCAATTGTGTGAATTGAATGAATTAGAGAAATAAGGGGGAAAAGTCTTAATGCAACTCCTATTTCCAAAAGTTGACCAACTCTCCTAGCCCTAAATGAGAGATGTGGCACTACTGTTGCTTTCTGAAGAGAAAGTTTTACTGTTGCACATTATTTATACCTGCACACAATCAACAAGTCATTGATAATGATCGCTTTGAGAATAAAATGCTTTTTTTTCATTTCACCAAATACTATGCTTCTCAGAAATTTCCAATCATATATTATTTAAGTAATATTGTTAGAAGAATATTTCCAATACAAGGCAACTCGTAAAGACATTAAAGTAGATCCAAAGAGTAGTATCATTCGCTTATGACTAATTTACATCTACCAGATTCTCCAACACATAGTTTTCCTCAGGAAAGTCTTTCATGACCAACTCAGATTATGACAGTCATGCCCGCAGGCACCAGCATCTCCAGTTCTGAGTATATTAACATGTGCTTGAATTCTCAACTCAATTCACTTAGAAATCAAAACAGTACTAGCAGCAACCACAAGTTCCATTTATCTATTTCTATGTCCAAATCAATATATAATTCCAGACCAATCAAGGCAGATTTATTAAATCAATGCTACACATATAATTCCATAGATGAGATTAGAAGAATATTATAAAATACCTCATGTTCTCAAAAATCCCAAAATAATAAAAGTGACAAACACCAAGAGGCCTAGCTGACTAAAATAGGAGATAAATGCATATTTATTAAAGTCAACCTGAAAGGGAAATTATTGCTCTCTTTTGTCATCTGGGAAGAATAATACAGTAGCTGCTTCTTGCAGGTATGTGCTGTGAAGAACAGCTGTGAGCCTGCCCTGGCACATTGCACTTGAAAAACAACCCCGTGGACAACCAAACTGAAATCTCAGCTTTCCTCTCATGCATCAAGATTAAAATGTAGTGTCCTTGGCCCAGAGAGATCGCACAGGAGAAGGTAAGGCATGCGCCTTGCATAAAGCTGACCCCAATATTATTATTTATAACACAGCATAGGGTCTGCTCATTTGCCACCAGGAGTCACGACTGAGCACAGTTCCAGTAACAGTCCCTGATCACTACCAGATGTGGTGCAAAACACAAATAAATGAGAAATTTGCTAATCACCTTGAAACAAATATCAAAGAAAGCCTGGAGATAAATAGTCAGGATCTAAGCAGGCAGAATTGCTGCAAAGTGAAAAGGCGAGACAGAAAAAGATACATGAAGTCAACAGATTCACAATTAGCATAAGGCAGTCTCAAAACTTGCATTTATCTCTGTAACCTCCACAAAAACAACTCTTGTAAAGCCAAAATCCCACAATGTCAAAGAAAACACAGCAGACAAGAAATTTTGGAGATGAAAAGTTTATGGTCACATGGTAGCTGATTAAACAAAATACAGGAAGACCATACTAAGCGCCAGACTAGGGAGGAAAAGATCAAAGAGAAGCACATTCTAAAGCAAGCCTATTCTAGAGGCACAATCCGGGAGCCACTGAAGAATGACAAGGGCCTTTTGAAAGACCAGGACAGAAGAAGGAAAAGAGGCTGAAGGGCTTTAAATCTTCTCCAATAAAAGTATACTTTAGATCTCCTCACTGGAGGCTCCAATCACTCGCCCCAGAGAGGATTAGTTCAAGGAGCCAGAGTCTGGGATTCAGGCACCATTTGTTGGCTTGCAGATAGGAAGAGGGCAGGAAGGAGAGTCTAGTCTCAAAAGCATGGAAGTGCCCGTGGTGAACAGACAATTTCCCAGCTCAACCCAAGAACACCGACTAGAAAACCACTGAAAGCCAGACCTATAGTGGACACTAATGACAGCAGAAACTGGGGAATATTTCTCTTACAGAAAATTGAGCAACTATTAAAAAAAAGACACTGAAATGGAAATCACATAATGAAAAAAATTGCTAACTCCTCACAATAAACCTTAGTAAAAGTCTCACTTGCACCAACTCCATAAAGTTCTTCCATCATCACTTTTTAAGTTGTATGCTCTTTTTAAAAAAGAGAGACATCAAAAGTTAACCAAATATACACACACACAAAAAAAAACTCCAACATGAACAAGAGATGAAAAACAAGCAAACAGGAAAAAAGGAACTTTGAAGATGGTCTGGGAGACAAAGAATCTATAAATATTTTCAGAGATAACAGAAATATGACAGCCACACAGCAGTAAGGGTAAACTATAGAGGAGATTATTTGGAAAATAAAATCTTACTTTTACAAACTAAAAAGTAGTGCTCAAAAGTAAATATTTCACTAGAGAAAATAGAAGAAAATGTCCAAGAGTATCTCGCCCGCAGGGGAGAGCCTGGCAAGCTACCCGTGATGTATCCGATATGCCAAACACAGTAACAACAAGTCTCACGATGGAGACGTTACTGGGCCCCGCTCAAGCAAATCGATGAACAACGGGAGGACCGTGATAGTGATAGTCCAGGAGCCAGAGTGTTCATTAGTTTGGGGCATGTGTTTTCCTTGGTTGAGGCTGTCCCCTCCCCAGCACCATCAAGAATGATCCCAGGGACAGGAGCCAGGAGTAAGGCCTGAGTACAGCCAGGTAGGGCTGAAAAAAAACAAAAATAAAATAAAATCTGTCTTTTTTTTTTAAAAGAAAAATGTACAGAAATCTTAGGTAAGTGAGAGAAAAAAGCCTGAAGCATTAAAAGATGTCCAGTTTGGGGGATGGAGAAGGGAACAGAAGATGAGAACTGTGGTGCAGGGAAGGAATCATTAATGAGTATTTAGTCAAGTACGTGTTCAATCTAATTAGGTTTCTGTTCCACAGCAATTTATAATTCGGTTTCCTTTCCATATCATTTGGCAGACTTTAGTCTCTTTCTCTATCTGCCCCTTCACTGGGACTCTTCCACAAAAGGGAACGCAGGGCCTTGAGAGGTGAGAGGGTGCAGTGCCATGGCCAGCATGCTGGAGTGCCCCTTCCCCCAGCTCCCCACCTATCAGCCCAGCAGGTGCAACCTTGAAGGACCCAAGAACCCAAGAACCGTCTGGCCAGAGCAGCACCTCATTTCGCCAGGAGCGGCCCATTACTTGCCAGAGTACCATTAAGGAATGCCCCCTTAAAAAAAAAAAAAAGATGCAAAATGAGTAATACTTTTTTTAGTTTTTTTAATTTTATTTTAATGTAAACAAAAGTCACAACTGCTGATACAATCCTAGAGTTGACACTGATTAGATTAAAAAACTGCAATATTAAAGTAAGTATAAAAAATCAATTTTTAATATGAAAATTGTTATGTTTTACCAAGGGGTTAAGTCCTTGTCTAAGAATTCACTAAATTGTTTGTTGCTAGTTGACCCTTCTGTGCTATTGTGTCTGTTGAGTTTATTTGGTGTCTGTGTTACTTTCCCATCTAATTCTGTGTGCTCCTACTGGAATTTCGGTACGGAGCAACTCGGAGGTGTCCCATGCTACTCCATCACCTTCAAAGTAACCAAACTGCAGCAAAAAGGCAAAAATGAGGGTCTGGAATGCAGCTCTAGTCCTAGAATACATGCCCAAGGTTTCTTCCCGGGCAACACGTCTCCCCCACCACCAAAAGCAACACAGGATGTGGCTCTGACCCCCAAGCACTGCAACAGCAAAAGCTACTAAAAACAAATATGCAGACTTCTCAGACACAACCTGACTACATTAAGTTTCCTAGTCACAACAAAAAATTGATTCCGTCAATTGTAACATGCATTAAATGAATCTTCTTTAACAAGGAGCTGAAAGTAAACTTGGAAGAGTTACATAAAACTTATAAAATTAAATGTTTTCTGTTACCATGGTTCTTCATCCATTTTCTAGACCAACATATAGAGGGGCACTATTCACTCACAAAAATGATAAAAGATAGTCAGGAGTAAATGGAATTAAAGCGGATTGATTCCTCTGAGTACCAACATGACAAAACCCTAGCTGGAAGACTAGTGACAAATGAGAGAAATAGTTCCAAAACATTGAAAGAAAACACATTCCTTTCCCAAGAAAAACAAACCTGGAGACCTCTATTGAGTGTATTAGTATTATGTTTAGTAGTATCATTCATGCCGGACCTTTGTTTAAAACCTATTACACCTAAGAAATCTGAAATAAGAAACAGTGGCTAGAATAATATGGAATACAACATAAACACAGTCCCCAAGATTGACTGCTGCTGGTTTGCTGCTGTATTCTGTTTTGCAGTGCCGGGGATCAAACCCAGAGTCTCACAACACAAGGGCTCTATGACTGAGCAACATGCCCGTCCAACACTCAATCTGGCTGTCTTGAAAAGTTTTCGCATGTGATGTAAATTAAAGGTGGTTTTTTTTGGGGGGGGGGGGGGCTGGAGCGATAGCACAGCAGTAGGGCGTTTGCCTTGCACGCAGCCAACATGGCCGACCCGAGTTCGATTCCTCCGCCCCTCTCGGAGAGCCCAGCAAGCTACCGAGAGTATCTCGCCCGCACGGCAGAGCCTGGCAAGCTCCCCATGACATATTCGATATGCCAGACACAGTAACAACAAAGTCTCCAATGGAGACGTTACTGGGCCCGCTCGAGTTACTTTTTTTTTGGTAGGTTTTTTTTGTCTTGGTCCACACCCAGTGGGGCTCAGGGAACCAAATGTAGTACCAGGAAGTGAACCCGGTCGTGCCACCTGCCAGGCAAGCACCTTAACCAAAGAACTATCCCTCTACCTCTATCTGAAAATTTTTAAGTATCTCAAATCAAATAAAATATATGATTCTTCATTAAATCCTCACTGAACGATATCATATAACTCGTGTTTTGTTGGAGATGAACCATCTGAAATCAAGTTGTAGGTATCGTGTCATTTTACTAATTCATACTTAATGTGTACTTACATATACATTGTTTTATTTGTTCCGTTACGTTTGGGGGCCACCCCTATGATTCTTAAAATGTACAAATTACCCTTATACCTGTACATGTATCACCACAGTACCTCTGTCCTACCTTAAAAAATAAACAGTAGTTCTTCCAGTGCACAGCTATTCAAAAATGTTTTTTAAAAGTATAAAGAAAATATAGTGAAGTATCAGCAGCTGAATACAGATAATGTATATATGGTTTATATTTACTGTATTACTCTTTCAGAAAATTTTTCTGCATATTGTAAAATTTTTCATAGTAAAGGTAGAAAAAAGTGACACTTTTTCCCCTTTTACTTTGCCATCCAATAATCTTCACCATTACCATTGAGAATTACTTTTTACAAGACAAATAGTACTGGTTATCCAGATCTGCCACTTCCCCCAAAGGTACAAGAACCCTGTCATAGAATATTTCTAGTTATGAAAGACTGGGCTTTGATAGAGGGATTAAGGCAGTCTCACATGCGGCCAACACTGTTTCCATACCTACCATCACACAAGGTCTCCAAACCCAACACCAGGAACAACTCCTGAGCACAGGCATGACCAGCCCTTGAGTACCAACAGGTGGGCAACACCCCCCACGCCCACTCCCCACCCACATACACAGAGCACAGGCACACCCACACCAAGAAGGACTGGGACTTAGTTGTGCTCACTCTTACAGGCTTATTTGAGAGGAAATGGAAGAAGAGAGGTGAAAGGATGAAATTACATGCAATCTGATTGTATTATATCTGTCACCGGATATCACGCAAACCAATAGGACTGAGGAAATACCAAGTTGTCAGCAACTTCTGGTTCCAATGAAGGCCAATAAAAACAATGTCGATTCAAAGCTAACCTCAAGATAAGTGCAACAGGCACTGACTTGGCTGTGGGACTTGAGCCAGAGGAGTGATTTTCCTACTGAATTGACAAGTGACCTGTGATACATCAGTTTCATTACCTTAGTTTAAATCAATGACTCAAGGATTTTCTACTCAAATAGAGTAGCCCTGTCTGAAGAGAAATGGTAACTTAAATTCTTCCCTAAGTTATCAGTGACTACTATCTGGCACAGGGCAACGAAGAATTTGTCAAGTATATTGGATTGAGCAAGGAATGGAAGCAGGGGAATCTGGAAAGAGAAGGCCAGTAAAGAGCACAGTATTCACAAAGCACCAACAACTCCATTTCTTAAATTTCTTAACATTATAAAGCAATTTAACTGTTGTTCCCATTACTTAGATGAGGAATAAACTAAAACTTTGAAAAGTGTTAGATAACAAAATGCTAGAATGGAACCAAAAATCTTACTTCCCCCATAAAGTTCATACTCTTATGATTTCTATACCTACACCTGACTGTACTAGTTAAGCCAGAAAAATCTAAGTATGTAATTACAAATAGGAGAATCTTCGAATAACATTAGAGGAACAAATTGATTTGTTTAGAGGAACAAATGGATTTAATCAAGAGAGAACAAATGGCCTACCACCTACCACCTTTCTTCTTCAGAATACCTTAGTTGACAGGCATATTCCTTATACAGAAGAGGCCTAGCTATAGGTCAAACACCTTGAAGGGAAGAGAGCAAAACGTACACCCATCTATATCCTCAAGGACAATTTCCAGCTCTGTACTCAGCTTGTGCCGGGTAGGGAATGGTGAACCATGCAGTGACAAGGATCAAACCTGGGTCTCCTGAATACAAAGTATGTGCTCAATCCTTTGAGCTACCTCTCTGGCCCCTCAAAATACTTTTGGACTGTACAACTACACCCTTAGTTATAGTGTGTAATTCAGAAAATGATTTAGATTATTTCAACCTCTCTTAAAGAACATGAAATAAGAAAAGTCCTCTATGGCACCAGCTAGGTGGAGCAGTCAGTCACAGTAGCCTTTACTTACAAAAACATGCAAGCCCTACAGTTCATGACAGTGCCTGCAGCTCTCTGCTGCCCTACTCACTATTTCATTCACTCGCCTACTTCACTCTTTCACATTCTCTGTCTGGCCTAAGCAGAAGGCTGATGGTGAAACCCCTACAACTTCTAGAAGTTTCATCCACCGGAATATGGGCATAGAAATACAAATTTTTTTTTACATTTGTGTGTGTGGGCGTGTGTGTGTGTGTGTGTGTGTGTGTGTGTGTGTGTGTGTGTGTGTGTTATACTTATTCCTCTCTCCCTCACTGGGTTAAAAATTGTACAAGGTGAGAGACTGTGTATGCCTCATTTATTACAGCTTCTTCAATGTCTACCACCTTGCCTGGCATTCAAAATGTGCTGACTTAACAGTTAAACTGGTTCTGCTGGGAGTTCTAATTGATAACCTAACATGGATCATCAGTGAATAAAAAGCACTTAGTATCTGATTCATTATTTTGCCAAGTTGTTAAATGTACTTCCAAAACACAACACAAATTCTAAAAACATAATTTTACTCCTTTGCCATTTTTAAATCATTCAACAAAAATATGTTAACTATTCACAATAAATCACTGTTTCACATACTAGAAATAAAAGTAACTTGTCAGTCCCCTACCTACAATGTTCAACTTCTCGCATTTTCCATTTTACAATGGTGCAAAAGTAAGACATATCAATAGAAACCAAACTTTAAATTTTGAATCTTGATTTTTTTTCCAAACTAAATCAAAACCTCCCATGTCAGATCAAAATCTGGAAACTGTTATTTTTTTATCGTTTTCATAGGAATATAAAGATAATGAATTTCTCATAACAGATATGAAACAATAACTCATTTCAAGGTAAAAGTTTAAAAACATAAATAACTGAACAGTTTTATGTTCAATTAAGTCAGTCTTTTGAATGTTAACAGTAAGATAAGTAAGCTAATATAATACTTTCTTAATATTAATACTTAATATTAGTCCTGTAATACTTAACATCACCTTAAAATACAATTTTTCTAAACAATTGGAAAGAATACAACTTTCTATTTTTATATTTCATACATTTTTCAAATATATTACATAAACATATGCTCAGAGAATCAAATGAGTATTGTCACCAAAGTTAGTGACATTGATATTTTCACATCACTCATGTAACTTAACATTGCTCTCTTAACCCTCCTGTTTAAAAGATTTTGGAAAAAAAATTATTTTATAATATTACAAATGTCCCACTTCTTGAGATGAGACATAACTTCAAGAACAGTTATAAACTGTCCCTAAGGTGGTCAGCTAAAAAGAACAGATAGCAAAGTTTTGGGTGGATTTCAAAGACAGTGTTTGGAAGAGAAGAAACGTAAAAATCAGTTTATGACAATCAACAAATCAGCCTCCATGTTTTATAAAATAGTTTTATAAAGTGCTCCTGAAATTCCTTTAAAAAAATTTGTAAGAAATTTCATTATTAAGAGTTGATGATGCATCCCTGGGCTTAGGGGGCACAAGGAGCCTGCTTAGCTCCCTGGCGCCTTGAGGCCCTTGAGTACTGCCTGCTGGGCCCTGGAGGCCCCGAGCAGTATTGCCCTGGTGTATCCTGGCATCAGCACTACAGAGCCCGGCAACACACAGCCTCAAGTCCTAGCACTGAATACAGCCTGCCCACTTGGCCGAGAATCAGGGAGTGCCACCAGGCCTCGGGACCACTACTTGGAAGGTCTCCCAAAATAAGAAACGAAAACAAGAAACGTCATCTCAATGGAGAACTAAGAGATTACTCAGTAAAATAACATTAAGTTGTGGATTTATCAAGGAAGCTCAACCTCATTACCTTAGACAGGTAGATAAATATACAGACAAGTATGCATGCATTTTTTAATTACCTTCACAAAATTCAAGGAAAAGAGAATTTCTGTTGTACTTGAATTTAGTCTAGTATCTATAATCTGATTTTATTTCATATGTATGTATGAAAATTTACTTATTTTCACATATGAAAATTTCTTTCACAGACTTTAAGTACAAATTCAAAAAATGTTCGTTTTGTTTTGACTTTTGGACCATACCCAATGGTGCTCAGGGCCTGCTCCTGGCTCGGCGCTCTAGGATCGCGCCTGGCAATGCTCAGAGGACCGTATGTGGTGTCAGAAATCAAACCTGGGTCGGCTACTTGCCAAGTTAAGTACCTTATCCCCTGTATTATCTCCCCAGCACAGTACATATTAAATAAAGAATTATGTACGCAAAACTAGCAAAAGATAAGATTGTGGAGAAATCTGCCTGCCACTACAATACTTGGACGAGTAGTTACCTCTGAATTCTCTGAAGACTGCACTCCCATTTGTAAAATTACTTTTACAAATTATCTGCAGAGACTAATCAACTCTTAGGAACTAGAGATTTAAAAACGGACTCTCAGGGGCTGGTTGCAGAGACTACTTGAAGGGCTGGAGCAATGCTTTGTACTCTGAAGGCTAGTGTACAATCCCCTGAGCAGTGCCAGGGACAAGCCCACTCCTAACACCAGCATTGTGCTTGGCACCTAAGCAACTCAAATGTGGCCCAAAGCATCTCAGACCCCGATCTAGTAAGAGAGATAAGAGTTCACACAGCAAATGAGGGCCCAGGAGATGATGCAGCACTTAGGGTGACTGCCTAGCATACACCATCCACAACTCGGGTTCAATCCTAATACCACATCAGGAGGTGTAGCCCTGGAGGCCTTCAGCACCTCTGAGAGTAACTGGGTAATCCCTGGAACCATAGGAGCAATTAGCACCTCGCCTGCTCAGGCTCTTCACAGACCTACGGGTCCCAACCTCCTGAGCACCATCGTATATACTATGACTGTGAGAAGTCACTCAGAACTGCCAGAGGCAGCTCTCAAGAAACACTTGCCTTCATTAGACCTAACTGGAATTCACCCCGCAAGCACTTCTACCACCTGACAGCTCACCAAAACACAAACAGCTACATCCTACCAAAGTTGGCTTCTATAGTGATACAAATTGGGGATGACACCAATTTAACCAAAAACATGACAATAGGATATCTAAAGGGGACACTGTTTTGCTTTGTTTTGGTTTTTCAGTTTGAGGGGCACCCCTGGCAGTGCTCAGGAGTGGGCTCTGTGCTTAGGGGTCACTCCTGATGTACTGGAGTGGGGGTAATGTTGAAGTGCTGGAAATCAATCTGGACAAGTGCCTTAACGCCTGTACCATCTCAAAATCATAAATGGGAAGCTTCGAAAAGCTGACACGTTGCTGGTAATCTAGAAAGTCAGACATATGTACAGAGCAGCATAAACGACCAGGAAAAATCTAAGAAGATTAGCAGGGTTTCTAACTTCTCTTTGAAACCTTGAAACACAAGAAAAAAAACAAAGCCAAGATATAACTGTAAACTACACCAAAGCACTGCATGCATGCACAATCACGTCTATCTGACTGCTAAGCTACCTACTAGACACCCTGTGGTAATTCAATACAAATTTCAAATTTTACAGAATCAATACAAGTAAATCACTACACTGACAGCAACAATAGATGTACGACATACTAAATGAGCAATTTTCAACAAAATAAAAAATTATGGCCCAAACAGAAGAGGGAACTGAGGGAAAGCAGTCAGTGGGAAATCTGAGAAAACCCAGATATTGGATTTAACTTTCGATTAAGTCAACACTTAACTATTTCAAATAAAAAGACATGTCCGGGGCCAAAGAGATAGTACAGTGGGTAGGGCATTTGCCTTGCACGCAGCCGACCTGGGTTTGATCCCCGGCATCCCATATGGTCGCCCAGCACTGCCAGGAATAATTCCTGAGTGCAGAGCCAGGAATAACCCCTGAACACCGCTGGTGTGATCAAAAAAAAAAAAAAAAAGACATGTCCAAAGAATTAAAAAATGTATAAAATGTCTCTCCGAGTGAAAAGTAACAGGAGAGTCAAAAGTCAATGGTGATGTGTTCAACACTACACCAGAGGTAGGGGAGTGAGGGCACGGAAAAGGCAGCCTGGGGGCTGTTCAGAGGCCCCGTATTTTTTAGGTTAGTGATAATAAAACACAAATTATACTTGAAGACAAAAGTGGATACTAGAGATTAGAAAGGGCATTTCAGGCCCAGAGAGATAACAAAGGCATCAAGGAGCTTGCCATGCATGCAGCCAACCCTACTTCAGTCCTCTGCAGCACGTGTGGCCCTATGCCCGCCACTAAAAGTGACTAAAAGTGTTTAAAACAGTGCTTGGAAAACACAGTACCCAAAAGAAGAGAGAGCGAACAAGGGGGAACGCCCTGCCACAGAGGCAGGGTGGGACAGGGGGGATGGGGGGGTGGGAGGGATGCTGGGACCCGTGGTGATGGAGGATGGGCACGGGTGGAGGGTACTTGATCACTGTATAACTGAAACCCAAGCACAAAAATTTATAAGTCTATAACTGTACCTCATGGTGTTTCACCAATAAAAAAAAATTTAAAAAAAAACAGTGCTTGGAGCTTGGAGCAGAAAAGTGAAAGGACTATGCGTTAATCCAGGCAATCATTTCTGCCCAGAGGGGAAAGGGTGTTGCTCCCTTCCGCCCTCCTCCCTCTGGAAAAAAAGATGGCGGCCACATGGGAGCCTTGTGGACAGCAGGTATGAGCTGGGGGTGTGGGGGCGACTAAAACCTCATGGGAAGGGGGGCGTTCCGGTCCGTCCTTCACGCCCTACCGAGGTCACCAGTTGCCCCCCACGAGCGGCTCTCCAGCACGGCCACGGCCCCAGAAGCACAAGGACTTAATGCAGAACCCAGCAGCTTGGAGCAGAAAAGTGAACGGACTATGCATTGATCCAGGCCATCAAGTCTGCCAGAGGGGAAAGGGTGTTGCCCCATTCGCCCTCTCCTCTCTGGAAAGAAAGATGGCGGCCACATGGGAGCCTTGTGGACAGCAGGTATGAGCCGGGAGTGTGGGGGCGACTAAAACCTCATGGAAAGGGGGGCGTTTCGCTCCGCCCTTCACGCCCTACCGAGGCCACCGGTTGCCCCCCGCGAGCGGCTCTCCAGCACGGCCACGTCTCCAGTGCACAGAGACCAATTTCTTAACTATCTGACTTTCAGTAGAAACACTTCCAGGGTCAATAGGTAAAATAGCAGAAATCCAAAACCAACATTTAATTCTTGAACCCAGCTGTAGAAAGCAAATCACTTCACAATGCTTTTTCAGCATGTCTGATTTGGGGGGGGGGGGTAAACTCTAAATAATAGTGGTGAATCTTTTATTGAAACAATGAATCTAATCAAAGCAGATAGAGTGTTAACTAGAATTCATCTGCCTCACAGGGAGGGGGAGGGGTGGGGGGTGGGATTTTATTGGGGTTCTTCATGGTAAAAAATAAGTATTGGTAAAGGGAAATGTGTTTGATATTTGCATGACTGAGACATAAACCTGAAAGCTTTGTAACCTTTCCCACAGTGATTCAATAAATAATTAAAAAAAAAAAAAACAGTGCTTGGGGGGTTTTCCTACCTGTTCAGGAGACCACATAGTTCTAGGGATCAAACCCAGGGCTCCAGCACACAAAGCATGGATTCCAGCACTCTGCGCCATCTCCTGCTCCTAAAAATCTTTTGAAAACTTTAATAAACCTGAACTTCTCACCAAGCCTATTTAATTACGTTGTGGTTGAAAGAGGATACCACCAGTAGTAATCCAAGCAAGAAAGAGATTCACTTGTCATCTTTTCTGTGAATATCTTCATGATCTATTTTCTGGATTACTGAAGTTAACTCAATGCCACAAGGAATAGAGTCTTTCCATAATAAAATAATCTATCAGTGTAAGGCAGAAGTTCTTTCTCCAAGTTCGGCTTTATTCTGAATAACAATTTTTCTGAGTCCTTTTTCTTCACACTAAAGTACCTTTCTGATTTGGCTCCTGTTTCCGTCATTGACTTCTCTTTAGTCTCTCTAGAGAGACTTTCGCTTGCTTTTTGATCTTTGAAAAATTTATTTTCTTGCTTTGTTTTGGACTGATTGTGGTTCTCTTTTCTCTACCTCCTATCCCCTCTATTAAATGGAAGTTTCTTTTTCCTCTTTCTGTGGTTGTTTAAGACAGCAAGACTAAAGTTATTATTTATTTGACTCACAAACATAAGAACCATCCTGGATAATGGAAATAGTAGGATAACGCATGTATCTTAGATGGCCACGCTTTTCTTTATTCCACAGAAACATGCGCTTATTCCCTTACAAATACATATATTCTTACAAATCAATGCTTACAGCTATTACATTTTCATTCTTTTGTATAACATATCTTTTATCTACATTTAGTTGCCTTCACTGACACTTTTCCTTTAATGAGGCTTTTTCTGACCCAAAAATCTTAAACTGTCTTTTAGAAAGAGTTTTCCTTGATATTGAGTTCAAAACAGATATTTATTTTAGCAATTTGAAGTTGGTATTATTATGGTCCTCTTCCTTCCTTCCTTTTATTGTTGTGAAGTTGGTAGTCACTAATTGGCTTTGGGGATAATCTGGCTTTTTCTCACTGGTGGCTTTCCTATCTTCTGTGCTGGTGCTGGACAGTTTCACAATGATGGATATGATTTTCTGTTACTCTACCTTTGAATTCTTAAATTTTCTGAGTCTAGTAATTGGCATCTTTCTTTAGTTCTGGATAATTCCTAACCAAATTCATTCTGATAATATCTCTTCCCAGTTCTTTTCATCAATGGGCAGCACTAAATATTTTTACTGTATTCTCTAAGTACCGTCTTTCCATCATGATATTAACAAACAGCTTTGTGCAACATTTTGGTATGTATAAGCACTCTGCAGTAGCCACTTATATTTTCTACTCCTCCCTTCAGCTGTGCTTCAGTTACTGTTTTAGCTATTATATTTTTTTATATTAGAGGCAGGCTGAAGCGAGAGCACAGGGGGTACGGCGTTTGCCTTGCATGCAGCCAGCACAGCCGAGCCGGGTTCGATTCCTCCGCCCCTCTCGGAGAGCCCAGCAAGCTACCGAGAGTATCTCGCCCGCACGGCAAAGCCTGGCAAGCTACTCACAACGTATTCGATATGCCAAACACAGTAACAACGAATTCTCACAATGGAGACATTACTGGGCCCACTAGAGAAAATCGATGAACAATGGGAGGACAGTGACAGTGATATTAGAGGCTGAATTCATGTAAACCTTTTTGGTGTTTGGTCCTTACTGATTTTGATAACCTCTTGATCCTTTTTGATATTCTCAATGTTCAATCTTGTTTCCTAAAATATGTATGTACAGCTTAGTTTTGGGTTTTTTTTTCCCTATGGGGGTAGAGAGAGTGTGGATAGACTCATGCCTGGCTCACTGCTTTGGGATCACTTCTTGTGGTGCTTGGAGGACCCTATGCCGTGCTGGAACTGAATCAGAGATAGCTGCATTCAAGTACATAAGCCCCTATACGATCTTTCTGGCTCCAAGCTATTTTATACTTTGTGTTTGATAATTCCAGTATTTGAAAATCCTTTAAAGTGTCATTTTGTATTTGGCTATTTCTTCTGACTGTTTTGTTCATGGCTGCTGGTTTTGCAAACGCCCAGTGATTTCCTTAACTAAAAAAAAAAAAAAAGTTTACTAGGTGCTCACCTTCCATAGACTCTTACCATTGAATTTTTTCTAGATCCAAAGAATTTAAAGTCCCCCCCCCAAACCCTAGTTATATACAGGTAGTTGAAATACAAATCCTTGAGCATCAGATTTATGTTTAGAAAGTCTTAGGATGCTTTTTCTTCATCTAGAGTCAAGACTGAGGCCAAGGTCAAGGGTGTGTGTGTGTGTGTGTGTGTGTGTGTGTGTGTCTGTGTGTTTATACCTAGCACTACTATTTCATCTTAGCTTTATGTGTTATCCCACTGTCACCATTAATTCTTTGGTATTGGCTTTTGAATACAACTTCACAAATTCATACTTCTTTCTTATGTCTGATTGGTCTTCTAATTTTTTTGTAAGAAAATGTTATGGATTCAATTGTGAATTACCTTAGAGTTTTCTGTATAATACTAAATATATAAATGCTGAGACATTCGTGTCTAGTTCATAGTCATAAGAGGAAATCTTTCAGTCTTTCACTGAAATCAGCTGTGGGGATTGGGCAGACGTTCTATTACCCTGAGAAAGTTCCTCCTCTTCCTTGTTTGCTGAGTATTATGAAAATCTTAAATCAATTCATTTTCTTTCTTCATTTGTTTGGATGATGCTCATTTTTTTTCTTTTGCCCCTGAACTTTCCCTTTCTACATTCTTTCTTTTCTTCTTCCCTTCCTCCCTTTCCCTCTCTAACCCCCAAGTCCAGCTCTATGTTGAGCAGGGGAATTCTCCAAGCAACTTGCTTAAGTGAATCTGTAGAGCAAAGCATGTACTTCTGCACTGAGCTTTCTTTGTCCCTATTCTTCTCGTTCTCTTTAAATATTTCATTGGCTGATTATCATATGTTGAACCAACTTTGCATTCTTGGGATAAATCTATTAGGGTACTCTGTAACTCTCTTTATAAGATGTTCCCAGATTCAGTTTCCAAATAATTTGCTGTAGGCTTTTATGTCTATATTCATGACGGATATTGGTCGCTAATTTGTTTTGTTTTTTATAGACATGTGCCCTTCTATTTTTTGAAGAGTGAAGGCCTTGTAGTTAATTCTATCTTGAAATAATATCATTTCACTAGTAAAGTCTTCTGGTCTTAGGCTTTTCGTTGTTGGAGGGCTTTTGATTATGAAGACAATCTCATTTGTATTTAATAGGTCCATAAAAATTTCAATCTCTTCTAGGGTCAGTTAGGCAAACGTGTCTTTCTAATCAAATCAAATTCATTGATTTCATGTAGGTGCCTAATTTTGTGGGCATAATTTTTTTCACCTTACAGTTATTATTCTAGTTTAGTTAACATGATTACAATAGTGTTAATGTTTATAGTTTTGATATATAGTTACTGCTCTTTACTACCATCTGTATGCCCAAGACTCTCCATCACCACTTCCTTCACCCTCTTCATTTCCTCCCCCCACTGCTCAGTGATCTCAGTTTTGTAATTAAAGGCCAAGAATTTGTCATCATTCCAGATTATATTCCCTTATTTTCTCTATAAACCAGATATGAGTGAGATCATCCGGGCTTTTTCCTCTCTTAACATATTCTCAGACATACTTTGCTTATACGTGATAGCCTCTAGCTCTACCCATGTTGCAGCCAACTCCAAGACTTCATCTTTTCCTCTAGCTACATACTGTTCTGCAATATAGGCACATACCACAACTTCTCTTTCTCTTTTTTAACAGATATCACCACAGTGGGTTGTTTTTTGGGTTATGACTCAGGACAAAGTATTTTTTAATTTCCAAATGTTTGAGTTTTTGCCCTGATTTCTATTGTTAATTTTCATTTTCAAAGCATCATGGTCTTGGGGCTGGAGTGATAGCACAGCGGGTAGGGCGTTTACCTTGTACGTGGCCCGACCCAGGTTCGATTCCCAGCATCCCATATGGTCCCCTGAGCACGGCCAGGAGTAATTCCTGAGTGCATGAACCAGGAGTAACCCCTGTGCATTGCTGGGTGTGACCCAAAAAAACCGAAAACAAAAACAAAGCATCATGGTCTGAGCAGATAGTTGACATGATTTCTGTCTCCTTCATTTTATGGAGGTATGTTTTGTAACCCATCAGTATTTTGGGAATAGATACCAAGAAGTGAAATCACTGGGTTGTATGGGAGTTTTATTCTTACTTATTTGAAAAGTTTTCCCAGTATTTTCAACAGATATTGAGCTAGACAACATTCATACCAGCAGTGAAAAACGATTCCATTTTTCAAGACATCCCCACCAATACTGGGTTGAATCTTATTGTCATTTTGTTTTGCATGTCCCTGATAACACATAATGATATTTCTTCACGTCCGTATGTCATTCTGGGCTCAGGGGAGAGCACATATGAGCCCTTTAGTTTAATCCCCAAAAGGTCTTCCCTAACTCACCCTGGACACTTTAGGGTGTGGCTCTGGTGGCATCTCTGTGGGGAAAAAAGATTCTGCCTAAAAGTTTAAATGTCTTTATAGATAATTCTAATGTATAAGTGTTAAAGATAATATTATTAAATTTTATAGTATATTTTTATAAACTTAGAACTTTCCCTTACATTGCCTTTAATGTTTTGACAATGTAAGAAAACCAGGTGGCAACAGTAGTTCCATTTCTAAAGAGAAGGAATCTTGAGGGCAGCAAAGGTCAGGCACTCTTAGAAGACAGTTACACAGACTTTTGAGGCCCACACCAGCTGTGCTCAGGATGACTTACTCCTGCACTCAGGAGTCACTCCTGGTGGGCTCTGGGAACCTTAGTGGCCGGGGGGTCAAACCTGGTCAAAAGTGTGGAAGGCAAGTGCCTTACACTCCGCACTATTTCTTTGGCCTTGCCATTTACTTAGAATTTAAGAGCATCTATGTGTATCTAACAAAGAGGATAACTGGGAAAAATACCACTTTTTAATATTCTAATAGAATTAAAAATAACATTTTGTATTGTGTACTTCTTTGAAAGTTTTTCAAAGTTAATTAGACCCCCCCCTCAGGAAGATTTACAAACAGATCCCAGTGAAGATTTCAGAGTCCATAGAGTGCATGGAAATTACCCTCTCATACACTGCTTGGTTGCCTGTGATGTTTCCAATTAGAATTGCTTTCAAGATTTTATATCTTAGTCAGTTTAGTGCTGTAAGTACCTAATAGATTTGAGAGTACTGAGAATGAAATGAAAGTTCATAGTCTATATGTATTTGTTTCACTGGCACAGATTTAATTGTGTGTTGACACATGTTAAAGAGTTTTGCATACTCGTTCTCTCACTATAATGGACTTATCCGTCAAATTAAATTATTTGTCAATCTGGGTCTGGCCGTCTTCGTGTATGAGAGTTTGAGAAATTCTTCCCTCTTAATGTGCTGCATTCCACCAGGCTCCCAGAGATGGAACATAGGTGGAGATGACCATCCCTCAGCCCTTAAAGTTGGCCTGTTGTGGTTGGAGGAACTTACTGGTCAACTCTGGCAAAAGTATGTCCTTTACCTAGAGGCTAGTCAGGTAACTGTAAAGTGTCACATCAGAGCATGACAAAAGGGGATGGCTTCCCATTAATAGGACAGAGTCAACAGAGTATTACGCCTAGGGAATGGTAGTTGGTGAGAAGGAAATGGCATGCCTTTTCTGACGGGCCTGGTAAGTCACTAAATAGTCATGAGCTGTATCTGAAATTACAACAAGCTCTTCTTTTCAGTCTTATTTGTGTTTAATCACATCCAGATAAGTAGATTTGAAACACTGTAGATGGCTTTTATCAGAATGTTCAAATATGCATCTATTTTCTGGGCCAAGGTTTTGGTATCAGGCCTTGAAGTAAGAGATACTGGCTCTCTGCTGATACTTTGGCCTATGCTAGGATTTCTTTCAGTAGGTACTATTTCCTCCCTTTCTGAAGTAATTACAGAAGGCACCATGTTTATTTGGCACAAAGATTGTGATACAAAGTCCATGCATACGTATGAACAAGTTAGGGCTGGTATAGTCATAAAAGATAGTGCCTGGAGTCGTCTACATATCCTGAACAGTACAATCTAAAGCTTCTGTGACTTCAAAAGAAATGTTTATTCTTCTTTGGATTAGATAATGTGAAATTACCCTGCCTTCCCACTTCATGCTCTTTCATTAGTGTAATTTTTAGTGGCTTATGTAAACCACAGACCCTCATGAGGGATTTTAATTCTACTTTCAGGAACTAAGTATTGGAATGTTGTTATGTATATGACATTTAGTGTCAATTAGCCTAATTCTCAGGAGTTAAAAAAATATTCTTTGCCTCCTCACTTAATAATACTTTAAATTTGAATTAACACTAGCTGTCTTGAAAACTTGTAACTGAACCGTTTGTATCTGATAAAAGTAGAAGCTGAATAGTAAAAGATTTTAAATAGAAATAGGCCAATTTAATTCATTTGGTAATGGCCCAAAATACAAAAATAAATAAGAGCAGGACAGTAGTTATGCATACTTTCTGGTCAGTGACTGCTGGTGTGAAACTCAACAGAACTCCAGGTATGCCCCGGAACATTCCTAAAAATAATATCCTATCTACAGGGAAATATTCAGAGACTACTGTAAGAAGCATAGTTTTTCTAAGAACAAATTATTTCAGATCTAAATAATTCATAGAAATGCTATAAATAAAAGCAATCTATAAGGGCCCAGAGTGATAGAACAGTGGGTAAGGAGTTTGCCTTGCACACAGCTGACCCAAATTCAATCCCAGCAGCCAGTAAAGTCCCCTGAGTCCCACCAGGAATGACTGATGAGTACAGAGCCAGGAAGACGTTCTAAGCATTGCCCCACTGTGGCCAAAAACAAAAACAAAAAATGTTAGGGCAGATGTCAGTATATAAAAAGCAAGTATGTCTTTACAGTATTGTGAAATAATAATAATTCTGACACCATAGATCTCTTTCATCTCTCAAAGTACCTTGGGGACTTTCCACCTTGGTCCTTCAACCGCACTTTCAGAGTCATTAATAAAGTTTACTCTTTCAGAAAAGTCAATGAGTGAAAGACAGAAAAGATCACAGAACAGTTTTTGTTTTCATTTTGCTTTCTGTGTTTAGGCTTTAAATTACGGTTCCATGTTTTATATTTTGCTTTTCAAGGTAAGAAAAAGAAGTGTATATGCTAGGCAGAAATTACATACAGTATTAGAGATAAAGTAGAAAACTGAAAGAAAATCATATGACTCATGGGAGAAAAGAAGGGAGGCAGAAGATAATCAGCGACACCAGTCTCTAAAGCTCAAGTAGAGAGTAATATCAGAGACGGACTGAGGTGATGAGAGAGGGATAAAGTTTACACTTTGACATAAAACATATTCTGGGGACAGAATATACAGTCTAGCTACTGAACACTCTAGATCATGACTCCATGAGTAATTTTTTAATTTGTTTTTAAATAAATTTATAATTCAGTACCAGTAAACGGTTGGTTTTTACACCTACTTTGAATACTGATATATCTTATATTTATGAGTCGGGGCTGGAGCGATAGCACAGCGGGTAGGGCGTTCGCCTTACAAGCGGCCAACATGGCCGACCCGAGTTCGATTCCTCCGCCCCTCTCGGAGAGCCCGGCAAGCTACCGAGAGTATTCGATATGCCAGACACAGTAACAACAAAGTCTCCAATGGAGACGTTACTGGGCCCGCTCGAGCAAATCGACGATCAACGGGAGGGCCTTTACCTTTTTATGAGTTAAGTAAAAATTTCTCAGGCAAAAAGTAGGATAGTGAGTGAAAAATAGTTAAGAAGCCTTAATATATAACATAATGATGACAATTTACAAAATTGTGGTGGTATAAAATAACCTTATCAATACAAGGAACTTAAACACTATTATAATCATATTACCTAAATGATAACAATTTTAAATAAATAACAACTTTAAATGCTGCACTGTATATTTAAAAGCTTCAAAGCTTCTACATGAGAATATCTTAAATATGCTCATAAAGAAAACTGTATGCATGGTAATGATGTCAATTTTATTGTGATCAAATGCAGTATATACAAATGTCAAATAATGTTCTACAACTAAATGTATTATATGCCAGTTATTTATAAAAAAAAAAAAGCAAAAGCCCTCTACTTATTAAGCTACAGATAATAGGTGAATACCTCTTGATAATAATGGTGATATTCTCAAGAAAACATTAAATTTTTCTTTTATTATATTTAAATCATAAAATAGGAACATTTAACTTTTGTATTTCCATATAAAAAAAAATTCTCACAGAAGTAATGTCACGTCATTTTGGGGGAGAGGGTGTGGTGGTGCTTGGGCACGTCTAGCTATGCTCAGGGCTTAGTTCCTGGCTATGCTCAGGAATCACTCCTGGCAGGCTCGAGGACTATCTGGGGCTTCAGGGATCAAACCCAGGTCAACTGCATGCAAGATAAACAACCTACCCACCATACTATCACTCCGGCCCTGTCACGTTAATTTTTTTAACTGTTTTAAGACTCCTAGAAGTTTACAACAAAGTCTCTAAAGTTTAGTATTGCAGTTTTAAAGTAAAAGGCTTTTGTGCTATGGGCTAATAAAAAGTTCAAGAATCTTGCTTTTTTAAAATTCTAAATAAATAGTAGCACTATGAAATCCAAAACTGAATACATTATGGCACATGAAACTCTAAACCTAAACATTCCTATAACCTTGAACAAAGAAAAGAAGGAAGTGGAAGATAAGTCATCTATTTCCCTTCCTCTTTCTACTTTCCTACATGAAGTAAAAAATATAACTTATAAGATAGTTTAACTAAAGAAGCTAAAGGAATTTGATTTTATGCTATTTACAGTTCATCTTCTTTCACTTAGGACTGGGCTTCTCTAGAATAAGACATATTAATTGGGAAAAATGCCATTTTAACTTTTCAAAATGAATCCTGACATCTTAAATAACTCTAAAAAGTTTGATAGTCCTTTAAAACAGTAAAGTAAAACTCGAAGCCCAAATGTTTGGGTGCTGAATACCTCTCCTCCTCCACACACTCCTCAGGCACCCAGCTGCCTCCAGAATTAGTTCCTCAAGCCCGTGTGAAGTTCCCAGGCTAATCAAAAACCAATGTCTAGTGTGCACTGTATCCGATTAAGGAGGCTACATGCAATACAAAGAATGTTAGGTGAAAGTCTTAAGACCAGACACTACCCTCCACAACCAACAGTGTAGCTTTAAGTTCTTTCCTCGTCTATTTTCTCATAGTTAAATGAGGAAACTAAAATTAACTGCTACAAATAAGGGAAAATTAAAGACACGCTAACATTTTTTAAGATGTTGGTAATCTATATCAATTTTCAGTTAATACAGAATTTACCATATCTTCTGAAGAATTCTGAAAGTCTTAAACTTAATTCAATGCTTACCCACGACCCCCATTCCTATATTTAAACCCACATGCAATTCCTATGTAGTGATCAAAAAAGCAAAAATAGAATTCGCCTCAAAAACTCCATAACGGTCATCATAACTCCTGAAAAGAACACGGGTCTTGAAGATAGCTCAATAAGCAGGAGCCCAGACTGTAATCCCCACAGCATGTAGTGCCTGCTCTGCCAGCAGGAACATGTCCCAAACACCAACAAGTAGTGATGATAATAATAATGCATGCAATATTTACTAAGAGAGTCACTAACATGATAACAAATTTGGACTTGAATATATAAAGTGAAATTTCTCCTGCTAGAAATGTACAGGACTTTAAACAGTGATGTCCATTTTGAACACCATGAGTTGTTATAATAGGACCTTGTCCTTACAACCTCTTAACTTTCCTTAAGAATAAGGTTACATAGTGTCAAAAAGCCACATACATACAAACATTTGCTAATTCCCTTGTGCAATGTTTCTTAATTTCCCCTCTCAGTGAACTAAAAATCATGTATATGTAACACACTAGGTTTTGAAAAAAATTATTCATTTGGCTGGTATCAGAAAGATAGTGCAGTGGACAGGGTGCTGCCATCCACAATCACATCACATTCATCGTTCACATTCACATCCACAATCAGGATTCGATCCCCGGCACCCCATATGGTCCCCTGAGCTCCACCAGGAATAAGTCCTGAGCACAGAACCAAGAATAAGCTCTGAGCACAGCCAGGAGTGGTATAAAAATAAAACAAACAGGACAATCCTAAAAATTAATTCGCTTAGACTGAAATCCTAACAGTTTCTCCTTTGGACTGTATAAGCAGTATTTTGCTAAAAAATTAAAAATTAAAAATTTAACAACCAGTTAACCAGTCACTATAATTTAAACTATACTAGTTTTTTTAATTAAAAAAAACTTTTTAAACTCTTTAAATCTGCATTACTACATACATACTGCATACCATACCAGCTAATTATCTTACAAATGTCTATTACTGAATACAAAAGGGATTACTAAAAACATCTGTATAGTTAGGCATATGTACATCCTGCTTCTGAAAAATTCAAACCACATGTCCTACAGATCATGACTCAGTGCATCTTTTAAAAAAACAAAAAGTAGACCATTAACATTCAGTAGAAGAAGTTTTGTTACGACGGCCAAAGAATGAAAAAGTGGGTCATGGCCAGGGTACACAATCCCACTCTCTAGTCCTGAAACTGGGTACGTGAAAGTCATTTAAATACTATCTCAAAGCTTCCAGAAAGAATAGTAAAATCTAGACTAACCACTGAAAATACGCAATGATTATAAAAAGCTACAATCTTCCCTAATAATGACCCAGCTGCCAAAAATAATCACTGTCACTGTCCTCCCGTTGTTCATCTATTTGCTCGAGCGGGCCCAGTAACATTGTGAGACTGTTACTGTGTTTGGCATATAAGTAAGCACGGCATACAGGCAGGGAAAGGAGTATATAAGAAATATCTCTAACACAGTAAAATAAGGAATAAACGAATGTTAGGGAGGATAAATATTAGTTATTAACATAATTACATGACCTGTTACCCTCTGATCTGCTATGCCAGATTTAGAAATATCCTAGTACAAAAGAAAACACAATGTCCCTTTACCTAAAATATGAGCACCTTCAATACCAAACAGGAGGGGATAATGACATTTCCTCCTCCAGCACAGTAAGAAAATGAGGCTCCCTTCTTCCTGATGGCTCATTATCGAGACATCGGTGTGCCATTAAGCCTTGGTACTCTCAGTGACTCAAAAGAAAGCCAGGGTCAGATGAATAATTTCAATATCATTATTTTCTTCAAGATTAGGTACCCAGAAAATATACTAAGGAGCAACATTCTTCAATCCTTTTACACCTGAGGACTGGCACCAGTGTGCAGACCATTCTGAGGATCAGCAGTTTATAACCACTGTGGTACACAGCCAGTTTTCAACTTTTCCCTGTCTGCAGTGGTCCATTAAACTTTGGTGAGATTCCACTTGTTCCACTTGCTCTCTTCACAAGGTAACTCCAGCTAAACTGTTGGGGGGGAGGGAGGAGGACGACACCTACCAAGAAATGCAATGCAGCAGCAGCAACAAAAACACACTACTTATGCAGTCTCAACAGAAATCAAACAGGCTGGTAATTCAAATATTAATCTGGTGACATTTTCCATTCGTCTACATCAACATTTCCCAAAGTGGGCAAAACCATCCACTGTAGAGCTGGAAAGATCCAAGGGGAGCACTAGAAACCTTGTTGCAATTGAGGGAGCAGTTTCTATTTGTATTCTTAAAGCAAGTAGCTTTTCATGGGGTAACTGAGAAAAAAAATTTTCTGAAAAAGTGGAGAGAGGTCTAAAGATGTTGGGAACCACTGACCAAAACAATTCTTACCTAGATTATCCTCAAAGATCTCTATCCATATATTCTATTTTCTATAAAGGAAGGCAATGAAACACAGGGTCAGCCTGAACCTGAAAATCAGCTGAATAGCAGATATTAAATATGGTTGCTACCCAACCATTTTATAGTAAATTTAATAAATTTTTGTCTTCTGAACATCATCCAATTCAAAAACTCAGTATCTTAAAAAATATCTAACATTAGTATAGTTGGCCAAGTGATAAATGAGTAAAAACCAAACCTTACAAATTAAAAGGGACTTTTAATCTTGCTATAGAGAAAACTTTTCTCTATAAGAAATTACATCTGTAAAATGAATGTAATACGAGCAACAGTTATGACTCAGGGCATCAAAAGAAAGCAGCTTATTTAGCAGTAAAGAGGATTTCGTGGAAAAATAAAGACTGCAAGAAAGTCAACTACTTTTTAATTTGTTTGCTTTTCCATCACACCCAGCAGTGCTGGAGGTTGCTCCCGGCCATGCTGGGGAGACCATTCAGGGCCAAGGGTCGAGAACCAGAACCAGGCCTGTGGCATGAACCGCAGGTAAACTGTATTTTAAATGTGCCCTGAAAGATCCACTGTCAGTACACCAAGGGAGGCAGGTGTCTGCATTCTAAGCAAATGTAATAAGCTGAAAATTAATATTGAGTTGAGCTAGAGAAATAATACAGCAGATAAGGTGCTTTTTCTGCATGCGGCCAACCCAAATTCAATCCTCGATATCCCATATGGTTCCTTGGAGCACCACCAAGATTGATTCCTCGGTGTAGAGCCAAGAGTTAACACCTGAGCATCGCCAGGTGTGATCCAAAAACTTTTCCTAGAAAATTAATAAGAACCATGAAGAGTGCTGAAAATAACAAGTAACATACAATAAAAATATACCTAGAGATTGGTTGAGCTCATTCTGCAGACGGTCCTGAGAAGGAAAGGACAGACAGGGTTACAAGTCTGCCTTGCAAGGATTCTGGCTGGATCCCTGCTTCATCCCCAGCACCACACATACCAGAGTGCTGAGTCCAGCCTGGAGCGCCTGCAAACACCAGCAGATAGACCCTGATAATTCCCAGCACTTCGAGACATAAGCAACACCACATCCTCAGAAAGGATCCCAGGGGAGCTCCCAAAAAAAACATACACTACTCTTGGTTAAACAAATGAGGGTGACATGATCACATGTCCATTTCAGTAAAGAAAATGTATACTGGAAGGAACGGGAGAGTTAATTTGGTGTAGAGCCTGACCAGGGAAAGACCAGTTCCCATGAGAATAATTCTCCAAAGATATTAAGAACCCAGTTTAGAGCTAAACGCACTGAAAGCAAAACATATCCTGCACACATATCCTAAGTAAATCTTCTATCCATAAACTCAGAGAAGTACTGTCCTAACTCTTTCTCACATACCCTTTCCAATAAAAATTTCAAAATCAGTCTCTTTTCTTCTATTCAGCCTCAAAAAAAAAAACATGTTACAAATGAGTTACTGGAGAAAACAAATTATTGAAGTGACAAAACAATTCAGGTGGCATATCCTTTATTGTTGTGTTTTGTTTGTTTTTACATTGGGTTTTGGTCACAAGTGGCAGTGCCTGGGGGCTACTCCCAGTTTAGTGCTCAGAGAAGCAGAAGCGTGGGGTGCAAGGAATCAACTCCTGCATGCAAAGCACCCCCTCCGGCACCCTGAGCTATCTCCATGGCCCCAGAGGCGGCACAACCTTTGGAATCAAATATATTATTTGGTGGTAGGTATGGTAACTCCCGTAAACTATGTTATCCCTATCTAAAAAATAGTATCCCAAAATGACTTAAAATTGGGGGGAGGGGGGCAACCACACCCAGTGGTACTCAGCAGTTACTCCTGGCTCTGTGCTCAGAATCACTCCATACGGGATGCCAAGGATTGAACCCGAGTCCTCCATGTGCAATGCAAGCACCTTGCCTGCTATATCATCACTCAAGCCCCATGACTTACAATTTTGAGTTTTCATTTCCTTATCTCAAAGGGAACTACACAAGGTAATTAATGTTTAAGAAATGTTTTTTAGTGTGAGATTTTTAAAAAATCAAGTATTAACGTATAGTGACACTGGTTAAGAACTCAAAAGCATGACAATCAAACTCCATCCTTTCACTAAGGTCTTTCAGCCCTTAAACTGCTCACTGATAACCCTCCTCTACTTCCCACCCACTGGGCTCCACTGTTCTGCTCTTATCAAAATGAGCAGTAAAAAGCAGCTACACAGAAACATTCAGAGAACATTTTAATAGCAAGAGATGCCCAGGCTCGTTGTATCCACTTTACTTTCTTCTTGAGCAGCATTTCTTAACCAGAGGCCATATGGCCCCAGAGGGCCCCAGGAATATTCCAAGAGGACCACATGTGAAAATCAAGTAAACAAGGACTTGTGGCAAAAGATGGGGGGAGGGGAAGAGCCAGCAGGAAGGAAACAAGGTCGGAAGGATCCCAGTCAGAAAAGGGTTGAGAAACACAGCTCTAGAGGAAACAGGTTAAAATGACACAATGCAAACTACCAGAATTGGAATTAGCAGCTGGCCCAACTTCAAGTTTAATCTTTTTCCAATAGCCACCTCTAAGAAGGCATCATTTCAAAGATTTAATTAAATATTTAAATAATTATGCAAAGTAGAAAGAATCCTTTTGTTTGGGAGGGAGGGGAGCACATAAGGCTGTGGCTCAGGATTTATTCCTGTCCGCACGCAGGGAACACTCCTTGGAGGTGCTCAGGAGACAATACGGGGTTGCCAGGAATTGAACCCAAGTCAGTCACAGGCAAGGCAAGTGTCCTACCCACTGTACTATCACTACAGTCCACAGCAACTGTTTCTTACTTTAAAATAATATTTATTCCAAAATGACTAAGACTTACTGTTACATGAATTCTACAATACGGGTACAAATCAAAAATTTCAAAAACAAAGTCTCAGTAGAAAGACCCAACAACCACTTTGCTGCAGAGAAACTTGACACTCTTGGTAGAAATGTGCTGACTGCTTTTATTCGTAAAGATGATACACACAAAGGGAGAACCTCCAAATTAACTAAGTGCCCAACTACTTAAAATGACTTTGTCATTAACCACTCAACTTCCAGCTCAGTACCATAAAGATAACAAACTTTTGGGGGAATGAATGGTTCACCAGACACAGGACAAACAAAAAAATGACAAGTCCCAAGTCCTCAAAAATGCTCCAAATCCATAAAGATGAAACATTACAAAACTCTGAAACTGTTATGTAAGATGGTTAATTTCAGATTACATGTCAAGAAGGAGGCCATCATTTTGGTAGCTACCCCATGTGTATAGTGAATGTTTTAGTTCAATTTCTGATAAAAGGTAAAGGTAAAGGCCCTCCCGTTGATCGTCGATTTGCTCGAGCGGGCCCAGTAACGTCTCCATTGGAGACTTTGTTGTTACTGTGTCTGGCATATAGAATACTCTCGGGAGCTTGCCGGGCTCTCCGAGAGGGGCGGAGGAATCGAACTCGGGTCGGCCATGTTGGCCGCTTGTAAGGCGAACGCCCTTACCCGCTGTGCTATCGCTCCAGCCCCAATTTCTGATAAAAAGGAAAATAGAAGAGAGGGCGAGCCAAGACAAGACACGAGATTAGTAAAGAACACTGAAGACCCAGAATGAACGTAAGAACAGATATTTAATAGTAATAAAATGAGGGGCATTTTTGACGTTTTTTACAGCAGACCCCATGAGGGAAAGATACCAAAAATAGTAATTTTAAATAAATATGTATTCCGGGATCAGAGTGATAATACATCAGGAAAAGCCTAAACACAAATGGTGTGGCAAAACAAAACACAAATATACACATATACACACACACATTTCAGCAGACACTCAAGATTATATTCTAGAAGATATCCCTACAATACAAAAGATGATTCAGATTCTATGTAATGAACTTTTTCACAAGGAACTTTCATTTTATTGTGAAAGAGTATTTCAAAAATTTGCACCACCAGGAGTAGACCCTTGAGCAAAGAGGCAGAAACAGCTGCTGAGCAACACCGGGTGTGGCCAAAAACACAAAAAAGAATGACATGCTGGCCCAGGACTAATAGCACAAGACCTTAAAGAACTGCTCCCTTACAAGCCTATGGTCAGCAGTTCAAATCCCTGGTGTTCTACGTGCTCTGAGTTCAAGTTGGCAGCTCTGCCCTTCGAGCCTAGCAGTCAGTTCTCTGCAATACCTGGCACAAGTGATTTCTGGCCACTCCACAGTCCTGTGTAGGTACCACCCAAAGGGGTGCACCACGATGAAAAAGATGTTTGAGCACCACAATCCGAAAGTGCAACCTCTGACAAGCATGTGTTTGACCAATGTTGGTCAGCAACAAACACTGACTCGTGCACCTCAACTACAAACGGGAGCCCAAGTGGGAATCTACAAGCACTGCAACCAACGGAGAACAAGCCCCGGGCACTCAAACCTGAAGAGAGCCATTGGACAGTCACACTGTCAGGGGGGCTGTAAACCCCCAGTCATTAGAACAATAATGAAGGAAAGAGAAGTCAACAAGGTTTTTTAAAAAGCATAATGAACAGATAGTTCAAAGGTCTTGGAGTATGTCCTGCTTGGAGAAGCCTCATTCAATCCCCTGCACTGTACAGACAGTCCAACACAGCCAGGACCATACCCCACCCCAGCCCCAACAAACACACACACACACATAAACCCAGAGTGGCTGGAAATAGCCCCTAAATACCACCAGGTTTGACACAAAAACAAAAACAAAGCAAAACAAAAACAGCAATTAATACTGAGCCTCTAGAATTTTACTATCTCTTAGGAGAGATGAGAAAAGAATAGTAATTAACCATCTTTGTGTTTCTGAGTGCTTACATAATTGTATCTTAAGACAAACGATAACAATGTGATGAGAAAAAAAATAGCCACAAAGGATCACAGGTAGTCAAGGAGTTGAATTACACAGGCAAAAGCTGAGTAATAGGCAAACAGATGATCTGGCAACAGGTCAGGGAATGTAATGCACTATAGATAAAGGAAGTAATTATTAAGAAATAAGATTTTAAAAGGTAAGAGACTGAGCATGGATAATCATTACTGCCAACACCCCCTCACCCCACCACCAAAAAAAAAAAATTGGGGGCAGCTGCAGTGATAGCTCAGTGTGTAGGGCGCTTGCCTTGCACGTAGCCTACAGGGGTTCAATCCCTAGAATCCCATTTGGCTCCCTCAAGCACCACCAGGAGTGAGTGACTCCTGAGTGTAGAGCCAGGAGTAAACCCTGAGTATCACTGGGTGTGGCCCAAAAACTTAAAAAAAAAAAAAGACTTCACACGGTCACTAAACTTCACTCCCTCCCCCATCTTCTTGAAATACTGCGACTTCAAAGCCTGAGATTCTCCAGCATCCTCCTACCCCTCAACAGCTTTTTATTCTTTGCTGCCTTACCCAAAATTAAGGCTCTCAGGTCTGGTTCCTGGATGAGCAGAAATAGTACTAGGGAGGAAACTGGCAGGAATGCAAATCAGGAGGCCAGGCTCACCAATCTTGTTTTATCAGGCCCTCCCAAATCACTCTGATGAATGTTAATGTTTCAAACTAATATGCTGGAGTCCTCCAAGAACAGCCGCATCTTCTCATTCTGCAGTTTCTCCCTAAATCCATCCTCTCCTACAGCCCTAAATAACAACCAAAAACACTCACTAATCAAAAGTACCTATCTCTAAACCCAGACACCTTTGCTAAATCTCAGAATACTCAAATTCTCAATCTGACATTTCCCTGCCTTCTCTAAGGTCTATATGCCTACATATTGGAGGCCTTACTAATCTCTCACCCCCAAAATCTGATTCTTACTCTATTCTTCCCATTCTCAATAAAAGCTACCACCATTCATAAGCTACATAAATCATTCTCGAACCCCTTACAATTACCACTCCTCATCTAATCCACATACAAATTTTCACACTGCCACCATTTAAACTAATCACCTAATTTATGCACCTCTCGATCATTCTCTATCTAGCAACCACCATGATCTTTCAAAAACATAAATTGGGGAATATCAGTGTACTAAATTTAAATCCTTCCTTGCTTCCCCTTATATTTTCAGATAAAAATCTAAAATCTTCACCATGGCATGTCCTGGGCCTGGTCACCTCCTCAATATCATCCTCGGTCCTACTTCCCAGTGACTTATACACTCCAGCCCACAGCTCAGGGCAAATTTCACTCCTAAAATTCTTCCCCATATAGGGAGTTCTGTGGGCTGGAGCGATAGCACAGCAGTAGGGCGTTTGCCTTGCACGCAGCCAACATGGCCGACTAGAGTTCGATTTCTCCGCCCCTCTCGGAGAGCCCCGCAAGCTACCGAGAGTATCTCGCCCGCACGGCAGAGCCTGGCAAGCTCCCCGTGACGTATTCGATATGCCAGGCACAGTAACAACAAAGTCTCCAATGGAGACGTTACTGGGCCCGCTAGAGCAAATCGACGAACAACGGGAGGGCCTTTACCTTTATAGGGAGTTCTACTCTACACCACTTTCACACTGGTGCCTTTATCTAACTTAACCTCGCATCTCAGATTTCTGCCAAAATATATTTAAAATAGAAAAAACTTCTGATCCTCCAAAATAAACTGATTCAAGTTATTACAAAACCCCATGCTTTTAGCTCACAACTCTCAAAATTGCTAACTAAGCATTCTTAATTTCTGTTTAACATTAATCTACATTAGACAGCAGGTTCTATAAGGCTAGAGAAGTATGTAGCTGTCCACTATTCACGCAGCACTTAGTACAGAACACAACACACCAACAGCATCTGATTGTTATAAGTAGTAATACTTGACTGTCTCTGGTCTGTCTTTTCTCAGGATCTGTAGCTTACAAATGATTTGGGAGTCACAGACAATTTCTGTGAATGTTATCATGCTAACATCCATCATTTTCCTAGAGATTTATAGGACAAAATCACATGCATTTCTCTGTACCTTCCAGTTAAAAATAAGAATTAGTTAACATTTACTCTAAATTCATTCCCCCTAATCTAAGCAGTGAACTCTAATGGTGCTGAGTTACTCTGACATAACTCTAGCAAAATTCTTGGGCTCCAATTACTGAGTTTCAACAACCTTCTTTGTTCATTTCAGAATTCTTTTTTTGTTTCATTTTCGGGGGGGGGGGGGGGGTTGTGTGTCACATCAAGCAGTGCACAGCTACTCCTGGCTCTGTGCTCAGGGGTCACTCCAGGCAGAGGTCAGGGAACCATATGCATTGCCCCAGGGATCAAACCCAGGCCAGCCACATGGAAACCAAGCACTTTAATTCCAGTACTATCTCTCTAGCCTTGCATGCCAGAAATTCTTATCTAAGCAACCATATTCAAAAATACTGTACCTTGCAGCCCCCCACAACCGAATGTTAGAGTACCATAATATATTACTGATAGTATCCCAGTTCTAAGCTCCCTCACATTATTTAGTCCAATGATATGTAAGCACCAAAGACTTTTTAAAAATAGTCCCCCCTACAGCAGAATCAACTTCTTCCTATTATCAGTCAATATTAAATGCCTCTGAATAGCACAGAAGGCTGACAGAAGCTCGCAGTCAAAACAAAATAGTATGCTTTAATAGAAACTTGGCAGCTTACACTGAATTGCAAGTGTCTAACAATTTAAAAATATTTCAAGCTGAAACGTACCTATACCTCTACCTCATCTCTATAGCCCAAATTTGGACTTGGTTAGCATGTCCCCCTGAAATTGTGTTTTAGTAAACCCATGAAAAAGTCCCACTTTGATAGCAGTCCTCTAAACTTTGAGTAGATCCTAAAAAAAGTGTAATTTTCACCATGCTCAAGCATAAAAAAATATATTTGACTAGAAAAAGATACAAAACATTTCAGCAATCAGTTCAATGCTTCGTTATAATACAACTGAAGAATAGTTGAGAATCTGTTTTTATGATCTAAATATGGGGGTAAGCAGGTAATATCGAGGCTACAGCACACATCTTGTTGCATACACGAAATCCCCAGTTCGATCCCTGGCACCATAAAAGCTTCCTGCTGGATACAGCTGTTGGCCTGCACAGCATATCATCAAGGCGTCCTCATCAGGAATGGTTTCCCAGGGACATACGCATCACTGGGGCCCACTGAAGTTTCACAAAATTTTTTTTTAATTTAGTCCCACAAATTTTTTTAATTTAATGTATACTATATAGATAATAAGTGCGTGTAAATATCTGAATACAAATATAACAGACATATAGTTGATCATTATTTAAGAATTCCATAAACTTAAACTCACCTAAAATTCATTCCTATGCCCAAAATCAATACAATAGCCCCAAATCTGCAGTAGTACTTTGACTGTAACATGAAACATGCACATACTACTGGATATTTTTAATGGGGCAGCTGGAATCAGTACTGCAACATCACTGGTTTTCTGCCTTCTAAACTCAGACTACAAGCAAATGATTCTTTCAACGTCTAGTTCGTGTCATATATTTCTTATATCTGTATTTTTAACTTACTTTGTTCAGTAACTGGCTGGAGTGACAGTACAGTGGGTAGGGCATTTGCCTTGCACGCAGTCCACGCAGGCGGGCTGAGTTCGATTCCTCTGCCCCTCTCAGAGAGCCCGGCAAGCTACCGAGAGTATCTCGCTCCCAAGGCAAAGCCTAGCAAGCTACCGTGATGTATTCCATATGCCAAACAGAGTAACAATAAGTGTCATGATGGAGACTTTACTGAGCCTGCTTGAGCAAATCGATGAACAATGGGAGGACAGTGCTACAGTGCTAACATGACTGTGAAGGGCCCAGAAAGATAGCTCAAAGAACTGGAGTGCATGCTTCACCTGGGGACCCGTAGGTCCAGTAGCCATTCCTCCCAACTAGAGTCAGGAGTAGCAACCTGGGTGTGGCCCCAAACCAAACAATTCCTCAATCATAGTGCCAAAGTACTATCTAGCACAACACCAGCACAAGAAAGCTTGTGTATATGAGATAATGCTTCTTTTAAGCATGAATTAGTGTCACTGGCCATTAGCTCAATATTCATATCGCTTAGTCAACAATATATACATCTTCAATTAGAAACACACATAAAATTATGTGTATACATGTAAACACTATTGGGCTGGAATGATAGCAAAGTGGATAGGGCATTTACCTTGCGCGCAGCCAACCCAGGTTCAATTCCTCCGCCCCTCTTGGAGAGCCCAGCAAGCTACTAAGAGTATCTCGCCCGCACGGCAAAACCTCACAAGCTACCCGTGACGTATTCGATATGCCAAACACAGTAAAAAGTCTCACAATTTGTTGTGAGACGTTACTGGTGCCCACTCGAGCAAATCGATGAGGAACGGGAGGACAGTGCTACATGTAAACAACAAAAAGTGTGAGCAAAGGCTTGAGGTATCCTACTCCTGTATTTCTCCTCAGAGCAATGGTTCTTCTGTATTCACACTCACCACTCAAGAACTAAGAAGAGGGGCCAGATTATAGCTCAATGGCAGAGGGCAGGCTTTACATGTGCATGGTCATGAAAACCCACATAAGTGACCAAGAAAAAGGGAAACTAAATACAGAATATACATATTACTAAATATGTGTTGCGTGTGTAAGTATGGGGGGAAGGAAGGAGAGAGCATCACATTTATTTTAGATTCAAAGACACTGCAGAGGTCATTCAGAGTTAGCAGGCTATGTTTCCAATAGCATGACAAAAACACTTCAGGGCACATAATCTATGAGGTCTAGGCCCCTTTATAAACAACGCTGATTCAAAGCAAGAAGTATTAAAAACTTACTAAGTTTGTGTTCTGGTCAATCATAGCTTCCTTCTACCCTTTTTTTCCACTCAACGGCATACCTCCCCCTAATTCACATATTCTGAACTCAAAAGCCTTTTTGCCAGTAATTTCTCTAATGGCATAATGATGCAAACAACTGTCAATTACTGAATCCAGCTTGTGCTTAAATGTCTTACTTAAATTGAGGCATTACTGATTTGGAAGGGATGAGGGATATTAAAGTACCTGAGTACAGCGGGCAGGGCGCTTGCCTTGCATGTGGTTGACCAGAGTTCCCACCCAGCATGGTATCTATCCTGGCCCATGGCTTTGAGCACCGCTAGGAGTGATCTCTGAGCGCAGAGCCAAGAGTGAGCCCTGAAAACCACTGCCTGCAGCCCAAATACCAAAAGAGCGGTCATGATGGAGAAGGAAACCAAATACATATCATTTCTGTTGTGCATATGCTGGGAAGCAATGAAATATACCAGGAAAGAAAATCTGGATTTGAGCCTCTCCTCTGGAGAAGGCTGAAAGCCTAGTACCAGAAGTTATCACGGGATGAAGTCCCATCTTCCAAAAGACTTTCTAAATCCCTGCTTCCTTCTAGTATTTGATTAGGAGGCTGTCCAATAGAAATGGCAAACCTATGTTAACGGGGCACAGTGACAGCAGCAGTTTGTGGGAGGTCTGGAGTGTTAAGTGAGGACACCCCTTCTGGAATTTTTATTTTCATTTCACAGTACGACTTCTATGATAGGATATGCTTAGCAGTACTAGAAGCTACAAATCAGAAATCCAGTAATGAGAAATGAGGGCTTTATTTCTAGTAAATAAAAGACCTCCTAGAATTCAGTAAAATGGGCGTAACGCCACTCAAATCAAGTGCAAATAAAGTCCAGCAAGTCAAAGAAGGAAGACATCGGGGTTAGTATCTGCATCATCTCAAAACCCAACACGACTTGAAATCCATGTAAATTTTTTTAAAGGGGGGAGGGGGGGGCGTACAGCACAGTTAAAAAAAAATAAACATCAAGACCAACCACCAAACACTTATTCTTTTGAGAAGCTAAACGACGCCCTTTTGCAAACCTCTCCAAGGTCCAGCCAGGAGATAGGGGACCCACGGACATCTAACACCTGCCCCCCCAACAATTTCTACATGACACCTCTGGCGGCTACTTCGGAGGGCGGGGATGGAAGGGGACCCGCGGTTTCTCTTTGGCGCGGATCCGCTTTCCGCGTACCCTGCGACAGACACGGGGCAGAAACGCTCTCCGGGAACGCCAAGGTCCGGCGGACGGAGGGACGGGGCGACCCAGCTCCCGTCTCCCAGGGTCTCCCCGAGCCCGGGTGGGGAACCCCGGGAAGGGACCGGGCCCGGGTCCAGCAGCTGCTTGACCCCCGGGGTCAGCTCTCTCGGTGGGGGGTCGGGTCGGGGGTGGGGGGGGGCTAAGGTCAAGAGCGTGGCCGTGCAGCCCGGGGCGCCGAGGACCCCGGCGGGGCGCGCGGGGCGCGAGGGACACGCGCGAGCGCGCGCGCGGGGACCGCTTGACAGGCGCGCGCCGAGGCGAGGCGGCCGCTTCCGTCGCCGACTCCGAGCGCCCCGCGGGTGCGGGCAGCGGGTCCGAGTAACCGCGGGTCCGAGCGACCCGCCGCCAGGTGAACCGTGGGGGGCGGACCCCGCGGGGCCCGGGACACCCCCCCCGCCCCGACTCGCGGCCCCTCCGCGCGCGCGCGCGGAAAGCGCCGAGCCCCGGAGGGCAGCGAGCGCCGAGCGGCCCCGCCGCGACACCGCGCCGCGCCGCCACCGCGGTGCCCGCGCCCGGCCCGGCGTCCCAGGAGGGTCGGCAACCGCCACACACACCCCTCCTCCTCCTCCTCCTCTTCATCCTCCTCCTCCTCTTCATCCTCCTCCTCCTCTTCATCCTCCTCCTCCTCCTCCTCCTCCTCCTCACGGGCGCAGCCGCTCACGCGCCGCCCGCACCTGCCCGCCCGGCCGCCCGCCCGCGCGCGCCTACCTTCGGCCAGCGACTCCTCCAGCGTGACCTGGTGGCGGCCCACGGCGAACACCCGGACCCCCACGGACGAGCCGCCGGAGCCCACGCCGACCCCGCCGCCGCCCGCCGCGCCGCCGCCGCCGCCGCCGCCCGCCGTGCCGCCGCCGCCGCCACCGCCGCCGCCGCCGCCGCCGCCCTCGGAGCGGGGCATCCGCGAGAACTTCTTCATGGTGGCGCGCGCCCCGCCGGCCCCGCGACTGGCGGCCGCCCCGAGGTGCGAGCGCTGCGGCCCGCCCCGCCTCACATCCCGCGCGCGCGCCGCCCGCGCCGCCCGGGCTCGCCGGCAGCAGCTGCCGCGGCGGGGAGGGCGGGGCGGGGCGGAGCGGGGTGGGACGGGACGGGGCGGGGCGGGGCGGGGAGGGGAGGGGAGGGGGCGGGGCGAGCGCGCGCGGGGCGGAAGTCGGGGGCGGCCCCGGCGAGGGAAGGAGTGAGGGGGCGGGGCAGGGAGGCCCGGCTCGGGTCGCGGCGGCCGCCCGAGCTGCGCGCCGCCCGCCACTCGCGGCTGTTTGGCGGCGACGCCGCGGCGAACGCTCGCCCCTCCTCCCCCCCCCCACCACCACCACACTCCCCACGCCCCGAGCCGGGCGCCCCGCGCAGGCGCGCCGCCCGCGCCGCCGGAAGTGACGGTTCCGGCTCTTGTCACGTGGGAGGGGGCGCGGGGAGGGGGGGGCGCTGGGGGGGGGCCGGAGGGAGGGAAATGAGGATGCGGACCGCTGGGCGGGAGGGTGAGCTCTCGGGATGCACCCCGGTTCTTTGCGGGGGGGGTTCCTCTGCAGAAAGGCGCCCCGGGAAGGCCAGGAGGGCTCTGCGTCGGGAGTCGGGATGTCACTCCGAGCGCGTCCCTGCCGGCGACAACTTGACGCCTCTTCCCAGAAGCGGCTTGCACCGGGCAAAGTTTCCCGTGGTCCGGGCCGGCGCGCTGGTGCGGCGGGTAAGGGCGCTGGCCCTGGCAAGGCACGCAACGCCAGTCGCCCCCCGACTTCATCCCCGGCATCACATCATCGGGTGTGATGCCCCGGGGACACCCACTGTGATTCTCAGCATCACATTGCGTGTCCCGAGCTCGCCTGCAGTGACCCCACCACTGAGCGGAGCTCCTGGAGAAAGTCCTGAGCGCCCCACCTCCCACTTCTCCCTCATCCCGCCCTCCTCTCCTCCCCCCCCCCCCGCAAAAAAGAACTTTGCACTTTTTCGAGACGATCCCCACTGAGAATCAGCTGCTCGCCCACCTTTGGTGGGAAGTGGGAGCAGCCCAGAACGACCACGGATTCGGGGAACCTGACTTCTGCAGTCGCGGGGTTAGCTAGTGGGGAACAGACCCTCGTTCCGGGAAGCTCCAATAAAAATGACTCTAGACGTGCTTGCACCAGAGCCTGGGTGCAGTGCCGCAGCCACGTGAGGGAGAATAAGTATGAGCCCTTTGCAGATGGTCACCTTGGACAGGGAGCCCAGCGGACTCGCCCAAGGTCGTCCGGTTGCCGTGGCAGCGCGGCTACTGCAAGATCCATCCTTCAGTACCTGAATCTGTACTTTGAGTCATTCTGGAAAAAAAAATGGTTGAAACACCAGCATATTTCCAGAGCAATATTCTAGCCGTTGTTTCCCCACCCCACATCATTTTAATAAAAACTGCCCCCTTTTTTTTAAGCAACTTTTCCCCCATTTCACAAACTGTGGGAATCTCAACTTCAGAATTTCTCTGGGTGAGACAGATCAAGGGAACGTGTGTGAGACAGACATACAGGAGTGATGAAGAATGACAAAATGGGAAACATCTGTGTCCAGGGCAACGAGTTCTCAGCTCCAGCCTAGTATAATTCACCAAAATGAATTATAGGCCCACTGTGGCCAGAGGCCCTAATTTCTTAAGCGAGGCCAGAAATTTGGATTTGTTTCTAAATGAGCAGCTCCCCAATTTTTTTAAAGTCAGCCAAATAGTGTCTGCAGAACTCATCTGCAAATTCTGTGGAATTCAGGGCACAGGCTTCTGTCTCCTGCCTTACTTCTTTATTCACTGTTTCAGTGAGATAGAGGCAAGAGCGTTGGAAAAGTTCTAAAGCTGTTTAAGCCAAAGAGAAACATCAAATCTTCCATTCTTTGTTCTCCTCTGCTGTTTTGAAGAGAAGCAATTTCAGCCCACACTTAAGTGGTTCTCTGGATTTAGTCATTCTTGATGCATAACCCACTGAGCTAGAATTCTTCATCCAGAAATCTGACCTTTAAAGTACATTCCAGCTCAATGGAAGTCAGATTACACGTCAGATGATTGACATGATGTGACAATTGGGGGTTTCCATTGAGGAATGAGCTGACCATGTTTCTTATTCTTGGGGATTCACGGTAGAATCTCATTCTTACAATCTTTCAAAAAAAAACCCCTTTATTTTTTCGTAGAATAATGGAGAAACGATCATCTCATGCAATTCAGAACAGGAATCAACCTAACACAGTTTGTGCAGAATTCAACTCCACCTGATCACACCCCAAGAATAAAGACTCCTAGCAACTAACTTACTACAATCTCTGTGGTAGAGAAAATCACTTCTATGTATCCAGATCATCTGACTTTATGGTATGGGAGTTGTTCATTAGTTTTAAGGCAGGGACCCCTCACAAAATCCGAATAATGCCAGCAATGTGTTCTTTATTTTTACCAAGAATGCGATAAAATTTGAATGCCATCAGCTCTTCAGGTTGGTACTGTATCTCATAACAACTTCATAGATTAAAAATGAGCATTTGGACTAGAGAGACAGTATAAAGATTAAGACATTTCCCAAGCAAGCAACTGCTACCGACAGCCACTCTGGTTTGAATCCCAGTCAGGTATGGCCACTGAGCACGACAAAGTGAGTCCAAAAATGAACATTCTTGGGTCTAAATTAAGAGGCAGTACAGGAGTTAAATTTCTTTAGTCTTTTTTTCCTCCTCTCTGGTGGGCTTTTAGGTCACAGCTCTGCTCAGGGATCTCTCCTAGAAACCTCAAAGGAACATATGCAGTGCGAGGGCTTGAACCTTGGTCACCATGGGCGAGGCAAGCTCCCAACCTCTTGTACTTCCTCTCCAGCACAGAAGCTAAGTCTCTTGCCTTATATGCAGCTGGAAGGTTGGATCCCCGAAACCATACCTGATTCCCTAAGCACCAAACCAGGGGGAAAAAAACTGTTCTTAAGCCAAATTTGTAGAAATAGAATGGTTGAATAATTTAATTTTTTATCATTTTAATTTTTAGTACATATCTTTGAAATATTTACATTTCTACTACAAAAATAGTTAGAACTAGACATATAATGAAGACTCTCTTTTTAAACATTGCTTCGCTTTGCAAAGTTTCAGGTTACAATAGCATGATAAACAGATGATTCTAGTAATAGATTCTTAAGCAGGAAGGATTTTGACAATAAGGGAGCAGGAGATAACTGTTACATTTTTGTCTTAGACTGCAAAATTATGACCCTTTTTGTTACTTTGACCCCCTGTAACTCTCAGACATGTGAATAAAGTAAGTGAACTGACTGAGCTAAAACAGTATATGCATATCATATAAAAGCTTATTCCCATGACTCTAATTACCTTTATAAGTCATTTCTTCCAGTGCCTAATTAATCTTTTTCCCCTCACTTTCACTTTCCCTTTGCTACTATGTTTTTATCATTAACCATGTTACATTTTGCTTCTAGAACTAATTATTCTAACTGCCTAATATGTATATACATACTTAAATACCCTTGTTTTTCCTTTCCAAAAAAAGGTCATAAAGTCCATTAAAAGAATATGGACATGTCTCCACTGCTAAACAACTATTTTTTTTAAATATCACCAGAATTTAAATCCTGTTAAAACTACTCAGCCTCACCACTATGCCTTGTAAAAATCCATAATACAGCTAAGATCAATCCGTCTGATACCACTCAGTTCCTAATAGGGAAAGTGAACTCATTTGGCATAAAATACTTCTCAGTGACAGAATTTTCCCTACAACTTCACCATGCCTTAAAGAATAACCTACCGAAGATTGGCAACTTAACCACCAAGCAGTGCTATAATCCTCAACCCATCTTCAGGAAGCTGAAAGAGCGTGTGGGAATGGATTCTACCATGTAGAAATCACCTCAGTCTCACAATTTTGGACAGACATAATTCCTCTCCCCACTAAAGTGTTATGTGTTCTAGAATAGGGCTTTACTCACATTCCTGGGGATGTTTCTGTCCTCCCTTTTCTTACAGTTCTTTCATTTTCCTCCTATGATTGAGCTACCAACTTGTTTGCAGTCACATTTATCAAAACCTTTAGCAGAGTATAAAATAACCCTCATTAGACCAGTGTTAGTCACAAGTGCATTATGTATTAACCAAGTAAAATTTAGTCTTAATGTTAAGATTTTTTACAATGACAGTATCCATATTCATATTAAATGATTTAATACTAAAATATGTTTTTTCTACTTTGCTATTAAGAATACTTAATAGCATTCTTAATGGGGCTACAGTGATAATACAGTGGGTAGGGTGCTTATCTTGCACAGGGCTGACATGGGTTCGATCCTTGGTACCCCATATGGTTCTCTGAGCCTGCCAGAAGATAACCTGGATTCAGAGCCAGGAGTAAGCCCCGAACACAGCCAGTTGTGGCTATAGTAAAAGTTAGATAGTAAAAGTTAAGGCATTTGCCATGCACATTGTCAATCTCATTTTGATCCCCAGGGCAAGAAATGATTCCTGAGCAGAGAACCAGAAGTCAGCCCTAAACACTTGCCAGCAGGCTCCATCCCCATAAATAATGCTTATGCAGGGCCAGAGAAACAGCTCAATGGATTGGAGTGCATGCTTTGTATACAGGACTCCAGAATTTGATTCCTGGCACCAGATGCCCACCCACCCACCGAGGACCAAGTCAGGAGCTGACCCAAAATAAGAAATCCCCCCCCCCCAAATATATTCAGACTTTCCTTGAAAATGCAAAGTGAAAGAGGTGGTAGCTCCATTCTTTGTTTTGTTTTCTATTTTTATTTTTTGGGTTTTTTTTGTTTGTTTTTTTGCTTTTGGGGTCACACCCGGCAATGCTCAGGGGTTACTCCTGGCTTGTTACTGGGTTGTGCTATTCTATTACAGTGTATTGTCTTCAGGTCTCCACCTGGCAGGATGGATGATAATGGAACACATGAAGTTTGGGGGTACAGAAAAGCAATTCTCCTAGGTTTGGAAGTAGGAGAAAGTGTAGAATTCTGGGACCGGAGAGGAAGTATAGTAGAGACTTGCTGTCCACACAGCCAACCCAGGATCCCAGGTTAGATCATATTCCCTGTCCCTCCATATTCCCCTGAGCACCACCAGGTGTGACCCCAAAACAAACAAACAAAAAGAGATTAGTCACTCTTAGTACATGTTTCAAGCGTAAATGAAAATTATATTCCTATATGTAATATCTCCATGTCTTAAGTTATATTTGCAAATTGCTCGTTGTCAACCTTCCGTTATATTATTTGCATTCTGCTCTAAAAATAATATTCCGAGAAATCACTCTATAGGGATTACTCTGCTTTTTTTTCTAAAGCTTTTAGCTCTTCATGCTTAATACTGCACCTCGTTTCCTTTATCTGCTGACAGCAGGGAACCCACTTTTATGAACAGATAAAAACCTTTTCCCTCCTTACCATGACAGCACCCAGCTAATGCTTACTGATAAGCTAGTAGCAACTAGTCAGAACATCTACAGACTATGAAAGTAATTTACACTCTTGAGTATAAATGTAACCTACAAGAGAAAGAAGCTCTATAGCTGAAATTCACGTGTTAACATTTAATTAAAGCCCTTTCATTATTATGCACAATGAAATATCCTCTGTAGTGTCCCCACGTCGTGTCCAGAAAAGCCCATTCATTGTCACCTTTCCTTACGTGTATGTTTGTGTTCTGAGGCAGTTCAACACTGAAATGTTCCTTGTATACTGATAGACACCAAATTTAAATTTTGCAAACATAAGTAAATGTGCCTGGTCTTTGAAAATGTATCTAACTATATATTTTAACCAAATAAATGATTTAAAAATAGTCATGCTGATAGCTTATACCAAAGGAAAACAAAAATGGGGGGTTAGGGAGTGGAGGTAAGACTTGGACCAGTCCCAGTGGTGCTCACCAGGCTACTCCAGGCTCTGTGTTCAAGAACAGCCCTGGCAGTACTCGGGACAGTGTGTGGTGCTGGGGGTTGAACTAGATTCAACCACGTGCAGAGCAAGTGTCTTCATCCCTATGCTATTCCCATGACCTTGGGAGCAGGGGCGGGGCCACACCCAGTAGCCAGCAGTGCTCATGACTTACTCCTGGCTCTGTGCTCAGGGAACCAAATGTGGTACCAGAGATCAAGCTGGGATCTCCATGTTCAAGGCAAGTGCCTTAACCTCTGTAGTATCTCTCTGGCGCCTAACTTTTTAAAACATGCAGTGACTACCAAGACCTTAAAAACAGATGACCAAGACCTTTAAAAATTTAATCAAAACACTAAAGTGATCTCGAATAATTTCATAGGACAATTTTGTCACTACCACGTTCATTTGTTTTAATAGCACATTTTACACTAAAGTCAAGAGCAACTTTAGCAATTTGGCTCTTTCTCTTTATAGGCCCATGTAGACCTAGAGATGTACACAGTGTTGCACTAATCAGGGAAGATAAAAAATAAACACAAATAAGATCTAAAGCAACCAGTGAAGCTACTTTAGAGGCGTGTTTTCTTGTGTTCCAGATTATCCTGGTACGCCTCACATTTGTTCTGCTTCTGACCAGCACGGTTGTCTTCTGGAAACCATTCTTACCTTTTTTTTTTTTAGTTAATTATCTACTTTCCTAAATTAATTGTAAAGAATAATACCTATTTCTCTAGTAAAGACAAGAACTCAAGGTTTAATTGAAACATATACAACATGTACATTTGGGCCAAAAATTCCTTTGAAAAGAAGCTTCATCTTAATAAAAATGCAAACACATTCCCTTATTTAAGAATTTTGTTTTAAATTCTTCATCAGAAAAATTCTTCATTAGCAATTCAATAGAACATTAATATTTCATGTTGTCACATCTCTATTCAAATAAGCAATGCTAAGCATTCATTCAACCAATTCTATTCATCTGAATTACTAAGAATTTATAAACATTTTCTTACTTATGCATTAACTAAATCTTTAAATTCTAAAACTGATTTTTTTAAACCCTAAAATGCAAAGTCAACTGTATTTTTAGTTATATCATTGTGTACGGTAAGTCTTTTATTCACACCTACCCATTAGGATACCTACAGTAATGTGTAATCAAAATCAGTTTCATAACTATGCTCTATTCAGTACTCATGAATGTATTAAATATTGTTTATAACAGCACTCACAAGATAGCATGTTATTATGTTGTAAGAAATACAATTTCTTATCCAGCAAGTTCTGCTGGTTCTTGGCATGTAAAGCTGTGTATTTTGTAAAAGAAATAGAGAAGAAAATAGCTTGATGAGTCTTGTGGGTTTTATTTGTGGTTTAAAAAAAGTTTGACAACTCCACATAAATTTAAAGTTTTTAGATAAAAGCTAGGCATTAATCAAAAACAGTTCTATATGTTAAATTGTCGATAGTTGTATATCTCAGTTAATTTAGTAAGCTTATATAGGTAAGTTCTATTATTGCCACTATTTGCCTGATTGTTTTAGCATGCTAATATGAACTTTTTACTACCACTCCAGAAAGTGCAGAGAACACTTTCTCCAACAAAAGTTACTGTCTCTCTAGCCCTATAGATATTGACAAGAATGGAACAAAGTGTGAACAGAGAATTGGCCATCAGAATCCACATGCTGAATTTATAGTTGTGAATCCTAATATCAGGATTATCTTTAACAAACAATTCCGGTCTTTGTCAATGCACGTTCAATTTAATATTCATTATTCAGCAAACACTTATTAAGCCAGCTGCCATGTGTGACTCTGCAAGGGATGAAATGATTAATAAAGCACATTTTCTTTATTAAGGAAATACAGTCTCGAGAGAGTTACATTCACATCTAACACAAGGCAGAACGCTAAGTGCTGTAGTAGAGTGAACGAAGTATTAATAAACTACGAAGGAGTCATGTAGGGGAGAGACATATGTTAACTAGGATATTGATGAGGACTTTACAGAAGATGTGGCATTTAAGATGGATGTAGGGGAAGAGTTGAGATCTCAGCAGATGGCAATTATAGGTCCCTTAAGAGTCATAAAATCTACCTCATACCTTCCATCCCATCTCCTTTTAACCTACTCTGCTCCTTTTTCTTTTTGTTATGGTACTCATTTTCTAATGTAGTGTTTTTATTATTTTTCTCCACTAGAATGTAAATGTTGAGATAGGGCTCTTTGCTTTTTTTTTCACTGATGTACTTTGATATCTAGAATTTCCTGCTATACTTGATAACTATATGAGGATGAATTATGATGAGAAAAATGTTTTAACCACAGAGGCAGAAATTGCAAGGATTTTTAAAAAATTTAAAAGTGAATTCAGTATGACAACTATGAATGGCTATGAAATGCATCTGATGACTATATGACCTAAACAGAAACAGAAACACAAATGTAATGAAGTGACCTAACTTTGTCTTCACTTTCAATAAGTTATGAAGACAATTTTTTTATCATGAGAAGCTGATGGCGAACTCTAATAACATATACTTTATAAGTGTTTGTTGAATAAATAACAAGAAGCTCTAGTTCTTAATGATTTTTAGCCATTTAATGATTTAGCCTTTGGTGGAGGGTGGATGAGATACATCCTGTGATACTTGAGTGCTATTACTGACTGTGTGCCCAGGAGGTCACTCCTGGTAATGTTCCAGGGCAATATGAAGTATTGGAGATCTAAATGCTGACAATAGTATACAGAAAAGCAATCAATTACTCACGCATCGCCAGTGAGAATGTAAAAGTGTATAGGCACTCTGGATTAGAGTTTGACAGTTTCCTTAAAATCTAAACATGCAAGGCTGAGAAGACAACTCAGAGAACTGGAGCACATGCTTTCAATGGAAAACTCCATGTTTAGTACCTGATGACACATGGTCTTCCAGCACTACAGGAGTGACCCCTATGCACTGAGCTTACAATAATGCCCAGTCATCACCAGCGTTGGTCCAAAAAGCTGCGCCAAAAAAAGAGACAAAATATGCAACTACATACAACTCAGCAATTGCATACCTGACCATTTATCCCAGAGAACTGACACATTCATATGACACCAGTGACACCTTTCAATTAAAGAAACAAAAATAAAAAAAGCTGCATGTAAAAATCTATGTGTATATACAAAGATGTATGTGTGTGTTTGGGGGCCACATCTGGCAGTGCTCAGAGCTTCTAGCTCTGAACTCGTGGATCACTCCTGGTGGGGCTTTCGGGGGCATATGCAGTGCAGGGATAGAACTTGGGTTGGCCATGGGCAAGGCAAGTAACTACCTTCTGTGCTATCTCTCCGGCTCCCTGAAAGTGAATATTTATAGTAGCTATATTTGTGGTTTTGTGGGGGGCCACACCTGGCGATGCTCAGGGGTTACTTCTAGCTCTGCAGACAGGAATTATTCCTGGCAGTGCTTAGAGGATCGTATAGGATGCCAGGGATCAAATTGGCGTCTGCTGCATGCAAGGCAGGCTCCTTGTCCACTGTACTTTTGCTCCAGCCCTATATTTATCTTCTTTTTTTGATTTTTGTTTGTTTTTGCTTTTGGGGTCACACCCAGCAATGCTCATGCTCAGGGGTTCCTCCTGGCTCTGCACTCAGGAATTACTCCTGGTGGTTCTCAGGGGACCATATGAGATGCTGGGAATCAAACACGGTTTGGCTGCATGCAAGGCAAGTGCAGTACCTGCTGTACTATCGCTCTGGTCCCTATATTTATTTTCCATTTTTTTTTCAATTTTATTAGATGTAAGGTACAGGGATTTTCAAAGTTATTCTTACTCGAGTTTCAGGCACCCAGCGTTCCAACACCAATCCCACCCAGAGTGTTGACTTCCTTCCACCAATGTCCCCAGGTTCCCTCTCACTCCCCAGACCCCAACTCCTATGAAGCATATTTTAAAATTTTGTTGTAGCTTGGATTTCATACCTACAGTATTGCTGGCTCTGTAGTGTAGATACATATTTATATCATATCTCTGTGTTTGGAGGCCCCCTAGCCCTGCCCATATTATCTCGCATCCCTCTCTTCTTATTCCACCAACTCCTCATGGTTTTTTTCCTTCCCTATTCTCATTTTTATGCTTAAGGGTCAAAGGTAATCTGGCATTCTTTCCCTTTGGTGCCATGTATTCCCTCAGCCTGTTGTTCTTCTATATATACCACAGGTAAGTGAGATCATCCGGTATTTCTTTCTTCTAACTCACTTCACTTTTAACATGAGATACTCCGGTTCCATCCAAGTTATAGCAAAATGCATGATTTCATCATTCATTCATTCCTGCAGATGCATAGTAGTCTATTATATATATAGTAGTTTATTATATATAATATTCTATTATATGTAGTGGGCTGGAGCAACAGCACAGCGGTAGGGCATTTGCCTTGCGTGCAGCCAGCCTGGCCGAGCCGGGTTCGATTCCTCCCCTCTTGGAGAGCCCGGAAAGCTACCGAGAGTATCTTGCCCGCACGGCAAAGCCTGGCAAGCTACCCATGACGTATTCAATATGCCAAACACAGTAACAACAAGTCTAAAAAAAATAGAGATGTTACTGGACCCACTCGAGCAAATCTATGAACAATGGGAGGACAGTGCTACGGTGCTATTATATATAGTAGTCTATTATATATGAATATATATCATATATTATATTTTCATTATCCATTCATCTTTGTTGGGTACCTAGGCTGATTCCATAGCTTTGTTATTGTACTAAGTACTGCAATAAACAGTGGTGTGCATGTGTCCTTTTGAGTGGATATTTTTGTGTCCTGGGGGTAGATACTTAGATATGGTATTGCTGAGTTGCATGGTAGCTCTATTTTCACTTTTCTGAGAAATCTCCATATTGTTTTCCACAGTGGTTTGATCAAGTGGCGTTCCCACCAGCAGTGGATGAGAGTTCCATTTTCACCACGTTCCCTGCCAAGATTAGATAGGCATTACTATTTTGAGAAAGGTTCCTTCCACCCCTATTTTGCTGGGGGCTTTTTAAACAATCTTGAATGGATATTGGATCTCATTGTAAAAAGCTCTGTTTGTAATAGCTTAAAAAAATAAAGGAAAAAAAAACCCTAGAAACAGTCAGAATGAGAATACAGAGAAGGTAAGGCATTTGCCTTGCATGCGGTATACTCTGGTTCGATCCCGGACCCTGCATGTGGTCCCCTCAGCATGGCTATTAATGAGCTTCAAGCACTAAAAGTAATCCCTGAGCGTCTTTCAGTATGGCATCAGGGCCCACTAAAATCAATAAATAAGAATAATGAAATATTCATAGACCAATTATTTAAATTTTGGACATTTTTAGTTACAGAAAATGATTTTATAATCTTTTTACTATGAGGTACCAATTGAAAAATGGTAAATTTCAGTTTCATCTATTTAATGCATTCAGAGGATTTTATTACTCGCATTGACTTGAATTACTGCTCTATTGTTTATTAAGTATACTTTATAACCTGACAATGTATAGTTCTCCTTTAGAACATTTAATATTAATTGAGATTAATTAGAGAAGTATTTCTTTCTGAAAAGCTTTTGGACTATACATATATTATGTAAGTCTTTAAAAAAATGTGATGTTTCTCTAATTTGTCAAGCAAAGAAAAGGACCAATATATTATACGGTACACTGGTTCTATTTTTGTTTTTGCTTTTGGACAAACATTTTGTGTCTGGGATTATTGAGTATTTGTATTTCACACACTCTCCAGTTTTTTTTTTCTTTACAAATTTTTTGTCTTATACAAATATCTCTGAAGGTATGCATCTTAAAAAATCAGCAGTGTAAGCTGGAGCAATAAATAGCTCAACAGACGAGTGCAAGCTTTGTATGCAGGAGGCCCAGTTTCAATCCTCAGCACCAAACCACCAGGTGTGTTCCAAAAAATAACCACAATAACTTAACAATGTGTAAGTACATTAACAAAACAATCAGTTGAGAAAGAAAGAGACACACAGAATGTCTCTCTCACCTGTGGGACTCAAAAATACACAGCAAGGTAGCAGGAAAGGTCGAAAAGCAACAAAAATGGAAAAACTGATCCATACAATTGAGCTGGTGGAGAGGGAGGTTGAAAGGAATGGTCCAGAGGGGCTTTGGGGAAGGGAGTAGGTAAAACGGGAATAACTGAGGTGTTGGAATTATGTGCATGAGAAACCATTAATAGTATTGCAAAGCTGGGCAAGCTATCCGTGATGCATTCGATATGCCAAACACAGTAACAAGTCTCACAATGTTACTGGGCCCACAAAATCTCAATTGAGAAAAAAATTATTTTTCATCGAATACTAAAAGATCCAGCTAGGGCCAGGGGGATAGTGCAGTGGGCATGGTGCTCGCCTTGCATGTATCCAACCCAATTTTGGTTCTTGCTCCCTTAAGCGCTGATAAAGTGGCCCACAAGCCCAGAACCAGGAGCAAGCCCCAAGCATTGTCAGGTATGGCCCCCAAACAGAAACAAATGCTTCAACAGAGGTTGTTGGGTTTTTGCTTGGTTGGTTTGGGACCATATCCAGAGATTATGGATTATCCATATCAGGGGTTACGCTGACTCTGTACTCAGGAATGAATCCTGGCAGAGCTTGGGACAGAAACTGGGTTGGCTGCATGCAAAGCAAGCAATCTACTCACTGTACCATCATTCCGGATCCTCAGCAAAAAGTTTATATACACAACAGTTGTGTATATGTTGTGTATATAAAATGGATGTCGACAATAGTTCTAGATTGCTTCATATTGCTAACTTAAAAGAAATACCATTTGTACATCACTGTCACTGTCCTCCCGTTGTTCATTGATTTGCTCGAGTGGGCACCAGTAACATCTCACAACAAATTGTGAGACTTGTTGTTACTGTTTTTGACATATTGAATACGTCACAGGTAGCTTGCCAGGCTCTGCCGTGCGGGCGAGATACTCTCAGTAGCTTGCCAAGCTAAATTACTAATTCTAAGAACATTTTTATATTATATTTTAATATATTATATTATAATATATTATATTTAACTAGTAGACAAATAGGTTTCTTATATTAGCCGAGTTGGCCAAAAATCCCCAAATATAAGCTTATGCGCTAGTACTTTTATCACCTAAAAATTAAATGGAAGAAAAGGTATCTGCCACCATTCATACATCATTTAAAGAAAAGTGAAAAATAATTCACAAAATAAAACGTCTTCTTGACATTTATTATGCCAAATATTGGGAGGTGGTTGTTTTGTTAATATTTTTATAAGACTATATTTTGGGGGATATAAACCTCAAACCTCTTCAACATGAAAATTTCCAATCCACACCCACCACACAAGAATTAACATATCCCGTTCATGATAGTCGGCTGATACTCCTGCACTCACTCTTTGAAGCCTCCCCCCGACTTGACAACCTTACTCTCTCTGGTAACCTCAACTTTGTGGTCAGAGACACAGGGTTTGTTTTCATTCTTATCACAAATACGTAAATGATTCTTCTCACTATGACATAGGAATAAGGCATTTTTAGAGCAAAAGATAAATTTCACTAGTCCAAAGACCTTCGAGGAAGTTTCAGAACGGTCCACAGTAAAGTTTTGCTTCCATTCAAATAAAATACAGAGAACAGCACAATTTCTGTGTATCTTCTAAACATAGATTATGAAATTTCTGTCATAGGAATTAGTCTTTTAGGGACATGAATGACCTATTGCAAATGAAAATTAAAATTTGAAAATCATAACACCACTGACCCAAAATTTGTTTTTTGTCAGTCTACGAGTGTCTAGCATAAGTAGTTTCACCATAAAGCACATATTGCATTGTAAAATTAACAGTTATCCCTACGTAACTGAACACAAACAAGTTAATTTAGGATATACAGATACTATGTTGCTGTATATACATAAATATTTACATCATGAATTGAATTTCAGTATTTCTGAAACACTATGCTTTCAAATCCTAAATGCTAGACACACAATAAAAATGACTTTTTCTTTTATTTTTTCTTTTTTTTCCCCTTTTAAATTTATTTATTTATTATTTACAAAGCTGTGCATGATTGGGTTTCAGTCATACAATGTTCTGACACCCATACCTCCAAACAGTGTAATTTCCCAGCACCAGTGCCCCCAGTTTCCCTCCCACTCCTCCAAGCCCCCACCCTACCCCTGCCTTCCTCTTTTCTTTTATATTTTAATCAAATTTTAAAATAGAAAAATAAACCCAGCAATCCTCTTAGTAACAGATGCTGACTCTGGTAGATTCATGAATCCATTCAAGAATCACTTCAGTTGTTTTCCAGTGCCACAAAACACTTACACTTTCTCTTCTTCTTGTCTTAAAACTGCTTTACAAGATGTAGCTTTAATTCTTTCTTTTGCCTTCTTTATACCTGATGTATCCATACAGCCCCTCGCGGCACCATAACCATGAGAACCAACATCAGCCCCTAGAACCTGAAGCAGAAGAGAACCGTAAAGGCACATACCTCTCATAGCACTGGCCAGGCATTCAGTCCAAAGCTGAAATTCTTGACTCAGGCTCTGAAATAGTTTTGTTCTCTTAAGAAGAAACCTTTTTGGATTCAAATCCCCAGTGACTTATTTTCCCATCTTTGTCAATATGACTTTACCAACACAAGCCAATCGTTAGTCTACCTGTGACATTCCTGACTGCAAAAATTTGTGTGACTAAAAAATAATTGTCTCCATCTAGCAGTAAAGCTGCTTTGGAACAGAGAAGATTAAATTGCAGTTGCACTGGTGTGAAAGAATAGATTTCACTGAATACTTTTAGGAATTTTTGTCTATTATCTCCTGTATCAAAGAGTAAGGCATCTTCAGTGTCATCATTACTATCCTGAAAGATGGCAATGCTATTTTGTGCTAGTCCTCATTTTTTTTTTTCTTGGAGGAATTGATTTGCTCGAGCGGGCCCAATAATGTCTTCATTGGAGACTTTGTTGTTACTGTGTTTGGCATATCGAATATGTCACAGGGAGCTTGCCAGGCTCTGCCGTGTGGGCGAGATACTCTCGGTAGCTTGCCGGGCTCTCTGAGAGGGGCGGAGGAATCGAACCCGGGTCGGCCATGTTGGCTGTGTGCAAGGCAAACGCCCTACCGCTGTGCTATTGCTCCAGCCCAGAATCTCCCAATTTTTCTTTTTATAAGAAAAACAGTTTAAGTAGTAAAACTTTACTGCAGTTTCTTCATAAGTGTTGGTCCGTAAATCAAAATTTCCATACAATACACTGATTTTATTCAACAAATATTTAGAGTGCTTACTGTGTTAGACCCTGTTATAGAGATTGGAGAAAACGTAGAAAATAAGATAAATATCCCTGTTCTCATGAGGTGTTTATATTCTAGAAGGAAGATATGAAAAGATCAACAAAATATATAGAGTATAAGATTAGGCTAAGGAAAATAAAGTTAGAAAAAGGTCAGGGAGAGGTAGATGACCATGTATTATGAAACAATATCACCAGGGTATAGTGTCATCAGCTTATTTCTAGTGGTGACCGTTTCTTCCATACCATGTTTAAACACACTTTTCAAAGATAATTAATTATCACAGTAAAATACTGTGACTATAGAACAGGAATATGCAATCATTTCCTCCAATATGACACATATGTCTGTCAACATCCTTATGTCTCATGCACTCCCATAAGTGAATCAGTGACCAGTGAGATTTTTTTGTGTCTTGTTTGATACCAATACTTGGCTCAAATTCCACCTTGATCTTTCACATGCAAGAAAACCAGCTCAAATATCAATGAGAATGTATGGTAATGTGATAGTCTCATATCTGAAGATGCATTTAAAATATGCCCTTTTAAGAATGTAACCATTGAGGGGCCAAAAAGTTTATCAGGTAAGGCACCTACCTGTGTGGGGCGACCTGGGTATGATACGAGCACCTCATCCAGTTTCCCGAGCCTCACCAGGAGTGTTTCCTGAGTGCAGAGCTAAGAGTTAGCTCTGAGCACTCCTGGGTGTGGTTCAAAAACCCAATAAAACAAAAACTAAAATGCAGACATAGCCCTTTATTACTTGCAATATGTAACTGTTTCATATTTCAGCACATTTACATATTAATTGTAGGTATTGAGAGTAGCTGTAATTTTATGTGTATAATATATAAATGGCAGTTCACATGCCTCTACCTATTAACAGGGAGTAGGCAATTATAACACTGATCTTATGAATAGGAAAATTGAAATAAAGGGCAAGAATTATAGAGTCAATAGTTTCAGATGAACAGTTTTGATAAATATTTCTGAAGAGGCTGAAATTTCGGCATCAAAGTAAGCAAATACTCAACAATATATGAATGAATTTTGCTGCTTGAATAGGCAGAGTTGCCTGCTATAAAAGTAAAATCAATCTATTATTATTCAGTTGCTAGTCAGTATAACTATTCACTGGTTCAATAACATCTTCAGGATAAAATAGCAAGAAAACAATTATATCCAACCAATCAAAGTCCAGGGAAAATTTTCTATTCTTCACCATAGGAACTCTTTTCAGTGTAATAAATGATTATGGGACTGGGGAGATAGTATGGTGGGTAAGGCATCTCCTTGCACTTGGTGACCCAGGTTCGATCTCTCCCAGGCATTTCATCACTTAATCACTTAATCACTTAACTTCCCGTTAGTCGTCGATTTGCTCGAGCGGGCGCCAGTAACGTCTCCATTTGTCCCTGTCGCGTGCTAGTGTAGCCCAATGGCATCTCTTCGCTCCAGGAACATGGAGGGCCTCAAACCGATCGTTCATGATCTTGACAAAGAAGTCTGACCATCTGGTAGGTGGGCTTCCACTACCCAGCCGTCGCCACACTCCAGGACGCTTTCCGGACCCGCGCGGCAGCTCCAGCCAAGACCCACGCACAACTGAAGACCCACAGAACAAGATAAGTGGAACTCTCCGAGACCTTGGACTCCAGGCTCGGCGGACCCAGGGACAGAGCTTCTCTGCTTGCTCCCACCACTACAGGTGACAAAGGGATTCTAATCAGAAGCCCCACCCTACCCTGCCCTGTCTGCTTCCATCAACCACCCAGGGATCGAATTGTGCACAGGAGACCCACCCTACCCAGATAAATACCCCACTGGCAGATTTCCACTCTCGACACTACTTCCACTACCCAGCCGTCGCCACACTCCAGGACGCTTTCCGGACCCGCGCGGCCGCTTGCGGCCGCGCGACACATCATATAAATACCCATCTTCTGGAATTGTCGTACCATATTTGATAGGGTTCAAATATGGTAACACCTACAAGGGTGATTAGAGGTCACCCCAAAAGCCTCTATACCTCTCGGAAAGACTGGCAAGCTACCGAGAGTATTCCGCCCGCACGGAAGAGCCTGGCAAGCTATCCGCTGTGTATTCGATATGCCAAAACCAGTAACTACAACTGGTCTCATTCACCTGACCCTGAAGGCTTCACCGACATGGCAGCACTGAGAAGGATGAGAAAGGAGAGGCCGACAAAATCTCAAGGCCGACCTAGGCTGCCACAACGAAGGAAGACAAAAATGATCGTCTGTACTTTCAATGCACGTACGCTAGCATCAGATGCATCCATCGAGGACCTGATGGTACAAGCGCGAATGATCAAGTACGACATCATTGGTCTGACCGAGACAAGAAGGCACGAATCTCACCATGCCGTTTTCGACACTGGAGAAGAATTGTTCCTCGGAACATGCGATAAAAGAGGTGTTGGAGGCGTCGGTGTCCTTGTCAACACAAACTTGGCCAAGAGCATTGATTCATTCGAATGCCTAACAACCCGAATCGGACGTTTACATTTGAATAGATGTGGCTCACTGCCTGCAGTTTCTATCTTCGTTGTCTACGCACCAACATCTCATTATGATGAAAGAGAAATCGAGAAGTTCTACATGGAGCTAGAGAAGTTCTATAAAGAAGACCACACCTTCTACAAGGCATTTCATAATGTCCCTTATGCCCACCAGCAGTGATTCCTGAGCACAGACCCAGGAGTAGCCCCTGAGCACTGCTGGGTGTTGTCCCCGCAAACCCAAGAATAAATAAATAAATAAATGTTTACTAAATGTTCACTGTGAGATAAATATTGTGCTGTGCACTAGAGGCCAAAATGAAAATTAAGACAAAGACTTTTTTGAAAAAAAAAATCATTTAAAATGGATCCAGTTTTTATAGCCCGGACTGGAGGAATAGCACAGCGATTAGGGTGTTTGCCTTGCATGCAGCTGACTCGGGTTCGATTCTTCCACCCCTCTCGGAGAGCACGGCAAGCTACCGACAGTATCCCGCCCACAAGGCAGAGCCTGGCAAGCTCCCTGTGGCGTATTGGATATGCCAAAAACACTAACAACAAGTCTCACAATGGAGATGTTACTGGTGCCTGCTCGAGCACCAGTAAAATCGATGAACAACGGGAGGACAGTGCTACAATGCTCCAGTGCTACAATGTTTGTTAGCCTTGATATTTCCCATTTGGCACAGCTATCTTCAGGCTATGTAAATAGGACCATGGAGGTAGTACAGTAAGATGATTGCCTTGCACAGAGTCAGGCTGGGTTTCGATCCTTGGCTCAGTATATAGTCCCCTGAGCCACTTTAGCAGTGAGCCCTGAGCACAGAGCCAGGAGAAAGTCCTAAGCACTGCTTGATGTTGCCCCAAACAGAACAGAACAGACCATATAAATAGATCTTGGCTTGGAAATTTCCAGAAGGAAAAAGAAAGCTGATAAAATTAATATTATGGGGCTGGAGAGATACTATAGGGGGTAGAGTACCCCGGTTGGATACCCAGCACTCCATATCATCCCCTGAGCACCACCAAAACCCTGATCATCTTCTGGGTGTGACCCCCAAAATAAAAAAAAATAATAATGATAATCTGAATCAGTTCATTCCATCTTACTCTTAGGGCTCTGGGGCTTATAGGGGGCTTATAGGGGGAAACTGGCGTGTGGGATGGGGGAGTGAGGAAGTCTCCACACATACGGCCCCTCGCTGGTGCCAATGGTTTGATACTGTTAGCCTGTTTCTTCAAAATCACAATCTGTCTCTTGAGCCTGTGTGGAAGCCTTCAGTGATATCTCTCTTATGGGAGGATCTGGTGATTTAGCTCTCCTGCTCGAGAGAGACTGTACTTTAACATTAACACAGTGTATGAAAATATTCCTTTGTATTTATTTATTTGGAGGCACCACTCAGCAGTGCTCAGGGCTTGCTCCTGGCTCCATGCTTGGGGATCACTCCTGGTGGTGCTCTGGGGATCACATGCAGCACTGGGAACCTAACCCAGATTGGCCAAATGCAAAACAAGTGCCTTACCCACTGTACTGTCGCTCTGGCCCTTAATACTTCTTCGGATTATTACTATTATTATTATTATTATTAATTACACCCACCAACTGCCCCCAGCACCATGTTAGCCTATCAACGGCCAAGATCCAGGGACTATAAAACCCAGATCCCAGAAGCGTGGCCGCATTTGCCACCATGCAACCCTTATTGTCTAGTTCTCACTTTTGGAGAACCCGGCAGGCTACCGAGTATACCCAGCCTGCAGAGCACAGTCTGGCAAGCTCCCTGTGGCATATTCGATCTGCCAAAACCCAGTAACAATGATGGGTCTCATTCCCCTAACCCGGAAAGAGCCTCCAATGTGGCACTTGCTAAAATCTCAGTGCTAGAATGGAGACGTTACTGGTGCCTGCTCGAGAAAATCAATGAGCAACGGGATGACAGTGATACAATGATTATTATTATTATTATCATTATCATTATTATTGTTATTCTAGCTGGGATGTAGAGTTGCACATGACCAACTTGGTTCTGGCCCCAACACCGTGCATTGTCCCCCCCCCCGCCGTCCCAGCAGTAAACATCCATGAGCACAAAGAAAGGAGTAAGCCCTGAACACAGCTGGGTGTGAACACCTCCCCACACGACTGCCAACTGACAAAGACCAAGAAGAGTGAAAAGTATCAGAAGTATATAACATATGGGAACGGGTGACTGAGATCTCCAAGCCCGCTCAGCTCTGGACTGGGCCTCTTCCTCCCAGGTCCCCAGTTTTCCAGAAGCTTGGCAGTCACACCCACAAACTGCCCCCCAGCATCATGTAATCTCACCAATGGGCAAGACCCAGAGACTATAAACCAAAGTTCCCGGAATAGAACAACACAGAATTTCCTGGACATTATATCCTACCCATAACAAGCAATACAAAACAAATCGTCTAGCATTGCCTTTTTGGCAGGTTTGAGTGGTGTGGAAATATCGAATGTAACCAAAGTAGAGAGAGAGTATGGGGGAAATTGTCTGCCATGCAGGCAGGGAAGGGTTGGAGAGGAGTGGGCAGGGGGAATACTGGGAATTTTGGTGGTGGAAAATGTGCACTGGTGAAGGGATGGGTGTTTGATGATTGCATGACTGAAGCACAACATGAAAGCTTTGTCACTCTAACTCACAGTGAATCAAAAAAAAAGGGGGGTAAAAGAATAAAAAATAAATAAAATTAACATTCAGAATAGAATTTTAAAAAAGTAATGTGGAGTTCATGCCCAATTCAATCAGTTTAATCAATGGCTGAATAAATAGCAGTACTCCTACATGATTTTAAAAAAAAAGTATATAACAGTGAAAAGTAAGATAGAGTCTATGTGTTCAGGGACTTGGTGAGGTGTAGGGGAACACCTGGTGGCACTCAGGAGACCACGTAATGCCCAAGCAAACTGCATGCAAAGAATCCCTTTAACTGTTAAGTTATTTCTCTGGGCCCCGAATGGAGTCTTTAAGGCTTGTTTATTTATAGAACAATACCAGCAATCTCCAATCACTTGACACTTCTTTGAAATGAACCTTATTATCAGAAATCTCTTCTTTTCTTGAGCGCAAAATAGGTGCTTAATACTTCTTTTTTTTTTCTGTAAATGAAACATTGAGTTTCACATCCTGCTGGTAATACTTCAAGACCCTATGACCCAAGTTCAAAATTTGCCTGAAGCTTTTATTTATGGGGTCTCGGGAAATGACTGCCGATTCTGAACAAACAATAGTGAAGTAACATCTTCAGGCTTGTGGCATGCAGTGGTCTTACCACTTCTCCATAGAGCCACAGGAAATGCTCATTTCAGAGTCTGAGGTCTGAAGCAAGAGTCAAAGCTTTATGGACACCAGAACTTGTGTATAACATGTCGTTGCCTATAGAAATCTAGCCACTCTTAGTGGGGTTAGTTTAAATAGAATGAACTTCATCATCTCCAGAGGCCTTAGGGTCTCAGAATTTTGAGTAAGACAGACTGTAAGAATCAGAAATGACTGATTTTGAGAATCAGAATGGCTTAGGACTTTCAACTTTTTGGATCTTTAATTAAAGAGGAATCAGGAAAATTACCTACCACTCTATTTTCAGCAATCAAATTTAATTTGAGCATTTCTCATGCAAACCCAAACCAATATTTATTTATTTATTTATTGCTTTTTGGGTCACACCTGAAAATGCACAGCGGTTACTCCTGGCTCTGCACTCAGGAGTTACTCCTGGCGGTGCTCAGGGGACCATATGGGATGCTGGGAATCGAACCTGGGTTGGCCGCGTGCAAGGCAAATGCCCTAGCCGCTGTGTTATCTCTCCAGCCCCCCAAGCCAAGATTTAAAAAGCAAACAACAACAAAAAAATCCAACCTCTTCAGTATGATGCCAGGGTTCTCACTGACAGGTCAATTTTTGGTTTCTTGTTCGGTTTGATTTTGGATTTTGGGTCACACCGGATGGTGTTTAGGGACTGCTCATAGCTCTGTGCTCAGGGAATCACTCCTGGAAGTGCTTTGGGATCATATGCAGTGCCAGGGATTGAACCAGGTTTAATGGCATACAAAGCATGCACTTTAACCCTGTACTGTCTCTCTGGGTCAATATTTTGTTTCTTTTCAGTATAAGGGCCATACCTCGTGGTGCTCAGGGGGTTGAACCCAGGCTTTCCTGATGAAATTCATGTTCAGAAGCTTTTAGAGCCATCTCCCTAAGCCAGAAGTCTTACTTCGACCTGCAGGATTGCAAGGGATTTTTCTGAGATCTCCTCAATGCCTGCCTTTCCAAAGTGCTAGATGAACTTCCTAGCTCTTTGACTTGGAGAGAGGAATTAAACAAGACTTCCTGATTGGAGTCGATAGCACAGCGGGTAGGGCGTTTGCCTTACAAGCGGCCAACATGGCCGACCCGAGTTCGATTCCTCCGCCCCTCTCGGCGAGCCTGGCAAGCTACTGAGAGTATTCGATATGCCAGACACAGTAACAACAAAGTCTCCAATGGAGACGTTACTGGGCCCGCTCGAGCAAATCGACGATCAACGGGAGGGCCTTTACCTTTACCTTTACCTTCCTGATTGGAGATGAGGCCACAAAACTATATTCTGTTTCTTCTCCCCATCTCTGAGATCTCTCCAAAGGTAGTTTAATTGACTGTTCACCCACTTGCTTCCAGTAACCAGGAGATGACAGGTGTATGCAGAACTTGAAAATACTGAGCATAGCCCTTACAACTTTAATCTAATTCTTGAGTATGCTTTCCAGAGCAAAACTGAGTATCTACCAAGGTTACTATGCCTGATGCAAACTGCCCCTCTCCATCCCCGAAAAAAGCATCTTTCTGAACTTGGGATGTCTCCTTCCATGAAGAGATTTAGTAATATATAATGTCTTCAAATGTTGGTGTTAGCACGAAGGCGTTATTTTCCTGTGCAAGTGGGTTCTTGGGGATTGTATGAAAGATTTGTATACGAAACTCAGAAGATTAAAAGTGAGTTCATTGTACAGAAAAGGTTTGTGATCCCAGGTCCCTCCCCAGCCATCCAGGCCTCTCCTTTAGCCATGAACGATGAGCAGGTCCTACCCCTGATACTGCCTGGTCCCGTGGATGCCTTCCATGTCCTGTCCCGCACTGTCCACTCGCCTCCCATGCATGATGGCTGGGCCCTGCCCTGCCCTGTTCTCTACCCTGTGGACGCTTCCCCTCCTCTCCGGTGGAGAGCCCTGTGCTCCAGACCTTGCTGGGCTGACCTGCTGTCCCCAGCAGTTCCTGTCGTCTAGTCCTGTTTTTCCTGCTCTTGGTCATGGCCACATCCGCATGGGCGAGAGTCCTGTGTTCAGTACCTTGTGACTACCTGGGTGTCCAAGCCCTGCCTGTATCTGAGCTACCCTAGGCATCAGCCCTGCAGTGCCTGAGCTACCCTGGGTATCAGCCCTGCAGTACTGAGCTACCCTGGGTATCAGCCCTGCCTGCACCTGAGCTACCCTGGACACCTGAGCCCTGCCTGGGCAGAAGTGGTATTGGCCCCATGTCTGGGTGCACCGCCTGACCTGACCTGGGAGAGGAAGAGCCCAGAGTGCACATGTTCATGGAGAGAGAGATGGGGATGGGGGCTTCCTTTTATCTGCTGCCAAATCCCGCCCCCAGCCATCCCGTGCTACATTCTGATTGGCTGCCTGTTTCATGAGCAGAGATTTAAAGTGACCTGGTGCTCGATGCATCGAGTTCGGGAAGTGCCAAATGAATAATGCTATTTTTTTTTCTAATTCATCATGACCCACATTGTGCTAAATTAGCATATTCGTATACATACATCAATTTCATATCTTAATGACAAACCCACTGAGTTGATCGAAGTGAAACCATGTAAGAGTTATTACAGGGCTAACCATCTTCAGAGTTCTTCACTGTTTATTTCTAGGATAATAAAAGATACGTATGGTCCATGTTCAGATGAGTTATATAAAACTAAGTATTTATTCATTTTTAAGTGCTTGGCTGTTTGCTGAGTGCTTTCTCTGTCCAAAGAACGAAATTGAAATTAACTTCTATTTTATTTATTTATTTATTTATTAACTTCTATTTTAGAGGATTGATATTTCCCCTCCCTAAGTTGCTATTCTTTGTCATGGATGATTGATATGGCTGAATTGGAGTTTACCACATGCAGATACTGTATTAATTTGATTGAGATACATTTTCTTCTGCATTAATCAATAATAATTATCTTAAGACTTTTGCTTTAAGTAAGCATTTTTTACTTCCAGTGATATGCAAGTATTTACAGTGTTAAGTCAGATACTTCCTTTAAGTTTCCCTATTTATTAAAAATGAGAAGATAACCTTTAAGACTTTTGCCCTCAGACATCTAGGATTTTATGATGTTAGTTTATAAAGGCTGACTGTTAAGGAAAATATTTTTGCAAGCAAAGTTCTATGGAGATCCCAGTAAAACAAAGCAGGGGGAAACCATCTACTACTTTAGTTCCTCTGCAATTTCTGCTTTTTATTTCTAGCACCCATCAGTACCATAAGACCCTAATGTCAGCTCCCAAATGAAAGAAGTGAGGAATAGAAGTCACAATTCTGTTACTCAATAATGGTGTAATTGGGTTAGATTATTTTTCCTCTAGGCCCAAGATTCCTCGTCTATGAAAAAGGGATGGTCACAGGACTTTCCTCACAATTTCATTGTGAGGATTAAATATTGAAAGTGAGATACCAAGCACACGTACATGTATACATTCGAGATTAGCAGAAAGTTGATTGCTTTTAATTTACCAAGTAAAGACGTTAAAGAAGAAACACAACCACCATCTACTCTAATAAGCATTTTATAAAATAAACAAATATGGCACGATCTAAAAAGTCAAAATTTACAATTGTTTGGAATTTGGCACTTTGGGGGCTGGAGAAATAGTACAGCGGGTAGGGCATTTGCCTTGCACGCAACCGACTTGGGTTCGATTCCCAGCATCCCACATGGTCCCCTGCCAGGGGTAATTCCTGAGGGCACTCAGAGCCAGGAGTAAACCCTGTGCATCGCTGGGTGTGATGCAAAAATAAATAAATAAATAAATAAATAAAATTTGGCACTTTTTTCTACATTGCCCTTGTCACTCATGTTTCAGACTCATGTGGGAGGGAGGAGGTTGGGTACAGAGAGGTGTGGTTCCAGAAGTCCAAGGTAAGTGTTCTTCCACTGAGCCATATTCCTGGCCCCACGTTTCATTAGTTTCATTATAAGTGAATGAAAACTTTGTCTTGTTTTTTATCCTATTTAAGTTGTATGGTGCCAGAGATTGAAACCAGGTCCTCACAGACACAAGTCAAGTGTTCTGCCCCACATCCCCTGATGCCGAAAATTTCACCTTGGACCAGTTTTAATCTGCACACTCGTGTTTGGAAACTATTGCAAGTGACTTTCCAGTTCTCTTTTTTCCACCAAAATGTGCCTACCACTGTCTTCTCATTCCCTTGAAACCCACTTCTCATTTTTAAAGTGACAACTTGCTGGTCCTACTGAATGCTAACTGGTAAATGCGTTCTTGCTTTTTGTGAACATATTTATTATATAAAAATTGGGGCTCTGTCTAAATGAGTGACAATGATAGACTTTCAGACCACATGTCAACTTTGGAGGAAAAGACTTGGCTGTCTTTACCTATTGTCCCCCTGCTTTAAACCTGTAGCTAAATTGTCCCGTACACACCCACCCCTTGGCTTTAATACACAGATATGCTGGGCTTTTGGATGGTTTTCTAGTTTGCTTACCACACTGAATTTGCAATATCATTTATTATAAAGGAAAGCAGTCAGAAGGTCTACTGGATTATTCTTTAATTTGTGCCACTTCTCAGGATTAAAGTTAATCATCTCTTGGGGTTGAAGTGATAGCACAGCGGATAGGGCATTTGCTTTGCACGCGGCCGACTCGGGTTCAATTCCCAGCATCCCATATGGTCGCCTGAGCACCGCCACGAGTAATTCCTGAGTGCAGAGCCAGAAGTAACCCCTGTGCATTGCCGGGTGTGACCCAAAAAGCAAAATAAATAAATAAATAAATAAATAAATAAAAAGAGGACGAGGAGAGACAGAGTTGTGTGTGTGGGTGAGGCTGGGTGGGCAAAGGTGTGGAGTAGTAGAGGAAGTTACAGTATCTTGACAAGGTTGGGTGAGCACTGTAGTCTGAGTGGTTCTCATTGGAATGTGAGCATTCAAAAGACAGGAGTGGCCAGCAAAAAAAAAAAAAAGTTAATCATCTCTACTAGCTCTTCGCCCATGTGCCTCATGGGAAGAGAATTTGAGAAGCTTCTTCCCAGGATTAACATGAGAGGCACACTGTGCTCCCAAAACGCCACTGGGCAGAGCCAAAGGAAGGGGTACTCATCTGTGTCACAAGATTGCCTTCCGCTCTCCAGGTGTCAGGTAAATAAATGCAGGCGAAGGGTGCACCTCCAGTGCAGGAGTCAGAAGACATTAATTCAAATATGAGACTACCCACCTAGTCCGCTGGGGAAAGAGGTTCATTTCCCTAAACCTCAGTTTCCTGAAGATGGGGTTAGGAATAGGATCTCAGGGAGCTCATGCTTTGTATCTTTTATGCCTCAAAACAGGGGTCAGTCCCTAGCACTGCATGACTACCCAAGCACAGAGCTAAGAGTAACCCCTGAGCACCAGGGGTATAACTCCCAAACCGAAAGACAAGAAAAAAGTTTTTAAATAAAAAGAATAGTATTTCGTACAGCAGTAGGGCGTTTGCCTTGCGCGGCTGGTGCGTCTGAACCAGGTTCGATTCCTCCGCCCCTCTCGGAGAGCCCGGCAAGCTACCGAGAGTATCTCGCCCCCACGGAAAAGCCTGGCAAGCTACCTGTGACATATTCAGTATGCCAAACACAGTAACAAGAAGTTTCACAATGAAGATGTTACTGGGCCCGCTGGAGAAAATCGATGAACAACGGGAGGACAGTGCTACAGTGCTACAATATTTAATTTTTTGTTTGGTTTTGGGCCACACCCAGCAGTGCTCAGGCCTTCCTCCTGGTTTTGTGCTCAGGGGCTCATTCAAAGAGGGCTCTGGGATCCATACTTGGTGGCAGAGATGAAGAAAGCTGGGTTGGCCATGTGCAAGACAAATGCCCTCGTCACTGTACTATCGCTCTGGACCCCAAAATAATAATATTTAAATTGCAGACTCGTTATGAGAATTTGAAATGAGTTGACTAACATGAAGCGTTTTATCACCGTGTCAGCCTTTGGTAAGCATTCAGTGGCTATTATCTTTGTTATTTTTATGTGCTCTGTGACCGGATGTGCCCACTTTACTGCTGCTTCATTAAGCACTTATACTAAGTGTATTTGCTATTTCAGTCAGAACACACTCCGAAATCACAAAATATGCAAACTCAGGTCCAGATCTGAGCAAAAGGAAGATGTATCTTGGAGTTCCCCTTAGACTTGGTTTCACACAAATACCCCAGCCTTTACAAGACTTCATTTTACTTCCTCAAATCCCCTCTCACTTCTCTTTTGCTGCTAAAGCTAGTCCCGTATTAAGATTTTTTTGTAAGAGAGAACTCTTTGTTTTTCCTTAGGGTTTTGTTTTTATATTTGTTTTAGGGTTTGGGGTATTATGATTGGTAGCACACTCTTTAATTCTAGCATGGAGTATATAAAATACTAGTATATAAAACGTCTTGATTTACATGGTCTCACCAGAGTCATGCTCCACTAATTTGTCTTGAGGTTGTCAAAAGTCACAAACACAATTTTCCATTATCCACATAAATAAAAAGGGGCACGATGCAGATAACAGAAGATTATAGATTGTAAAATGATGGTTAACCAAGCAACAGAGTTCAGCTTTAATATATATCCAGTGGCAAAACCAGTGAGTGGGTTTGAAGGAATTCGGCCTCTCCACAATCTCCTTGAAACCCTGTTCTTTAACATGGATAGTTGACATTTTCTTGATTTTACGTAAATTGTTAAGAAATTTTAGTGTTTCTTTTTCCTGATGAGAATGTGTCTTATGTCTTACTATAAAAATACAAATTCTATTTGAGCTGGCTCTGTCTAAGCTTTTCTCTAGCAGGTGACCAAAGAATGACTCATATATTAAATCGTTGATGCATTCAACTCACACAGAGATAACTATGCATTTGTCTTTTTTATCCCTAAAGCCACCTTCAATATATGAACCAGGGGAGATCGGCGCCTGAGGCTCCCTGTTTAACTGTTAAACACGGAGGGTTGCTAGACATTAGACATTTCTTAGTATAGTCTTTGCTACCTTTGCTGTTGATTTTAGCCCTTGAGGGAATGCAGGACAAATCTATTCTCATCTTTTGAGTATTTAAAATGAGCTATTGTATCCAGCCTTGTGTTGCCACCGTGGCTAAATTTCTTCAGCCCTCTAAGCTTATTTATCGATTTTATTTTAGAAAAAAAAAAAGGGAATTAGATTAGATGAGCAATAATAGAATTTTTAATATTAAATGATTCTCGGAAAAATCTCTTTTGATGCTAGTATAGAATAGTAAAACACAATTACCAAACACATTTTCAAATTTAATCTTCATAGTATTCCTACTGGGCAATTGTTATTTTTATTGAAAATGAGAAAACAGACGATCGGAGACAAGTAAATCAAATCCTAAATTTCTGGTACTGACCTTCTGTTCCAGGATAGCTTTTGACTCCAACTTACCTATCTTTTCTTGAAAAATTGCCTTTAGAAAAGGAGAAGGAGCACAAAAAGAAAAGTGCCTCCCATAGAGGGAGGCTGGGGGTTAGGAGATGGGGGATGGGGGATGGTGATAGGGAACTGGGGGACATTGGTGGTGGGAAATGTGCACTGGTGGAGGGATGGGTGTTGGATCATTGTATGACTGTAACCCATTTATAAACAGCTTTGTAATTGTCTATCTCACATATATCTAGTTAAAAAAATTTTTTAAAAATTAATATGGAGTTCATGCCCCATTCAAACAGCTTAATCAATGACTGAATAAATAGCAATTCTCCTACATTAAAAAAAATTGTCTTTAAATTATTGGATTTCATTGCCAATTGTAAAACAGGTTTGGCTTCAAAGTCAAGTTGACCTTTAATCAGCAGACCATCCATAATTTTCTGTAGCCAGTATTAGGAGGTATTGCCAGCCAGCTAAAAATTCATTTGTAGAAAACTAAGCCCAGGCTTATAAAAGTATGGAAAGGCTTCAAAGTTGATAAAACATTAGCACCGGATAGGCTGGAGAGATGGTCCAGAAAGCACAACTTTTGCCTTGCAGAAGTGGACCCGGGTTTGGTCCCCAGCACTGCATGTGATCCCTTGAGCGCTTCCAGAAAAGATCCCAGTGTGTAGAGCAATTTCTGAGTGTGGTCCGAAAACAACACAAATTTTAAAAAAAAGACAAAATCAACATCAGGATTCATGTGAATGTCTCATTGAGATGTTCAGAAACTAAATACAACATTATACTGTAGGTGATCTTTCCTAGAGATTGAATGAGTCAGTTTTACTTAAAATTTCTCATTTAATTCTCCTAAGAACTCTTTTGAGTACCATTCAGTGTTAATTATTATTTCTCTTTAGTTTTTTAAAAAAATTTAATTTTTTTAATGAATCACCATGAGATATAGTGACAAAGCTTTCATGATTGAGTTTCAGTCATACAATGATTGAATACCCATCCCTCCACCAGTATACATTTTCCACCACCAATATCCCCAGTCTCCCTTCTGCCACTTCCACCACACTCTACCCTGACTTTTTTTTTATGGTAGACAATTTCCTTCTTATTCTCTATTTTTGGGCATTATGGTTTGTCGTACAGACACTGAGAGGCCATAGTGTTTGGTCTTTTATCTACTTTCAGCACTCATCTTCCATCCCGAGCGATCCCTCCAACCATCATTGACTTAGTGATTCCATCTCTATCCCACCTTCTCTTTAGTTTTCATTTGGTTTGAACCTCACCTGGCTGAGAGTCACACAAACAAAGGTTAAGACTTTCTTGGCCTGTAAGTAGATCAGGATAATAGGCAAGTCTTCTGGGCTCCAAGTTCCAGGTTCTTTCCACTCTGCAAATATTTCCTAAATAAATGAATTTTAGTCCATATTCATCCTCAAAAGTGCTTTCCCCCAAATTATGCTAGAATCAGCTGGGTTTGATTTAATATGATGTGGGTTCTTTTGGAGGTTCAAAAAGTTTAGCACATTTTCAAGTTTCCCAGAAAATTCCAGAAAGGAAACATGCTTGACAATTTTTCCTCCTAAATCATCCTAAACTGACCTGCAGATACTTTTCATTCAATTAACACATATTAATAACCCAAGAAACTGAATCCTGTGTAGGCACACCTCAGACATATTGTGGATTTGATTCTAGACCACTGTAAAGCAAATACCACAGTATGTCATTTACACAAATTTTTAGGTTTACCAGTGGATATGAAAGTCATGTTTACACTATTCTGTAGTCCATGACGTATGCAATGGCATTATGTCTAAACACAGCTGGGAACGTGGCTCAGGTATAGTATGAATTTTGCATGTATGAGATCCTTGGTTCAATCCCTGACACTACAAAAAAAAGGAAATCAATACACATATCTTCATATATGCATTAGTTAAGATATGCATTAATTATATGCATTAGTTAAGTTTTATTGCAAAAACACACGCTAACCACTGGGCAGAGGAGATATTATGTCAGGTAGGGCACTTGCTATGCGTACAGCTGAACAGAGTTTGACCTCCAATGCCACATATGGTCATCTCAGCACCCCTAGGAGTAATTCCTAGGCACAGGGTCAGGAGTAAACCGTGAGCACTGCTGGGTGTGACCACAACATATACAAAAACAATGTTAACCATCACCATATGAGTCTTCAATGAGTCATGATAATTTTGCCACAAACCTTCAATTTGTAAAAACGCAATATCTAAGAACTAGAGATATATATATATGAGTGGTGTGGTTAAGGCACTTGCCTTGCACATGACTAATTCTAGTTTGATCCCCTGTACCACCTATGGTCCCTGGTCACCTTCAGGAGGGATCTTTGAGTACAAAACCCAGTGTAAGCCTTAAGTGCACATGTGTGCTCTAATCCAAACAAAAACAAAACGCAGTAAATATAAAATAGCAATGAGCGGGGCTGGAGGGATAGCACAATAGGTAGGGCATTTGCCTTGCATGCGGCCGACCCGGTTCGATTCCCAGTATCCCATATGGTCCCTTGAGCACCGCCAGGGGTAATTCCTGAGTGCAGAGCCAGGAGTAACCCCTGTGCATCACCAGATGTGACCCAAAAAGGAAAAAAATAAAATAAAATAAAATAGCAATGAGGTAGGGTATAATAGCATGAGATATGCCAATAGAGAGATATTCTTTTTGTAAAAATACTACTCCATGTCAGGTTACAGGTCATGTTGGAAAATAATTTCAGAGGACTGGAGTGAAGACATAACAGATCCAGTATATGCTTTGAGGCTCTGAATTGATCTCTACCACCATGTGGTCCCTTAAGCACTAGGTGTGGCCCAACAATCAAAAAACAGAAAGAAATTTATGTAGAAAAAAATTTCTTTTCCTCCACACTAAAAAATTATTTTCTCAGGAATCAAGTATTTGAGTCTCATGAAGTCATCAACCAGGTTATAGGTCTTAGAACAAATTTCCTAGCTCTTACTGAGAGAAGAGAATGTAGCACTGTAGTACTGTCCTCCCGTTGCTCATCGATTTGCTTGAGCGGGCACCAGTAACGTCTCACAACAAATTGTGAGACTTGTTGTTACTGTTTTTGGCATATCGAATACGTCATGGGAAGCTTGCCAGGCTTTGCCTTGTAGGCAAGATACTCTTGGTAGCTTGCTGGGCTCTCCGAGAGGGGTGGAGGAATTTAACCTGGGTCAGTCACATGCAAGGCAAACGCCCTACCTGCTGTGCTATTGCTCCAGCCCAGAGAATAGAATATTGTTATGAAATTGCATAATTAGAATACTATATGGGACAATTGCGAAGTTTATAAACAAGTATTGTTTATTCCTAAGGTACATGTTCTACATTCTGAAGGCATTTATTTGTGCATAAGTACCAAAAAGTTCCCTTTCCCTAAATTTCTGCAATTGGGCATACTTTTACATTTTTATTTTATTTTAGTTTAGTTTAATATTATTTTTGTTGGGGTGGCTCCTGGAATTGAACCAGGGCCTCACACATGCAAAGAAAGTGATCTATCACTGAACCACATGGTTGGCCCATTGCATTTTTATTTTAATGTGAATTAAAGTAAAAAGGTTTGTTAGACATTATGGAGACCGTTGATTGCTTATATTCATTATTAACAAATGGTATGTTGTATTTCCTTATTTTCACTGTTTTGTTGTTGTTGTTTTGGAATTACAGCAGTAATTCACCCTGCCTTGGTGCTTAGGGGTCGAGACTGATAGTGGTCAGGAGATCATGCAGTACCAGGGATTCCACCCTGGGGCTCAAGCATTCAAAGCACATGCTCCATTCCTTTGAACTATTTTCCTAACCCCATATTCCTGGTCTAGTTTAAAACCAGGCGGTCTTTGAATCAACTCTCTCTGGAGTGTCAGAGCATCTGTGGCCATCATTATCACTCTGTCACGTGAGCCGCAGCATCAGCAGAATCATCTATGTTTTGAAAGACAAGAAGATAAACAACTACTGAACTTTTAATGGGCCATTGCTTTGATATACACAATTGTTTACTATCTAACTTACAATAAAACATACATAGTATTTTATTTACAACATCTAAGTAATAATATCCAATATATCTGCTATGACTCATCTGTATGGTTTTATAAAAGAACAATCCTGAGTTCTGTGGTCCCATTCAAACGTTTTTTCTGTCATTTCATGCTTTTTGCAGTGACCTTGAAACCATTTTATATTTTTTGTATATAACCAATAATGGGGCTGGAGAAATAGATGGTACAGCAAGTATGGTGATTACCTTGCATGTAGCCAACCCAGGTTCGATTCCTGGCATCCCATATGGTCCTCTGAGCACAACATGAGTGATCCCTGAGTGCAGAGCCAGGAGTCACCCCTGGGCATCACCGCCACCCCCAACACCCAAAATCCATTTTATTACACTTTTGCTATTTTGTTCTTATTAGCTATGACATCTGATGTTTGGAAACATTTCTCCAAAATGTATACTGAAATAAGCTGTCAGGTTCAACAACCTGTCAGTAGCAATAAGACAGAGACCAAGGATATGAGCTCAAAGCTTACTCCTATGTGCTCAAGGATCACACTTGGCAAATTCGAAGGGGCCATATGGGATGCCAGCGATCAAACCCGAGTCGACCATGTCCAAGCCAAGTCCTTTATCCATTGTACTACCTCTCCAGTCCCTCCTTTGGCATTTTCTTATGAAATGATTTGGTTTTGTTAGTTTGAAATATACATATTTTGTGAGCTACCAAAGACTGAACAAGTCTCAGCTTTTAGACTCATGAACAAATAGACAAATAAACTTTAATAGAACACTAAACTTGTATGGGTTAAAGAGCTCTCCCCCATTCTATGTTCCAACACACTTTTGCACAGATCTGATTTGTATTTACTGAGTAACTTGAAACAAAGGCAGTCTCAGAGTTTAGACACATGAGTGTACTAGGAACAAATGAGTCAGACAAGGGAGTTACGGGCATGGTGACTATAATTATTCCCAATATAGTCCCTCTGTCTCTGCTTTTGAAAGCTTGGTTTTGACTCACATCATAGGCTAGCAACTGAGGGAAACGTTGGACCAGTTTAGGGGGAAAAAATCTGTACTTGCTCCCTTTAGGCTTTAATTAGATTATGCTCCATCTTTGCAGGAATTTGGATGACCGAGGACCTCCAATATCAGGGAGCTTACAGATAAACTTCCTTCTGATCACTTTGTGCAAGTCAATTTTATTTCAGTGTTTTTAAGAAACTGAATGTTTTTAGAATCCTTAAAACTTTTTAAATAATGATTTTGTTCTTGGGGTCACACCCCAGGCATCACTCAGGGCTACTTCGTTCAACACTCCCACAGATACTCAGGGGACTATGCGGTACTGTGATTCAGACTGGGGGTTCCCACATGCAAAGTATGCACACTAACCTTTGAGCCATCTCCCCAGCCATATTCAGAACTCGAATGCTGACAGCTTCCTAATGAAATATTAGTGAATATATATAATTTAAAATTTATTGGAGATGTATTCATAATAAAACATTGAAAACAATACATACATCACTTATCACTTAATCACTTAATCCCCGTTATTCATCGATTTATTCGAGCGGGTGCCAGTAATGTCTCCATTCATCCCGGTTGCGTGCTAGCGTAGCCCAATGGTATCTGTTCGTTCTAGGAACATGCAGAGCCTCAAACTGATCATTTAGGGTTTTGACGAAGAAGTCTGACCATCTTATAGGTGGGCGTCCACGTGATCTTTTGATGTCCGATGGAATCCAATCAGTAATGGCTCTAGTCCAGCGGTTGTCTGTAAACCTCATTACGTGCCCAGCCCATCTGATTTTTGATGTCTTGGCAAATGAGACAGCGTCCCTGATTCTTGAGCGTTGATGAAGATCAGAACTCCGGATTCTATCTCTCATTTGAGTGAATCGTGATATTCCAAGCATAGTTCTTTCGATTCCTCTTTGAGAAACTCGAATAGCGTTCTCATCCTGTTTTCAGAGGGTCCAGGTCTCTGAGGCATATGTTAATGCAGGAAGAATAGTGGAATCAAAGAGATGTGCTCGTAGCTGGAGGTTCTTTGTCCTTTTAGTTATTTCTTCAATGCCCTTGAAGGCATTCCAAGCCGCTCTCTTCCTCCTGCGCAACTCAGGTGCCAGGTCATTCATCATGTTGATTTCTCGACCTAGGTATATATAACTGTTGCATTCGGAGATGGTGGTTCCGTTGAGAGTGAATGGAGCGTCAGGAACAAGGCTGTTTCTCATAAACATTGTCTTCGTAAGATTCAGCTGTAGTCCGACCTTTCCACATTCACGGTCAAAGTCGTTCAGCATTTGTGCCGCTTGGCTGATGTTTGGTGTTATTAGAACGATGTCATCAGCAAAGCGGAGGTGGTGTAGTTGCCGACCATCTATCTTCACTCCCATGTTTTCCCATTCCAGTCGTCGCATGATGTTCTCGAGGGTGGCACTGAAGAGTTTTGGTGAAATGGTATCACCCTGCCAAACCCCTCTCTTGATATGGATGATTACTTCTTTGTAGAATGGTGAGATCTTGGTAGTGAATCCGCAATAGAGCTCACGAAGGATCCTGATGTATTGAGTTTGTACGCCCTGATTGGCTAGGGCTTCCATGACCGCTTCTGTCTCAACAGAATCAAAGGCCTTCTTTAAATCAATGAACGTTAGACAGAGCGGCATCTTGAACTCCCGAGATACCTCAATGAGCTTGGTTATTGTGTGGATATGGTCGATGGTACTGAATCCTTTTCGGAATCCAGCTTGTTCACATGGTTGTCCTTCATCTAGTGTTCTGCTAATCCTATTCAGGATGACTCGAGTGAATAGTTTGTAGATGACAGACAATAGGCAGATTGGGCGATAGTTGTCAATGTCGCGGATGTCTCCTTTCTTGTATAGTAGTATAGTCCTGCTGGTTTTCCATTGGGATGGAACCTTGCATTCAGACAGGTAGCGTGTGAAGAGTCAAGCCAATGTATTGATGAGTACTGATGGTAAGTTCTTCAGGTGTTCAGGTCTGACCTTGTCTGGGCCAGGTGCTTTTTGTTTCTTTACCGACGAGATGGCATGTTGGATTTCGGAAGGGAGAACATTGGGAACGACATATCCATCATGTGGTATGTGGTATGTGGGCAAGTGGATGTGGCTATTAAAGAGATCTGAGTAGAAGTCATGAATAATCTTCTCCATTGCCCTTCTGGAAGATGTGATAGATCCATCATGATGTCGGAGGGCAGTCATCTTGGTTTTGTAGTTGGTGAAAGACAGGCGGGCATTACGAATGTTTTTCCCAGCTTCTGCTGCATCTACCAGTACTGCTGCTCTCCTGTTTTTGAGGTCATCCTTGATGGCTTCTCTGCACTGTTTTGCCAGTTCGGATGTTCGCTTGTGGTTGCCTGAGGCATGTGCCAAGCCACGTTGGCGAATAAGTTCAAGAGTGTTCGAAGAAAGACCGTTTTTTGTGGTTATCTCTCTCTTGGCATTCCTTGTACAATCATGGAGGTGCTGAATCATTCGATCGTATTCCTCATCAATGTTGTCAATGACGGCATCTTCCCATGTTGCTGCAATAGAGTCAAAGAGCTCCCAGTTGGTGGTTGTTCTGGGAGTCATTATTAAATTCAGGAAAGAGAGATAGTGCAGCAGGTAGGTTTGACCCCTGACCCTGCCAGGAGTGATCCCTGAGCACAGAGACAGGAGTAAGCCCTGAGCCCTGCTAGGTGTGGCCCCCAAACAGACAAATAACTATAAACAAGACAGAGCCCGGCAAGCTACCGAGAGTATCTCGCCCACACGGCAGAGCCTGGCAAGCTACCCGTGATGTACTCGATATGCCAAACACAGTAACAACAAAGTCTCCAATGGAGACGTTACTGGGCCCTCTCGAGCAAATCATTAATATTAAAAAGTGAAAATGATAAAATAATACAGGAATATATATAATTTTAACCAGTAATTTTGTTTAAACATGTATATATTTTATGTGTAAGAAAATCCAAAAGAGGTAAGAATCAAGTAATAGTGATTGTGCTGAAAAGACGGATTTAAGGATGATTTTGTTTTATTCTTTGAATTTTTCCATAGTTTTCAAATTTTCTATGAAATGAGCATGTATTCCTTTTGTGATTACATAAAATAATAGCAGGTCTTATTTATTTAAGTGATCACAGTAATACTATTTAAAACATTCACTAGTTCATCTCATTAATATGATTGAAAAGAAAAAAGGGACTTTCATTGATTTTCATGGAATTAATCCATTGATTGAATATGATTAAATGGATATTTGTAATTGATAGGCGTAGTCTTGGTTTTTAAATATATTTCTAAAGAATTAGTATAGATCTTGATATGGGGGTCTAGTCTGTATCTCTTTCCTAAACGTACATTTTCTTTTTTTCATACAAGGTAGAAAAGACTTTAACTGAAGCTAAAATATTAGAACTAAAAAAATTAAGCACAACATTCCATTTCTAATGAAGTGAAGGAATTAATAATTTTGTGTTTGTATGACTTAACTGCTCACAAGGCTCAGTCCTATCTATAGAAAATATGATTTTCAAGCAAACCTGTGAAGATTAAAGTCCCAAGTACATCCTTTTAAGGTTTAATATGCATTTCTCTGGAGTGTTGTGCTTGTGAAAGATGGTGCCACATCAATTGCTTGTTTAAATCCAGGACCAGATAAGCTTCCCTCTTGATTAATTAAGTCTGCTTCAATAGTTATTCCTATGGGATTTTTTCCTCCCTGGCTTTACAGCTGATGATGCAGAAAAGAGGACTAAAGTCAAGAAATGCAGCTGTTTGGAACCAATATTACCTGCCTGAGCCCTATTGCTATAACTGAGATCAATTTATATCTTGCAGACCACTGAACAGTCCCAGAATATATATGACTTTTAGCCAGTGACAGCTCTGTAATTTCATACTCTATTTCCTTTTTTTCAGGCATTTTGCTCTCCCTTCAACCTCTACTGATCAGATATTTAGAATTTCAGCAAGTATTTCCTATTAATCTAGCTACAGAATGGATCTCTCTGTCTCTCTCTGTCTCTGTCTCTCTCTGTCTCTGTCTCTCTCTGTCTCTCTGTCTCTCTGTCTCTCTCTCTCTCTCTCTCTCTCTGAAAATCTGTTTTCTGATTTTGGGCCACAGTCAGAGGTTCCCAGGGCTTACTCCTGGCACAGTGCTCAAGGGTCCATATACCATGCCAGGGATAAACTTGGGTTGGCCATGTATAAGGCAAGAACTTTTAACCCCTGTACTATCTCTCTGGATCTCTGAATTGATTTCCTTCTAATGAAAATCTCAAAGAAGCAATATAAAATAAAGAACGTAAACAGAGTAATCTTTTAGCACTATGGAAGAAAATAGAACGTCTTCAACAATAGATAGTAAAGCAGATTGCATTATAAGAAGTAATAATTAATACTCATTAGGAAAGATATCATCTAAGCTTTGACCAAAAGTGTAACTAGGATAATGAGTTTAAGTGCAAAGTTGTTCGACTCTTAATCCTGCTCAAAGTACTAACAACACTTGAGTACTTTATAGTAGAGCCTGGGCCAAAGATGGGACTCAGTAGCAGAGCAAATGCCTTGCATGTGTGAGGACAAGGATTTGATTCCTGGCACCCCTGCCTCACACTGAAATAGCTTAAATAGAAAAGCACTTGCCTTCACTAACTGCCTTTTTCATTTAGATTGGGAAAAGTAAAGCAGTAAGTATGGTTGGTCCTGATCAGTGCTAGAAACAATTTAAAGTATTGCTCGATTTGCTCGAGCGGGCCCAGTAACGTCTCCATTGGAGACTTTGTTGTTACTGTGTCTGGCATATCGAATACTCTCAGTAGCTTGCCGGGCTCTCCAAGAGGGGCGGAGGAATCGAACTCGGGTCAGCCATGTTGGCCGCTTGTAAGGCGAACGCCCTACCCGCTGTGCTATGCAATTTGTTTTTTAAAACTCAGTTTTTAATATCATATTTCAGCATTTTATAAACTTTACAAGTGACCTTGTAGATTCTCTTATATTTCAAACTATTTTTATTTTCACTTATATGGCTCACCGTAAGACTATAACCAGTAAAACAAAGTATTACTGTAAATGTGCAAGGCTACAGAGCATGTATCTGTCATTTAGTTTCAGTGCTACTGTTCCTAAAGCAGCATCTTTACCACTTCTTATACCTTGAACATGTCCTTCATAATCACTAGTTGGTTTACAATGCCTGGGAAAAGGGAGAAAGAAATTTTCTGGATAAAGATCCTTATATTGTTTAATAGATGAACAACAGGATGACAGTGACAGCGACAGTGACATTGTTTTAAGGTAAGATACCATCAAAACATTTTAGCTTTGTCGGAAAACAGTATGGATGATCCTCAAAAAATTAGAAATGGAGTTCCCATTTGACCCAGCAATACCATTCCTTGGAAAATATCCCAAAGAGGCAAAAAAGTATAGTCGAAGTGACATCTGCACTTGTTTGTTCATTGAAGCACTCTTTACAATAGTCAGAATCTGGAAAAAACCTGAATGCCCAAGAACAGATGTCTGATTAAAGAAACTTTGGTACATCTACACAATGGAGTACTATGTAGCTGTTAGAAAAGATGAAGTCATGAAATTTATATACAAGTGGTACTACATGGAAAGTATCATGCTAAGTGAAATGAGTCAGAAAGAGAGGGACAGACATAGAAAGACTGCATTCATCTAGGGAACATAAAGTAACAAAATAGGAGACTAACACCCAAGAATAGTCAAGATAATGGAGATTTACTCCATGGCTTGGAGGCCAGCCACACACTCTAGGGGAAAAGGCAGCCCAGATAGAGAAGGGAGGACCAAATAAAGGGTGTTGGGAGGATCCTCCCAGCATGGGAGATGCGTGCTGAGAGTAGACTCTAGACCGAACATGATTGCCACTCAATGCCTCTTTTGCAAACCACAGCACCCAAAAGGAGAGAGAGAACAAGGGGGAATGCCCTGCCACAGAGGCAGGGTGGGATGGGGGGGATAGGAGCTGGGATGGATACTGGGATCAGTGGTGGTGGAGAATGGGCACTGGTGGAGGGAGGGGTACTAGATCATTGTATAACTGAAACCAAAGCACAAAAATTTGTAAATCTACAACTGTACCTCATGGTGTTTCACTAATAAAAATCTAAAAAAAAGCAACAAAGATTGAAAAATCACAGAAAAAAACATTTTAGCTTTGTTAACTCAAGAATTGGGGCTAACTCTAGAAAAGAGATCTTTTAAGTATCAAATTTTTTTTTCAAGTTCTTGAATTGATTCCTTGAATTCCTTGAATTAACACCTTGAATTGATACCTGACATGTCATCCAACAAGAATTGCTGGAGTTGATGATGATGATGATGATGATGATGATAGTGCTGATGGTGATGATAGAGAATATTAAACCTCCCTATATGGAATGGCCCTTGTGTAGTTTGTATGTTTTACCTGAAACTGACTTTTGTCTGACATCATCCACTCTTTCTAGTAATGCTCCCTTCATGTTTAGATCAATCAAAAATAAATAAATAAATAAATATATATATAAATAAAAGTCAAGATGCCTATGCAAAGCAGTTCATTTTATAAGTGTCAAGCATGTTTCTTTCTTCCCCAATGATTCTAAGCTGTACTTCCTGTCACATTTTTTTATGTCAGATATTTCACTAAACTCTGATTTACTGGGAAACACATCATATTGAAAAAAAATAGATAACATGAAGTTACATTTAAAACTCGCGACGTAAAACTCAAGTGCTGGTTCTGTCATTGCTGCTCATCTCTGCCATAGCCTGGATGCTTGTGTCACCCCTACCTCATCAAATGTCAATGTTGAAATCCTTAACCCCCAAAGTGAAGGTTTAAGGATGTAGGGCTGTGGGGAATGACTAGGTCTGACTGAGGATGAGGTGCCCATGCATGGGATCAATGCACTTACAAAAGCCATCACTGGGAAATTTGTGACCCCTGTGAGTTTACAGCATAATGACAGCCATCTGAAATCCTTTTCACCAGACACTGAATCTTCCCGAGCCTTGATCTCAGACTCCGTGATGGGAAAAAGTCATTATTAATTATTGGGTCAAGGAGATAGTTCAAAGGGCTAGAGCGCACATTTTCATGAAGAAGGCCCGAGTTCTAATCCCCAGCTCCAGATGGTTCCCCAAGCACTGCAGGGAACAGCAGAAGTAGCCCCTGAGCATTGCAGCCCATGGCCCCAAAGTAAGTAATAGGAATAATAAACAAAGGATGTGAGTGGTTATAAGTTTGCTAATGAGATTCTGATATAGGTAGCATGCTTGAGCAGACTAAGTGAGTCTAATCTTGTAGTTTCATTGTCTCTAGAGATTTCAAGTGGCTACATCTGAAAGAGTAATTAGGTAGACAGAGCAAGGAGAATTGCGTAGGGTGATTGTTACCCCAGGTCTCATACTGGGACAGAACTCCCTGACCATTAAGTGTTCTTTTTCAAAACAGTTTTATTTAAAAATATTACTTAAGAGAAATCTGAGAAGAGAGAGAAAGAGAGCGGGGAGAGAGAGAGAGTGAGAGAGAGAGCAGAGGAAGAAAAGTCAAGAGTACACACCTGAAGCTGAGATGTGGGCCAATGTCCTAGGTAGAGAATGTGACTTAATAAGTGTTCTTGAGAGATGATATTTGTCTTCATTTAGTAAATAAACACTTTTCAGGGTCAATGACATCATTCAGTGGTAGAGCACTTGCTTTGCATGTATGAAACCTCTCATTCAATCCCCACCACATAAAATATAAAAAAAATTCCAACTTATTCCAACTTTGGGAAATTTTACTTAAGCTTCACAAAGTTTAAAATGGTTCAACCCATACTGCATTTTACATTAAAAAGAAATTGACACATATTTAGCACTTTTATAACCAATTTCTTAACATAGATATCTGCTTAACAATGCAACATCAGTAATACTTCTTCTCTTCTCACACTTTTTAATGGATCACCATGACATATGCAGTTACAAAGTTGTCAATGATTTAGTTTCAGTCATACAAGTTCCAACACCAGTCCCGTCACCAGTGTACATTTACCAGTAACACTTCTTAGTGAAAATTTTCCTAATAATTGAATTAGATAGAATCTACTAGACAGTTTATTCTTTTCCTCTATAAATTAAAATATTGTAACTGATATTTGCTTATCCACCTATTTATATTTGCGACAAATATTTCTGAGCCTCTGAAAGACAATTTTGTATTCTAGGACCATTGATAAAAATACAGACACAAACAAATTAGATGAGGTTCCCAGTCTTGTGGCTTGTATATGCTGGTGAAGTTAGACAACACCTAGGTAGAACATCTCAGAAAGTGGAAAGTCCTCTAAAGATTAATTGGATAGAGTGTGACCTAGGTGAAGTTTAATTTATACAGAGAACATGGATCAGACTGTTCATTGCTATAAGGAAAATAGTGATTCCACAAGCTATAGTTTCTGCATGTATTTCTATCATTCCAAATTATAGAACACGCTCGGAGAGCCTGGCAAGCTACCGAGAGTATCTCGCCCGCACGGCAGAGCCTGGCAAGCTACCCGTGATGTACTCGATATGCCAAACACAGTAACAACAAGTCTCATGATGGAGACGTTACTGGGCCCACTCGAGTAAATCGATGAACAATGGGAGGACCATGACCGTTACCATTCAGGTTTGAGTGCTGATATGTGTAAGCAATTTGAAATGTGTTCATTGGCTTATATAAATTTGACTACGTGAAATACTTTAATTTAGGTGTATATTCATTAATTAGAGGTATCATTTGAACTTTCTCTAAGTTTCTCCTAAACTTTCATTTACCTAATGATTAGTTTGTAAATTTTTTTTATTACTTTGGGTTCTTTTGTTTGTTTTTGTTTTGTTTGGGGGATATGCCCAGTAGCGCTAAGAACTTGCTCCTCCTTTGGTGCTCAGGAATCATTCTTGGTTGGTGCTCAGGAGACCATATTTATATTGCTAGGGATCAACCCGGGGTCAGCTTTGTGCAAGGCAAGTGCCTTAACCCCTATCCTATCTCTCCTGCTCAGAAATTCGTTTATATAACTAGATCCTTAGCAAGAGAGGGGAAGCCCGAAAAACAAAAACAAAGCAGACAAACAAAAAAGGGCCATCTTGAGTGGCTTTTAAATAGAGGCATATCTTTATTTACTTTCATTCAATTAGTCTGGCTTTGGGCTTTAGCTTACGTACCTTGCACTATATAAGTGGATTGAGAATCACTGTTCAAAAGAGACAAGGAGTACTCTAAGAGAAGTGGTATGGAACTGGAAGGTAGTGCTGTCCGAAGTCAAATCCTCAATAGAGAGCAAGATTAAACTTTGCATTTTTCTTATCAGTATTATTTGAAGATGATTTAAATTATTCCGAAGGATTGAAAGTCACCTGGAGCAAAAGTCACTGCTAAAGAATATGGCCAAGATTGGAGGCAGCAGTGAATTTTGCTGCTGCCAAAGTCCAGGAGAGAACTTACCTACCTCAGGCAATGGGAATGTTAGGCAACGTCCCCTCCCCTCCTTTGGAGCCCATCCCATGAAAAATACAGCCCTCAAGAGCTGGGGACAGAGTGGCTGGAGTCCAGGTTCCTTTGGGTGGCAGGCCCAGGTTTGTTCTCCAATATTACATAGTCCCCTGAGCACTGCCAGGAATGTCACTGTAGTGCAGAACTGGGAATAGCCTTGAGAGCTGCCAGTGCTCCCTCTCACATACACCCAAGAAAGTGAAATAAAACAAAACTTATGGCATGGAGTAGAAGGACCAAAAACAATCTCAGAGGGACTTCTGAGAAAGGGAAAGAGATAATGTGAGTGAGTGAAAATAATCCACTTCAGCAAACAGACCAATCTACTCCTTCACTCTACTGCCTGCTCCTTTTGCAAATAGGAGCCAAAGAGAACAAGCATTTCACCAGAATCCTCCAAAGAGCAAAATAAGGAAGAAAGTCAGAAGATCAGAACTGTCAAGGAGACTCTTGTCTCATGAAAACAAAGTCAGAGGGATGAATTTGCTCCTGTCACCCTCCCTACTATTAAACAGTTAGGAACTGTTTGAACTATCTCTTTAAATTATTATTATTATTATTATTATTATTATTATTATTTGCTTTTTGGGTCACACCCAGCGATGCACAGGAGTTTCTCCTGGTTCATGCACTCAAGAATTACTCCTGGCGGTGCTCAGGGGACCATATGGGATGGTGGGAATTGAACCCGGGTCTGCCATGTGCTATCACTCCAGCTTCTCCTGGCTGCCTTCTCAACTGGCTTTCTCCTGGGGGACTCTATCCTAACAGTTGGACTCTATTTTTTTCCTTTTTGGGTCACACCCGGTGGTGCACAGGGGTTATTACTGGCTTTGCACTCCAGAATCACTCCTGGCGGTGCTCAGGGGACCATATGGGATGCTGGGAATTGAACCTAGGTCGGCTGCATGCAAGGCAAACACCCTACCCGCTGTGCTATTGCCCCGGCCCCTCTTTAAATTATTTTTTAAAGATGGATTGAACAACGCTCTTTATTCAAAAAATTCAAATTAACTAGACTACTTTACAATTTACTCTTCGAAATCGTATTTAGAATTTCAACAAATTAACAGTTTTCCTACCAATAAAATTTTTAAGTTCGTTCTAGTTTTTTAATTACTGATACAAATATTCAAGCAACAGGCATCATTGTTTAATGCGCAAAAATGGGGGAAAAGGAGACAAACTTTAATGGTGATGTTTCCTGTGTAATGAACTTTTCTGAAGGTCCTTCAGCATAGTCCAGAGATAGCTCAGAGGCATCTGTCAGTGTGGGGCCATTGGGAGCTAACTAAACTCTGACAACTGAAAGAATTGTGTCCTGCCTTTTGGGGTTTTTTTCCAGCCTTGCCATGTTAGTTGCTTTGCAGCGTTTGCTAGAGTTGCTGGCTAGCCCGCTCTGGCTCTTTCTCCCTCTGTGTCTGTATTATCTTTCGTTGCTAACTTGGCAGCAGATTTCCAGACCAAAGTTTCTGAAAACCCAAAGAAGAAATGACCGCAGTGTTTGACCTTGGAGCTTGACTTCTTTGTTTTTCCATTTTAAAAAAAATGCTTGCAGTATCTCTGCACACCACTTGAAAAGATAAAGGAAGAGCCAGCAAAGCTCTTAAAGGCAAAACCCAATTTTTGTGTTTTCAATTGAATCAGCGTGAGATAGAGCACTACACAATTGTTCATGATTGCCTTTCTGTCATACAGTGTTCCAACATCCATCCCTCCACCAGTGTCATTTCCCAGCACCAGTGTCCCCAGTTTCTCTCCCACCCCTTCAAGTCAGCCCCCACACAGCCTGCCTCTATGGCAGACACCTCTCTTCTCTCACTCCCTTTCTTTCTCTCTCATTTTAGGTATTAAGATTTGCCATACAGATGCTGAAACGTTATCATCAATATTCCTCCACCTGTTTTCAACACTCAGTTCTTGTTCAGAGTGATCATTTCCCACTAGTGTTGTCATATTGGACCCTTCTCTATCTTAAGTTCCCTCTATCTCTCACACACTGACCAACCACTGACCAGTCCTCCTGGCCCGTATTCCCTGGCCTTAGATATTAGCTTCAGATTGTAGCAAAACCCAACTTTATGTTTTCTTTTCTCCTTTCAATTGTGCGAAGTGTGATGGTTTATAGTCACGTCAGAGGGACTGTTTCTTCTTGGTTTTTAGTAGATCAGATATGGAGGTTTTGAGAATATAAACTTGCCTGGGACTGGAGAGATAGTACAATGGGAACCCTTATATACATCTGACAAGAATTCTATTTCCAGCATACCACATGACCCCCCAAACACTTTTAGGAGTAACTCCTGAGTTCAGAGTCAAGAACAAGCACTAATGCACTGCTAGGAATGGACCTCACCCCTGACCCCCAAAAAGGAATATCAACTTGCCAGAATTTCAGAAAAAAAAAACCTGGGGGGGAGGGGTGGTCACACTCATTAGTGCCCAGGGCTTACTCCTGATAGTGCTCAGGGATCATATGGGGTGTCAGGGATGAAACCCTGCTGCAAACAGGTAAATGTCTTACCTGATGTCTCCAGCCTCTCTGGCATTTTTGAAGAAGGTCATCCCAGGGTGCCAGAGTGAGGAACTGGAGGGAAAAGGAAAAACAGACAGAAGTTGCACGCTGAAGGTCACCAGTGATGGCAGGTCTATGTGACATCCTGAGAAACATCTGGAAGCAGCTCAGAAGACCTGTCCACAGAGTGGTATCAGGATTGTTTTGTCCAGTTTCTTTTCATTTTTAAAAACTTTTTTTAAAATTTATTGGAGAAAGAGGAAGCAACCCTTCAGTGTTCAGGAGCTACTCAGAGAAGCAGAAGTGGTGTCCAGGGTTTGAGCTGGGGCTGGCTGCATGCAAGGCAGTTTCTCATGCTCTGTTGGTTGACAGTTACCCCGGGAAGCTTAACCTCCTCACTGAGTCTGCATCTCCATCTGTAAAATACCCTTATGAATTTGTTGGTGGCAATACCAAGTGGACAGACAAATTACTACATTTTTAATTTATCGAGTTCAAAGCCTTTGCTACAAATTTGAAATAGTTCGCCAAAAGAGGAACTAGTTTTGTCAGTGTAGCTGCAAATGCTAAAGGAATGTTGGGTACTTTTGGACTCTTGCATCATTAAGGCAAAACTTTTAGGGGCCAGAAAAACAGTACAATGGTAAGGTGCTTGCCTTGCACACAGCTGACCCGGACTCGATCCCCTGCCCCCTTTCATGGTTCCCCAAGGCGTTCCAGAAATGATCCCTGAGCCCAGAGCCAGGAGTAAGTGTTAGGCACTGCCAAGTGTGACCCCCAAACAAAAATAAAAACAACCCCCTTAAAGAGTTTCAATATATGTCTAAGATTAAGAATTTTTATAAGGAATTATATCCCTAATATAAAAGACACTTCCAAAAATGGAAAAATAATCTAAAATTCTATTAAAAATGGGGAGGAGACATTTTATTAAAGACTTATAAGAACAATGTAAAAACACCACAAGTCATTCTGAAAAGGATCACCTACCAAAGGAGGGGAAATGCTGTAAAACACATTACTGGGACAATGAACAAGATCAGAATATGGAGTGTAGACTGGATACAGTACTGTGTTTCTTTTGAACTACCTGAATTTATTTCGTTCTGTGGTTATGCAAGAAACATTTTTGTTCTTTATTTAAAATTTTATTTTTTTAAATTTTCATGGGGGTATAAGGAGTTGGGGACCATGACTGGTAGGACTCAGGGCTTGTGCCTAGCTTCTGAACTCAGGGATCATCCCAGGATTGAGCCTGGGTCAACTGCATGCAAGGCCTACCTGCTGTGTGCTCTCTCTCCCCCAAGAAACATCTCTGTTCTTAGGAAGCACTAAAAAGAGAGAAGTATCAGATGTGCGTGATATACGTGTGTCTATGTGTTTCTGATCATCAGTGAAGTCTGAGAACTGCTATTTAGAGTCGGGGGCCAGGGATTGCTTCTGGAAAGAAATGAAGAGTCATTATTCTCTGCTTTGGGCTAGAGAAATCTTTGTGGTTTTGTTTTGGGGGCCACACCCCGCCATGCTCAGGGGTTGCTTCTGACTCTGCACTCAGGAATCATTCCTGGTGGTGCTTGGGAGACCCTATGGGCTGCCAGGGATAGAGCACCGTGAGGTGAGCACTCTACCTGCTGTAATATCCTCTCCAGCACCAAGGGCCAAAGTAATCTTACAAGGGTTAAAGTGTTTCCATGCAGGACACCCCAATTTGATCCTCTGAGAAGCCCCAGGAGCAGACCCTGAACATCACTTGGATGGACCCCTCCACCAAATATTTTCTTCTCCTTGAACCACACACAGCCTTGGTGGCAACTACTTAACAGTTGCAGCACAGAAACAATTGAAAACAGATAAGCAAATGACTGTGTTCCAATAATCACTATTTTTAAAACGAGATCAGGTATCAGGATTGCCCTGTCCCAAAGCAGGCTTATAATTCTGTCAGAAGGAAAGAACAAAATTATTGAGGGACGTGAGTTCTGCATAAGTACCAGCACAGAATCTGGCATTGAATTCTACTGAAGTAGCAGATAAGTGCCCTTTCCCTGCCCCCAGTCATAAGTAAACTTAAAATTCTGTAAAACTAATCGGAAAGGAAAACGTTAAGAATAGTATGCAGGACATCTATTACCCTTTACCCGTATTCTCTTCTCAACATTTTGCCCCTTTATCCTTTCTTTTCCCTCTCCTTCACCCTTTCCTCCTTTTTAAAAACATCCTTATCATTCATATCTATTGCTAGAATAAAAACCACATCTGTAGCCTTGTTTTCCGTTGAAAGAATCGTACACAAAAGTTTAAAAGGTGTAAAAAGAGATATGCAATTTCACAACGAGGTCTGTCCGTGCTTGACTGTCCCTTTTTCACTCCTCTTGCAGGCTGGAATGTGACAGAAGGGTGAGTCATCCAGCCCCAGATGGATGAGGTCAACGTCACTGGAAGACAAGAACAAAAATATCAAAGGAGCCTGGGTCCCTGACTTGAGTGCTCATACAGACAAAGGAAAAAGAAATCTATCTTATGCATTCCACGGTTATTTTAGTCTTTGGTGTTTCTTTGGGGGTCACACCCAGTTGTCCTCAGCTCTTTCTTACTTCTGGTTCTGTGCTCAGGGATCACTCAGGGGTGGAGGGACCATGTATAGTGCTAGGGACCAAACCCTGGTCAACTGCATACAAGGCAAGAGCCCTACCCACTGTGTTATCTCTCCAGCCCCTACCAGTGTTGTTTTTCAGTAGAGTAGCAGAGCTCTCTGATAGTGATGCTTCAGTATATCGGAATCATCAGTATTCTGTGGCCACGAAGAACCTGAATTCTAGATCTAGTCTGTCAAAATGCTAATCCTGGCTCAGCCACAGTACAACTGTGTGACTTTGCAAAGGTTTTTTTCCAGCGCCCTTAACTCTCTGAGCTTTGAAAAGAGCATCTAACTCTTGAAACCCTTTCAATGATTAAACAAGTTGTTTTCAAGCAGTGGACCGAATAAACAATAAAAGGTTTTCAGGAAAAATAAGCCCTCAAAGCTCACGTCGTTATACACCAGAGTGCTGGGAGCAAAGCTTGTGTGATGCAAACAGTAGCATTAACTCTTCTTATTTCAGATATCCAAGAGGTGGGTATGTTTTCCCTACATATTACAGTTAAGAAATCTGAGACTCATAAAAACTGTCCTGCCTAAGGTTACAGGATTTGTAAATGCGAAGTTAGGATCCACTCAAGTTACTCATTTTACTTCTTGAAACACTCTTCCCACTATGTAAAGCAAACGTAGAGCAAATCTATTGTTGAATTACCCAGTCGAGAAATTAACCACATGCTTGAAGCATCCACAGAATAACACTTGGCACTGTGAAAAAAAAAAAGGAAAATTAATACCTTTTAAGGCATTTTGTATTTTAAAAAGCACTGGCTTGGTCATTTCAGGAAAAATTGAAATATCGTTAGGCATTTTATTAGATCATTTCTAGTTTTGCTTCCTTTTTTTTTTTTTTTGCCTTTTGGTTCACACCCAGCAATGCTCAGGGGTTACTCCTGGCTCTGCACTCAGGAATTACTCCTGGCGGTGCTTGGGGAACCATATGAAATGCCAGGGATCGAACCCGGGTCAGCCGTGTGCAAGGAAAACACCCTAACCGCTGTGCTATTTCTCTGGTCCCTCTTTTTTATTTATTTATTTTTTTTGAGACACAACCCAGCAGTGCTTGGGGGCTATTCTTGGTTGATGATGGGGGTTGATTCCTGGTAGCACTGGGACATGTGCACTCTACTGAACTAGGGGTTGAATCCAGGATACTTGTTGTCCAAACCTGCATGCAGGCCAGCCCTCTGGCCTTGTTTATAATTGGATTCACATGCAGGTGAAGATGTGCCCTGAGTTAGTAGCAGCTTTGTGTTTAGACCTTTAACCAAACTTTAACCCAGCCTTATGTGAGTCGAAGATTTCTATAATATTATCTACTGTAGGTATCTTTCAGGATGAGAACGCTATTCAGGTCTCCCAAAGAAGAATAGAAAGAGCTATGCTTGGAATATCACATTTCACTCAAATGAGAGAAAGAATCCGGAGTTCTGACATCCGTCGACGATCAAGAATCAGGGACGCTGTCTCATTTGCCAAGGTGTCAAAAATCAGATGGGCTGGTCACGTAATGAGATTTAAAGACGACCGCTGGGCTAGAGCTGTTACCGACTGGATTCCACGGGATGTCAAAAGACCGCATGGCCGCCCGCCTACCAGATTGTCAGACTTCTTCGTCAAGATCATGAATGATCGGTTTGAGGCTCTTCATGTTCCCAGAGCGAACAGATGCCATTGGGCTACACTAGCACGCGACAGGGACAAATGGAGACGTTACTGGTGCGCACTCGAGCAAATCGACGACTAACGGAAAGTTAAGTGATAAGTGATTAAGTAGGTATCTTTCTTTTTGCTACTGTTTGGGGAAGCGTCTCAAACAAAGTTTTTGTACACTATTACTTGTCTCTACCACTTCAGCCATATCCCTGTATCCCTGATCTTTACCTTTTATGTAATTTCCTGTAAGAAATTCTTAGACCCTGCACCATGCAGTTCCAATTCAGACTAGATGAAAAAGTGTTAAACATCCTAGAAAGCCGTTAACTAGAGCCCCCTTTGTAACTATACTACCTGTAATATCTGTGTGCAAGCAAACTGCTGTGTATCATCACCTGGAAAGGGAGGTGCTTTGTGGGGAGCTTTAAGGTGGGGGAGTAGGAAAGAAGAGCATCAAGCATTAATCTTGTGCTTGAAATTATTTTTCTTATCTTCTTTCAAATGCAACACCCCCCACGTTCAAAAAGCGCTTTGATGACAAATTAAAAGCCATAGATAATATAGTTATTATTCAACAGTGATTGTGTCCTTACTGCACTAGCAATCATCTTTAGAAGCCCGTGATCTCCTCCAGCATCTTCTGATGAATCTTCTGTCACAAACACAATATTGGCAAATGTATTCACATTCAAACTCTCATGCAGTTCATATTTTATTTCAACAAGTTATTCTACTTTTACAACATGCTATTGAACTTGGGACCTACAAAAAGGTCTACAAAAAGTCTAGATGGTACTGGGGAAAATTGTTTCTTTGGAAATTGCTTAATTTTTAAAAACAGATAATATGATCAAAAGACAAAAAAGATGAAAAAATATAAAAGCAAATCCTTCCTATCCTTGTCTCCCTATTTTCAAATACATCTTTCTAAATTATTTTCTAAATGTCCTTTTTCTAAATTATTTTCTAAATTATTTTCTAAATGTCCTATTTTCTAAATGTCCTATTTTCAAATACGTCTTTCTAAATTATTTTGTTAGTGTGCAAGAAAATTCTAATATTGACTCTTATTTTCTTCCCCTTGCTACGTATTTGCTGGCATATTGCTGATTCTGCTCAGTGCCTTGCTTGATCTTTTTCACCAACCCAGAACTCACTTTTTGTTAGTACATGGACACAGTAAAAATAGTGGATGATCACATATATGTCCGAAACACTATATAGGTATGTAATTTAACTATGTATGGCACTAAATGAAATAAAAATGGATTTTATATTAATCCCCAAACCCTAAGGAGATACAGCCAGTATTACTTTTTAATTATTTTGGCTAAAGCAATAACTCTGATCCAATCCAGATTATATTTTGTGGATAGCTAATGGCAAGAAGTCTTGGAAACTAGAAGCTGGTAAGAAAATTAAAGGTGAGTCAGAGAGAAAGTATAGGGATCAAGCTGACCCAGTTTGATCCTGTTCCACATATGTTCTCGTGGGCACCGCCAGTAGTAATTCTTGAGTGTGGGGGTGTGGGAGTGAGGAAAGGATCAGGAGAAAGCCATGAGCACTACCGGGTGTGACCCCAAAGCAAAAAGCAAGCCAATAGAGCAGAACATAAAGAGAGGGCCTGGAATTGTTCTACAACTGGCTCAACTGCAGAGCAATTGCTCTGGCATACACACACACACAGACACACACACACATAAATATAAATGTAAATAACTAAAAGGAGGCAATTAAACCAAAGAAACTCAGACCTGGCTCTGAAAATTCTCACAGAACTTTCCAGTGACTGTGTCTATAGAAACTATTCAAATATTGTGCTGGTATCAGACGTTTGGCTTGAGCGAAGCAGGATAATTGATGCCAACTGACGGGGCCAAAACATGCCACTTCGCAAAATGCCAGCTAGGTATAAGTAATGTCTCGATTTGACAGGCTTTTAAAATTTTACTTTTAAAAATGTGTTCATTTTTATTAAAACACTGTGACCTAATAGGTTTGTTTTACACATATACTGTCCCAACACCAATCCCTACTGGCACCACATAGGGTCCTCTGAGTGCCAATAGGAGTGACCCCTGAGTGCACAACCAGGAATAAGCCCAAGAACCCCTGAGTGTGGCCCCAAACTAAACAAATAAACAAAATAATAAAAAGAGGCAACCAGTGTTTCAAAGATGCGGGTTTCCTTTCAGGATATCTGCTAATAGTTGAGAGAATTTTTTTTTTCTGGTGGGGAGTCACACCTGGCAACGCTCAGAGGTTACTCTTGGCTCTGCTCTCAGGAATTACTCCTAGTGGTGCTTGGGGGACCATATGGGATGCCGGGGATTAAACCCAGGTCGCCTGCATGTAAGGCAAATGCCCTACGCGCTGTACTATCGCTTGGTCCTGAGAGAACTTTTTTGAGTTATTAATATATAAATTGCAGTCCGCCTTGATGCCAGGGAAATAAAGAGTGAGGGCGGACTTCTCCTCTAGAGTCCTCACTGCTGCTCATCAAGGGGACAGAGCACTGCGTGCCGCGTGTGGGACCCGAGACCAGCAGATAACAAAGGGGAAAAAAAAAGAATAAAACAGAGGAATGAATGTGAAGCCCCCAGCAATGCTTGGGGGTTTGGGTCCATGCCCAGGGCTAGTAGGCAGTCAGGGGTGGTCAGTGGGCCCCATGGGTGGTTCATGTGAAGTGGGAAGGATAAAGACGGTCACTTTCTCCCGATCGGCCTCTGCCACCCTGGACCCAGGGTTACTGAGTCCTTGCCTCACCTCACAGAAAGGAATTTTAGGAGTAGGCAAGCAGTGAAATAAATAGATTTTATTTAATCTATTAAATAAGGTAGCTGAAGACCTCCAGAACCAGCCACAACCATGCTGAGACCACTCTCCACACGCATGAAGGTACCGGCAGAGGAACAAAGGCATGTGGGTCCTGTGGCTGAGATCTCCAAGCCTGCTCAGATCGGGGCTGAGCATCCTCCACCCAGATCCTCAATCTTCCAGTAGGCAGGGGTCACACCCACCACCTGGCCCCCTGGCGCTGTATAATCCCATCAACAGCCAAGACCCAGAGACTATAAAACCCAGCTCCCGAAAGCGGGCATCCGAGAATCTTATTATCTTGTTCTTACATTGGACAACCTGGCAGGCTACCAAATGTAACCTGCCCACACAGCAGAGTCTGGCAAACTCCCCGTGGCGTACCCAGTATGCCAAATACCAGTAACAATGATGGGTCTCATTCTCCTAACCCTGAAAGATCCTTGAATCTGGCACTTTTGAAAATCTCAGGGTTAGGGTGAAGGAGACGTTACTGGTGCCTGCTCAAGGCAATCGAGGAACAACAGGATGATCGTGATCGTGATGGTGATTAAATAAGGAGGGTTTTTGAAGGTGTGCCGGGGGAGAGAGTGGGGGAGAGTGGAGAGTAACAGGATCAAGAGAGAACCTGGACTTCTCCAGGGGTGGAAAGAGCCTCTACACACATCCCAGCATTAGACAGGAAAGCACGAAAATCCACATCTCAAGAGGGGAGATGAGGGCAACACACGTGCTCAGGCACTGGCTCAGAGCTTAGGGCGCTTTCCCACGGTACTTGGGGGACCAGGAAGGGGAACCAGACAGCACCAAGGACCAAACCCGGGTATCCTGCATGTGAGACTTCTGCTCTGGGCTTTGCTTTATAAGGAAATTAAAGTCTTGTGAGGGAGACAGCACAAAAAGCAAGTGCTCGTCCTCTGCATGTGGGAGACTCACCTGGCACCACAGGAGGCCCAAGAGCACCGATAGACATGACCCCTGAGCATTGTTCTTGGGGTAGACCCTCAGTACAAAGTCTAAGTGTACATGTTCAGGACTGAAAAAAAAAACCAAAGTAGAAGCAGCAAAGTAAAAAAAAAGAAATTGAAGTCTTGGGCTGGGATATGGGCGTCTAGTAGAGTGCTTGCACTCCTGACAGGTGTGAGGCCCTGGATTTGATTTCTGGCAGAAGAAAAGAAGGAAGGAAGTCAGTCTTTTTCTACATTCACATACCTTTTCTCACTCATTGGCTCACTTATCCAGCAATAGTTATGCATTATTATGTCATGCTCCCATAACTGTCTTTGGATGTTTATAGGCTCTGTAATGAACTCTGTTACTCCTATTTCTGATTAGTTTGCACCTTCTTACTTGTTTTACTGCTACAGCATTTACTCAGGGCTTGCACCTTGCAAGAGTTGTTTGTTTCTGTCCTTTAATCATACTAAACACTCCTCAGAGGCAGGGAGCATGTCATTGAACTAGATCCTCCACTGTCCTTAGCCCAATCCTTAACTTCTGATGTGCAGCCAATAAGTGTTTGTTACTCTAGCTGTTTTTTGTTTGTTTGGGTTTTTTCAGCCTCAGAACAATTTTGGCGGTTGTAGAAGGGAAAACTCGCCAGCTCTTGCACATTTACACCTCATGCCTCCAGCATATGCTAAAGCAGGCTGTTCAGAATCTCAGCGGACAGGACTCACAATAGGAGGTGGAGGCTTTGAGTGACTAGAACCTGCTCGGCAAGTCCTGGTAGCTAGTCCACACCCCCTCGCACCCCCCCCCCCCCCCCCACACACACACCCCAGGACCAGAATTTGTACTTTCCTGGAGGCCTTGGCCAGCCCAGACTTGCCAGCTGTAGAGGGAAGAAAAACCTCAGTACAAAGTCTGAGTGTACATGCTTCAGAGCTTTAAGTCTTTGTTTTCCATTTTTCTCACTTTTGTAATGACTGAAGTCCACGCTGGGTCTGGATTTGAGCTGAAGGGTGCATACCAGGGTGCCTGGCTTCTGCTCTCATTCCCAACCTCCTTCCTACCTGGAGAAGCTCATGGTTTGAAAAGCTCCTTAGTGAGGTTCCAACATTGTTAGGTTATTAGTTTGTTATGAAAAGGAATTTGGCTTCATTAAAACATGGTTTTACTGTTACTGTGTCTGGCATATCCAATACTCTCGGTAGCTTGCCCGGCTCTCCGAGAGGGGCGGAGGAATCGAACTCGGGTCGGCCATGTTGGCCAATTAAAAGAAAGAAAATGAAATGTCAGGTGGAAGATAAAAAAAATGCATTGGGAAAAGTCTGGAAATCCTGGGTGGGAGTTGTCAGGGTCTCAGACTTGACCCCTGGGGCCTCCCCAAGTTGCTGAAATTCTGAACTCAGGCTACAGATTAAAGGAATAAAATCAGGCATTTTAATAAGGGCCCCAGGTAATTCGCAGGTCCTGAGGAAGCATTGATAATATCTGCATGCATTTGCCGCCTCACTTTGCCCTGGGGCATCCAATCCCAACCTCCCCATCCCTTCTTCCTTTTGGCCCCAGGGGATCACTGGCGGGGAAACGAAAGGAAAGGGTAATTTCTGGCTGAACTGTCAGTGGTGCTAGATCAAGGTTCAGGTGAATGAAAGCCTCCCAGCCTGGACGGCAAAGTGATGTTTTGACAACTCATTTTAACAAAAAACAGGCCTTATTTGTTCAGTTTCAGAGATAAGGAAATTGGGAATAGGGGACATTAATCATTCAAGATCAATCTTTTTTGTACCTGATAAAGCTGCAGATTCAAACCTGCCTCTACGGAACTCCAAACCTCAGACTTTTTCATTATGCATGGTTCTGCTGTGAATGCTATATTTAATTATATTTCTTTTTTGTTTTTCCTATAGTTTTGTTTTCCCCAAGAGGGTGGTACTCAGAGCTATCTGCTGGCTCTACACTCAGGGAACACTCCTGGCAGTTCTGAGGGGCCCGTGGGTTGCTGCCGATTCAACCTTGAGCACCATCTCTTGGAGCCTCTTAACCCTATTCCTTTTTAGTCCACCCTCCTGGGCTAGGGAGATGGATCAAAGAGCTGGAGTGCATGATTTTCACATGGAAAGTCCATGTTTAGTTTTCGTGATCATTTTGGAAGGTATGGATGAAGAGAAAGAGACAGAAATAGAGACAGGAGAGAGACGGAGAAAGAGAAAGAGAGGAGAGAGAGAGACAGAGAGAGAAAGAGAGAGAGAAGAGAGCACTCTTTTAAAAAAAATTTTATTAATGAAACACCATGAGGTACAGTTGTAGACTTACAAGTTTTTGTGCTTGGGTTTCAGTTATACAATGATCGAACACCCATCCCTCCACCAGTGCCCATTCTCCACCAGCACCACTAATCCCAGTATTCCTCCCACCCCCGATTCCCCCATCCCACCCTGCCTCTGAGGCAGGGCATTCCCTTTTGTTCTCTCTCTCTCCTTTTGGGTGCTTTGGTTTGCAAAAGAGGCATTGAGTGGCAATCATGTTCAGTCTAGAGACTATTTTCAGCACGCATCTCCCATCCTGGGCAGATCTTCCCAACACCCTTTATTTGTTTTTTTTCCAAATGTGTAGATGCATTTTATTAATTTTTTATTTTATTTTTTTTACGGTGGTAGACTTACAAATTCTTGTGCTTGGGTTTCAATTATACAATGATCGAATACCCATCCCTCCACCAGTGCCCATTCTCCACCGTATGCAGGAAGGACAGAACAGTGTTATCTTACATCTCCCCCTTTTGCTTTTTACAAAAAACACAAAATTTGAAACAGGAAAAATTACTAGCTAATTTTTGTATGTACACAGTAAGAGATGACATTGAGACTTGTAGGGCAGCTCTCCTGGGAACATCTTGCCATAGACTCAGAGTACAGTGCTCAGGCCAGATTAATCATTCCTAGCCCTAGCAGGGTCCAAATCTAGTTATTACTTTCTGGATCATGACAGCATTTGTCCATGACCAAGCTCTTAACTTATAGTTAAGCATTGTGGCACCTTGGCCAGGCCCATCTCGATGCCAGGGTAGCACATAGCTTACAGCTTGCCCTGGGTCCATCCAGTCCCTCGTCGGGACCCTGCCTTTAGGGGTGCTAGGAAGTGAGGGCAACTGAGGCTTAAGTTGAGAAAGCAGATGCCCAGGAATGAAATATCAGAGAGCCACATTACAAAAGCATGTCTTCTTGTGTCCATACAAAAAGAACATTGCTCTGAATAAACTATGCAAAGGACTTAAGGAGAAGAGAAAAACAATATTTACAAGTCAACAAAGCACAAAGAAAGAAGTTACCAATAAACATAAGAGGAATGGGAGCACTGTGATGAGAGCAACCCAATAAACCTGAACCCTATATCTCCCCTTTTTTCTTTTTACAAAAATACAAAATTTGAAACAAAGGAACAATTCCAAATACAAAACAGTCTCATTAGTTGTACCAAGATTTCAGTCCAATCCTGGGCCTAGAGCAGTGCTTCTAGTAAAGTGTTCAATTGTCCTGCACTGTCCAGGGGTGATTAGAATCACCAATGATGAGAGTCACTTAGTCCCATTCTGAAGAAACAAAGTGTCTGGATCAAAACTGAAGAGTTGTTCCTGTAACAGCATCAGGAGTGGTTGCAGCAATGATTCCCAGGGGAGCAGCTATTAGGAGTCCAATGAATTTCAGGAAGCGCTGGATCAGCCGGGGAGCACTGGAACAGGAGCATTACAACTTCTGGCAGGAGTACTTCAGTAGGGGAATGCAGCCATTCTCCTGTCAGGTTCATCAGCAGTCATAGATGTACAACCTAGCTTATGTTTGAGAAAAACACTTTTTTTAAAGTTATCAGAGGCTTTAACCATCAGTGTTTGGTCTCCGTGCCTGTGAGTAGAGAGAAAGACAGAGGGAAGTTCCAATACAAATGGATATCCTACAGAGAAATAAAAAGGTGTTCCTCAGAGGATTGCCCTGCCACAGAGGCAGGGGGGGATGGGGGATGGGGGTGGGAGGGATATTATCCATGGTGGTGAAAAATGGGCACTGGTGGAGGGATGGGTATCTGATCATTGTATAATTGAAACCCAAGCACAAAAAAAATTGTAAATCTACAACTGTAAAAAAATAAATTAAAAAAAAAAAGGTGTTCCTGTTTAAAAGCCATTCCTTTCTCCTTCAGGAACCTGTGAATTCCAAGAAAAGGGTAAAAGTAAAGTATCGTTAATTCAAAATATGGAAGCCGGGCGTTGTCTAATCCTCAACCTGTAAAGGGAAAGGCATAAAAAATGCCTTAATGTGGTGAACTCATGATGTGTTAAAGGAGCTAGAGGCCTTGCTGGAGGTCCTCTGATGCAGGTTCCTCTTCTTTCCTTTGTAACTTCTAGCTGAAATCAGTTTGGAGATGGTTTGGGGCTGGAATTTGAAGGGTTGTGAGTCTCTGCTGGTCTGAGATCCAACTCAGGAAGATGAATTCGACTTCTGATGAGATGTAAGGGGATCCAAAGTTTCTCAGTGGGGTTATCAACTGTTGAAACAAAAGCATAGCCTTTTCCTCGAATGAGGAGTATCCGTGCTACATTCAGTTGAGAAAATACCTCCTTTTTCGTTTTTTATTAAGCATGCCATATGTCCACTGAATATGGAGAGGTGGTGTGCTTAAAGCTGCAGCATTCTCTTAAAAGTCAAACTGCTTCTCCCCAAAAGTAGCGCCTACAGTGCCTTGTGGGAATGGTCCCTTTATACCAGAATTTAATTTGTAGTAAAACTGGGTAGGGGGAATATTAACCATATCAGGGCAGGGAATATCCACGGCTGCGCTTCCTGCCGTTATTGGCTGCAGGGAGTATACTGATTGGAGCTCTGAAACTCCACACTGGGGAGAGGGGCTGCAGCTGGGAACATCCCGATACTGCGGGACCTGGGGCTGGTGCCCTTGCAGGTTTCCCGAATTGGGGTCAACAGCTGCATCAAAATTGAAGCGACAATCTCTGGCCCAATGATTTCCTCTCTTACACCTGGGACAGGGCCCGGGAGGTCCAAGTCTGGCTCTGCAGTCTCTGGCCCAGTAGTTTCCCCTCTTATACCTGGGAAAGGGCCTGGGAGGTGCTCTCACAGTAATATGTTTGGGCGGTGCCCTGCAGTCCTTACGAAAGTGGCCTGGTTTTCTACAATTAAAACATCTTTTCTGAGCTTGCCTCTGTACAGTATAGGCCTCAAAAGCCTTCATCTGCACCTTATATTTAACAGAACCAACATTTCTGCATGCTTTCAAATACCCCATTATATCTTCCTTCTCTTTGATAGGGCTCAGAATGGCCTGGCAATCTTCATTAGCATTTTCAAAGGCCAATTGTTTAGTCAACAGCTCCTGAGCTTCCTTACACTTAACCTGCATTTCAATAGCTTCCATCAACCTCCCTATGAAATCTGCATAGGGTTCTGAGGCCCTCTGGACAATCTTAGTAAAACTTCCCTTAAATTCTGCATCTGCATCAATCTTCTCCCATGCACGCAGGGCTATGTCACGGATATGAGCAAAAACAGCACGAGGCAAAGTGACTTGCCTTTTTGGGTCGTGCCATTTCCCTTCACCTATTAACATCTCATAAGTCAATTTAATCCCTGAAAATCTTCGTCCAGCATGGCCTAGGCTCTGAAGCTTTGCCTTTGCCTCATCACTGAACCACATCCTCCACTGAAGGTACTGAGAAGGGCTTAAGCATGTTTTAGCAACCATGTGAAAATCTTGAGGTACCCAGTAAGCCTTACTCCAGTCTGTAAGTTGCTCCCTACAGTATGGAGATGTTGGCCCGTACGAAGCACAGGCCTTTTTGAAACGACCAAGAGAATCCATTCTTACCCTGCGATAAAATGAAGGCTGGTTCTTCTTAGCCTGGACTGGGCGATTGGGAGCATGTCCCGAGCGGTCAGGAGGCCGCTTTGCTGAGCTACTCTCGGTCTCATAATCCGAGTTAGTGCTAGCAGACTCATAATCCACATCACTTTCATCTGATGCATTGGAAGTGGAGCTATATTCATCAGCCTGAGAAGTATTTTCACTATGAAAACCCTTTCGAGACTTAGGTATGGGAGGAGCTGAGGCCGTATTATAGCTAATATTCTCCTCCTCCTCAACTGTGCTTTTCCAAAACAGGAGAATAGAATCAACAATCTCCCATGTATTCCAGAATTCTAGGGGGATCTTAGTCCCTTCCTTAGATGCCTTATAGACATTTTTCTTAACTTTTTCCCAAATCTTGGTTTCTAGAGTCCCTTCATCTGGGAACCATGGGTTAACTTCATAAACTACCTTAAGGCAGGACCTGAGCTGGTCTCTGGAAATGTAGAATTCGGGGTTCCCTATCTTGCGGGAGAGACACTGAATCAAATCCATAAATGTCTTGGCCTGTTCAGTCTGGCTCGAGACACTATGAAAGATCTTGGGAAGGCCCAGAATCTGTCCCATCTTAGTGGGGGATTGCTGTTAGGATTCTAACTCCCAGCAAATTAAAAAATCCTGTTCTCCCACTCACTTTCTACAGTGGGGGCGCACGAACGCAATTCTTACCTTTAGTTGGTAGCTCGAGCCCGCCCAAGGGACGCCAGCTGTAAAAAACTATGCACGCAGAAGGTTGTGTGTTCGCGGGCTCTCTGGACGGCTCTATCTCACCGCCCGCGTTCGGTGCCCTAGAGCCGCTGTGTGTGGCCTGCATCGGGACGGCTGTTGGCCAAGGGCAGATGAAGGAAGAGACAAGGGCCAGGCCGGTTGATCTTAGTGGCAGTTTATTACAAGGAAGTTTATCCCATAGAAGAACTTACGTTACGGAGGGTCTAGGTTCTCTCAAGCACATGTTCCCCTTGCTAGTCTCTCAGTAGTCCATCTTTCCGCCCTGCTCTCTCCTTCTCCAGCTTCCTTCTAGTCTGGGCTGACACTCCACCCAGTCAGGTAGCCAAATCAACCTGAGAAAGCCCTTCCTGACTGCTCAAGGGCAAGATACCTCTTAAGGTGTTTTTCTCTTTTCCTCAGTCCAATAAACTATCAACTATTCCTGAGGTTATGCAGGAAGGACAGAACAGTGTTATCTTACACTCCACCACCACTGATCCCAGTATCCCTCCCGCCCCCTATCCCCCCCAGCCCACCCTACCTCTGTGGCAGAGCATTCCCTTTTGCTATCTCTCTCCTTTTGGGTGCTGTTGTTTGCAAAAGAGACATTGAGCCAACACCCTTTATTTGGAGAGCATTTCTTTCACACATATAAATTTAAAATTTTATAACAACCTAATCTAGTGCTTTATTTCACAAGGCTTAACCTTAGTTATTTGCAGTTCCTCGGAGCCCTTTGAACAATCCAGGTATAGTTTTCTCTAACTGCCCAAGGGCAGGCAGGGAAGGGAACAGAAAGGCAGCAGGGAGACAACCAGGTCTCCAAGAAGCTGCGAGGAGGAGCAGCCGGTGCCAGAAAGAAGAGGGAGATAAGAAAGTCCAGGCCTGGATAGAGTAAACAGGATTCTGTCACCGTGGACAGTTCTGCCTGTGTCAGCTCATTCTCACCCAGTCTCCAGACTTGACTCAGAAGAGACTCAATAATCCCCCGCTCAGCCGGGCTAATGCCACAACCTTTACCAGAAAGGGTGTAGTGCCCTGATCAGGCCTCCTCCACAGTCTTAGCACACTCCTCTTTCAGCTAACTGGGGGGTGGGGGAAGGGGAGATGAGAAACATGGCTGAGGCGAGGCTGGGCCTGGAATATAGGCAGACGGAGCCCAGAGTTAGAAAAGGCAAGTCCGGTTTCCAGAACCTGGGAGATGCCTTTGAAGATTTCCAGCGCCTAATTCCAGTAGTGAATAAACACTTTGGAAACACACCCCGGCTCTTCTGCATTTCTAAAGGAAAAAAACCTGCGACTGGATATTGAACTCTATCATCTTTGCCTTACTTAAAGAAAAAACAAAACAAATTCAAAGTCCCAAGAAAGTTGAAGTCACAGTGAAGCAGGCAGCCAGGGAGGGGGGCCTGGGTGAAGAATTTCTGAAAATCTTGAAACCCAAGATGTGACCTGTAAAGAAATTACCCAGACTGTCCCAGGCCCAGGCTCAGGACTCTTGTCCAGATGTAAGTCCAGCCCAAAGCTACGAGAGGACACGCCCAAATTCTGGACACAATTCAGTAACCACAAGGCCCCTGATAAGACACTGAAGACAGGGGCTGGAGCAGTATCACAGTGGGTAGGGCGTTTGCCTTCCTTGCTGCTGACCCGGGTTCAATTCCCAACATCCCATATAGTCCCCCTGAGCAATGCCAGGAGTGATTCCTGAGTGCAAAGCCAGGAGGAACCCCTACTGAGCATCCCCGGGTGTAACCTAAAAAGAAAAGACTGAATACAGGTCACGAGAGCTCAAAAATCCTCTTTCTTCAACAAAGACCTAGCAGCTAAGCAACTTCCTAGGAAATTTCTCTCATCTGCAGAGAGAGCCCCCCCCCCCCCCCCACACACACACACACACAAGGCATCTTGGAAACACACTCCTCGCCTTCCTGCATCCTTCAGAACACGTCGCACCGAGAGGGTCCTGGTGCTTCTTTATGGGACATGCACTTCCTTCCAGTTTTGGGGGTCTGTCTTTCATGTCTCTCCCTCTTCTCTTTAGATCTAGTCCCCCACATCCCTCAAACCATCAAACATCACTACTGGTCGTCTCTGGAAATCCTTTTTCTACCGCCTAAACCAGGTAGAGTCTAGGACTGACTTCACTCTCCTCTGAGGAGCACAGACCTGAGTCAGCAAGAGAACCCAGGCTCCCTCCAGCGTGGGTAGAAGTGCGCCACAAAACCGGGCTCCCTCCAGCATGGGTGTGCTTCTCTGGTACCCTGCAGGTCAAGTGGGTTTCAGGTGAGGTGCAGTTGCATGATTACCTTTGAGGGGGAGCAGAACCAGATGTCTACTCTGTACAAGAACTTGTGCAGATTTTCCCAGTCCCAGCACATATCTCATTCACCACAATGGTACCTAGATAACGGCTAGCCTTGATCTAGATTTTACAATGACTAAGATTTTTTTGTCATTCCTACTTGATCTAGATTTTACAATGACTAAGATTTTTTGTCATTCCTACTTTGGACAAACTTGCAGGCTATCGAATGTAGCCTGCCCACAGGGCAGAGTCTGGCAAACTCCCCGTGGCCTACCAAATATGCCAAATACCAGTAACAATGATGGGTCTCATTCTCCTAAAGAGCCGTGAATATAATCTCAGGGCTAGGATGAAAGAGACGTTACTGGGGCCTGCTCGAGGCAATCGACGATTAACAGGATGATGAAATGAAAATGAAATGAAAGATTTTGTCAAATTTTCTCTTTTTTGTCATTATTGTTGAAACATCTTTTGTTTTGTTTTGTTTTTTTGTTTTGTTTTGTTTGAGGCCATACCTGGTGATGCTTAGGGCTCCTTCCTGGCTCGGTGCTCAGGGGTCACTTCTGGCAGTGCTTGAGGGACCATGAAGGATTCCCAGGATCGAACTCAGGCCGGTCACAAGCAATGCAAGCCCCACTCCCTGCTGGGCTACCGTTTCTGGCCCTGTTGTTGGAACACTTTCACAACGCTCATCCCTAAATATAGACACGTATTTCTAATCTAATCTGTAGCCACAATGTCGTTTTCTGCATAAGGAGGTTGCTGCATTTCCGGTAGGAGACATGGGCAGTTGGGCAGGAAGTGGCTTCAGTGGAGACACAGTTCTCTGCCCTCCTGCCCCCGACCTTGGTCTCCAGGGAAATGCCTGGAGGTTTGGGCTGATAAAACCAAAAGGACCTCATTCAGGGGTGGACACTGAGGTCCTCCCAGCCCCAGGAAGGCAGCCTTCAATCGGCTTCAGAGTCACTTGATCTATGTATGTGCCATGGGAACTTGTCACTTAGATCCAAGTTTGCTCTTTGTATGAAAGAAATGTCTTTTCCTTTTCTCAGGTTTTTTTTTTTTTTGTCTACCCTGGAAGAAAAGAATTGCAAAAGGAGACAAATAGTGACATGGGGGAATGTCTATTAAAAGGGAAGAGAGAGAAGGCTACATGTACAAGAGAAAATGAGGGCTTCTCTAGAGAGAGCAGAGAGCAGCAGGCAGCCCTTGGTTTTTGTGCAGACTGCCTGGGTCTGGCGTTCTCTGACAGATAAGAGCTATTGCCAGGATGTTGTTAGAGGGGCAGGTCCTGGAAAGTTTGGTGGTCTTCCTTCATACTCTTATCACTGCCTGTTGTTTATGCTGAAGTGCACAGGTGCAAGGTAAACACCTTAAAACATCTGGACTATCTCTCAGGGGCCCTATAACTTTCTCTTTAGACTTTTAATCAACCCATAGATCAATTACTACCAAACAGATCACAAAGATTCCAGTCCCTCGTCCCTCCCCCGGATTCACATACTCTTGGGGGTGTTGGGCTATACCCTGTGATGCTCCTGACTCTGATCTCAGGGATCACACCTGGCTGTACTTAGGGACCACATGAAGACTGGAATCAAACTCAGGAATGCCCTCCTTGCTGGACTATCTTTCAGGCTTCAACACAAACAAACCACCAGGATGATTTGAATAGTTGGGAAATAGAAAGAGCTACTTTTATCAAGTTCATTCTATTTGAATTTTAGAATTTATTCCCCTAGAAAGTCCCTTGAATGCTATTATATTGCCCACTTGGATTTTTTAAATTTTTTAAGTGTAAAGAGTTTTTAATATGGATTAACATAGACATTATTTACATATAGTCAGAATATTTTTATTTAAGTAATTTCACATTATGGTGAATTTCCCCTGTCCATTCTTTGCTTTATACTGCTGCTAAAGTTTGAATCTTCATGTTTCAGATTCACCTTTTTTTTTTTCAAGGAGAGCAGGAGCACCAATTGAGAATTTCCTACATCACCATCATGGGTATGCAGAAACTCTGCAGGAAACAATCCTCTGAACTTTAAATCAAATGATTCATCATGAAATTCAAGAAAGGTTCTCAGATCCTGAGTCTGTGCACCGTTTCCTGGGTCCTACCAGTTCCCCTATACTCTAGTTCATTGATTAGCAAACAAAAAAGGTATAAAGCCCCACCCTGGAGGCCAGAGAGATAGTACTAGGGGTAGGATGCTTGCCTTGTATGAGGCCGATCCAGATTCAATCCCTGGCATCCTATTTGGTCCACTGAGCATCACCAGTAGTGATTCCTGAGAGCAGATCTAGGAGTAACCCCTGAGCACCACCAGGAGTAATGTCCCCCCTCAAAAAATTTGCTGATTATCAAATCCTACCCCCAAGTAATTGAATAGAAAGTTCCAGGCTAAGAGAAAGTAATTTGTAATTTTCCTAAATTCCTTGGGTTGAGCTGGTACCTGTGGTTTGAGAGCCACAGGTCAGAAGCCAGTTTTTCAGTGATGGAGATGGATTTGCCTTGGCTCCTCCTCAATGGACATTCTCTGCCCTGTTGACTGTTTTCTCTTCGCAAATATTGCTTGCTGAAACTGCTTAGATGCTCTCCTCACTGTTCTCTCAGGTAACGCATTCACTCAGATCGATGGCATGGAAACGCACATGTATTTATTAAGATTTCTTTCATTGCGTCTTCACAGTTTATTGACAACCTACCTCACAGAGTCCAGGATGTTGCTTGAGGGCAAGAAGAATCAGAGTCATCTTTGCACATCTGGACAGCACCTGGAGCAGAGTTAAACTGGGATAAATATTTGAATATATGCTTAAGTCATGACGATTTGAAGTCCTCTTTATTTTAAGATGTTGATAAATGTTTTTACGTTGAAAAATTAATAAAATCAACATAATTCAACTTAACTGAAAACTTTAATTTATCTGAAAACATAGATAAAAACTTCCCCTTTATATTTGCTATATGAAATGTACTTATTGTGTAATTCCTAAAAGGAATTGTTGATAGATACTGCTTATAGAATGAGAAGAGAAGTCAGACAATGAAAAAATTTTTTCTGGTATGAGGTAGGGTATTGATTCATAGAAATATAAATATATAAATCATATATATATATTTCCCTCTATGATTCTGACCAGAAAAAAAATATATATGCCTCTTGGAGAGCCTGGCAAGCTACTGAGAGTATCCCACCAGCATGGCAGAGCCTGGCAAACTACCCGTGGTGTATTTGATATGCCAAAAACAGTAACAATAACAGGTCTCATTCCCCTGATCCTGAAAGAGCCTCCAATATGGAAGCGTTGGGAAAGACGAGTAAGGAGATGCTGCTAAAATCTTAGGGATGGGATGAATGGAGACATTACTGGCACCTGCACAAGTAAATCGAACAAACAACGGGATGACAGTGATACAGTGAAATAGTGATGGCATAAGGAAAAGGGGACATGCCTGACAGTGCTCTGGGGCTGTGTCCACCTCTGTGCTCTGGCAACCACATGATACCCAGCAATGAGTTGGGCTTGGCTCCAAACTCTCTGGCCCAGGACTGTGAAACATCATTCCCAATTACCTGACAAAAGATTCCTAGTAAGAATGAAAACTTCAGGGTGGGATGGGGGGGGTGGGGGGGGTGGGAGGAATACTGGGATCCGTGGTGGTGGGAAATGGGCACTGGTGGAGGGATGGGTATTTGATCATTGTATAATTGAAACCCAAGCACAAAAATGTGTAAGTCTGCAACTGTACTTCATGATGTCTCACTATTAAAAATTTTTTAATAATAAAAAAAGACATATAAGAAATATGCATAACACTTTAAAAATAACTATATTTATTTAAAAAAAAAGAATGAAAGCTTTCTCATGTCCAGGAGATAGTACAGTAGTTATGGATCACGCTAGGTATTGACGCAGGCTGGTTCTTAGCATCACATAGCATCCAGAGCGTCACAGGGGGTGGTTTGGGAGGGTTCCAGCACTTCCAGGTGGTCCCGAAGTCCCTGAACAGCCCTGCTGAATTCTACAGGCCCCTGGGCATCAGGGGGGAGCCCCCACAAAAGAACATAAGATTTCTAGAATTGAACTTTACATATAATATATTAATTATAAAATTGTTCAAAATTATATAATTATAAAATAATTATAAAATCTATATTTTATATATTAATATATTAATTATACAATTCTATAATATTTAATTCAATATTAAAAATACAAGTCACTTAAGTTATGGGGGAGGTACAAATTAAAATCACAATGAGATATCACTACATACCTATTCAGTGACAGAGTTGGCAAGGATCTGGAGTACCTGGACCTGTCATGCGCTGTGTGGGAGTGTAAGTTGGCATCACCGTTTTAGAAAACTATTTGGCACTAAGAGCGCTAAAGATATATCTGCGCTGTAACTCAGCAGTACCACTTCAAGAGAAATGAGAGCACTTGCTTTTTAAAAGGTACAGCTAAGAATATTTATAGAAGCTTTATTTATAACCCCAAATTGAATACAGCCCCAGAGTCCAACCACAGGAGAATAGACCAACAATTGTAGAAAATTCATATTTGACACAACAATTAAAAAAAAGAATGAACTACTAATGCACACAGTCTGGTGGGCTGCACAGACATGATAATGAGGCAAAAATGCCAGAAATGTTAGGCAAGTGCAATAGTACAGTGGCCAGGGAACTTGCCTTGCACATGGCTACCCAGGTTCCATACCAACACTTCATCTGGTCCCCAGGGCTCGCCAGGAGGGATTCCTCAGTACAGAGCCAGGAGGAAGCCCTGAGCACATCTGCATGCCCACCCACCCCTAGCACCCCCCCCCACCAACCCCTCCTCAGTCCCCAGAAATGTTATATACAACTTGTTCCTTTTTATGAAGTTGGAGAATAGGTGAAAGTAATCTGACGATAAAACATCAGAACAATGTTTACCTTTGAGAAGACTGAAGATTAAGAGTCAAATCACCCTCATTCCTCTTCTTTTTTTTGGGGGGGGGTCACACCCGCAGTGCTCAGGGGTCGTTCTTGGTTCTGCAACTCAAGGGAATTACTCCTGATGGGCTCTGGGGACCACATGCAATGCTGGGAATTGAAATTGGAGGCAAATTCCCTACCTGCTGTATTATTGCTCTAGGAACTCCCTTTTAGAGGCTACTAAATGTATTCTATATATTTTTGTTTATCAGTGATGACTTCATGGAAGATATATAAATATATATATTTATATATTTATATGTGCATATATATATCTTCCATGATATATATATGTATATATAAATAAGTATGTAAAAATTTCACAGGGCATAACCTTGAGACTGGTATCTACAGCACTTTGTTTTACATAAGTTAAATTTCCATTAATGTTCAAGGGGGAAAAGCTGGAGCAGCTTACATCACACCTCTGTGTTGCTAACTGTGCAGCAACGGATGACACAACCACGGGATTTGGCTGATTCCTTCCATCTCCATCCTCCCGGGCAATGCCAGTTCCTCCACTATAAATAGGAATGAAACAGCACTTTCTTCTCCCAGTTGTATTAAATAAATAGACACACACACACAAAAAGAGCTCAGTGCAACTTCTGGGATGTAGTAAAAGATAAGTAAGAACATACCTATTGTACAAATGGCCAAAAGGCACATGAAAAAATGCTCTACGTTGCTAATCATCAGGGAGATGCAAATCAAAACAGCAATGAGGTATCATCTCACACCACAGAGACTGGCACACGCCAAAAAGAATAAGAACAACCTGTGCTGGCATGAATGTGGGATTCTCTTTCATTGTTGGTGGGAATGCCGACTGGAAAAAAAAATATGGGTATTTCTTAAAAAACTAGAAATTGAGCTTTCGTTTGACCTCATAATACCACTTCTGGGAATATATCCCGAGTGTGCAAAAGAACACAGTAGAAATGACATCTGCACCTATATGTTCATTGCAGCACGGTTCACAATAGCCAGAATCTGGAAACAACCAGAGTGCCCAAGAACAGACAACCGGCTAAAGATACTTTGGTATGTCTATACAATGAAGTACTATGTAGCTGTTAGGAAAGATGAAGTCATGAAATTTGCTTATAAGTGGATGGTCATGGGGAGTATCATGTTAAGTGAAATAGGTCAGAAAGAGAGAGACAGACATAGCATGATCACACTCATTTGTGGAATATAAAATAATATAATAGGAGACTGACATCCAAGGACACAAGGACACAAGGGCCAGGAATATTGGTCCATGGTTGGAAGCCTGTCTCATGAGCTGGGAGAGCTGGAGTAGAGAAGGAATCACTAAGACAATGATGGTTGGAGGGAGGCTTGAGATGGGCGATGTGTACTGAAAGTAGACTATGAACCAAACATGATGGTCTCTCAGTATCTATATTGCAAACCATAATGTCCCAAAGTAAAGAGAGAGTATAGGGGAAATTGTCTGCCACAGAGGCAAGGGGAGGGGTGGGATTGGGATGGATACTGGGAACACTGGTGATGGAAAATGTGCACTGGTGGAGGAATGGGTATTCGATCATTGCATGACTGAAACTCAAACATGAAAGCTTTGTAAGTGTATCTCACAATGATTCTATTAAAAAAATTCAAAAAGAAAAAGAACGTACATATTGATTTTATGTGCGAAGATTTACAGCGGTAGGGCGTTCGCCTTACAAGCGGCCAACATGGCCGACCCGAGTTCGATTCCTCCGCCCCTCTCGGAGAGCCCGGCAAGCTACCGAGAGTATTCGATATGCCAGACACAGTAACAACAAAGTCTCCAATGGAGACGTTACTGGGCCCGCTCGAGCAAATCGACGATCAACGGGAGGGCCTTTACCTTTACCTTTACCTTTAGTATATGTTCTGGAATTTACTTAGTACTATACAGTATAGTTAGCTGAAAGTTATATTTTCAAACCATTAATAATTGAATGACAGCCAAGTTTTTTAAAGTGTGATTTTACCTACAACTTGTATAATTTTCTCTATCATCTGATTTTCTTCAAAATTTACACATAATAGAATTGCAGGCAGTTTTTTCTCTCTGAGAGTCTGGCAAGCTACCGAGAATATCCTGCCTGTACCAAGGAGCCTGGCAAGCTACCCATAGTGTATTTGATATGCCAAAAACAGTAACAATAACGGCCTCATTCCCTGAACCCTGAAAGAGCCCCCGATACGCCGTCGGTTACACTAGCATGCAACAAGGATGAATGGAGACATTACTGGCACCTGTTTGAGCAAATCAATGAACAACAAGATGACAGTGATACAGTGATACAGTGACTGAAGCAGCGTCCTCCGTTGTTCATCAATTTGCTCGAGCGGGCACCAGTAACGACTCTATTGTGAGACTTGTTGTTACTGTGTTTGGCATATCGAATACGTCACTGGTAGCTTGCCAGGCTCTGCTGTGAGGGCGGAATTCTCTTGGTAGCTTGCCAGCCTTTCCGAGAGGGGCGGAGGAATTGAACCCTGGTGGGCTGCATGCAAGGCAAATGCCTACCCGCTGTACTATCACTCCAGCCCATAGAATAGCAAAGTGGGAAAAAATTAAAATATCACAATCCATTGCTTTTTGCTTTTTACGTTGCTCTACTGTTGAAACTATACACTAAAACCAAAGTAGCTAGAAAGAAAAGTTAAACAAAGCTCACATTTTTCTTAGTATTCATAAAATGATAGGTAATTTTTCTTCCCTCCTCAGAGGAAAGCACCATTTCCCAACCAAGCTGTATTTAAATTTCTCTGTGGGAAAGAATTGCTCTGCTCTATAGACAGAGAAGCTGTTGGTCTGATGGGCGGGAGGAGGGTAAAGGCAGCAAGGGCCGAGGGATCGGGCTCTGATGCAGAAGACACTTGGATCGGCATGCTCTATTTGGTGCAGTAACATGTGGCTCCTTTATCCTCTGACTAAACCAGACCCTTCAGCATAGCTCCTGCTGGCCCCCAGACATTTGGTAAAATGAGTATTTTACACAACTATGGACTCATCGCTGAGGCTTTGTCTTTTCTCAAATAAACATAATCCTAACATTGAGACATTGTCTAGGGGCGTGGTGGTGTGGATGGCGGTGTGTTAGAGGAGGGGGTGTTAGTCAAATTCTCTTTTCTGTTACTGGATTTATTAAACTTTTTCCTCCCCCCCCCCCCCCAAGAACTGTCTTCTCTTTTCCTGGAGTAGCTCTTACTGAACTCTGTCTCTGTCTCTCTCTCTTCCCCCTACTTCCCCTACTTCCCCTTTTCTTTCTTTCTTTCTTTCTTTCTTTCTTTCTTTCTTTCTTTCTTTCTTTCTTTCTTTCTCCCTTTTCTTCCTTCCTTCTTTCTTTCTTTCTTTTTCCCCCTTTCTTTCTTTCTTTCTTTCTTTCTTTCTTTCTTTCTTTCTTTCTTTCTTTCTTTCCTTCCTTTTTGCCACACCCAGACAGCTTACTCCTGCCTCTACACTCAGGAATCACGATGGTGCTCAGGGGACTTTATGTGGTGCCAGGATTTGAACCTGGGGTCAGCCACGTATGCTCTTCTCTCTGTACTATCACTCTAGTCCATTACTGCTATTGCTTAGACCTCCAGCCCAACTCCCTGAGGCCGTTTCAAGCATCCTCAAGAGCTCACCCACTTGCCCAAGACCCATTCCTGCAGCAGGAGGTCCGAGGAGGTGGAGGGTTTTTGAAGTCTGCAAGTTCTTCTACCCAGAGCCAATTTATCTCTTTGAGAATTACTTGATGCCTCTATTCCAAGACTGACATATTTCATAATGTTTTTAGGCTGTATAAATTGGATTTGTGGTTGGGTTTAGGATCCAATATATCCTTTAATCTGAAATGTTAAGAGACGTGATAAAATTTTCTATTTTCTTTTGTTCTCCCCTGCCCCAATCTTTATCCATTACATCTCTATTCTACATTCTGCCATTACATTTTGCCACGACTCCTCCTCAAATCCTTCTACTGGTCTCGTTCATGAATTCATATAGCACATATTTTGCTGAACACCCACTATTGTCAGCAATGCTTCAATTGTGTATTGAACAACCGTGAACAAGGCCATGATTCTCTGATTTCATAGGTCTTGCATTCTAATTGACAATAGAAGAAAAATAAATTCATGTAGGTATTAGGAACAATCCTGCTATTTCAAAGAAAGGGGATTTGTTTAACACGATGAAACTGTAATATGCCAATGAATGTACTCCAGTGTATATTTACCATTTGAGGAACTGTACCGTAGCTTGGTGAGCAAACCTATGAAACACTGGTCTATAAGAAAAGATTGAATAATTAGGACCAGAAAGGCAGCTAGATGAGTTAATTTCAACTATAATTACAAATGCAATGAATTTATAGTCTATAGAGGTCATGTAACTACCATGTATGTGAAAGATAATTTTTGATAAGTTAACATCCTTCAGTCTTTCTTTTTCTTTTTGTTTTGTTTTTGGGGCCATACCTGGAAGTATTAGGGCTTACCCCTGGCTCATGCTCAGGGATCAGCTCTTGGGGAATACTTAGTGCCTGGGATCAAGCCCAGGTCAGCCACATGCAAGGCAACCATCTTACCCTCTGGTCTCTGTCTCTGGCTCCAGTTCCTTCAACCTTTCAGGGTGTTTGTATTAGATTTTTGTACTTCTTACCTAGTGCTTCTGTCCCCTCATCTTTTGCCTCAGTTCTTTTCATGATACTCCTCTTTCCACATGCTTTCTCTTTCCTGATGTCTCATGTTTATCCCCTAATCAAATTCAGGAGTTTCCTTTCACAGGATAGTCCTGTCACATAGAATTTACATGTAGGAGATTGGCACTTACTTTTAAATCATTTTACTTTATTTTACTTTTTTTCTTTTTGGGGTCACACCTGGAGATGCTCAGGGGTTATTCCTGGCTCTGCACTCAGGAATTACTCCTGGTGGTCCTTGGGGGACCATATGGGATGCCTAGGATCGAACCCAGGTCAGTTGCGTGCAAGGCAAATGCCCTACCCACTGTACTATCGCTCTAGCCCCTTTTGAACCATTTTTAATATTCCTGTTATGCCTTGTAAATTACCATTTGAGGAAGAATTCTCTTAGTACTCAGTTTTCAAGCTTTGAACCTAATGAGCTGCCGTATGTATGAGATAAAAGGCTTGGAGAGAGGAACCTTCCTTGACCTTCCTGTTCAGCCTGACAAGCTGCTTACACTTAAAACCAGCTTACAAAATTTAGGGGAATTGTGGCTTAATCAAAATCATTGCGGTGATGATGAAGTTTTTCATGTTACGCCGAGTGGTATATGTTGAAATCTGGAGTGGAGATGACTTTAAAAGAAAAAAGCCGTACCCGTTTGTAGAGTGACTCACACTTTGAATGAGGGCCAGACCACCTGTTGTTTATTCCCGATCCCCTCGGAACCCTACCTTCCTTCACCCTGGGTTTCCTCCAGAGAGCATGAATGGGGATTTGCACAGAGCTTTCCATTTAATAAATAAATCCAGCGCTGGAAAGGGTACTGTTTCATTAAGTAATATAATGAAGTTGAATTTTGGAGTTTATTGGCCAGGCCCTTGGGACCATCTAACCTCTCTGATAAATGCTAGTTCGTAGTCTGTTGACTGGACCATGGTGAGTACTGAATGGATGGAAGAACAGAAAGAAAGTAACTATTGCTACTAATGAAATGTTCAGCAGTTCCTCAGCACAGTTTAATTCTGTCTCACCCACGACTTGGAAACTGTCTATGTCAGCTCCTTAAATACTTTTGTTCTCATAATGAAAAGTCATTTTTATTAGAACAGTAAACACCAAACTATCATCTCCGCAGACTTAGTGGCCTGCGAAAGGAGTACTTTGCACTCTAATTAAGAACAAAGCACCCAATTACATCAGATTGAACTTCGGGGACACATCTTTGTTTTCGTTTCATCTTGTAATGCTGAACAAGTGATCAGAGGGACAGGGTCAGGGCAACTAGCTAGCAGGATTTAATTCATGGATTAAGATCTCGTAGCTGCTTTAGAAGCAGCTCCTGTTAAGCCCAAAGGATGGCAGTTAAGCATCTACAATAATCAAATTTTAAAACGTGCCTGTTAAGGAAGTAGGTTGGGGGAGGGGGAGAGAACTTGGGGACACAGTAGAGGGAGATTCTCACCGGTGTTGGGATTGATGTTGGAACAGTGTATGCCTGAAACTATCATAAATAACTTTTTTTTTTTTTTTGCTTTTTGGGTCACACTCGGCGATGCTCAGTTGTTACTCCTGGCTTTGCACTCAGGAATTACTCCTGGCGGTGCTCAGGGGACCATATGGGATACTGGGAATCGAACCCGGATCGGTCGTATGCAAGGCAAACGCCCTACCCGCTGTGCTATCGCTCCAGCCCCATAAATAAGTTTTATGGTGCCTAAAATTAAAAAAAAAAACTCTGGGGAAAAAAAAAGAATCCAGTTTGCTGGGGCTGTGATTTTCATCCCATTTGCCAGCTCCTCAGTTTTCCTGCGGAGCATGCCCTGGGACTTCAGGCCTGCCCCACCCAGAGTTGCTGATGCCTCGAGCATGGATGTGGAGGTCAGAAGGTTCTAGGGACTTCGCTCCCCAAGATGTGTTACTACTCATCAACCGGGGCATCATCTGCCCTCCTTGTTAGAAATGCAGTATATCAAGCTGCACCCCAAATCTTCCAAAAACAGAATCTGGGGCCAGAGCGATAGGACAGCAGGTAGGGCATTTGCCTTGTATGCGGCCGACCAGAGTTCAATTCCCAGCATCCCATATGGTCCCTCAAGCGCTGCCAGGAGTAATTCCTGAGTGCAGAGCCAGGAGTAACCCCTGAACATTGCTGGATGTGACTCCCCATCCCACCCACCCCCAAAAATAGCAGAATCTGCATTTTAAAAGGAGCATTTGTTGTAAAGCTTGACAAGCTTGTCTGAGGAACTACAGCTCAGCACTAAGCGGTGCAGTTATTAAGCTCTCATGAGCTTCAAAATCTCTGACAGAATAATTTGTGTGTGTTTTGTTGTTGTTGTTGTTTGTTTCTTTCTTTTTGTTTTCAGTTTTTGGGCCACACCTGGTGGTACTAAGGGCTCACTCCTGGCTCTGCACTCAGAAATCATCCTGATGCATTCAGGGGACCATAATGGGGTGCCAGGAATTGAGCCTGTGTTGGCTGCATGCAAGGCAAGCGTCCTACCTGCTGTACTATCACACTAGCCCCATCTGACAGAATCAGCTGAACAAAAATGAAACTTTCTAGTCCCCTGCCTAGAGAGTTGATTCAAGGAGTCTAGAATGGACTGGAAGTCTCCTTTTCTAGAGCATGAACTCAAGTTTAATCAAGAGAGTTGGGCTTTCATGTTTTGTTTTTATTATGTTCCCATTTGCCTGGGGCTGGAGCCATAGCACAGCAGGTAGGGCGTTTGCCTTGCACGCAGCCTACATGGCCGACCCGAGTTTGATTCCTCCGCCCCTCTTGGAGAGCCCAGCAAGCTACCGAGAGTATCTCGCCTGCACAGCAGAGCCTGGCAAGCTACCCGTGACGTATTCAAACACAGTAACAAGTCTCACGATGCAGATGTTACTGGGCCTGCTCGAGCAAATCAATGAACAATGGGAGGACAGTGATAGTGACAGTGATATATATCTGATCTATCTAACCATATATAGATAGATAGATAAGGTATACATATCTAATATATAGATATATTATCTATATATCATAACTGTACATGTTGCTAGTATTATATCCATGCCAAAACTATAGCAATAATAATTGAAAGAAAAGAATCAAGGGGCTGGCAGAGAGATACTATAGAAGTTAAGACACTTACCTTGCTTGTAATTATGGCTGTGACAATGATTCTGATCCTGGAACTTCATACGGTTCCCTGAGCTCTGCCAGGTATGGCCTCTAAGCAGAGAACCAGGTGTATTGCCAGAGCACTGCTGGACTCCTCCAAAAAATAAAAGCTAAAAAAGAATCAGTGTTGACATAGGGTCTGCTGGCCAGAATGTCACAGTTCTGTGCAAGAGCCTTCTCTAGAATTAATGACTCAGAGATACAGCATGAGGGTAGCACATTAGTATCAACTTCTGAGGGCATGAAAATTCCTATTATGTCTGCCAGACCTGCCTCTTCCTTCAAGGGCAATGTTTCTTATTAATCTTTTTTTTTTGGGGGGGGTCTAGTTCACCTTCCCAACATTGATAGAGGAGTTTCAAAGTCTCCTACTACTCTTGTGTTGTCATATCCGTGATCTGAGTTCTGAGTGAGATATTGAGATGAAGGTATCATTGTCGTCCATCATTTTATGGAAGGTATGAGTGTTTGTGCAGTTTGTCTTGATATATATATATATATATAATTTTTTGCTTTCTGGGTCACATCCGGTGATGCACAGAGGTAACTCCTGGCTCTGCACTCAGAAATTACTCCTGGCGGCGCTTGGGAGAACATAGGGGATGCTGGGAATCAAACTTGGGTCGGCCACGTGTAAGGCAAACACCCTACCTGCTGTACTATCACTCCAGCCCCATGTCTTGATTTTTTTAAAAAAAGATACTTCTTTAATGCTTCTTGCAAAACTGGTTTCAAGGCTATGAACTTTCTAAGTTGTTGGTTGACTTTAACCTCTATATTATTCCTCCAAATCTGAATGCTACTTTAGTTGGATGAAGTATTCTTGATAAACTGCTCATAAAGGTTTTTTTTATTTGTTTTTCACTGTGTCCCACCATTCTCTTCTGGCTTGTAAATAGACAAATCTCATCTCTTACTTAGTATGTAAGTTCCTTTTTTGGTCTCTCTACTTTCAAATTCTGCCTTTGGCTTTTATCATTTTGATTATGCATCTTGGAGTATTTCCATTTGGGTCTTAATTCACTGGGACCTTTAGGGCCTCTTGAATCTGAGCTGCACTCCTCCATATTGAGAAATTATTATTATTTTTTAAGTTGTATATTTTATTTTAGGCACCATGTTGTTAATGATAGGACTTTTTGCACAAATCATTCCAGCACCAAACCCAGCACCAGAATGTCTGCTTCCCTGACCCAGCAATACCACTCCTGGGAATATATCCCAGAGAGGCAAAAATGTATAGTCGAAGTGACATCTGCACTTGTTTGTTCATTGCAGCACTCTTTACAATAGCCAGAAACTGGAAGAAACCTGAATGCCCAAGAACAGATGACTGGTTAAAGAAACTTTGGTACATCTACACAATGGAGTACTATGTAACTGTTAGAAAAGATGAAGTCATGAAATTTACATACAAGTGGTACAATATGGAAAGTATCATGCTAAGCGAAATGAGTCAGAAAGAGAGGGATAGACATAGAAAGATTGCATTCATCTGGGGGATATAAAGTAACAAAGTATGAGATTAATACCCAAGAATAGCTGAGATCAGCACCAGGAGGATTACTCCATAACTTAGAGGCCAACCGGGTATCCTAGAGGAAAGGGCAGTTCAGATAGAGAAGGGAACACCAAATAAAGGGTGTTTGGAGGATCCTCCCAGGAGGGAGATGCATGTCGAAAGTAGACTATGGACTGAACATGTTTGCCACTCAATGCCTCTTTTGCAGACCACAACACCCAAAAGGAGAGAGAGAATACAGGGGATTGCCCTGCCACAGAGACAGGGGGGATGAGGGGATGGGGGTGGAAGGGATATTATCCATGGTGGTGGAAAATGGGCACTGGTGGAGGGATGGGTATCTGATCATTGTATAATTGAAACCAAAGCACAAAAAATTGTAAATCTACAACTTTAAAAAAAAATAAAATAAAATAAAGGGGAAAAAAAAAAGAATGTCTGCTTCCCTCCACCATGACCCCAACTCTGGGAAACTCTTATCTCTGACTTCTTTGGTCAGTGATTCATCCTTGGATCCACCTTCCATTCCTCAGAGACTCTGCTGATTCTTATACTGTTCTCCTTGCATCCTTGCACTCATCTCATTGCTCTCTGGTGCGCTGTTCATTGTGTTTCAGACTTTTTCCATCTTATATTGTTTTCTGGAGATTTCCTGCATCTCATCTTGGAGCTAACAGATATTTTTTGCTCTCAGCTGCTGTTACTCTGCTTCTGAGGCCTTTCACTGAATTTGTTTGTTTGTTTGTTTGTTTGTTTATGACCTATGATGGTTCCTGGTCTCCTCTAATATTCTGAGATGTACCTGAAGTCTGGGATCCATAGTACATTCATCATTGTTATCTTCTAAACATGTAAAAAAAAAGGGGGGCAAGGTCTAATACTTCTGCACATATCCTGAAATGAACTTGCCTGTCAACACATTATTACATGCAAGTGCAACTGGTAAGTGGAACTGGGAACACTGTGGGAAAAAAAAGGATGTGACAGAAGGATTGGACCAGGCCTGTGACTCCCACAGCTGCAATCTCTGTGCGAGCTAGTGCTGGTGTGACTGAAGTGACTGTGAAGTGCTGCACACAGCTGGGAGACAAACCACAGTGGACACAGTGCTCCTCTCACCAGCTTCTAGGTTCTTTTTTTTTTTCTTTTTGGGTCATACCCAGCGATGCTCAGGGCTTACTTCTGGCTCTGCACTCAGAAATGATGCCTGGCGGTGCTTGGGGGACCATATGGAATGGCAGGACCATATGGAATCGAACCAGGGTCGGCAGCATGCAAGGCAGATGCCCTTCCTGCTGTGCTATCGCTCCGGACCCAGCTTCTAGGTTCTTAAGGTATAGGATCTTAAGGTTTGTCCTGTGTTCTTTCAATCACAGCACAAATGACTTTTGGGGCTAAATAATTCTTTGTTGTGAGTGACTGAATTGCCCATTGTTCAGTGTCTAGCATCTCGCTGCCTCTGTCCACCTGATGCCAGAGAGCATATAGCATGTTCTCGCCACTAAGTTGTTCCAGACTATTTTCTCCAGACATCGCCAAATGTCCATGCAGAAAGGAGCTGCCAAATCCTCAGCGGTTGGTAGCTATTTGGTGAAGCAAGTCATAGGTTTGGCCCTGTGAAAAGAGAAGCATCAAGACTCAACGTGTACCAGGAGATTTGTCTCACTGAGGGTCCATTCCTCTGAGGATTGCTTGCTACAGGAATCCTGATTTCCAGAGACTGCCATGCCCACTTTTCTGGTGGCTTTCTTGTTCCAATAACTCCTCTGAAATTCACCTTTGGCTACTGACAAGTTCTACAATCTCCATGTCTAATCGTCAGTCTTGGCTTCCTTTGGGCTGCCCTATAGTGGCTGCGACTGTTGATTCTCTCCTTTTTCTTCTTTCCTGCAGTTGACTGAGTTATCTCTAGTTGCCGTGACACAGCACATGACCAGACTCTGGGATGGGCAAAGCTGATCTTGCAATCTCTAAGGAAAGCATGTGCCCTCCTAGCCTGAAAAGCATCTGCCCTTTTTGTGTCTTCCTTTAAGAAATATTATTTTGCTTTGTTTTGGAGGCCTCACCAGTGATGCTCAGGGATTACTCCCAGCGATTCTCAGAGGCCCATATGCAATGCTGGGAATTGAACCTGCCTTGGCCGTGTGCAAAGTAAGCTCCCTACCTACTAGCTCTCAAAAAAAATTTTTTTTTCTTAAAAAACTTCTTAGCTTGGGGCTGGAGCAATAGCACAGCGGGTAGGGCGTTTGTCTTGCACGTGGCCAACCCGGGTTCGATTCCCAGCATCCCATATGGTCCCCTGAGCAGTGCCAGGGGTAATTCCTGAGTGCAGAGCCAGGAGTAACCCCTGTGCATCGCAAGGTGTGACCCAAAAAGCCCCCTCCCCCAAAAAACCAAACTTCCTAGCTTGGGGCCAGAGAGCTGTATAATGTAGGGTGTTTTCTGGCACACCACCAACATGTTCAATTCCCGGCATCCCATATGGTTCCATGAACACTGTCAGGAGTAACTGCTGAGAGAAGAGCCAGGAAGAAGCCCTGAGCACTGCCGAGTGTGACCCAAACTTCCTCCGCCCCTGTGGCCAGCACCTCTCCTCAATTTTTATTTCTTTCTTTCTTTTTTGCTCAATATTTATCTCAGGGGTTGGAAGATGCTCAAAAAACTAGAACACATGATTTGCATGAGGGAGTCCCAGGCCTACTTCACATCACTGCATAGTCCCTTGAGCACTGTAGGAAAAACTGCAAGTACAGAGCCAGGAGTATCCCCTCAGCATCAAAGAGTGTGTCTCCAAAACCAAAGGAAAAGGATTCCTCTCCGGAGCTGTTATTGGTTTTTGGTTTATTATCAAGAACTGTTATTGATAATTGGTTTATTATCTTATTTACACTATAGTGACTAACACATTTTTATTGGGTGCAGAGCTCAGCACTTGGCTAAGGAAGAAAAACCCTGTTCCAATTAATCACTTAAGTCCCTGCCTCCCTCCTCAGGGCGGGGAAAATAAAGTGAGTTTTCTTTTTCACTGTGTTTGTTTTTTGGGGAGGTGCTTAGGGACCACCTACTCCTAATTGTGAGTTTCGAACCTGGGTCTTTTGCATGCTAAGCATGTGCACTAGCCTTTGGGGCGAGTGTGTGTGTGTGTGTGTGTGTGTGTGTGTGTGTGAGAGAGAGAGAGAGAGAGAGAGAGAGAGAGAGAGAGAGAGCTTCAGGTGGAAATTTGAAGCCCTAACGAGCCTTTCTAGCATCCCCAGAAGGTGATGTAAACTGAGCAGAGGCTTTCTCAGAGCGAAGAGCCAGATTTCTCTTGCTCAAACAATTTTTTTTATGTCATCCTTGGCTTAGAGAAATAAAGTAGCTTCCAAAGACCAGCTCAGTCTGTGATTCTTCCTGTATCCAGAGTAAGAAGCCACTTGCTGGGAGAAGGTCCCGTCGACAGAGGCAGCCCCACGAGAAACCTTGGAAAGTCTTTTCTCTAGTCTGCTTAGCAGCAGGGGGACAACCCGGGCCTTGTCTAGTTCCCCCCCCCCCCGCCCCCCACTGTGCTAGGGACACTTCTTATCCCAATCAGAGAAGTTCATTAGCAGCCCAAAGGAAAAGTTTGACATCGGAGCAGAGATGAGGAAAGTGTGAAAATGAATCATGCTGTTATTTGAGGGACCAAGCCTGGTGGTTGGGATGAGTCTGGCGTGTGAGCGGGCCTGGGGCTCGTAGGGAAGAGAGCACAGAGATGAGACCAGGGGTCAGCAGAGCTCAGCCACTAGGCTTTCCAGTCAAAGACTGGAAACTGTGTTTAGAAGTTGCTGACGAAGTTTGCTGGGGAGGAAGTTTCACCTAGAAAAGTAAGTTATATGGACACCATTAGGAGAGATCACTCCCCAGCAGTGCTCGGGGCCTCTCCCAACCAGTGGAGCACAGGGTATGAGGGATTGAACCCAGGACCTCAGCATGTAAAGCATGCACTCCAGGCTTTTAAGTTATGTACACGACTTGTGTCCTGTGTTTTTATTAATAGCTAAGTTGTGAGTTTTCATAGCTCAGGTGCCAGGGCCTCTCCTGGTGATGCTCAGCACAGCAGTGTAGGCATGACAGCTCCTGCTCAGATCTGGGAGTGATTGGGAGATGTTACATGGTGCCAAGTACCACACTCAGGGTTAGCACATGCTAGGCACATGCTCTCCCACTTGAGCTATCTCCCAGCCCTGACCTGTCTATAGAGGCTTACTTTGGCTCATATGTTGTGAACAGACTGGGAGCCAGGAAACAGTAATCCTTGTTAGGCAGCGATTCCCAAACTCCCGGGAGAGTGATCATGACTTTTCTGGTGAGCTAGATACCACTCCTAGGAGAGGAGTGGTGTCAAGATGATGCTGTGTTTGGGATTTGAGTACAAATGGGGGCTATTTTTGTTTTTTTTTTTTTTCAAGAGGAAGAGATTTTGGGGGTTGCAAATATTTCATTGTAATTTTCTCTCTTTTGGTCATTCATTTGTTTGTGTTGGTGATTGGGATCAACCCTGGGGCCTCATGAGTGCAAATCTGTGCTCGGTCAGTGAGCTACAACTCCACCCCACAGTGTTTAGTTTTGTCATAATAAATCTGAGATGCTTAAGATGCATTTTAATTACAAAATAGAGAGGTGAATCTGTGAAGGGTAGGGGAGGTACACAAATTGAGATATAAATGTGAAAACTCTGAGCTCGATTAAAGTATGTAAACATCTGTGATTAAAAATAGCAACACCAGGGACTAGAGTGACAGTAAGGTGGGTAGGACTCTTTGACTGACCCAGGTTTGATCCCTGGTGTCCCATATGGTGTTCCAGCACTACCAGGAATAATTCCTGAGTACCAAGTCAGGAGTTACCCCCAAGCATCACTGGGCATGGATAGTACAGTTGGTAGGGCGTTTGCTTTGCATGCAGCCAACCCAGGTTTGATCCCTGGCATCCCATATGGTTCCCTGAGCACCGCCAGGAGTGATTCCTGAGTGCAGAGCCAGGAGTAACCCGTGAGCATCGCTGGGTGTGACCCGGAAAGCAGCAAAACAGAAACTTTGGAGTGCTTCCACAGAGATTGGAAGGTGGAGCTGGATTTGGGAACAGTATGTGGACAAGGAGAACAGATTCAGGGAGCTTTGTTAGCTACATAGGGGAGCCAGGAAATAGGCCCTAGCTTGAAGAGGCAGGTTCTAAGTTATAGCTGTTTCTGTTTTTCAGAGCTTTACTTATTTTTCTTTTTTAAATGGGAAAGAGCACAACATGTTTTTATGATGCTGGGAAGAGCTCACTAGAGAGGTAAAGAGTGGTGGTTCAGGAAGGAGAAAGGAGAACTGCTGGATCCCACCCCCTGATTAGGCTAAAGAAATCCTGGCATCACCTGGTCCCCTGAGTATCATCAGGTGTGGCACTGGAGGGCCCCAGCACTTGGGAGTGGTCCAGGAAATTCTTGGCACCTAGAGGCCAAGGTGAACAGCAAAACATCCTCAATACTTGAACCATCAGCTCTTTGGCTGAGAAATGCTGGGAAAGGCCTCAAGGTCCTCTTGAGCTCTGCTCGAAAGCCCCATCCCCCCTATCCCAAATAATAAATTAATTTAAAATAGAATTGCCCTGCCACAGAGACGGGGGGATGGGGGGATGGGGGTGGGAGGGATATTATCCATGGTGGTGGAAAATGGGCACTGGTGGAGGGATGGGTATCTGATCATTGTATAATTGAAACCAAAGCACAAAAAATTGTAAATCTACAACTTTAAAAAAAATAAAATAAAATAAAGGGAAAAAAAAAAAAAAAGAAAATTTGTGGTGTGGATGTATGCAAGTTTTCTTGGGATTGCTTTGAGTACTGCCAAACAAGAAAGAACAAAACTTCCTCTGTTGATTCAACCCATTAGTAAGCATCTGTAATAGCCCCAATCCCAGTGTTCTACAAGAGGGATACCAAAGATGAAGTAGTTGTTCGCATCCTTGAGGATCTTAGGTTAGCGGGAAAGGTAGAATGAACAACACCGGGTAGAAGGCAACCCAGTGTGGGTTGTGTAAAATGAATGAATATATTTCAAGGTCTCTAAGTGATGGTTTGTATTCTAAGGAATCTCTGATGTACCAGACTAGATAACACTCAATACAGTTTCTTGAGACCTTACTGATTTCCAGAAGCCATACATCTATCTTCTTATTTCATAACAACAACTTCTTAGGGAAGTTTTCTTCTTTTTCTCTCTCTTTTTTTTTTTTTGCTTTTGGGGGTCAAACCTGACAATGCACGGGGGTTACTCCTGGCTCATGCACTCAGGAATCACCCCTGGCGGTGCTCAGGGGACCATATGGGATGCTGGGAATCAAACCGGGGTTGACCATGTGCAAGGCAAACACCCTACCTTCTGTGCTATCACTCCAGCTCCGGAAGTTTTATTCTTATCACTCAACTTTGTGACCGAGGAAACAAATGCAAACTGATTGAACTATTTGCTCCAGGTCACATGGCAAGTGATAGAGGTATTAAACTCTGATTGCCTTTCCCCCCAAGTTTTTGGTTTCTGTTTTCGGGGAGAGGCGTATTTGGGCTGCACCAAGTTGTACTCAGGTCTTTCTCCTGACTCTGTGCTCAGGCTTCAGTCCCGGTGGGGCTCAAATACATCATAGATAGTGCTGGGAACTGAACCACAGGCAGCCACATGCCAGACGCACTTCCCTCCTCTACTATATCTCCCGCCCTTTGACCTAGTTTTAAGTATCACACTGCTTCTAGAAGTTGCTTTCACATATGCTTAATAGAAGACACATAGCTCCAACAAGAGCTCTACAAGGGTAGAATGAAGGAGAGAAATCTTCTGGTTGACGTAATTAAGAAAATCTTGCATGAAGTGTCATTCCCGGTGCTCGAAGGAGATGAGGATTTCAACAGGTAGAGAGGATGGAGAGACGCAGCGAGGCAGAGGATCTTCAGTGAGGACTAAAGTTCTATTATCCATCACTTTGAGTTCCTTGGGACTCTCAGGCTCTCTGACAAACTTGGCTTTCCTTCCTCTGCTTGGAAAAATGATGTTTGGAATTTTAAGAATGTGGAGCTGCAGAGTGAATGAGGACTTTGAATTTCTTACCCGTCCCCAGCATGCCGTTAGAGCTCCATATGAATAAGCGAAGTCTGTCATTCATCAGAGGGAAAAGGAATAAATGAATTTGTTGTGGAAATATATGAAGTCTAACTTGCAGACAGAAAAGTGCACCGATCATGGCATTTCATTAAATAAACATACCTGCAACGATCAATTTACAATTAAAAAAAAAACGCAACTTTGCCAGCATCTTGCTAGGTCCCTTTATGACACTTTTTAATTAATTAATTTGGTCTTGGGGTCACACCTAGCAGGGTGCAGGACTTCCTCCTGATTGGTCATTTCTGGTGGGGCTTAGGAGACCACATATGGTGAAGAGGAACCAGACAGGTTGGCTGTGTTCAAGGCAAGTGTCCCACCTGCTGTAGGATCTGTAGGATTCAGGTCACCTTTTAATTGGAACTCCCACCTTCTGTTCTCACAAGAGTAAATGGTTTATTTAAGTTTGAAGATAATAGATTAGCTTTGCCTATTTCTCAGCGTAGCATAAGCAGAACCCTACTTCTTTTAGTATTTGACTTCTTTTATTCAGTGTATTTGTAATTTTTTTTGTATTTTAAAAGCATAAAATGAATACACATTTATTTCGGTGTATGTTGTATGTCCAACACCATATCTATGCCGTTGGATATGACTGTGAATATTTCATTCTCATTGCCCCACGGGCATTTCACAACATATTCCAGAAAATTCCTCTATTTATTAAATCATTCTGTTGCTGATGTGTGTTTGAATAATTTCAAGTTTGGGGCATTAAAAAATAATAGTAAATTAAATACATTTGAATATGCCTTCTGAAATGTACACATTTCCTTTGAGCACACATCTGCACATGTTTTAAAGGAAGGTGAGATTCCTTTTGGTGTTTCTAGCACTATCGTGCCTGTACAGCTGAGGCTACAGGATCAGAATAGCCAGGCATCAGTGCTCTTGGGTTTACTGCAGAACTTCTTTTGAGATGAAAAAAGCACTGACGCCAGGGAAGCAGGTGTCCAGGGCATGTCATTGAGCGGTTAAGTAAGTATTATATGTGGGCGATTTAGCAAAGAAGCAAGCAAAACCCAATTCTCATTGCTTCCTCCGTGGCTTTGAGTCGAAAATAGTAAGTGGCTAATTTTTAAAACTTCTGAACAAGATAAATTGTAGTTTTTACAATTCTGGCCAAGAAAGTTTCCTCGCTTCCTCCCTTCCTTCCCCCCTCCCTGCCATCCTTCCCTCCTCCTCCTCTCCTTCCCTCCTCCCTTTCTTTTTTCCTTCCCTCCTCCCTCCCTCCCTCCCTCCCTCCCTCCCTCCCTTTCTCCCTCCCTCCCTCCCTCCCTTTTTCCCTCCCCTTTTCCCTCCCCTTTTCCATCCCTTCCTCCCTTTCTCCCTCCCTCCCACTCTCCCTCCCTCCCTTCCTTCCTTCCTTCCTTCCTTCCTTCCTTCCTTCCTTCCTTCCTTCCGTCCTTCCTTCCTTCCTTCCTTCCTTCCTTCCTCCCTTCTTCCCAGTCTCTTTTTCTTTCTTCCATTTTTCCTTTTTTCTTTCTCCTTTTCTTTTTTCCTGAGTGCAGGGAACTGAGCTCAGCCCTCCTGCCTGAAAAGCCTGCATTTGAGCCCACTGAGGCAATTTTCCTGCCACACCAAAGGGTTTTTTCTTTACCATCATATCTGCGATGTACATAGCACATGAAAGACAATGTTGAATTGATAATTCACTGTTTTGTTCCAGCAGCGTACAGAGACAAATCCTTCTATCGTCTCCGAGGACAAGCTTTCTGTACTCAATGTGTAACCAGTAGGCACAAGAAACCAGAGAGCATTTGAAATATGGCAAGTGTAGTTGAGTTACTACTGTACAATTTCAACTATAAATTTTATGAAATCTAAGTTTACATTAAAATATTTCACAACTGAAATGAGGTGTGTCATGATGCGAAATACATAAAAATACTCTATAAAAATAGGTGTAAAATATCTTTTTGTTGGGGCTGGAGCAATAGCACAGCGGGTAGGGCATTTGCCTTGCACGCGACTGATCCGGGTTCGATTCCCAGCATCCCATATGGTCCCCTGAGCACCGCCAGGAGTAATTCCTGAGTAAAGAGTCAGGAGGAACCCCTGTGCATCGCCAGGTGTGACCCAAAAAGCAAATAATATGTATATCTTTTTGTTTTGTTTTGGAGAGTATATTCACTTGGTGCCTGGGAGTCCAGGCAGTACCTGGAATCAAACCTAGGGACCCTGCCTGAAAAATATGAACTCCAATCCTTTCAATGAGCTCTCTTGTGCAGATGTCAAACAAAATCTCTTGTATCAATTGCCTATAGAGATAATATTTTGTTTGATATAATATTTTGAATGTGTTGGACTAAATATGGTATATTATTGCATTTAATTTCACTCGCTTCTTCTACTGTGGCTGTTAGCACATTTTAAAATCACACATATGGCTTACGCTTTACTTCTCTAGCACAGCGCTTTTCTAGAGAATTTCCAAATATAAAGTCTTGTGGTAATTTCCAATAGTCTCTGCTTCTGGGAGCTGGGCAATAATGTCAGTTCATATCAGTACGGAGTATGTTTCTGTTTGCAGCCATGTGTTGTTTTGGTCAACAATAGTCTTCATTCATGATAGCCATTCCCAAATTCTTGTTGCCTCGTGTCATCATAGCTTTTCCAGGGGCCCTACATCTCGTTCATCTCACATTAACTGTCTCGATAACATCATTTCTTCTCCCGCTTGATTTGATCTTGCATTTTGTTCAACATGGCTTCTTTCCACAGCTAATGTGGCATGCACACAATGTCAAGGTCACCTAATGACTAAATCCCTGAAAATAACCAGTTCTTCGAGCAGTGTCTGTCTCTCTATGGGCACCAGGAAGAGGTGAACTGTCAGTGATTTGGGGGGCCCTTGAGTGGGGGAATGGCTCGATGTATCCAGAGTCTTGGTCTCTCAGATCTTTACCCTTCACCTTCTCTTCATCAGCTCAAATACAACAGACATGTAAAAACATCCATTCACAGGACTGAAGGCACCTGAATTTACTTCTGAGCACCAATGTTACACTTTTTCTTTAGAGGGAGTCTGTACCTGGCTACTCCTTGTTAAGTGTTCTGGGTGGGGGATATTCGCTCAGGAGACCACTTGGTGCTGAAGCTCGAACCTAGATCTTTAGTTCTCCAAGAATGTGCTCTATGCTCTGGCGCCATTGTCCCAGCCCTGAAACTTATTTTATGCCAGACATTATATTTAGTATTGACAGACACTGTCATTTATTCTACTCGTTTTAAACATTCTCTCCTGAGAGGCCTTTGCTGATGGCTCTCCATGATTCCCTCAGTTTCTCTCCTGGAGCTTTACCTTTTTGAAAATAAATATTTTGCTTGTGTGTCTACTGTGCTCCCCTCTCTCTGATCACAATGAGAATACCCTTTCTTTTTGCTTTTGGTTTTTGGGCCACACTCAGTGGTGCTCAAGACTTACTCTTGGCTCTGTGCTCATGAGTCACTAATAAAGGGACTTTTCCTCACTCCCCATCCCCTCCTCTCTCGTGCAGTGGCTCAAACCCAGGATCTCACACATGCATGACATGTGCTCTATGCCTCAGCCGCATACTCAGTACCTAGATGCACGGTAATTCATTGAGCTAATATTTGATTGATGAATTTTGTGATAGTTCTCATTTTGGGTTCATGAGCACTTTTGAAGAGCAATTGTAACTGTGCAAATATTTTTATAATTTGGTGGTAACACACCCATCAGTGCTTGGGTAATACTCCTAGCTTTGTGCTCATGGGCTGCTCCTGGCCATGCTGGGGAACGAAATGATGCTGAGATTGGACCAAGCATGCACTCCAGCCCTTGGAGTTATCTGCACAGCTCTATTTATAATATTTTTTATAAACTATTGCTTAATTTTCCTCTATTAGGAGTAAGTGGATTGGCTGTCACTGTCACTGTCACTGTCCTCCCGTTGTTCATCGATTTGCTTGAGTGGGCCCAGTAATGTCTCCATTGTGACAATAGTTACTGCGTTTGGCATATTAAATATACCACGAGGAGCGTGCCAGGCTTTGCCGTGCGGGCAAGATACTCCTGGTAGCTTGCCGGGCTTTCCGAGAGGAGCAGTGGAATCGAACCCGGCTTGGCCATGTTGGCTACTTGCAAGGCAAATGCCCTACCCACTGTGCTATTGCTCCAGCCCAAGTGGATTGGCTGCAAATATTAAATACTTACAAACACCTACAATTAAATAACTGTAAAGTCAGAGGATCAAATAGAATAAATTATTTTTACTTAGTTATTTTTCTGGTTTGAGGTGGGGGGAAGTGTGGCCATAGCTCATGATACTAAGGGGTTATTCCTGGCTCTGTGCTCAGGAGTGACTCCCGGCAGTGCTCTGGACTGAACCAGGTTATGCTGCACCAAGGTAACTATCTTACTGTCTATACTCTCTTTGCACAATATAGAACATTTTTTTCTGCTTTTTGGGTTACATCTGGAAATGCACAGGGCTTACTCCTGGCTCTGCACTCAGGAATTACTCCTGGCAGTGCTCAGAGGACCATATGGGATGCTGGGAATCGAACCAGGTTGGCCGAGTGCAAGGTAAGCGCCCTACCCGCTGTGCTATCGCTCCCGCCCCTAGAGCATTTTTTAAACGACGTTACTAAATATAACTTTCTTATTTTAAGTTTTTTGGGGGGTTGGTTTGGGTCATACCCAGTGATACTCTGGGCTTCCTCTTCACTCTGGGCTCAGAGATCACTCCTGGAGGGCCGAAGGAGAATCTAATGCAACGCTGGGAATCAAACCTGGGTTGGCGACATATAAGGCAATTGTCTTACTCTCTGTACTACCTCTCTGGGTCTAAATAAAAATTCTGATAAAATAGTGGGTGCAACCAAAAATAAATTTTTTCCATGTTGGAAATTAAACCTGACATGCAAAGCAAAACTGACCTACATATTCAATCTACAACTAAATATATTATAGAGCAAAGCCCTGTTTTAGCTCAAAGTAACTGCTGAGCTAAAATTAGTCTATACAGCTAAACATTTTAAAGGAAAGATTGTGTCCTGCATTCATTTAGATGTCATAAGCACTGAATTTTGTGCAATTTGGGGGGCTTTCTTTAAAAAAATTATAAAATCATCAAATTCAAAAGCTTCACTACTGACCTTTGAAAGGATATCGTGAGAGAGATCCCCTTACTCCAAAGCTGGATAGTAGTTCATCTCCTTAGGGTTTAAGGAGCTTGCCTTGTGCGGCCACTTTGGCTAGATCCTGGGTTGATCCCCGCTATTGCATATGACCCTACGAGCACTGCAGATCTGGGTGTGACCCCTCCACAAAAGGTGTGACCTTCATTGATTTTTATGGCAGGTATTTCACTGTGTGGTAAATACATGCACAACATGCATTCAACTAGAAGAAATGATGTTCCAAAAGTATTGATCATTTTCCTCAACTTCAAATCGGGGAATAAGGAAATCAGTGTCCTTAGAGATTTCAGTTCTATGATATCTATACTATTTCTGATGATACGTATAATATTTGCATTCTGTTTCCCCAAATGAATTTATTCAATTTATGTGACACCTTTCATCTTAGAAATGCCAAACATCATGCAGAAACTTCTGGTTAATATTAACATTATCACTATCACATGAAGAAAACTGTCACACTGTGGTGATAACTTCCTGGAGAGAGTTCAAAGGGCTCCATTAATTTTCTCCATACTGATTAAGTGTATAGAAGCTCCAGTTGGCAAGTGGTTACCTCTAGGAAAATGACTTCCTTATATGAAGTTTGTAAGAGATTAAGTGGGCAAATTGCATCTAATTTGCAGTATACTACACTTCATTGCATATTCCACAGATTTTATGACACAGTTTTAAAAGGAAGTGCAGTGACACCCTTGTGTGAAGCTTTAATTTTTTAATTGTAGTTTAGTTAATACATAATAGTGTTAATCTTTATATATTATTAAGTGACTATACCTTCACTATCTCCAAAGTGCCTAAGACACTCCACCACTGTCCTTACGTCCTGTGTCAGTTCTATTTCATCTCTCCATCCCCTCTCCCTCCACCCCCAATTACTTGATAATCGTATTTTGAAATTCAAGTCCAAGGGTTTGTCATCATTTCACACAGTCTATTCGCTTCTGTTTCTTTATATACAAAGATGAATGAGAGCATTTGTATTTGTCTTTCTCCCTCTGGCTTATTTCACTTAACATGACACCTCCCAGGTCTATTCAAGTTATATAGCAAACTGCACAATTTTACCTTTTTTATAGCTGCATAGTATTTCATTGTAGATATGTATCTATCCTATATATCATTTTTGAAATTCATTTATCTGTTGATGGATATTTGTGTTATTTCCTTGTCCTGACTATTGTACCAAGTCCTGCAATGAACATAGGTGTGCACATATCCTTTTGAATTTCAGGATAGATCCTGAAAACACAAAACATAAATTCAAAAGGATGGAATTACTTGGTTGTATGGGAGTCCCATTTTTACTTTTTAAAGAAGTCTCTGCTTTTTTATAGAGGCTGAACCAGATGACAATCCCACCACCAAGAAAAGATGGTTCCTTTTTCACTACATTTCAGCCAGCCTACATGAGTTGTTTCCAGTCTTTATGATCTTACTGGAGTAAGACTATATCTTATTGCAGTTTTGACTTGCATTTTGCTGATAATAAGTAATGATGAACACTTTTTCATATGCCTGTTGGCCACCCATTTGTCTTCTTTGGGGTCATGTCTGTTCATCTCCTCTCCCTGTTTTTTGATGGGGAATTGTTTTCTTTTGTTTTGTTTTGTTTTCAGGTTGTTGAACTGAATGGAAGAGAATATTTGTATACTACAAATCCAATAAAGAGCTAATATCCATTCAGTAACATTAAGAACCATTGGGTAAAGGCACAAAAATCAAAAGAGAAAAAAAATAGAACACATTGCATAAAGCAGAAATTTAGAAATAGGGAGAATCTGCAAAACAAAATGAATATGTTGGCTAAGTTGGCTACATTTACCTGAGAAACAATCATATAAAATGTATACATAATTCAGTGAAATGAGCTTTGGCAATAGTGCATATCCAATTGCCAATACCACAAATTTCACAGGTTCTTCGACTAAGATTAAGGAATGTTGACCTTTCGTCAAAGGAGCCTCTTAAATTGCTTTATGCTCACTATCACTGTTTAAACATTCACGGTGGCTTCTCAGGTGAGCAAATCTGATAACTGTTGCTAGAAAATACTGCTGCTGCTCTATCGTTTGTGTTTTACCTCATTTAAGAATGACTTATCAGGGCTGGAGCAATAGTTCAATGGGGAGGGCATTTGCCTTGCATGCAGTCAACCCTGGTTCAATCCCCAGCATTGCATATGGTCTGCCGAGCACTGCCAGGAATAACTCCTGAGTGCAGAGCCAGGATTAGCCCTGAGCATTGCCAGGTAAGAGCCTCTGTCCCCTACCCCCGCCCTCAAAATAAAAGAAAAAAAAAAGAATGACGGTCAACATGACAAATGACCTGGCACCCGAGCTGCGCAGGAGGAAGAGAGCGGCTTGGAACGCCTTCAAGAACGTCGAAGAAATAGCTAAGAGGACGAAGAACCTCCGGCTCCGGGCACATCTCTTTGATTCCACTGTTCTTCCTGCATTAACATATGCCTCAGAGACCTGGGCCCTACGCAAACAAGATGAGAACGCTATTCAGGTCTCCCAAAGAAGAATAGAAAGAGCTATGCTTGGAATATCACGTTTCACTCAAGTGAGAGAAAGAATCCGGAGTTCTGACATCCGTCGACGATCAAGAATCAGGGACGCTGTCTCATTTGCCAAGGTGTCGAAAATCAGATGGGCTGGTCACGTAATGAGATTTAAAGACGACCGCTGGACTAGAGCTGTTACCGACTGGATTCCACGGGATGTCAAAAGACCGCGTGGCCGCCCACCTTCCAGATGGTCAGACTTCTTCGTCAAGATCATGAACGATCGGTTTGAGGCTCTTCATGTTCCCGGAACGAACAGATGCCATTGGGCTACACTAGCACGCGACAGGGACAAATGGAGACGTTACCGGTGCCCGCTCGAGCAAATTGACGATTAACGGGAAGTTAAGTGATTTAAGTGATTAAGTGACTGATCAAACGTGAAGGTCATCAATGCTCACCAGTTCAAATGTGTAAGAAACATTAGCATTTACTATTTACAATTACTATTATTATTATCATTATGTGTGTATTTGGGGGCTATATCCAGCAGTGCTCAGGCACTACTCCTAGCTTTGTGCTCAGTGGTCATTTTTAGTGGTGCTCAGGGGCCCTCTATGGTTCTGGGAATCAAACTAGAGTCAACTGCATTTAAGTTAAGCTTTTGCATCCCTTCACCAGCTTTCTGACTAGGAAACTCTTTGACTTTTTTTTTTCCATTATTTTAAAATTAGTTTTCTTGATTACCTAATTTATTTATTGCTGTTGTTATTGTTGTTGTGACGGGTGTTTGGACTATAGCTGGGAACCGTATATGGTGTCAGGCATTGAACCAGGTCAGCTACAGGTAAGGCCAGTGTCTAAACCCTTGCACTATTTTTCTGACTCCTGTTTATTATTTTTAATCCATTCTTTTTTTTTTTATTCCTTCTCCCTTTTCATAGTTGTTATTGTACGAGGACTAGGTACTGACCAGGACTTGCACACAGGGCTGGCTGAGATGCTTGTACATCACTCAATGTGGTGCTTGTTGGAGGTAACATATCAGGTTGTGATGCTGGCACTCCTGGCTGGGGTGCTCACAGACAATTGTCTTCCTTAAGTTGTGACCTTGGACAAGCCCACCAGGGCCTAAGGTCTTGGTAGGATCACTGTGCTTCTCAAATCCTTCTCAGCAGAGGTAGGACTTCCTGGCAAAGGTACTCATGATGTCTTTTTCCCTTGTCTTTCCCGACTTGTGACACTTACTGCAGGCCACACGTCTTTGTGTGGTACTTTTATGCTCTCACCGCAGTGCTGCTGGAAATCTCTTACAGCACCAGGGAGCATGGAAAACAGACGTGTCGGGTCCTAGAGTCAGGCTGCACTTGAACTTGTGACCATGTGCTTACAGGACAGGCACTTGTAGCCCAGGCTAGTTGCGATCTTTAGTGGGTACCTGACTTTCAAGGACTCTCCCTGGGTGATGAAACCATGAAATCTCCATCACCATTGAGGATTCAACTCCCTTCCTCCCACTTTTTAAAATTAGTTTATTGCTGAGCACAGAGTCAGGATTAGCCCCGAGTACTATTGTGTGTGTGTGTGTGTGTGTGTGTGTGTGTGCGTCACTGCAAAGCCTGGCAAGCTACCCGTGATGTATTCGATATGCTAAACACAATAATAACAAAACTCACAATTTGTTGTGAGACGTTACTGGTGCCCCCTCGAGCAAATAGATGAACAATGGGAGGACAGTGCTACAGTGCATTGAATCGCCATGATTTGCAAAATTACAAAGTTATTCATGACTGAGTTTCAAGGATATAATATTGGAGCACCAATCTCTTCACCAGTGTCCAAGTGTTCAACTACTTAAGTGACATAGCACTTAAGGATACTCATGCAGTGCCCAGAAAACTGGGGGCTGCAGACACTGGTTTTGGCCAACCCAACAGACATTCCAAAATACCTTCTGTGCTGCTTCCATCCTGCTCCTGGGGGCAGAGATCAGTGGGGAAATGAGCAAATGATAGTAGTAATTAATAAATACGAAGAGGACTTCTGGGCATGTAAGAAATGCTGTTTTCCTTGGTAAGTTGGATGGAGAGGACCGTGCTCCCTGTTCTCCTCTTTCCCCTGGTTGAATATGGACCTGGTATCAACAAACGTAGCAGCTGTCCCACACACATAGGTAGGCTAAAATTGCAAATTTGGAGACTCGAGCCTCACTCGCCACTGAACCAATCCTAGTAGCTACTTCCTTGAAGTGCTTCTTATTGTGTGCAGACAAAGAAAATCTTTTTTGTTAAAATTATTATATATTGGGGTTTTCTTTTTTGTTACTTAAAGCATTTTTTTTTGTTTGTTTGGGGCCACACCTGGCTGTGCTCAGAGCTTATTCCTGGTTCTGTGCTCACTGATCACTCATGCAGGTTTGAGGACCATGTGGAGTGCTAGGGGATGAACCCAGTCCGCCACATATAAGGCAAGCATCTTATCCATTATACTATGTCTTTGGCCCACTTAAAGAATTTCTAACTGGTTCACAGATGAAAAAATTCTTTTATCTAGTCTGTTACATGGCTGCTGATATACTGATTGCCCAGGGGTTTCTTGAAATCTAGTGACAAACGCTTTCAGGGCCTCTCATTAGATAGGGCAGGGGCCAGGGTTAGAATCCTGTCCTCCGATCAAGCCTGGGAGCCTGGAGCAAGTCCCATCTACCTGACTGTGGTTGCTGTACAGGACAGAGTCATTCTCCCTTTGCCCCTCTTGTCACCTTCAAAGAAACCCTTCTGTCCCTCTCATCTGCTTGTCATTTCTTGTCACATCTCCTGGAACTTAGGTTCTTTACAAATAAATGGGGCCTCTTTCCTCAAGAATCTCCTGCTCTCTACTCTGCTACAAAGCAAGGGAGGAAAAACTGAGTTGACTTCTCCAAGAAGGAGAGGAAACAAACAACAAACAAGAATCCCCGGTAATCCACAGGGGTCGAACCCAGGACCTCACAGCTGCCAAGCAAATGCTCTACTGCCGAGCTCTGTCCCCAGCTCACAAGTTAATAAATTACCTTACCACATCTACTGGTCTAGCAGTGTAGCCGCTGTGGCAAAAACACGCTGTAATAAAAATAGTTACAGCTGATTAGGTAGGATGACTTTTGAGCCCTGTGCTGGTTTGCAAGATGAATCACGTGGCTTGTATCTCTTCAGCACCCTGGGTTTTCTGATGCTCGCATGACAGGAAGCTTGTGCTTTTTTCACACAGGATCAGGAGAGCTGGTGAAACTGGCTGTGGGGTGCATGGAAGAGAGGGGAAGAGGCAAAGGACTTGAGAGAATCCAATTATTCATCCCACTTCGAAGGTTCTAAGATCTTTTTTCTTTATATGGAAGAAGTCAGAGCTTCCATTTGAAAATGTGTGCCTCACATTTCTGGATTCTTTTTTTTTTAAGCTGACAGTTTTACTTTAAGCTTAAAATTTCTGTTGTACTGTCTGCAAAGCTGATCATTTTGCATGATTTATTGTAATTGTAAATGACTGGATGCCCTAAACATCCCAGGAGTCAGAATAGGACAAATTCCAGTACACATAGAATGAAATGTTCACATACAATCAGACATATTCCTTTCTCATTTTAATTTTCCCCTTTAAAGCCTTTAAATTTTATTGTACTTTAGATAAGATGGTTGCATTAGATGGTATTGGTATACAGCGTTACTGCACTGCACTGCCACCAAAGTGACCATGATCCCCTCCCCCACTGTCCCAATGCCACCTCAAGATTGATCATCACCCCGCTAACCCCCACACATCCCTCCTGCAGTGCTTGAGAATTAGCTTTATAAGTCAAGGTCAAAGGTTTGACATTGTTCAATATTATCTATTTCCTCGTTTTGCCTCATACCACAGAGGAGTAAAATCTATAATAATCTTGTTCTCTTCTCAAAAAAATAAGTTGCTCATTTGTGTGTTTAAAGTCTCCTTCTTATTTGTCTGGAACGTTTCTGGTTACATTTATTCCTGGGTTTTCTGCTTTTTTGAGTGTTGCTTAGAATTCTTTCCCATTCCATTCTTTAATTGATGGTTGTCTGTTTCTAAGTCACGATCACGATCATCCTATTGTTCGTCGATTTCCTCGAGCAGACCCCAGTAACGTCTCCTTCGTCCTAGCCCTGAGATTTTAAAAGAGCCATATTCAATGCTCTTTCAGGGCTAGGAGAATGAGACCCATCATTGTTACTGGTATTTGGCATATTGAGTACGACACAGGAAGTTTGCCAGACTCTGCCATGCGGGCAGGATACTTTTGGTAGCCTGCCTGGTTCTCCAAAGGAAAAAATAAGATGTCGCATGGCTGCAAATGCGGCCGTGCACTTCTGGGAGCTGGGTTTTATAGTCTCAGCGTCTTGGCCATTGATGGGACCAACCTGGTGCTGGTGGCAGCTGGTGGGTGTGACACCTACCTACTGGAAGATTGGGGGGTGGGGGGGGGAGAGGGTCTGGGTGGAGAAGGCCCAGTTCCAATTCGAGTAGGCTTGGAGACCTCAGCCCCGGGATCCGCATGCCTGGGTTTCTCTGCCAGTTCTTTTATGCATGAGGTCCATCCGGACGTGTGGAGAGTGGTCCCAGCATGGCCGTGGCCAGAGGTCCTCAGCTGTTGGGGCTCTGCTCAGGGCGGGGTGGGGGGAAGAGAAACTCAACCCTCCCCCCTCCAAGGGGCCCTGGTGAGGACAGCCAGGCAGGGGGGCAGGAGACTCTGCTTCTAAGTCTTTTTTAAAAAATTCACACCTGACCCTTTGACTTTAACTTTACTTTTATATTAGGCAGGGAGAGATGGACTACATCCATCAGTGCTCAGGGATTACTTCTGAATCAGTGCTCAGCGATCATTCCTAGACAGACTCAGGAACCATATGTGGTGCCAAGGATAGAGTCAGGGATGGCCACATGCAAGTCAAGAGCCTTCATTTCTTCACTAACTCATTGGTCCCCTGCTTTGCTTTTTAAACCTTTTCCAAAACCCTGATTAAGTTTGTCCAAGTCTTGTCTTTGGCCTTAAGTCTGTCTTACAATGTAAAGCTGTATGTTGCGATTTTTGGTGCTATGATTGCGGTAAGTTGTGTGCACTCAGGGCTCCTCACAATAAGGTCATCCTTTGCCTTTTGGATAATAATTACAACTCAGGAGCTTAATAGAAGCATGTTGGCAGACTGGAGCTCAACTCAGCTGAAATCATTGCAGAAAACCTATTCCACCCATTTCCTACCACACACCTAGTGAAAGTCTTCCTGATGTTTGGTGTGTTAGTTGAAGTACATTTCTTTGGTGCATGTAGCCCACACTCTACTGCACTTTGAGGGGACACAAGAGGAAAACTTTTCATTTATTTAATTTAAGGTGCTACTCAGTACCTATGAGTCCACCCATTAGTAAGCTCTTTTTGCATAATCATCTGAACTGCCTGCATCCTAAGTACATGCAATTTTAATGCAATATAATTACAATAAATGTTTTCTATTCCTGTATTACAAGAATAGGCAGTCATAATTGGCCAGAAGGGACAAATATTATCAGACCCATTACATAACCTCTACTGCAATTTAGCTGTAACTAGGTGGCTTTTAAATGGAACAATCTTACATAGTTATTTTCCAAAAGAACCTTGACTGAAAAGGTCATTCAATCAAAACCCAAGTATTTGTAATCAACCCTTTCAATAAAACCCTCCATTTTTCATTTGGGTCTTCAATGACTGATTCCCAATTATATCAGAAATAGTTTTTTGGTAGGATTTTCATTTTTCAAGGGCAATTATTATAAAGTTTGTGGTTCCAATTGGACCGACTTTCTCAATGGGTATTTTTCAGTTGCTCCTGATTTCACTAGATGTGATTTCTCTAATGGTCTAAGATGAAGCTGCCAGTGAAATCAGGAGCAACTGAATTACACAGTGGGGGCCAGGGAGAGAGGTCAGCATGCCTTGCGATTCAGGAGGCCCAAGTTTGATTCTCAGCACCACCAGGAATGACTCCAGAGCACGGAGCTTAGAGTAGCTTCCTGAGCCCCACTGGGTATGTCTTCTGGACACTCTCACCCTCACCCTGTTCCCCTTCCCCCCAATTCAGAATATTAGAGATCATCCATAGAGCTCATTCATATTATGCAGGTCATTAAGAAAGGGAATGGTTCCATGAATTGCCTAGCATCATACAATAACTTCCTGAGAAAACCAGGACCGGGAGCCAAATCTCTTGCTTCCTAGTTCAGCATTCCTTCTATTTCTTGATGATATACATTCCTGGGCACCAATGAGCAATACTGTAACCATAATGATTGGCAAGACTGCGATAATTACAATGATATTTAGGGATATGCACAGTATTCCTTGCAAATATCTCTTTCTTTTGGGGTAATCTAACCCACTTCTATAGTTACCTTTACTCTCTGCATCGTCAGTGGCTTGTGTAGACAGTGCTGACTTCTGTGTCACCCTCACCTAAACTGTGAATTTCCTTCCTACTTCTCAAATAGTTCACATTTTGCTAAAGCTAGAAATTCTAATTTTTCTGCCAAACTCTTAGCTCTTTTATTTTCTCTTTTTTTTTTTTATTTCTTGATAATCAAGCACTTGTCTAAATCCTCACATTCAGCTTCCTCTCAAGTTCTGTGGTTCCAATGCCTAGATGTTTCATCTCTTCATTCCGACTTGCATTTGCCTTTAGAATTTCTCACCTGGATTCCTTACCTTTCATCCTTCTCCTTCAGGTTTATATTCCATACTAGCTCCCAGAGATATTTTCCCAAAGAGTAAAATAATATTACCATGTTATATCTTGGCAGATATAACATTCTCTTCTTCACCCCTAAATAAAACCCATCTAGAGCACGGTTATTTATGATTTGTCTCCTGTTGTGTGTATTTAAAAGAAAACATTTTTTTATTAGTGAGACACCATGAGGTACAGTTGTAGACTTACAAATTTTGTGCTTGGGTTTCAATTATACAATGATCAAATACCCATCCCTCCACCAGTGCCCATTTCCTACCACCACGGATCCCAGTATCCCTCCCACCGCCCATCCCCCCATCCCACCCTGCCTCTGTGGCAGGGCATTCCCTTTTGTTCTCTCTCTTATTGGGTGTTGTGGTTTGCAAAAGAGGCATTGAGTGGCAATCATGTTCAGTCTATAGTCTACTTTCAGCATGCTTCTCCCATCCTGGGAGGATCCTCCCAACACCCTTTATTTGGTGCTCCCTTCTCTATCTGAGCTCCCTTTTCCCCTAGTATGTGTGACTGGGCTCTAAGTTCATTGCAGCACTATTTACAATAGCCAGAATCTGGAAAAAACCTGAGTGCCCGAAAACAGATGACTGGTTAAAGAAACTTTGGTACATTTACACAATGGAGAACTATGTAACTGTTAGAAAAGATGATGTCATGAAATTTACATACAAGTGGTACTACATGGAAAGTATCATGTTAAGCAAAATGACTCAGAAAGGGATAGACATAGAAAGATTGCATTCATCTGGGGAACATAAAGTAACAAAATAGGAGACTAACACCCAAGAGTGGCCGAGATTAGTACCAGGAGTTTTGCTCCATGGCTTGGAGGCCAACCACACATGCTAGGGGAAAAGGGAGCTCAGATAGAGAAGGGAATACCAAAAGAAAACATTTTTACTATTGTAGGGATCACTCCTGGTAGTGCGAGTAGTGTGTGGGTGGGGTGTGTGTGGTGCTGAGGATGGAACCCAGGGCCTCACTCTGAGCTTGCTCCCATCCCCATCCTCATGCCTGAACCAACCCTGAGGATAAGAATCAACCCTCTGGGCTGCAGAGATAGCTCCACACAGGAGGCCCCCTTAGCTGCCCAGTACTGCCTGCTCAAAGCGGGCTCTGCCTGGACCACGCCCCGCCCAGAGCCTTGGTAGCTCCTTCCACCCCAACACAGCTGGGTGTGTCCCCAAAGCAAACACAAATAAAACACACAACGAAACAAAAACTCAACCCTTCAGGGAAGTCTATATAGGCAGAGTTTGTTTACCAATGCTTATACTGTGTCCTCCCTGTGCACTTATTATTGAACATGGCATCACATTCTTTATTTTAAATTTTTATTAGTGACAAACCAAGAGGTACAGTTGTAGACTTACAAATTTTTGTGCTTGGGTTTCAATTATACAATGATTAAGTACCCATCCCTCCACCAGTTCCCATTTTCTACCACCACAGATCCCAGTATCCCTCCCACCTCCCCACCCCCCCCATCCCTCCCTGCCTCTGTGGCAGGGCATTCCCTTTTGTTCTCTCTCTCCTTTTGGGTGCTGTGATTTGCAAGAGAGGCATTGAGTGGCAATCATGTTCAGTCTATAGTCTACTTTCAGCATGCTTCTCCCATCCTGGGAGGATCCTCCCAACACCCTTTATTTGGTGCTCCTTTCTCTACCTGAGCTCCCTTTTCCCCTAGCATGTGTGACTGGACATGCATCACATTCTAATTTTTTTCCCTCCAGTCTTATGTTTTTCTTTCAAGATTTTGAAAAAAGCAAATTTTTTTGCCTTGAACATAGGGAAATAAAGGAAGCATGAGCTGAAAATAACTGCCACATTGAAGCTTTGGGAAAATGAAATTTACTTATCAAGGCCACTATTAGAAACTTACAAGGGAAGTCATAGAATAAGAGCTTATTACAATTTGTTTACAAGCTGCTGATATTTATCTTTACCTAAAGACCTAACAGTGTCTCAATGAATAGAACAAATAAATGGACATGGTGTTGAAGAGTTAGATCTATGTGTTGAAGACGTGTTTTGCAGGCTGAAGACCCATATTTAAACCCAGGCACTACTGACAGACACAGAGCTCAAAATAGAGGCAAGGCCCCCCACCAACCCCACCTTATACATGGGTCACTGTCACTGTCACTGTCCTCCCATTGTTCATCAATTTGATGGAGCGGGCCCAGTAACATCTCCATTGTGACACTTGTTACTGTGTTTGGCATATCAAATACATCCCGGTTAGCTTGCCAGGCTTTGCTGTGCGGGCAAGATACTCTCCGTAGCTTGCCGGGATCTCTGAGAGGGGAGGAAGAATTGAACCTGGGTCGGCCAGGTGGCCTGCGTGCAAGGCAAGCGCCCTGCCCGCTGTGCTATCGCTCCAACCCTATCCATGGGTATGCGTAATAATAATCAAGAGCAGTGTATCTCAGCCTTTCTCAAACCATGGCCCTTTCCAACTGGTTCCTTCCTATGCCCCACCTCCACGCAACTAGTTGGCCCCCTAGTCCTGTGCCATTGATTTTCACCTGTGACCCCACTGGAATACCCTGGAAGTTCTCAGAGAGCCATAAGGCCCCAACTGAGAAATGCTGATGCAAAGGAACTTTTTGTGGTAAAGTGTAACCTGATATACTCAGAACATCTGAAAAAGTACTACTTAGCCCAATGCTGCATTGCTCATGCTGCAGAATTCAAATGCTTTGAATTTATAGAATTTTAATAACTATAATTTAGAATGATTATGATTCATATCTACCTTACATGGAAATATAAATTTATTTCCTCACTATGAAATCATTGCACATAATTATCTTCAGATGACAAATAATCATTTCAGTATAATATGCAAATATGGAAAAGACATTTTCTATTTCATCCCTTTTTCAGCAGGGTATTTACCGGAGTGTTTCCTCCTATTATTTTTGGCTTTATTTTTTTATTTATTGAGGTACCATGACTTACAATAGTAGTGTTATGAATGTTTTAGGTCTAAATGTTACTGCACCACATACAGCATCAGAGAACCACTATCCATCCACCATGACCCCGGGCCCTTTCTGGTCCCATTCCCACTCTTACTTAACAGACTCAATTTTGTACACAGAATCTCAGGATGCATTTTCAATGGCCATTGTCTTGGCATTGGGGGGACAGCTTACTTTGTTTCCTCAATGCTCAATGTATGAGTGAACTCATATGGTATTTGTATTTGTCTTTTTCCTTCTTCCTTGCTTCGCTTAGGGTGATACTATTCAGTTCCCTCTAAATTGCAACAAAAACACAAGATCCCATCTTTTCTTATAGCTGAGGAGTATCCATTGTGTGCACATTACCTTACTCATGCATCTGCTGCTGAGAGCACCTCAGCTAATGGAATGCAACTTCCATTGAGCATGACTAAATGTTAGAGCGGTACGACCAGGGATATGTGTTCTCCCTTCCTGTCATTGCAACCATGATGACAACAAGGGAAGGGGGAAAAGTATTTTTTTTAAAGACTGGGATGATGGTAGAGTGGATAGGACCCTTGCCTTATATGTAGCCAACCTGGGTGCTATGTCTAATTCCTGGCACCCCAGATGGTCTCCTGAGTTCTTCCAAGAGTGATCCCTGACCAAAGAGCCAGGATTCAGCCCTGATCACAGCTGGGTGTGACCCCAAAACATACAGAAACAAACCAAAAAAGACTTGGATCCAACTCTAGGTATTCCACTTAATGTTTTTTCTTTTTGTCTAAATTTTTCTTAAATTATTATTATTATTATTATTTTGGAGGGCAGTCTTCAGGGATGTCTCCTGGCTCTGTGTTTAGGGATGACTTCTGGTTCTGTGCTCACAGATGACTCCTGGCTTTGTGCTCACGAATGACTCTTGGCTGTGTTTAAAGAACATTATGCAGTGCTTGGAATTGAACCTGCGTTAGCTACATACAAAGCCAGTGCCTTACCCCCGTACCATCTCTCCAGCCCCACTTACTGTTGATTTTCAGCAAATTACCTATTTTCTCAGATTATTAAACTTCCTCAGTAAATGAGACTAATGACAGTTACTTTATCATTAATAATAGAGGACAATTTTAACAACAGTATTTCTCAGAGATCTGAAGTCTCAAGCTTGGAAAATTGGCAGGAACAAAGGGAATTCAGGCAGCCAAATATCACCCTGAACAACAGTACCAGTGGCATTGTTTCTACGAACGGCCTCTGGAAGTGTCCCCTCTGGCCCATCACTGCTGGCCCCAAGCAGGTTTGCAGAAGATCACCGTTGCCATTCTTCCACAGAGTGAATTACTGACTCACAGAATTCTAAATCTAGCTAAGAGGAAGGTGAGAAACCCACAGGTCAGGGGGTTTTGCTTCTTTGTCTTTGTCTTTTTTTTAAAAAAACAGCAGGAGATTAGTATGACTCAAATCATAGAATGGACGCTTCCTGCTCTAAGAGGTGAGTAAGAAGCTGCACTTCGCCCCAACAGACAACATCGGGAACTTTTCTTCCTTCCTTCCTTCCTTCCTTCCTTCCTTCCTTCCTTCCTTCCTTCCTTTCTTTTTTCTTCTTTCTCTTCCTTCCTTTCTCTTTCTTTCTTTCTCTTCCTTCCTCTTTCTTTCTTTCTTTCTTTCTTTCTTTCTTTCTTTCTTTCTTTCTTCTTTTTTCTTTCTCTTCCTTCCTTTCTCTTTCTTTTTTCTTTTTCTTTCTCTTCCTTCCTTCCTCTCTTTCTTTTCCTTCCTTCCTTCCTTCCTTCCTTCCTTCCTTCCTTTCTTTCTTTCTTCTTTCTTTTTTCTTTCTCTTCCTTCCTTTCTTTTTCTTTCTCTCTCTCTTTCTTTCTTTCTTTCTTTCTTTCTTTCTTTCTTTCTTTCTTTCTTTCTTTCTTTCTTTCTCTCCCTTCCTCTTTCTTTCTTTCTTTCTTTCTTTCTTTCTTTCTTTCTTTCTTTCTTTCTTTCTTTTTCCTTTTCCTTCCTTTCTTTCTTTTTTCCCTCCCTCCCTCCCTCCCTCCCTCCCTCCCTCCCTCCCTCCCTTCCTCCCTCCCTTCCTTCCTTCCTTTCTTCTTTCTTTCTCTTCCTTCCTTCCTTCCTTCCTTCCTTCCTTTCTTTCTTTCTTTCTTTCTTTCTTTCTTTCTTTCTTTCTTTCTTTCTTTCTTTCTTTCTTCCTCTCTTCCTTTGTAACTGGCACACTCAGCCATGCTCATGGGTTACTCCTGGCTCTGTACTCAGGAATTACTCCTGGAAGTGCTTGAGAGACAAGGCAAATGCTTACTCGCTATACTATTGCCCCTATTCAAAACCTGGAATCCCAGATGATACAGCAATACCCCTTCTAGACATTTAACTGAAATGTGTGGAGACACTAATTTGGAAGGACACTAATTTGACCCTATGTTCACAGCAGCACTTTTTCTAACAACTAACACGTGGTGTTGATCAGAATGCTCCCTAACAAATGACTGACTCCAGAGGTTGTCATGCATACTCAACGGAATATGACTTGGCTAATAAAAAGATAAAGTTATGCCTTTTGGCACAAGATAGATGGAACTTTGGAAAATAAGTCAGGAAATGAAGACAATCACAGGATAGTTTTACTCATCTGTGGAATATGAGAAATGAAAGTAAATTAACTGGCAAAACCCAACAGCACCAACTTCCAACTCAGTGATAACTGGTGTTATCAGAGGGAAAGGGGAAGAGGTGTGGCCTGAGCCGTAGAGATGTGTTTCTAACGATGGGATGGCGCTGGAACTTTGGTGGCTGGGAAGTCTGTCTCAGACACAGACACAGTACAAAATTGTATCCTCCCAATTCTATAATATTAATAACCAACGGTCAGTTTTAAAAATTATGCTACTACATACTTCTGCCACATGACCTTTCCTTTCTTTCCAAACTGGTTCACTGCTTTCAAAGTTGTTCCCTTTAACCTATTTTGAGGGTGGGGGTGGGGTCAGACTTCATAGTGTTCAGGGGCTACTCTTGACTTGGTGCTTGTGCTCAAGGATGCTCAGGAACCCATGCAGTGCCAGGGATTGAATCTGACCTCCTGCATGCAAAGTTCTTTGAGCCAGAGACTGGCCAGCCCTCCAGCCTCTTATCCCTGCTGACATCAGAGAGTTTCTCCCCTCAAACCTCTCTCTCTTTTTTCTGGTGCCGGGGGGCGGGGGGCGGGGGGAGGGTTCCAGACCTAGCTGTGCTCAGGAATTACTCCTGGCTCTGCATTCAGGTATCACTCCTGGCAGTGCTCAGGGGACCATATGGGATGCTGGGAATCGAACATGGGTTGGCTTTGTGCAAGGCAAATGCCCTACCCACTGTGCTCTCTCCTTCTCCTCCCTCCAAATTCCTTAGCTCTGCCACTGCTCAGTTTAATGTTTCAGTGACCCTCTGCCCTCAGTCCCTGGATAAACGCAAATGCATGAGGATACCACAACATGCTTCTTATCAGTTTTCCCTTGCTCCCATGATGCTTCTCATCAGTTCTTTATTTGCTCCATGGTCATTCCCTTCTGAGCTTCTCATCCTCCAGTGAACCTTCCTACACACCCAAGTACTGGTTTTCCCACTGAGTCATGCTGTTTAATGCATCTTTCTATAAAAAATGAGGGAACTCTAAACAAGTTTTAAAAAAAGCTAGCCTATGAACATCTTATCTTATAAAAAGCAGCTCAGCAGTAACACATTTGCCTTGCATGATCTCATCTCAGCCACCTCAAAAAGGACAGAAAAAAAGAAGACAAGAAGCAGCCTACCTAGTGGGATTTCCCAGAAAGGAGGGGTGGTGCAGGCTCTGGAGCCTGGAGACTGACATAGGAGCCTGAGGTAACAGAGGGCCGGTTCACAATGTGAAAGCATGTTCTAGAATCAAAGAAGCAAATGGACACTTCCACCCCATTTTTCTTGCAGAATGTTGGCAAGCTTTTGTTGACTTAATGGAAAGGGAGTTGGAAAGTCACTCAGATGAATACAATGGCTATTTTGCCTGATAAACAACAGCCTGAGCACACAGAGAAGAGGACTGTGTGACGCAGCCGGCCTCCCTGACCCCCTGGAGGTGCGCTCCTGCTGCTCCTCCACTTGTACAAATCATGCTCCTGTGTTGTCTGCCAAGAGACTGGGACTCTAGTTTCATGACTCAGCCGATGGTGCAGATAAAGAAGGTTGTGGAAGGGCTCACAGTCAGCTGCTCCGCTGACTTGATCCCTCGTAAGGAGGGTAGGGATGATGGCCAAAGAACATTCACCTATATCTTTCTGTATGACTTGAACTCTGTGCAATGTTACTGTATTATTTTTGGAATGGCGATTCTGTTTTGTTTGGGGCCACATTCAGCAGTGCTCATGGCTTACTCCTGGCTCTGTACTCAGGGGTCACTCCTGCTGGTGCTCTGGGAATCAAACAGGAGATCAAGCTGGGGTTCAAACCGGGCTGGCTGCCTACAAGTCAGGTATCCTATCTGCTGTACCATCCTATACTGTCTTTCCAGACCCCGGACATTGTCAATGAAAATGTATTAGTCAGCAATCAAAAGAGAGAATAAATAAGCACATAGATCAACTGTGTTATGTGTCATTGGCATATACTAACAACAGTTGTGATGATCAGTGTGGGGTGGGGGTGGGGGGGGAGATGAGCCTATGAAAATATATGCATTATTTTTCATGCTTTGCTTTCTTTGCTGACCCTATCCTGTTCAGGATAGTTTATTTATTTATTTATCCATTTATGCCTGAAAAATCAAACCAAGGGCCTCACGTATCTAAGGTAAGTGCTCTATCACTTAGCTATCTCCCTGACCCTCTAGTTTTTGTTTTGTCTTCTTTGGCTTTGTTTTCCCTTTTAGGACCACACCCAGCATGCTAAGAGGTTGCTCCTAGCTCTGAACTCAGCAATTACTCCTAGTGGGCTCCAGGGACGATGTGGGATGCCAGGGATTGAATCTGGTAGGCCACATGCAGGGCAATGCCCTCCTGGCTGTATTATTGCTCCAGTCCCTTGTTCTTTGTCTTGATAGTGGTGTGGGTGTGTGTGGGTCACTGCCAGTGGAGTTCAGGGCTGTCTGCTGGCTTTGTCTTCAGATGTAACCGCTTATTATCTTCAAGGGACCACATGAGGTACTTGAGATAGAACTGGGATCAGCCACATTCAAGGCAAGTTCCTTGCACCTCTGTCCCTGTTCAAGACTTTTACAGAATGCATGAGGTGGGCCTGTTTTTTTCACACGCATACTTCTTTTCAAATATATACCACCATAGTCTCACATTTGACTTTTACTTAAGCCTTGAGGCCGAATATCAGTTATTACCACTTTGCTAGTGAGGGGGAAAATGTGCTTTCAGTTTTGTTTTGTTCTTCCTTTGAGACCTCCCCCAGTGATACTCCGGCTTAAGAATGCCAGTAACATCAACTGGGTAATTCAAGCTGTAGGTCCAGAGTTAAGGAATGCATCATGGGCTGGGGGGACCCGGGGACACTGGGGCTCCCCTCGTGATGCTCTGCTATAGCAAGGCTATAGTTGGTGGTGGCAGAGCACAAGCTTGAAACCTTGAAAATGCCAGCTACATGAGCTCCTGCCCTGTGAACTGACTCCCAGCCCACTCTTGCAGTTTTAGTTAGAGCATAGATAAGTTCCAATTTTTCTTGACTAAGAATGAGGTTTTCTTTATTCCTACCAGACTACCTCATGTGCTATCCCAAACCATCATCTACATACTCAATGTTCTATCAATATTATTCTGATGATACCATATCCGTCTCCACCCCCTTCTCCTCCAATACTCTTTCTTGGTGCCTTTTCTTTGTTTCCATAGGATGAAGATCGAATTCATGTTTTAAATGTAACATGAATGAGTGTTTTGGCATGTGATTACTTTCCTAATTAAGTATCAGCTCTGTGAGGGCATGAACTATGAATACCCTGACCTCTTCTTACCCCTCTCCCTGTCCCAAGACAAGCCACTGTAGTGCCCAGCATAGATGGGTCATGCAGTCCCCAGTCGCTGAATGACTGGACATAAGCCCCGATGTTAGGTAGCTCTTTCTTAGTCAGAGTTATTTTTGTTTGGTTTGGAGGCCACACCCAGTGGAGCTCAGGGCTTACTCCTGACTCTGAACTCAGGGATCACTTCTGGTGGGGCTCAAGGGACCATACAGGGTGCTGGAGGTTGAACCTGAGTCAGTCACATGCAAAGCAAGCAAACTACCTGCTGTTCCTATTTCTTTCTTTCTTTATTTTGGCTTTTGGGTTACACCCGGTGATGCACAGGGGTTACTCCTGGCTCATGCACTCAGGAAGTACTCCTGGCGGTGCTCAGGGAACCATATGGGATGCTGGAAATCGAACCCGGGTCGGCCACCTGCCAAGCAAATGCCCTACCCGCTGTACTATCGCTCCAGCCCCAAAGAAGGAAACTTGTTGACACAATACCTAGAAAGTCCAGGAAACAGTTGGCTTCCATCACAGCTCTCTTGGGATGAAATCAATTTCTTCTCATCTTTTTCCTATTCTTCCTTGCCTCCTCTTTTTCTTCCTCCTCCATCCCCTAATCCTTCCCCTCTCCTCTGTCTCTTTCTCTGATCTCTGTCATACTCTCCTACTGCTACGGCCCTTCCGCTTCCTCTGTGTACTGTGAGGATGACAACCTCATTGTGCTCTGAAATTTTGCCCTAGTTCAGCATCCCAGGGGATATCAAGAATCTCCACATCAACATCAGTGTTTTAATTTCTGGAAAAGAGAATTGTAGGTGGCTGGGAGCCATGTCCTCAGTGGGGGTGGGGTCCAGTGTTTGGTACCCCCCCATACATTGGTGGGAGTAGCTGTTCCCCAAAGCAGGAGCGCAGAGCAGATGGGAAGCACATCTGTCCTCTATAGTCTCCCAGGGAATTTTATGAAGTAAAGAGGAGGCTGCTTTTAATACCAAGCAACTTCCTGTTTCTCAAGCCTAAACTCAGGATGAAGCTAAATGAATAACCACTTGCGCTGTTTGAGTGAAACCTTCATTTTTAAATAGATGGATTCTATTCATCGAGTCAAAAGGTGTTAAAAAGTGAAGGAGAGCAAAAGAGCAAAGGCCACACTCAACAGCTAGCAATTCTTTCTCAGGAAAGCAGAGGACACTGCAAAAATATTGTTTTTAAATTCATCCTGGCCTCTGGCCAAATAGGAACTCTAGAAATCTGTTTGCAGATTAACTGTTTGAACGTCGAAGAAGAAATGTGTGGTTTGGTGTGCAGCACAGATGCAGATCCTCATTTCATGAAGAAAATGCTGCAGGCAGAATGCTTATTTCTCTTATGCAAGAACACCAAATGTTTGTCATTCACGTAACAGTGAAGGCGCCGGAAATTCTATTAGTCTACTCGCCTTGATTCTTAAAGTATTTGTTGATTTGCAGTATTGGAAAGTTATTCTCTGGAAAAGAAGAGATATACAGAATTTCAAATAATTAGCACGACACAAACTTTCACTGTCACCTGCCACTTCAAGATACTTTGCTTTAGTAACCTTTCCAAAGCATCATTCAAGTCCCACGAATGAAAGTTATTAATGAATGAGAGAGTGACAAATCCAACTCTGATATCCAATAACGTAGGATCTGAGACTCAATGGTGTTAAGTTTTAGTTTTAATTTCTCTCCTCTCACTTGTTGCTACTTGTTTTTAACATCTGGATTTGAAGAAGAAAACTTTTGTGCTTTATAAGTTTCTAAATATGTGTGATTAATATGAAAAACACTGAAGGAAATGAAAACAACCCCACATCCTGTGCTTCCTGACATCCTCTTTTGATTTTATGAAGTTTCCTGTCATTACTTTTCACTATATTTATTTTAAGGAAGTTCCTGTAACAAAAAAAAAAAAGAGATACCAGCCCCACTTACCGACCCTCCCCTGCCCCCATTTCCAATACCCTAGAGATTTGGAAATTTCTACTACAGTTTTATGCCACATTTTAGACACCCGGGTGCATGTCATACTTCTTTGGTAGTGTGCAGAAGGGGTGGGGGGCTGGGAGCCAAGAAGAGACGCTTCAATGCCTGAGAGAAAGCAAGGTGCGCCATATCCCAATATCTATAGTTTTTCACAGTAAAGGAATGATGAGAAAAGTATCATGATTGTCATTAGCCACCCAAGCCAATAACTCCTATTTATTGAGATTTTGTTAACTAGAGTCACTGTCCTAAGTACTTTATGCATGCACGTGCGGGCGCTCTCTCTCTCTCTCTCTCTCTCTCTCTCTCTCACACACACACACACACACACACACACACACACACACACATGCGTACTGCAGGTTTGACTTATGTCATGGTCCTTCACATTGGAGCTGACGCTGTGGCTGGAGGCTGTGTTGCTAGTGGTCACGATTCATTAGTGAATCTTGATATTAATTAATGGGTAGAAGTAAACTCAAATCTAGAGCATCCCCGGAAAGGAATTGCATTATCTCTCTTCTATATATAAGGAGCATCAGAATTTAGGAGGTTAAGTAACTTGCTCTAGTTCAGGGTTTATTAAAAGGCAAGCTGTATTTGGAGTTTTTCTGGCTCTAAAATCATGTCTTAGCTTTAGTCCTGGCTGCATTATTTAATGTATTTTGTAGCACAGCAGGTAGTGCGTTTGCCTTGCACGCAGCTGACCCCGGGCAATCGAACCTAAGTTCGATTCCTCCACTCCTCTTGGAGAGCCTGGCAAGCTACCAAGAGTATCTTGCCCGCGTGGCAAAACCTGGCAAGTTACCTGTGACACATTTCATATGCTAAACACAGTAACAACAAGTCTCACAATGGAGCAGTTACTGGGCCCCCTCGAGCAAATCCATGAACAACGGGAAGACAGTACTACAGTGCTGACTATTCTGATAGTTCATACCTATGGTCATATAAGTATATGAGAAGAAAACCTATTTCCTAATATATTCGCTATGGAAAATTTAAGGCTTGTGGTTAAATTGTGCAGCCTCTATTCTATCAAATAAGGTGTAAAAATCAAATGTAGGGCTAGAGAGATAGTACAGGGGTAAAACACTTTCCCATCCCATCGCTTCAATTCCCAGCACTTATGGACACACAAACACTGCCAGGAGTGATTCCTGAGCACAGTAGCAAGAGTAAGCCCTGAGCACCACTGGCAGTGGCCAAAAACAATACACGCACATAAAAAAATAACAAATCAAATGTATGTGGGTATTATTATGTATCTCTGGTATTATTAAATATGTATTATTAAACTAGTGGGAAAATTTAATAGGATTCAGTACCAATAATATAGATATATTTACAAGTGATTTTTTTTTTACAAAGGATTTTTTTTTACTTTATAGGCTTCATCATGATTGGGACAGAAAAATGGGCCAAAACTCTTGAGAATTTGCCTGGCAGGTGGAGGCCTTGGTTGATTACCAGCTCTGGGTGCTTCTCCCTTTGGCTGCCTCGCCCCCCACACCCCCTCCCCAAGCACACTGGGATGGCCGTGCTGGGTTTGAACTGCACTGGACACTGTGTTTGGGACTGTCTGCCCCCACCCAGGCCTTCTGAGCACTGCTGGGGAGACCCTCCCCCAATTCCTCATAATGGATTCTGTATTTTTCTAGTATTTACAGTTTATGCAGGATTTTCCTGGCTATCACGTGATTCACCGCCTGTGGACCCTGTGCATTGGGTCTTTGTGGTATGGGCAGTGAGAGTGGCCAGCGCTGATAATGGCCAGTCATCAACAGGAAAGCCAACGCATGCTGGCGCCCATCCAACAGCATAAAAACGGCGCCTGCAGATAATCTGCCTGTATGAAAGTCCCAGCTCTTAAAGAAATAACAAAGTGGGTCAATGAACCATCATGTTGTGCAGATGTATCTGAGAGTTTCTATCAAAATCAACGTAAAGATACAATGGCTAAATTGATCCCGGAACACAAAAAGCTCTCAAAGTAAACATTTCTAGCTTTCAGCAGGAATGATGGGTGATTCCTAAAATATCTTTCAAAAAGATTCCCCCTTCCTCAAAAAAAAAAAAACAATTAGTAGGCTCACTTGTGGTGTCAGCGTTCATTAACTTAGTCTCAGTCCTTATTAGAAAAAAATAAAAAGTATATGCTCTGATACAGAAAGAATTCCATCCAGTAGCATTAGCTTCCATTTTATTCAAGTTTATATATATATATATATATATATATATATATATATTCATTCTATCACAACCAGTGATACTCAGGGGTTACTCCTGGCTCTGCACTCAGGAATTATTCCTGACAGTGCATGGGGGACCATATGGGATGCCGGGGCTAGAACCTGGGTCAACCACACACAAGGCAAACACCTTACTCACTGTACTACCTCTCCAGTTCAAATATATTTTAAAAGAAGGACCACCCCAAGGATTGTGCAGGGGCCTTGTAGGATTGGAGGATCCTGGTCCTGGGTTCACCTAGCAACTTCACTCACTAGGCATGTGCTCTTTCACTTGCACAATTGTGCAAGCTACCTCCTTGCACAATTATAAACCGACCATCACACTTCCTACTGTGGGTTCTGACAGTGTTTTGGAGAGCTACTGGCATCCATAAAATCAATTTAGTGATTAAAGGTGGAATTTTTTTTTAAGTGAACCAGAACAAAAGAGAAATGCCAGGCTGGTGTGCAGGGAGTAATGGTTAGTAGAGTTCATGAAACTCATTTGTGTTTTATGTGTCTATTATGTGTGTAATGAGTGTTAACACTTAAAGTGTACATATGTATATTTTTTTCTTTGAAAAATCTTTGATTATATCTTTGCTTTCAAAAGGCATTTCCATGGAAATATCGCTTTGGGGTGACCATTAGTTCCATGAAGTAAAGGATCAGAGGGAATTGCAGGCAAGTGAGGGATATGATAACCTGCATTTGAGAAGGACAAAGGCGCAAAACCCCACCTGACTCAGCATCATCCCCAGTGGAGATCTTACTCTTTGATCCCCACTGTGACTAATGAGATCAAGGTATACCTAAGAGTACCACTGTGGGACAAAAAACAAAAAGGAGAAGAACAGAATGAAGAGAGAGGGAGAACAGGGGGGAGTGGAATAGTGTGAGAGCACAGGCTAGGGTTCAGATTTTTAAAACGACAGACAAAGAAAAGGAGAGAACAAAAGCTACTAGACTAATAGGGTGAGGTGTGGCAGATAGTATGTTACAACAATGACTTTGTTGCCCACAATAAAACCTTGACTTGGTGGTTTCAGCTACAGAGAAATGTATTGATCCATTGGCTCAGTGATGTCACAAGGGCCAGCCATAGCTTTGTCTTTGGTTGTGTTTCTCCTTTGGAGATAAGAGTGACTACAAGAGCAGCTGAGACCATCTGGTTCTTTATTTCTATCTAAGAGAAGACTATATTCCTGTGGCCAGAAATAGCTCCCCAGCATCCCTCTGAAAGTGTCTCCCTATACCTTACTGATGCAGGAAGCAAGGCTCAGTACATTTCTTTTTTCTTTTCTTTTCTTTTCTTTTCTTTCTTTTTCTTTTCCTTTCTTTCCTTTTCTTTTCTTTTCCTTTCTGTCTCTTTCTTTTTTTTTTGCTATTGGGTCACACCCGGCAATGCTCAGGGATTACTCCTGGTTCCACACCAGGCGATGCTTGGGGGACCATATAGAATGCTGGGAATCAAACCCGGGTCGGCTGCGTGCAAGGCAAACGCCCTACCCACTCTGCTATTGCTCCAGCCTCTCAGTGCTTTCTTTCAGTAACCAGGATCCATTTTCTCTGGAACATGACTAGATGAGAAGATAAGGGCCTTTCGGGGAGAAAGGGAAAACACTTTTCTAAGTAGGTAATCCACACAATATTTTTCTTTGGCTTTTTGGGTCACACCCGGCAATGCACAGGGGTTACTCCTGGCTCTGCGCTCAGGAATTACCCCTGGCGGTGCTCAGGGGACCATATGGGATGCTGGGAACCAAACCCTGGTCGACCGCGTGCAAGGCAAACGCCCTACCCGCTGTGCTATTGCTCCAGCCCCTCCACACAACTTTTGTATAAGAATTTTTTAAAACTTCGGTCATATATCCTAATAGATCTAGTGAATTTGATATGAACTTATTTTGGAGGGTGCTCAGGCTCAGTCCTGTACTTAGGGATTGCTTCTGGAGGTGCTGGCGGGGGGGTGGGGGGAGGGAAACCTTGCTGTACTGGGGATCAAACTGGAGTCTCCTGCAGGTCACGCATGCACTCAGCCCATTAAGCTGTCTGGGCCAATATGGCATATTTTTATCATTAAAACATTTTCATCTTTTTAAAAAATATTTTTATTAGTAAAACACCATGAGGTACAGTTGTAGACTTACAAATCTTTGTGCTTGGATTTCAATCATACAATGATCAAATACCCGTAACTCCACCAGTGACCATTTCCCACCACCACAGGTCCCAGTATCCCTCCCACCCCCCATTCCCCCCATCCCACCCTGCCTCTGTGGCAGGGCATTCCCTTTTGTTCTCTCTCTCCTTTTGGGTGTTGTGGTCTGCAAAAGAGACATTGAGTGGCAATCATGTTTGGTCTATAGTCAAAACATTTTCAACTCTTGAGACCTAGTATGCTGTTGTCCTTCTGGAGGCCTCTAAGTAAAAGTGAAGAAATCAAGTACAGAGAGCTTCTATTTCCCATATTCCTTACCTCCAAAAGAAATCTCCATTTTTACCCCCAAATAATAGCCTGCTGCATTCACTCCCGCAGAGACAATGCACAATGATTGACCTCTGTTGGAACAAACACCACGACAAAGAATCACTAGTCATTGGACGGGGGTTTACTTCGCTGTGCTTCCCTTCCCCCGCTCAGAAGTTCTGTTTCAGCATTCTCCTCAGGCACACTCGCCAAGGTTCTGGGTCATGACACAAAGACTTTGCTGGTTCGGATCATTCTAGATGAAATGGACACTGTTTGCTGAAACGTCCGTGCCGTTTCAACGGCTCATAAATGAAAGACCAGCAAAAAGTCAACAGCCCACAGTTGCTCAAATCCAAGTTTTGGTTTCTTTGTCACCACCAGCCACTTCCCCACCCAGGAGAATTACAGCTAAGTGCTGTTTTAACTACGTCCCCAGGGGGAGTGTTGAGTAAAAAGCAAAGCAGTCTAGGTCGCCAATAAATCATTTCAGGAAAATCAAACAAAGTATAAAAAGGCCTTAGCTGGCGATCTGTTGTTGCAGAGTTTGAACTGTGCCTTTCCTCCCTGCTTAGATAAACACCAAGCAGGAAGCGCCGAGCAGGAAAGAAAAGGGTTCTGGTCAGAAGCCTTCTGAGAGGATAGCTGAGCACCGTTTTTTTTTTTTTTTTAAATTTTTATTAGTGAAACACCATGAGGTACAGTTGTAAACTTACAAATTTTTGTGCTTGGGTTTCAGTTATACAATGATCCAGTACCCATCCCTCCACCGGCGCCCATTCGCCATCATTTACATTTTTTAAAAAATTTTTGTTAGTGAAACACCATGAGGTACAGTTGTAGATTTACAAATTTTTGTGCTTGGGTTTCAATTGCACAATGATCAAACACCCATTCCTCCACCAGTGCCCATTTTCCACCACCATGGATCCCAGTATCCCTCCAACCCCCATCCCTCCCATCCCACCCTGCCTCTGTGGCAGGGCATTCCCTTTTGTTCTCTCTCTCCTTTTGGGTGTTGTGGTTTGCAAAAGAGGCATTGAGTGGCAATCATGTTCGGTCTATAGTCTACTTTCAGCATGCTTCTCCCACCTTGGGAGGATCCTCCCAACACCCTTTATTTTTTTTTAATTTTTATTAGTGAGACATCATGAGGTACAGTTGTAGACTTACAAATTTTTGTGCTTGGGTTTCAATTATACATTGATCAAATACCCATCCCTCCACCAGTGCCCATTTCCCACCACCACGGATCCCAGTATCCCTCCTACCCACCCCCTTCCCCCCCCCACCCCGTGCCTCTGTGGCAGGGCATTCCCTTTTGTTCTCTCTCTCCTTTTGGGTGTTGTGGTTTGCAAAAGAAATTGAGTGGCAATCATGTTTGGTCTATAGTCTATTTCCAGCATGCTTTTCCCATCCTGGGAGGATCCTCCCAACACCCTTTATTTGGTGCTCCCTTCTCTATCTGAGCTCCCTTTACCCCTAGCATGTGTGGCTGGCCTCCAAGCAATGGAGTAAAATTCCTGGTACTAATCTCGGCCATTCTTAGGCCAACACCCTTTATTTGGTGCTCCTTTCTCTATCTGAGCTGCCTTATCCCCTAGCATATGTGGCTGGCTTCCAAGCCATGGAGCAAAACTCCTGGTACTAATCTCGGCCACTCTTGGGTGTTAGTCTCCTATTTTGTGACTTTATGTTCCCCAGATGAATGCAATCTTTCTATGTCTATCCCTCTCTTTCTGACTCACTTTCCATGTAGTACCACTTGTATGTAAATTTCATGAGCGGAGCACCATTTGTCCTCAGCACTCCACTGCCGGTTGAGACAGCATCAAAGCAGCCCATCCTTCATCTCTCCAAGGGAGCTTAATATTCTCCCAAGTTCTAGAGTGAGGGCTCCACATGCTTAGAAATCCAAGTTCGGAATATGTTCCGGAATTATTTTTTAGCTGCTGGAAAACTTCGTCAAATCTCGAAGTCAGTGAATCAGCTTTCTTTCCCTTGTGCCTGGTTATACAAGGTAGGGGCAAATTGCTCTCCAGGGATACCTACTCGTCACGGGGCATAGCTCGTTCACCACTATTTGCAAATACCTTGTCAAGTTTTAAAACCATACCTGTCTTGTGCTTTTCCTGTCTTTTCTCCTGTCCTGCTACCTAGTTTTCTCTCTGCTCTACTGTTCCAGAACTCAGTTGCCCATTAATCGTCGCTGTCATACCACCCCAAAATGATGTCAGCTCAAATTTATTAGCCGGGTTTGCTGCTGGCTGCCTCCATAGCAACTAGCTGAAAATATTATAGGACTTTCCCCATGAGTCCAGACTGAACAAAAGCACATCACCAGTTCTTTCGGTTTAACATTTGTCTACCTCAGGAGCAGCTGGACAGAATTCAGAAAATATTTTTCAGCTGGGAACAGGAATAATCAACCAGGTCAAATGTCAGCCCTTATTTCTTTGTTAGTTGCCCTAATGATTGCCGTCAGTCTAATGAATGATTCATGCCGTTCACCTTGAATAAGTCACTTGTGTTATCTGAATTTCTATTCTGTATTTCCTAAAATTGAGATTTTTAGGATGAAAATATTCTTACAATTGTGAGTAATCAAAAAGCCAGTGGTGTATTTGGCTACAGAATTTTCTCTATACGATGTTTAAAAAATATATTTTCAAATTTCAAACATACCCTAGGACATAAATCTATATCTTAAACAAAGCCGTAGGCACCAATTTCCTTTCATTTCTAAGAGATTTTCCAGCTTGAAAATGCAATGAATGTATGAATACATGTTACTCATTCCCAGTAGAATATTCTTAATTATTAATTTTCACAAAGGTTAAAGAAATTAGATTTTCACCAGACAAGTCACAATCTATGCATAAAGCAATAGAAGGGCACAGTTCTATTGTAGTATAATACCTAGTACACAACAGATACTCAACAACAATTTCCTGATGCTTTAAATTTGTTTTGTTTTGAGGCCACACCTGGTGGTGCTCAGAAGTTACTTCCTGACTGCACTCAGGAATTATTCCTGGTGGTGCTCAGGGGACCATATGGGATGCTGAGAAACCAACCTACGTCAGCCACGTGCTAGGTAAGTGCCCTACCCACTGTACTATTGCTCTGGCCCCTAAATTTTTTAATTATATAAATTTGTAATTTAAATTACATTTGTAAATTATATAAAATGTATGTAGTAGGATTTTCAAATAGATTGCTTATTTAATAGCAATGTATTCTTTTTATTTTTTAGGAAGAGCAATGTATTCTATACATTATATATCTGAAGCATATGTCAAAGGGAATTTCTGTCTTTTCTGTTTCTTTGAGCCATGCCCAGGGCATATTCCTGGTTCTGTACTGGAATCACTCCTAGCAGTGCTTGTGGGTCATATGCAATGGTACGGATTGGACCTAGGTTGATTGCATGCTCTGAAAATAACTTGCTCACTCGACTGTACTATCTCTTCAGTCTTTCTTTTTTCCTTGTCTTTCATCTGTTTGATTTTTGGACCATATCCAGCAGTGCTCAGTGCTTACTCCTAGCTTAGTGCTCAGGGGTCACTTTTGGCGTTGTTCAGGAGACTATATGGAGTACTGAGGTTTGAACTCAGGTCAGCAGCATGCAAAGGAAGTGCCCTAGCCCCTTTCTGCTTTCATAGAATGAGATCTGTCATTGCCGTCAATCTCCATGGGCTCTTCTTGCTTCTTTAGGTTTGTGTATGGTTTTATACGGTGATGACTTAGAAAACTAGGAATCGTAGCATACCTTCTCAGGAATATTTCAAACCAGACAAACACAAAACCAAAGAAGATGTGGCTCTTTGATCTCAACCCTGCTAGTTGGATTCAGCATATTCTGTCAGTCTCTTTTGTAGCAGGATCCAGAACATGCGATGGACTTTGTCCCAGAGGAAATACAAAGTGACCTTCCTTGTCTTGATTTCCAGACATTTCCTCATGTGCTTCTTAGAAAACCCACCAAGTTACCCAGATAGTTTTCTCACCATCCTCTGAAGATTGCTGTCTGATTCCCATTTCTAGCTATTTCCAGCAACCTGCTGAGTCTTGGGACAACCTTCATAACCATTACCATCATCAATAATATCACCATCAACACCAGCATCATCACCAGCACCGTTCCAATAATATCTCACATTCATTGCTAACTGCCAGATAACCAGTAAGCCTAACAAAGATGAACTTGGTTAAATTTCATAACAAACCCTTATGGCCATGACAGTTTTTCAGTGTGCAGATTGTTAGAAAGCACATAGCAAATCAATAAGAGAGGTAGGTCGAAAACCCAATGAATTTTTAAATTTCTACTCACCTCCTCTTAATTCTTACACACATGGAGAACTGAACACAGCCTGCAGAGTAAGGACCGGGTGTTCAAAGTACACGGTACTGTTCTAGACTGAGGAGGGCAGAAATTCAACTGCAGAAAAGAATTTTGCCTTTCCATTGTTTTCTCTTAATTCTCTCAGTGCTAAGAAACTTCTCTCATTTCCTTCATATTCAGAACCAGCTTTTTACTTTTTATCCACACAACAAGCCACAGAAGCCCAGATTGCATTCATTATGAGCTATTCTTATGTCCCTTGTCACTTGTTTACAACAGGGCTCTGACTTGGCCCTAGTTTTTAGGTTAAGTCATCTTAGAAAAAGTCAAGAGTCATAGAAATAGAGTTTAAAAAATGACAAACATTGCAAGCATTCATTTTGTACTCCCACTATCTCAATTTTTCAATTTCTGTGAGTTGAAAACAAGAACAGTAAAAGGTCTTAGAAAATAGGGGATTTTACAAATCCTCATAACTACCTATACACAAAAGCCAAACCTACACACGCCTCCATCCTTATTCCATACAAATCAGATAATATTAAAACTACTTGGAAAGTGCTTTTTATCTGTGGGCATATGCAAAAAAAGATTACCACACAAATGAATGGAAGATGTGAATAGCAAATATTTCGCTGACATTTTTTTTTCATCTGTAACAAATCAAAGGATAAAAAGACCAAAGTGGCCTGCAGTGGAGAGACAGGATAGGACTTACGGCACTTGTTTTGTACACAGCTGACCCTAGGTCAATCCCGGGCACCACATAGTGTCTTCCAGTCATCACCAGGAGTGATCTCTGAACACAGAGCCAGGAGTATGCTTTGAGCACTGCTGGGTGTGATCCAATCTTCTCCATTCACCCGCAAAAGACTAAACTTGGAACTCAGTTAAAAACTTAATGATAGCTTTTAACAGGTATCTTCTCTGGTAAATTTCTGTTAGTTGAACCCAATTATCATGCAGAGCAAGAGAAGACTCAGTTGAGGAACCCTTTTTGCCTTCTGGAGAAAATCAAGGTAAGATAAACCTTGGGGCCAAGGGGGTTCAGGGCAGAAATACATTAGATACAAGGGATATTAGTGCAGACACTTTGTGGGAATGACGACTAAAGTAACACATAAAAAAATAAAAATCTAAACTTGGTAGGAAATGAAATATGTAACTTCTGAAATGCCTCTAAGAGCCGCAGAAACAGGAAGGAAGAGTGAGTAATCTCCCAGTCTGCGTTACATCTCGCCTCTTAGGAAACCGAGTGTTGGAGCATGTGATAAAGGCCGTCTCTGTGCTTACCTCAACACTCTTTTCTTGAGATCTTAATTCACCCTGGGTCTTTATCATCTGAGCAGACTGTGATCTTGAAATATCCCATCAAGATACAGGGTTCCAAATGGCAAGGGATGTGCTCTGTTTTGTTCATGTTTCTTCATGAACAATAGGTGTTTAGTAAACAATCTGCTGAATGAATGAATGAATGCACATCTTAGTGTCCAAATATTGGAAATCACCTAGAAAAATACTTTAGATGTTTTTGTTCTTAAAGTAATAAACGGTAGAACCAAAAAAAAGAAAAAGAAAATTGGCAAAGGAAAATGGTTTCTGTTTGGAAACTGGTTTTTTTTTTTTTTGTATTCACATTTACTTTGCATTTGTGGCTTCTTTGCAGAAAGAATGTTAGAAGATTGCGAGCAAATAATCATGTGCTTTGTGTTTTTGTATATGCATATGTTATTATTTTTATTGTGAGACTTTTTGTTATTGTGTTTGGCATATTGAATACTCTCGGTAGCTTGCCCGGCTCTCTGAGAAGGGCAGAGGAATCGAACCCGGCTCACCGGGCTGGCTGTGTGCAAGGCAAACACCCTACCATAGGAGTGGAGGAATCGAACCCAGCTCAATTGGGCTGGACCAACCTAGCCGGGTTCGATTCCTCCACCCCTCTTGGAGAGCCCGGCAAGGCAAGCTACCTAGAGTATCTCGCCCACAGGGCAAAGCCTGGCAAGCTACCCATGACGTATTCAATATGCCAAACACAGTAACAACAAGTCTCAAGATGGAAACGTTACTGGGCCCACTTGAGCAAGTCGATGAACAATGGGAGGACAGTGATTATTTTTACTGACATAGGTCTATCAGACTATCAGATCATATATATAGATAGCTGTTCTTATGTTTGACTATTAGTATTATTGTTTTGTTTCATAGTTGGAGTGGTTTGGGGGCTACAATAGACATAGTGATTAGGATGTGTTCTCCCCCCTTCCCCCCAGTCAGTGCTGGGGAAGGTGTGAGGATTAAACCCAGGCCTCCAGCATGCAGAGCACACTCCGTCTAGTTGAGTTAGCTCTACAAACCAGTCAACTTGAATGGATTCTTCACCAGCCTTCCTGGAATGAGGAGTTCCCTGATTTTCTTGATTGAGCAGTAATTATTTCAAATTGTAAGAAACAAGGTTGACTCAAAACAAAATAACCCATCCCTACTAATAGCTCACTGAAGATAAGACAAAGACAACCAGGGAAGGTTGTTCCTTCTTTGCAGAAGCCTCCTGCTATCTAAGTTGGTGTTTAGTACCTTGCAAACAAGTTCAAGTGACCCTCCAGCAAAAGCCTCAAATTACTGGCTGAGATAGTTTCAGCCGAGGACACGGGAGAATTCAGATCAAAATCAAAAGCGACAGAAATACTGAAATAGCTGGAACAGAAAACATGATTGTTACAGGGAGCTGAGGAAAGTTCAGAGGAGGTTTAATTTTTTTTTTTTTAAAGAAAGAAGAGGAAAAAGTTCAGCAAGGGAAGCTGGTGGCACTGCCCACGGTACTGGAAATGTTGATGAGATCTTCTGAAGAGGAAGAGGAAGGAGCAAGAGGTGCAAAACAAGCAGCCAAGACGGGGACAAAACAGGAAACAGGAGTGCTGATGAAACCCAGCTGGAAATCGGGAGGACCGGCGGATGCCTCCAGGCCTGGGAGCTCTTAAAGGTTCTGGGAGGAAAGAAAAGAAAGAAGTGAGGGACTCAGAGGAAAAAACGATGCACTTAGCAATAAATGACGAAGTCTTCATGTTACAGCTGAAATAAGCTGGAAACAGGCATGTTCATTCCTGGGTTCTTTTTTATAACAGGTCTGCATCAGAGCTAAACATTGCTTGAAACAAATGAAACTTTCAATTTGGGCGAATTAATAAACAGAGACATCTGGTACCCGTTTGGGGTAAATGGCAATCAGTAGCATTTAGCACACTATGAACAATAAGGTTGATATTATTCAATCCTCTTGAACCTTAGAAAGTATGGACTATTGCCACCTTCAATCTGAAACTGTGTGACTTGTAAAGGGCGAATGGCCACATGGAAACGTCACAGACCAACCACTCTTGGCTGCTGAGTCTGTTTCAGTGACCATTCCATGTTGCCTTCCAAGCTATCATCATTTTAGCAACACCTTATATTCCACTGACAACGCGTCTTTTGTCTCTAGCTTGTTTCCATTGATTTACCAGAATTGCTCTATTTTCTTCACCCAATATTAGGGGACAAGACAATGGGCAGAAAATTGCCTGGAATCATGGTGTAACCGGAGAAAGCAAAAGAAGTCTAATGACAGGCAGAACATTAAAGCTAGCTGGGGATTAAAGGGTAGAGAGTTCATCTCTATCATGCGCGCCAGTAATCTACTAGTCTGACTAAGAGGACTTTAGCAAGCTGGTGACAGAATCATTTTGCCAAATGTGGGGAGGACCAGAAAGTCATTTTCCTTACATCTATTTAATAAAATTGAAATTCTTTAGGGACATGGGGCGGGATTACAGCATTAGTAATAGATTGTTATTATTATTAATTGTAAAATAATACATTAGTGTGGTCTAGTGTTTTGTCCAAAGTCAACATAGCAATTTTCAAATATTTCTGATCCTGGTTTCATCTGCAATTTATGCTCTAGCCAACAAGTTGCCAGAAAATTATACGATCACCAAAATTTGATTGAATATAAGCATATGTCACTTAAGACTTGTTCTTTTTTTAAAAAGAAAAAAAAAGAAAAGAAAATGGGGCTGGAGAGATAGCACAGCGGGTAGGGCGTTTGCCTTGCATGCAGCCGACACAGGTTCAATTCCCAGCATCCCATATGGTCTCCTGAGCACCGCCAGGAGTAACTCCTGAGTGCAGAGCCAGGAGTAACCCCTGTGCATCGCCGGGTGTGACCCAAAAAGCAAATAAATAAATAATTTGAAAGAAAGAAAGAAAGAAAGAAAGAAAGAAAGAAAGAAAGAAAGAAAGAAAGAAAAGCTGCTTTGTAAGGGTCTTGAACCATAGTACACTGGCATCCCACGTGGTCACCACCAAGCCCTGTCCTTAGAGATACCTGAGCACCATCGGGTGTGTCCTAAAAAAAAGAAAGAAAAACTCCTAGTATAGACTCCAACTAAGCTCAGTAAATAGAAACAGTGACACAGAAGGCTCAACTAGTAACAAACAGCTTAGTAGACCTCACTGACTTTAATGGCCCCATTGTGAGACGTAACACTTTTTGCAACTTTTCTTCACTGAAGTATTTTTTTGATAATTCAATTAGCCATTTTGCTGTAACGAGCAATATAAAATAAATTCTTCTGTGCCTGCTATGGAGCAGGCTTGGGGGCGGGGTAGGAAGCTGGGGACAATGTGGAGAGATGGTCAAACTCGGGTGGGATTGGTGTTGGAACACTGTATGCCTGAAAAAAAACTGTATTAAGAACAACTTTGCAAACCACAGTGTTTAAATAAAGTTTTAAAAAATATGGCGTAGACGAGATTAGTACCAGGAATTTTACTTCATGGCTTGGAGGCCAACCACACATGCTAGGGGAAAAAGGAGCTCAGATAGAGAAGGGAACACCAAATAAAGGTGTTGGGAGGATCCTCCCAGGATGGGAGAAGCATGCTGAAAGTAGACTATAGACCAAACATGATTGTCACCCATTGCCTCTTTTGCAAACCACAACACCCAAAAGGAGAGAGAGAACAAAAGGGAATGCCCTGCCACAGAGGCAGGGTGGGATGGGGGGATGGGGGTGGGAGGGATACTGGGATGCGTGGTGGTGGGAAATGGGCACTGGTGGAGGGATGGGTATTTGATCATTGTATAATTGAAACCCAAGCACAAAAATTTGTAAGTCTACAACTGTACCTCATGATGTCTCACTAATAAAAAATTTTTAAAAATACAAGACTAGGAGTTTAAAATTTTACTTATATGTGGTTTGATTTTATTATATTAAAAAGATAGAGTATTACCTTAGGAATTAATCTATAGTTATGTTAAGGAAGGTGGACACTGATTAATTTAAATTTTATAAGTTGATATTTTTAAAATATTTAATGTTCAACAACTAAATATTTTTTTAGCTTATGAGGTCATAGAATAATCACTCTTATTTTGTGAGCGTGTCTAATCTCTGATTTTAAGCTCTGCTGGCCATTGTCTACTGTTTCTTCTATTCATAAATAAAAGTTGTTGTTTAGAAAAAAATATGACATAGAAAACCTTTTGCTTTGAAGCTAGGGCTTCTGTTTCTTCTTGGGCTGTCATCCTGCTACTGTGGCATGCAGAGGCTACTTTCTCAAACCATCAGGACAGTTTCTGATGTTCTGACCCATCTGGTTTTATAACCCATCTGGTTTGCCATGTTCCTTGGGTGAGGAAATTAACCACTCAGGCGCTATTACTCACAGTTCTCCAAGGTCTTGAGAAGAAAAAATTCTTTCACGGTCACCCGCCTCCCCCACTCAGAAACCTCACATTTACTATTATAGTAGAACACAGTTGTCAAAGGCAAAGGTTTTTAATTAAACAGTCTTTATTCTAGTTACTGTGCTTTATAATTTTACAATACTTCCCATGGTAGGGCTTCATGTATGCAACATCGATAAGTTAATGAGTTGATAATTTAATCATACTCCCTACCAGAGTGTCTGTTCCCCTTCACCACTGTTCCCTGGCCCATCCCCATCCCACCCCTCTATCCCCAATCTCTCCTTCCCCCATTCAAGTCTTCCTTCTATGCCACGATCTATTCCATAGACCAGTTCTTAGGTTCTGCTGCATTTTGGTCATTTGTTATTCCCTTATTTATGCTTCTTTGTGTCCCCCATAGGGAAGAGATCATGCTATATTTCTCTCTCCTTCTGGTGAACTCTACTCAGCATGAAACCCTCTAGTTCCATCAATATCGCTGCAAATCGTGTTATATTTTTTTCTTTCCTTATTGCCAATTTGTAGTTCATTGTGTATATGTACCTCAGGTTCTTTATCCAGTCATCTGTTATTAGGCACTTGGGCTGTTTCTAGATCCTTGTTATTGTGAATAAGACTGCAGTGAACATAGGAGTGCAAATATCTTCTCAATAGAGTTTCTTGGGCCCTGGGGATAGATACCCAGAATGGGGACTGTGGCCCCTAAAAACGATTCAAATGTTATAAATTATAACACAAAACAAGCATAAAATTTGCCATGGAATCAGATGCCATGTTTACCATTACAGAGAATGTTAATAGTATTAAAATCCAAGGAACATGAACCATTTACCAAAAAAGCCTAAGACAGGAAATTCTACTCATTAACTTATCATCTTTTCTAATGCTTTCATGTGGAAGAGACTTCTAATTGTCTGCCTTAATTTATTCTCTTTTCTTCAACAGACACCCCCTCCTCCCTCCCCTGTTGGACAGAGAATGCAGAGATTCAAGACAGGAACTTTTTCCCAGTCTCCCTTGTAGCTAAGTGTGGCCACACAACTGTTTCTTGTCAAAGAAAATTCCATGTTGGTGACGTCCAGAAAGACTACCTTTGTATATCTCTATCAAAAGAGTCATCTTAGCGGGGAGGGGTCTTTTCTGCTTTTTCATCTTTTGACATGCTATACATACGTGATGACTGGAAAGTAAGAAACCCAGAGATGTTCTTATAATAATAAAAGGCACATGTCAGGACAATGGCGGAAAAATATAGTCCAAGGCTAGTCATTGTTCGTATCTTAGAATAGCATATTCAGATTGTTTATCTCCAGATATCTTTTATCTGAGGGGGAAAAAAAAACTTCTCAAATTCTGGCACTGGAAACCTACACTTTTTCTTTATTTGTAACAAACCTAAAACTAGCTGATTTATTGGCAATAAAAAAAAAAACCTTACCACCTCATATGAATCTAATATGAATCTTTGAGTTTGAGTTCCTGTAACTAAACAGGTTTGGTAACTGCCTGTATGTTTTCTTTTTAAAAACAGTAATGCTAATAATTTAAACTAATTTTTCATTTTGAATTTTGAAAGTCTTTTACAGGTAAGAAAATAAAGAAAAAAATGCATCAGACTTTATTCATGATTGGATCTCTGGCTCTTTCTTAAATATCCAACAGTTCTATGATTTTTACCTTAGCCAGAGTATTTATTTTCCTTCATATGTATACAATTGCTCGAGTTCATAAAATATGCCCATACAATTCTCATATGATTCTCATTTACTAGAACCATAAAGTAAGCAAGACAAGCATAGTTACTTCCATTTTTACAGATATAATAACTGGATTTTCCTCTTCTCTACTTATGTATCACTTTGAGGTAGATGAGACGATTATTATTCTCAATACACAAAAAGCAGAATCGTGAAACACTCTCATCATTTGATCCAAAGCCTTGGCAACAAGCTGGCATTTGCTAAACACTTGTTAGAATTCTGGGTGGATGACTGGGTGAGTGAGTGAATCAGGAAAGTGAGGCCCAGGGAAGTTAAAGGAGGGCTTAAGGTCACAAGTCTGGGATTTAAATTAGGGTGTCCTCACCCTTATACTAATTTCTCCCATTACATTCTGTTGCCTCTTCCTAGACATTTGTTATCCAATTTGCTGATGTGTGCGTTGGTTGTTCTGTCAGTGAGGCAGTGCTCAGTGGGCATCACCGGGGAACTTCAGCTGATGCCTCAGCAGGGCACTGCACATGCTACAAAAGGGCTTGCTTTCACTGGCGGTCCTCCAAATCTTCATGTATTAATGCAGTGCCAACAGCTATTGTCCTTGACAAGTGACTGTACTGGTAGCACAGGAGTCCCTTCGACAAAGGCCTGCACACTAGAAAGCTCCCTTTCTAGTTCTTCCCAACACCCTCCTATTTGTTTCACTTGGGAAAAATATTCCAGGAGGTTTTAGGATTGTGGTGGTGATTATGGCCTAACTTGAGCATTTTGTTGTTGTTGCTGCTATTGTTGTTTTTGTTGTTGTTGTTTTCTGTTTTTGGCTTTGAGACCACACCAGGTAGTGCTCAGGGCTTACTCCAGGCCTTGTGCTCAGCGATCACTCCTGGTGGTGCTCAGGGGACCATATGGGGTGCCGGAGATCAAATTCAGGTTGGCCAAATGCAAGGTAAGTGCTCTGTCCATCGTTCTTTTAAAAAAATTTTATTTATTTATTTAGTTTGCTTTATCTTTTTTTTTTTTGGCGGTCATACCTGGCGATGCTCAGGGTTTACTCCTGGCTCTGCACTCAGGAATCATCCCTGGCAGTACCCGGGGGACCATATGGGATGCTGGGAATCGAACCCGGGTTGAACTCGTGCAAGGCAAATCCCCTACCCGCTGGGCTATCACTCCAGTCCCTGTACTATCATTCTGTTCCCTAACTTGAACATTTAAATAACTGAAAGAGACACAATAGACCTAGTATTCAGAACATTTTCTTTCTCCTAAGGGTTGAGAAATGAACAGAAGCCAAAATAAGCTGAAATCATCACCTTGATTTATTCTAAGGTACGTGTGTCTAAAGTGAATATACATGGTCTTACAGATTATCAAGAGAAAAATCTTTCATTTCTTTTAAGTCATCTCATTAGGTAAGATTTTAGCTATGTTTCCAAAAAACGAGATGAGCTTTCATATAACCCAGCAATTTCTCTTCTTGGCATCGACTCCGAAGGCTCCAAAACACCATTTTTAAAAAGATGTTTGTTTGCCTATGTTCATTGCAGCTTATTCACAAAAGTCAAGATATGGTGACAGCCTGAATGTCCAAGAACAGATGACTGGTAAAGAAGCTCTGGTATGTAGACACAACGGCCTACTGCTTGGCTAAAAAAAAAAAAAACAAAAAAAAAACTTGTGCTATTTGCTTATTTGCTAGCGTATGCTGAGCACTGGCTTCCTGCTGGATGCCCAGGGCCCAGAGACCAAGACCAGAGTCAGCGGGAAGCAGATGTGTGGCTGCCACTGTCCGAAGGAGAACCCCTCCACCCCACCCCACCCCCACCTCAGCCTCTTGCCATAGAAAAAGGGATGAGGGGCTGGAGTGATAGCACAGTGGGTGAGGCGTTTGCCTTGCACAAGGCCAACTGGGTTCGATTCCCAGCATCCCCTGAGCACCGCCAGGAGATATAGTGCCTGAGCCAGGAGTAACCCCTGTGCATCACTGGATGTGACCCAAAAGGAAAAAAAAGGGGGGAGAGGGGGTGGTTTCCTCACTGCAGACTGGGAAGGGGGACAGAATTCCCATTTATTTATTTATTTATTTATTTATTTTTGGGCTGGAGCTGTAGCACAGTGGCAGGCATTTGCCTTGCGTGCGGCCAGCCGGCTGAGCCGGGTTCCTTTCCTTCACCCCTCTCGGAGAGCCTGGAAAGCTACCGAGAGTATCTTGCCTGCACGGAAAATCCTGGAAAGCTACCCGTGATGTATTCGATATGTCAAACACAGTAACAATAAGTCTCACAACGGAGATGTTACTGGGCCCGCCCGAGCAAATTGATGAACAGTGGGAGGACAGTACTACAGTACTAGCGTATGGAAGGAAGTGGAGTAGATAATGCTGAGTGGAAGTCAGAGGAGAGAGGCAGATCGAGAATGTTCTCTCACACATGGGATATGAACAGCATTGTAGGGGAATAATAATGGTCAAACACGACAAAGCCCAAGAACCATTGTATAGAACTGAGTTTACTGAGGTGGGTGTTGGGTGTGGTTGGGGCTTCCCTGAGGCTATGGCGGAGGGAAGCAGACACTCTGGAGGAGGGTGTTGGATTGTGGCATGCATGCAACCCTATGATGAACAGGACTGTAAATCACAAAGTTCCCCTCCCCCACAAAAAAACCCACAAAGATTAAATGATATTGTTTCATTTTCAGAAATGTTGGCCACATTCTCTGACCTAGTATAAACCCTATAAAAGCCCTAACATATCAAAATATCTTGGTTTGATTTAGTGTACTGAAGTTAAACTATTCCCATAACATGTAAAATGTTCAAAAATCCATAAAGCTATCTGAGGTCACTTGATCTGAGATAATTCTGGTGCTTTTATCTACTTGGGCCCAGATTCTATCATGGAAATTAGAACACTACGTGCACACAGCTTTATGCCTACCACATGATTCTGAACAATTAATACTTACCTGTATGTTTTCATAACTGCCCTTATTCAGCAAGTAATTTTTAACTTGTTTCTTTGTTTTGGGTCTGCCAATGTTCAGGAGCTACTCTCAGCTCAGGGTTTGCTCACAGCAGCGATTGGGGGACCATGAGGTATCAGGCATCCAACAGGAGCTGACTGCAAGCAAAGCAAGCACTGAACCCCTGTACTATCTCTCCAGTTCTCAGCCTGTATTTTGTTTTTGTTTTTGTTTGTTGTGGGATCACACTTGCCAGTGCTCAGTGATTATTCCTGCCTCTGAGCTCAGGGATCACTCCTGGCAGTGCTCAGGGTCGTCATAGGAGGTGCTGGGAATGAAACCCAGGTCAGTCGAGTGCAAGGCAAACAACTTACCCACTGTAATATCTCTCTAGCCCTCCTCAGCATGTATACTCTAACACTGATTAAGGTGTTAAGTAGCACTGTAGCACTGTCCTCAATTTGTTCATCGATTTGTTTGAGCGGGAACCAGTAACGTCTCCATTGTGAGACTTGTTGTTACTGTTTTTGGCATATCAAATACATCATAGGAGTTTGCCAGGCTTTGCCGTGCAGGTGGGATACCCTTGGTAGCTTGCTGGGCTCTCTGAGAGGGGTGGAGGAATCGAACCCACGTCAGCCACTTGCAAGGCAAACGCCCTACCCTCTGTGCTATCCCTCCATCCCAAGGTGTTAAGTAGTGAACACAATTAATGAGAAGTTCTCTCTATAATTAAGGGAATCATATAAGAAATGAAACAAAACCAAACACGGCCAATTGGCGATGAATATAACCACGATGAAGAAAAGCAAAACAGAAAGGGAGATGTATAATACTGGGACAAGAGTTTTGCAATTAAAATAGAATAACAAGCCCCAAAGATGAGCACAGTGGTCTAGAGAGCCTGCCTTGGAATGATTCCTTGGTCCAAGTACTTGGTGTCCCACACGCATTGCACACAACTCTGGCAGCTCTCCTGAGTCCGGGAGCTCTTTCGCTTGGGATTCCAGCACCGCAGGTGGTTTCTAACTGCACCAGAGCCAGGTGTGATGTGATCCCTAGCAAGTCACACAGCCAAAAGATGCGCAGGTCCCACCCATGAGCAGTCAGTGCCAACCGTGGTGAGCGTGTTTGCAACACGCAGGCACCCCTCAGTGAGGGTCTCAACCATGACTGGTATGTCTCTACTCAAAGTTCAACCGCCGATGAGCACTAAACTCCCCTGAAGTTGTTGCACGCTACAAATAGGCATGCACGTGACCCGCTGTCATTCAGCAGCAGTGAGAACAATGAAAGGGAGAGAGATGTGGGGCGGGGGGGGGAATTTCTATATATAGGAAAGGTTGCATGGAAGAGGAATCAGGAGCCAGGCAGTTACCTCAAGTGGGAGAGCACGTGCATAACACGTGCAAGGTCCTGAGTTTGATTTTACCACATCAGGTCCCCCCACTCCATTGCCCTGCACCCCATCCCCTACCCCCAACCCCTGTTAGAATTAGCGCTGAAGGTTCAGCGCACCACCAGGCTAAGAATCAGCATCTTGTAGGATTGGTCCTGGGATACTGCCCACCCTCATCCCAGCAGCACTGGGTATGGCCCCTACGTGTATAATGAAAGGAGAGGGTCGGTAAGGACATGAAGGAGGCTGGCCAGGAGTCAGGAGGAAGCTGGGGGATGTGGAGAAGGCCTGGGAAATCCACAGATCCTGAGACAGAAAAATGCCTGCTTTTGACTAGAACAGCAAGTGGCCACTGTGAGAAGATAAGGACTAACCAGCTGGCATAAGTGAGCCGGCTAAGGGGGCAGGAGACACAGGGAATCAGCAGGCAGTGAATGGACTTTGCTTTTTGTTTGATTGATTTGGGGGACATCCCCAGCACTGCTAGGGGACAACCAGGGCTTTACCTCTCAGTGCTCAGGAGGACATGAGGTTCCGGGGATCAAGCCTGGGGCTCTGCTTGTGTCAGGTGTGTGCTCTAGTCCTTGGAGCTGTCTCCTGGGCCCCTTGCCTTTTACTCTAAGTAAAATTGAAGCCATTGATTGGTTTGAGCAGAGAAGGCACGTGACATATTTTATTTTAAATTGTTGTTGTTGTTGTTGTTGTTGTTGTTGTTATAGGGGACTGGCCACACCCAGCAGGGATCAAGGCTTACTCCTGGCTCTGTGCTCCGGAATGAATCTTGACGGTACCAGGGACTATTTGTGGTGCTTGCGATCAAACCCCAGTTAACTTCATGCAAGGCAAGTGTCTTACCTCCTACACTATCTGTCCGACCCTAATTTTCTGCTCTTTCTCCTGGTTTGTATGTTCATAAGACAATTCCGAATATGTGGGAAAGTTAGTTAAAGCTCATTGAGGCCAAGACTCTGATTACCGCAATAATCTCGTGAGAAATACTGCAGGTATTTGCTGATGTGGGGTCTGAGTGACAGGGAAATCAAAACACTTAATTATTTGAGTGTGAGAAGTATAACGTGGAATTGTCATTAACTTAGACATAGCAGGCTACAGAAGGAACAGATTTGAGAAAGGCCCCAAATTGTATCAGACATGCTAAGTTTGAAGTCATAACTAGACTCCTAAGCAGAGGTTTCACAACGGTAGTTGTACTTCAAGTCAGAATACAGGGAAGAAAGTTTGACCGGAGAGATAAATTTGGGTTTTGAGGGCTTACTGATGACATTGAAAGAAGAGAAGACTTATAAATATACACAAAGAGGAATGTGGGTGGGTATGAAGAGGTAAAAAGAAACCTTAGTTTTATGATGCAGGGGTTCTGCTCTTTCAAATCATGTGGGTCTGGGGACCTAGGGAAAGGAAGCGAGCCAGTGAGCTCACCTGCTTCGTAAATCTTCAGGCGAATGGTGATGAGCCCTGGGAGAGAGAGTGCTGACTGAACTGACAGCTAGGGCAGGACATCACAAACTCTTGGGGCTGCAGATGAGATGGACTAGATAGGCCTGACTAAGACAAGGGCTCCCTGACTCACCCACGGTGATTCAGAGAGGTTTGTTAGATGCTCAGACTTCATAATCAATTGCACATACAGCATGGGTTTATTTATTTACAACTTTTGAAAAAAAGCCAGAGTGCATTTTAATTCAGTAATTCTACTTTTATTTTTGTTTTGGGTGGGCAACACCCAGCAGTGCTCAAGAGCTATTCCTGGCTCTGTGCTCAGGAGTGACTCATGGCAGTGCTCTGGGATCATATTTGAACCAGGGATTTGAACTGAGGTTGGCCCAATGCAAAGTCAATGAATTACCTTTTGTATTATCTCTTGGGCTCTCTATAATTGCACTTTTCAATGTGAATCCTAAAGAGATAAACTCGGTAATGTATCTATGGATATTCATCAGAGTGCTGTGTGTTGTAATAAAAAATACCCTGAAAAGTAAGTGCCACCAAGAAGGGGAATGTTTAAATAGTATAGTCACACATCTGTAGCACTGTAGCACTGTCCTCACGTTGTTCATTGATTTACTCAAGCGGGCACCAGTAACATCTCACTACAAATTGTGAGACTTGTCACACGTCTATAGAATAAAATTTTATATAGCCATTAGAAGCAATGTTTGCAACAAAGTTCAATAACACGGGAAATTATTATTGTATAAAGTTAGACAAAATCTGGTATATCTTAAATAAACCCAATTTTCACAAAATAGAAAAATACAGAAGATGATGGGTGTTGGAACATTGATGACTGAAACCCAACCATGAACAGTTTTGTAACTGTTTATCTCATGATGATTCAATAAAAACAAAAAATAAATAAATAAATTTAAAAGCAAAAGAAGAGTCTCCTGCCCCCCGCACCTGGCTGTTCTCACTGGGGTCCCTTGGAGGGGGGGCGGGTTGAGTTTCCCTCCCCCACCCTCCATCCCCCGAGCAGAGCCCCAGCAGCCGAAGACCTCCAGAACCAGCCACAGCCATGCTGAGACCACTCTCCACACATCTGGACAAGCCTAATGCATGAAGGAACCGGCAGAGGAACCCAGGCATGCGGGTCCCGGGACTGAGATCTCCAAGCCTGCTCGGATTGGGACTGGGCCTTCTCCACCCAGACCCACCATCTTCCAGTACGTAAGTGTCACACACACCAGCTGCCACTGGCACCAGCTGGTCCCATCAACGGGCCAAGACCCAGAGACTATAAAACCCAGCTCCCGGAAGCATGTGGCCGCATTTGCGGCTGCGTGACATCTTATTATCTTGTTCTTACTTTGGAGAACCCGGCAGGCTACCAAAAGTATCCTGCCCACACGGCAGAGTCTGGCAAACTTCCCTTGTCATACTTAATATGCCTAATACCAGTAACAATGATGGGTCTCATGAGATGTTACTGGGGCCTGCTCGAGGCAATTGATGAACAACAGGATGATTGTGATCGTGAAAAACAAAAGAAAGATCAGAAGGAAAATAAAATATACTTTTTATTTGTCAGTGGTGGATGTAAGTTTTTTGTTGTTCATGTTTCTAAATTTTCCATCAAAAGAAGGTAATTGTTTTTGTAGCCCTGTTTTAAAATTTTGTTGGAGAATTTAAGCGAAGATTAAAAATAAGGAATTCCTGAGTGGACTCAGTCCCCTTTTGGTAGTCCACCTGCTAACTCTTCTCTTCCGCTCATGTAGGGTCATCGAGACCCCCCAGGTGTTTGGTACCTTGCCCCTTGCACCAGTCATCAAGCATGTGTTGAGCAAAGGCCTCATCACAAGATGTTGACTAAGCACTGAGCTGGCGGAACCAGCTGTGACATGGGAACTCTGGATCTGGGCGTGACCTGCTCCTGGGAGCGCTGAACTCTTTCTCGGCTCAGCTTTACTCATTTGGGTTGGCTAGGGGCCCCGCTGTTTCTAGGGCACCTAGAAGTCATCATTTATGCCGGGATTGTTCACTCACTTACGCTTCTGACTTCTTTGTAGCAGTCATTTCCTGTTCAAATCTTTCCAACTTCTCTTCGATGCAAACACTGGCTGACAGTTCTCTCTGTTCTAAGGTATTTGAACCGAGTCTTCCCAAACCAAACCCGAATTGGTCTGGAATCTGTTATGGAAGAGAGGCAGCCCGACTGCAAGCTTGTGTTTACACCCTCTGGTTTGAGGGTTCATCGATAGGAACAGAGGGTGGGGGACCTCCCTAGCTGGGGTTTGTTCACAGCATGTTCTGCAGGGGTGAGGCCGGCCAGGTGTTCCCCAGGGAGGAAGTTTTAATAGCCTGATGCCTCTTTAAGATTGGGAAACCACCCAGCCCTCCTTGCCTTTGGCAAGCAACTGACTGACTTCATGCTGTTAGTCAGCATTTTGCTTCTTATTGCACGGCCTGATTCTGTACAACCGGTTTGCAAAGTCCAAGAACTTCTGGGCATGCCCATAGACACAGCAGCGTTGGGAAGAGAGAGCAAGCCAGGCAGAGAGCAGGAGGAAGGCTTCGCAGCCCCCAGCAGCTCTAAGGAAGCTCAGGCCCTGGACGGCTCCCCACCCCTCCCCCTCCACCTCCACCCACTTAGCCTTTCTTTGCTCTCTGGCCCGCAATCCTATTTACTTTTCTAGAAGCAGCTCGAATGTGACCTAAACCAGCTTCCTTTAACTGATTCTTCTTCTGAATTTTTCGTTTATTTTGTCTTACTCCCAGGTCTTTGGATTTCATTTAATAAAATATAAATAAATATAATAAAATATAAATAAAATAAAACAACAAAATAGATTTCATTTCTTAGTTTATATATTTCTCGGCAGGCTCTAAGTCTCCCCCACGCTTGCAGTGACTAGTTTCATCTCCCTTAACACAATGGACTTGATTTATTTTTTTTTAAAAAATGCTTGGATTGAATAGTTTGCAGTGAAATAATCTGATTTGGAGTTGATCTCAGAGCGTTTAATCAGGCACAATTCTAGTCTTTCTTGGGGCATCTGACACCCTGAGTGGACTCCACGACTCCTGGCTTGTTATAGCTTCAGCAAAACGAGTGTCCTTCAGGGCAGTTGTGGCTTACAGAAGCCGCAGTCTTCACTGGAGGGTGGCACTGACATTGTCTGTCTTTAACTGATAAGGGAATCACATGCCTTTTAGCTCACATCCTAACTGATGCCTAACAGATACTTGCACAACGCAGATTAAGAAAGGAAGATAATTCTTGAAGTGTTGACTAATAAAAACAAAAGAAAATTGTGCTTAGGGGATTAGTCACATATTTTACTGTAAACAAGTAAACTAGAATTTGATAAAATGATATGGCTATTATTCCTTCGCCCCTCTCGGAGAGCCCGGCAAGCTACCTAGAGTATCTTGCCCGCACGGCAGAGCCTGGCAAGCTACCCGTGATGTGCCAAACACAGTAACAACAAATTTCATGATGGAGACATTACTGGGCCCGCTCGAGCAAATCGATGAACAACGGGAGGACCGTGACCGTGACCGTGGCTATTATAAAGTAAGAGTTACAGAATATATTGTTGAGTTAAAAACACCTAAAGCAGTATGTTTATTATAAACCCATTTATTTTATGTCTTTGTCTTTAATTGATATTTAGACACAGAATTTACAATACTGATAATCTTAGAGTTTCAGGCATGCGATATTCCAACAACATACAAACCACTAGAATGTCAGCATTCCTCCACTGATGTCACATGGTAATTCCACTCATTATTGTAAAAGCAAAACTAAAGGTAATTCCTATGTAAAATCTATGTACACATACCATGAGCAAACATTCAGAAAATTAGTATGGTGTTTATTTCTCCTATGATGCATGCATGATAAGAACAGGATATGGCAGAGCTGTTAATTATAAACCATAGTAATAGAAACACTTTAGAACAACTAGATAGTAGTACCTCTTTCATGTAAATTCTAAAATATATCACCACAGATATTTTAAATGGTTTTACTTATAACAAGGGAAGGCACGATAATTACCACGATAGGATGCAGTACAAATAAAACTTAATGCAATATACTTTAAACACCAGAGTTGAAAAGTTATTTATGTAAATGAAGCTAGGTGTACTATTTCATTACATAATTTGAATTTTTAAAATTTACATAGCTTAAAATTATTTGACAATGCATCAACACAAATCAACTTTTATCGATCTATTTTCTGATAATTGCATTTGCCATTCCTTTTAAGTTTTCTTGGAGCAAGCAATATGAAATAAATTTGTTATGTCCCTGCCCAGGAGGTAGGCTGGAGTCTTGAGGGTGAACTGGGGGCATTAGTTGAGGGAAAGTCACACCGGTGCTGGGATTGATGAAACATTGTTTGGCTGAAATAACTATTGTAAATAACTTGACAATTAAAGTTATTTATTCACAGTGACTGTATTATGGATAACTTTGTGTCTTAATAAAAATATGAAGTCTTAAAACCTTGAGCAGACACACAAGGACATGTCCCCGAGGGCTGAGTGTGGCAGGAATTACCAGGGATTCTGCTCTTGGGTGCTCTGTGTGGGCATCCCCTCATGGAAATCTCACAATGAGAAGGAAAGGCTCACAACGACCAGGACGAATTTCGTCAAATTGAGCCAGGATGACAGACCCAAGAGTGTCTTCCCCGCTTTGCCTGCTGAATAATTATGCATCAAGTGTAAATAAAAGCTCCAAAGGAACACGAAGCAACAGCAATGGCTCCTAGTCTCTGAAAAATACAGTGGCTACCAAAGTGGATAGAAAAAGGAAAATAGGAAGAAAGAACAAAGGGGTCAGTTTGAGCACAAAGGGGCAAGACCCAGTCAGGGAGGATGGATCCCTGGCAAAGAATTTCAGAAAAACCATTAAAACAAGATGTAATCTGAAATGAAGGCCTCTTGTCTTGCCCCAGTCTTGGACGCAATATCTTCAAATTACTCGGTCTAGACTTTAAGACCAAGCCAGCACAAACACAATGATCAGACCCTCATGAGACAATTCAACAGGAACAGAAAGTCTTGACAAGGCTTGAATGAAGGCCCTGAGAGGCTGCTCAGTGGGCAAAGAATTAGTCCCTCAGCACTACTGGTGATGACTCTGGAGCACAGAGACAGGGGGAGCCCTGAGCATGGCCAGGTGTGGCCCACAAACCAAAACCAAAACCAAAAATAGAAAGACTGGAAGAGAGACCACCTGAACTGGAAGTCTTTCCTTGGCAATGCCTCTGTAAATGATTCTTTGCATGGAAAGACCCACCCCAGAATACCTGGATTAAAAAAAAAAAACCTACGGAGCTGGAGCGATAGCACAGCGGGTAGGGCCTTGCACGCGACCGACCTGGGTTCGATTCCCAGCATCCCATATGGTCCCCTGAGCACCGCCAGGGGTGATTCCTGAGTGCAGAGCCAGGAGTAACCCCTGTGCATCGCCGGGTGTGACCCAAAAACCAATAAATAAATAAATAAATTAAATTAAATAAACCCTACAAACAAGGGTTGTCAGAGGAAGTAATGAGAACCCCACAGCAGGGCTTGCTCACATCACTCGAGGGGTGAAATTTCTTCCCTGCGTCTTATGGAGAGTTCCATCTGGGATCAGACGCGTCCCAACTTGGGACTGTCATTCCTTCCTTTTCCTTCATACTGCTTCCTCTTCCCTCACCTCAGACTTCCTAAATAAAACTACGTTGCTTTTCATTTGTTTTTTCCTCTAGTTCCTTCTGGTGAGAATAGGCAACGGGTCTGGGGAACCTGGGCAGAACTAAGGGTCTACGAAGAGCATAACCTCCCCTCAACCTGAAAACCACATTTCCTGGGCATTAGGTGTAAGGGACCAGCTCCCAGGTCAGGATGATGGAGAGGGCATCAGGTACAGCCCACTGCTGCCTTGTGGAACTGCTTCATGCGGGAGCTTCACCCTGACCTCCTGAGGCATCACCCCATTGGAAAATGGTGCTAGAGTTTAGGATTTCATATTTTTTTGTTTAATAAGTAAAAAAAAAAGGTGTGATAAGGCAGATAAACATATCAAGATAGGGACAGGAGAGATAGCACAGCAGATAGGGCACCCATGTGGCCAACTTGAGTTTCATCCCCAGCATCCCATACAGTCTCCCAAGCACTGCCAGGTAATTCCTGAGTGCAGAGCCAGGAGTAACCAATGAGTATAACTTGGTGTGACCCCTCTCCCCACCAAAAAAGATGTAATACTGCACTCCCCAAATTTATATAGCATTGTAAACTAATGTTAAAAGGTAAAGGCCCTCCCGTTGATCGTCGATTTGCTCGAGCGGGCCCAGTAACGTCTCCATTGGAGACTTTGTTGTTACTGTGTCTGGCATATCGAATACTCTCGGTAGCTTGCCGGGCTCTCCGAGAGGGGCGGAGGAATCGAACTCGGGTCGGCCATGTTGGCCACTTGTAAGGCGAACGCCCTACCCGCTGTGCTATCGCTCCAGCCCAAACTAATGTTAAATCAGTAAAAAAATTTTTAAATGAATTTTATGAATATAAAAAATTTTTAAATACTTTTTTTGCTTTTTGCATCACACCTGGAGATAACCAAGGGTTACTACTGGCTCATGCGTTTAGGAATTACTCCTGGTGTTGCTTGGGGGACCATATGGGATGCTGGGAATTGAACTCGAGTTGGCCACGTGCAAGGCAAATGCCCTACCCTCTGTGATATTTCTACAGCCCCTAAAAATATTTTCCTTTTTTACTGAATCATCATGAGATATAGTTACACAAAGTTGTTCATGATTGGGTTTCAGTCATATAATATTCCAAAATCCGTCCCTTCACCAATGTACATTTCCCACCACCAATGGCCCTAGTTTCTCTTCTTCAGCCACCCCATCCCCTATCCGTTATCCTCTGACACAGCCTGCCTCTATGACAGGCTCACTCTCTCGCTTTCTCTCTCTGTGTCTGTGTCTGTGTCTCTGTCTCTGTCTCTCTCTCTCCTCCTCCTCCTCCTATCTCTCTCTTTCCTTCTGGGCATTAGGGTTTGCAATATAGGTGGGTGAAATTTTATTTAATAAAATAAATGCTGAGTTGTATGGTGTAGTTAAGAACACAATAGAAATTTACAGAAGGGAGTGTTCCAAAAAGAGATCAGCTAAGGATGACTATACCTGGAATACCACAGGGTTCAGTTCTGCTCAACTCTCTGAGTAAACCCTTAGTGCCAGTGTGGTAGAGTTAACTTCCTTCCAGGTCACAGTGAGAGATCTGTTGCAGACTAATACACAGCTCACAGAGTTAAACCCCAACGCCCCTTGCTAGGTCCTAGTGTCCCAGCTTCTTCCTTGATTTAACTATGATTTCTCACCAACCTCTGTTGGCATTTGCCTTGAACTCTTCTTGTATTTACCTCATAAGCCATTCTAAGGTATGAGGTGGGATATAAAGTCTATTTTCAAGCAGCTGTAAAAATGCAGAGTATGTTAACATTTGGGGAAAGAAGAATATTTTTACTGAGGTAGATTTATTTATATATTTATTGAGGAAGATTATTTTATTGAGGTATAATATATAAATAGCATTGATATTAGGAGCTCACGTAAGTACACTTTTACCTTAGCCAGTGTCCAGAACGAAATCTGGAACATTTTCTCCACCTAAGGACTGCGCTGGTATGATTTCATGTGACTTTTTTTCACTGTGTATAATGTTTTTGAGACTCATCTACATCATTGCAGTTAAGAGAGGCTTATTTCTTTTTTGTTTGTTTGTTTGTTTTTTTAATTTTTATTTATTTATTTTTTTACAGTTGTAGATTTACAATTTTTTTTGTGCTTGGGTTTCAATTATACAATGATCAGATACCCATCCCTCCACCAGTGCCCGTTTTTCACCACCATGGATAATATCCCTCCCACCCCCATCCCCCCATCCCCCCCTGCCTCTGTGGCAGGACAATCCCCTGTGTTCTCTCTCTCCGTTTGGGTGTTGTGGTTTGCAAAAGAGGCATTGAGTGGCAAACATGTTCAGTCCATAGTCTACTTTCGACATGCATCTCCCCTCCTGGGAGGATCCTCCAAACATCCTTTATTTGGTGCTCCCTTCTCTATCTGAACTGCCCTTTCCTCTAGGATACCCGGCTGGCTTCTAAGTTATGGAGTAATCCTCCTGGTGCTGATCTCAGCTATTCTTGGGTATTAATCTCATACTTTGTTACTTTATATCCCCCAGATGAATGCAATCTTTCTATGTGAATCCCTCTCTTTCTGACTCATTTCGCTTAGCATGATGCTTTCCATATTGTACCACTTGTATGTAAATTTCATGACTTCATCTTTTCTAACAGCTACGTAGTACTCCATTGTGTAGATGTACCAAAGTTTCTTTAACCAGTCATCTGTTCTTGGGCATTCAGGTTTCTTCCAGTTTCTGGCTATTGTAAAGAGTGCTGCAATGAACAAACAAGTGCAGATGTCACTTCAACTATACATTTTTGCTTCTCTGGGATATATTCCCAGGAGTGGTATTGCTGGGTCAAATGGGAGCTCAATTTCTAATTTTTTGAGAATCGTCCATACTGTTGTCCAGAAGGGCTGAACCAGTCGACATTCCCACCAACAGTGAAGGAGTGTCCCTTTCTCGCCACATCCACGCCAGCATTGGTTGCTTTTGTTCTTTTGAATGTGGGCCAGTCTCTGAGGTGTGAGATGGTATCTCATTGTGGTTTTGATCTGCATCTCTCTGATGATTAATGATGTAGAGCATTTTCTCATGTGCTTTTTTGCCATTCGGATTTCTTCTTTGAGAAAGTTTCTGTTCATTTCATTGCCCCATTTTTGGATGGGGTTGGATGTTTTCTTCTTGTGGAGTTTAACCAGTATTTTGTATATCCTGGATATCAACCCCTTGTCAGATGTGTATTCGGCGAATAACCTTTCCCATTCTGTAGACTGTCTTTGTATTTTGGTCACTGTTTCTTTGGAGGTGCAGAAGCTTCTTAGTTTAAGATAGTCCCATTTATCTATCTCTGTTTTCACTTGCTTGGCCAGTGGCGTGGCATCTTTGAAGATACCATTAGCTTCAATATCATGGAGGGTTTTGCCAACTTTATTTTCAATGTACCTTATGGTTTCTGGTCTGATGTTGAGGTCTTTAATCCATTTTGATCTTACTTTTGTACATGGTGTTAGGCAGAGTTCTGAGCCTATTTTTTTGCATGTAGCCGTCCAATGATGCCAACATAATTTATTAAAGAGGCTTTCCTTACTCCACTTCACATTACTTGCACCTTTATCAAAGATTAGATGATCATATGATTGAGGGGAGATGTCAGTGTATTCAACCCTGTTCCATTGGTCTACAGTTCTGCCTTTGTTCCAGTACCATGCTGTTTTAATTATTACTGCTTTGTAGTACAGTTTGAAGTTAGGGAGGTTGATTCCCCCCATTTTCTTTTTCCCAAGAATTGCTTTAGCTATTCGTGGGGGCTTATTGTTCCATATAAATTTCAGGAGTGTTTGCTCCATTTCTTTGAAGAATGTCATGGGTATCCTTATAGGGATTGCATTGAATTTATACAATGCTTTCGGTAGTATTGCCATTTTGACAATGTTAAGTCTCCCGACCCATGAGCAGGGGATATCTTTCCATTTCCTCATGTCCTCTTTTATTTCCTGAAGTAGCGTTTTGTAGTTTTCTTTGTACAGGTCCTTTACTTCCTTAGTTAAGCTGATTCCTAAGTACTTGATTTTCTGGGGCACAATTGTGAACGGGATTGTTTTTTTCATGTTGCTTTCTTCTCTCTCACTGTTTGCGTATAGGAAAGCCACGGACTTTTGGGTATTGATTTTATAACCTGCAACTTTACTATACGAGTCTATTGTTTCTAGGAGCTTTTTGGTGGAGGTTATTGGGTTCTCTAAGTAGAGTATCATATCATCTGCGAATAGTGAGAGCTTGATTTCTTCCTTTCCTACCTGAATGCCCTTAATATCTTTTTCTTGCTTAATCGCTATTGCAAGTACTTCCATTACTATATTGAACAGCAGTGGAGAGAGTGGGCATCCCTGTCTCGTCCCTGATCTTAGAGGGAAGGCTCTCAGTTTTTCCCCATTGAGGATGATGCTTGCTGTAGGCTTGGGGTAGATGGCTTTAATTATGTTGAGGCAGGTCCCCTCTATACCCATTTTGGCTAGGGTTTTCATCATAAAGGGGTGCTGGATCTTGTCAAATGCTTTCTCTGCATCTATTGATATAATCATATGCTTTTTATCTTTTCTTTTGTTGATATGATGGATTATGTTGATTGATTTTCGAATGTTAAACCATCCTTGCATCCCTGGGATGAATCCTACTTGGTCATGGTGTATGATCTTTTTGATGAGTAGTTGGATTCTATTTGCTAGTAGTTTGTTGAGGATCTTTGCATCTGTGTTCATCAGGGATATCGGTCTGTAATTCTCTTTCTTTGTGGTATCTCTGTCTGCTTTTGGTATCAGTGTGATATTTGCTTCGTAGAAACTGTTTGGAAGTGTTTTTGATATTTCAATTTCGTGGAAAAACTTAAAGAGCATTGGGAGTAAGTCCTCTTTAAAGATTTGGAAGAATTCACTAGTGAATCCATCTGGGCCAGGACTTTTGTGCTTGGGTAGACTTTTTATTACCAGTTCAATTTCCTTGATGGTGATAGGTCTATTCAGGTATTCCAGGTCTTCTTGGTTCAGCCTTGGGAGTCTGTAGGAGTCTAGGAATTTATCCATTTCCTCGAGGTTTTGATGTTCCGTGGCATAAAGCTTCTCAAAGTACTCCCTGAGGATCCTCTGAATTTCTGTGGTTTCTGTTGTAATGACCCCCTTTTCATTTCTGATTCGGTTTATTAGGGTTTTCTCTCTCCCTTTCTTTGTGAGTTTTGCTAGCGGCTTATCGATCTTGTTAATTTTCTCAAAGAACCAGCTTTTGGTTTCATTGATCTTTTGGATTGTATTTTGGGTTTCCATCTCATTAATCTCTGCTCTGAGTTTTATTATTTCCTTTCTCCTGTTTGGGTTGTGCTCCTTTTTTTGGTCCTTCTCCAAGCTCTTAAGCTGTGAGGTTAGGTTACTTATGTGTGTTCGCTGCTCCTTCCTGAGGAATGCTTGTAGAGCTATAAACTTTCCTCTTAACACAGCCTTTGCTGTGTCCCATAAGTTTTGGTAACTCGTGTTCTCATTTTCATTCGTTTCTAGGAATCTTTTGATTTCCTCTTTGATTTCCTGTCTAATCCACTCGTTGTTCAATAGTGCACTGTTTAATTTCCAGGTGTTTGATTTAGTTTTCTGTTTTTGTGTGTGATTTACTTCTAATTTCAGCGCATTATGGTCTGAGAAGATTGTTGATACAATCTCTATCTTCTTAATTTTATGGAGGCATGTTTTGTGGCTCAGCATGTGGTCTATCTTGGAGAATGTTCCATGGACGCTTGAGAAGAATGTGTATTCAGCTTTTTGTGGATGAAGTGTCCTATATATATCTACTAAGTCCCTTTCTTCCATTGTTTCCCTCAAATGAAGTATGTCCTTGCTAAGCTTGAGTCTGGTTGATCTATCAAGAGGTGACAAAGCAGTGTTGAAGTCTCCCACTAGTATTGTGTTGCTATTGATGTCTTTTTCCAAATCTATGAGTAGTTGTTTTCAGTACTTTGCTGGTCTCTCATTAGGTGCATATACATTTATTATTGTAAGTTCTTCCTGTTGTACAGATCCTTTGATCAATAAGAAATGGCCTTCACTGTCTCTTATGACCTTCCTCACTCTGAAATCGATGTGGTCTGATATAAGGATGGCTACCCCAGCTTTTTTTATGGGAACTGTTTGCCTGTAGGATTGTTTTCCAGCCTTTGACTCTAAGTCTGTGTTTGCTTTGACTATTGAGATGCGTTTCTTGCAGGCAGCAGAATGTTGGGTTCAATTTTCTAATCCTTCCTGCCACTCTATGTCTTTTAATTGGTGCGTTTAGCCCATTGACATTGAGAGAGATTATTGTTATGGGATTTTGTCCCATTGTTCTGTTAAAATTTGGTGTATTTGAGGGGCCTTTCTTGCCTTAAAGTAGCCCATTTAGTTGTTCTTGTAACCATGGTTTTGATTCTATGAAGTTCCTGAGCTGTTGTTTGTCTGTGAAACTGTGTGTTGTTCCTTCTATTATGAATGAGAATCTCGCTGGGTAAAGTATTTTTGGAGAGGCATTTATTTCATTGAGTTTTTTCACTATGTCCCACCACTGTTTTCGGGCCATGAGGGTTTCATCAGAAAAATCAGCTGTGAATTTTAAGGATGCTCCTTTGTAAGAGATTTCTTTCTTCGATCTTGCTGCTTTCAGAATTTTGTCTCTGTCTAAGGTTTTGGTCATTTTGATCAGAATGTGTCTTGGGGTATTTTTATTCGGATTTCTTCTAGCTGGTACCCTTCGGGCCTCCTGAATGTGGTCACAAGTTTTCTTCAGCTCTGGAAATGTTGTAGCAATGATTTCTTTGACAGTTTCTTCTTCATCGAGGTTTTCTTCCTGTCCCTCTGGGACTCCAATAATTCTTATGTTACCCCTCTTGGCTTCATCACGATCTTCTCTTGCCATCTGTTCCCGAATTGTGATTCTCTTTTCCATTTTCTGCTCTTTTCTGGAGAGTCTCTGAACTTCATCTTCGAGTTCACTGATTCTGTTCTCAGAAGCTGTTACTCTGCTGCTGAGGCCTTCCACTGAGCTTTTCAATTCGCCTACGAGATTTTTCAGGTCTGATATTTCTGATTGCATTTTCCTCATTTCTGCCTTCAGATCCTCTTGTCTTCTATTGGCATTGCTTTCCATTGTTTCTTTTAATTCCCTAAGCATCCTAAGTAGCTCCCTCCTGAATTCCTTGTCAGAGAGGTTGTCTAACACTACAGTACTGTTGGTGTCATCTGGGCTAGACTCTTCAATATGAAAGTTTGGTGGGCTTTTGCGTTGCTTTACCATTGTGAGAGGTGTGGTTTAGTCCTTCACGTTCACTGTTACTATTCTGCTTGATATGCAGTGTGAGTTAAGATAGGCTTATGAGTTATTGGCTACTGTGTTTCTAGTGGCTGAGCTAAACTAGAGAAGTTTCCATCTAAGAAGGTAGCTTATGGTTCCTAAGGCATATGTAGTGGGAAAATATTTTGCGGCCGCGTTAGCGGCCGCGGCTCCGGAAAGAGTCCCTGGCACTGGCGAGGAGTTGGGAACGTCTCCTGTTTGGAATTGGAGCCGTTCAGCTTTGTTGCCCAGAGCTGGGCCTCCGTGCCAGTCCCGCGCAGCTGGGGTTGAAAACCGGCTGTCTAGGGGCTGGATCTACGTGCGCATGCCCAGAAAGGGTCCCAGGCCCTTGGAGGCGGGCTGTACCTGTTTGAAATTGGATCCGTTCAGCTTTGTTGCCCCTTCTTCTTTTTTTTTTTTTTTTTTAAATTTTGGGGTCACACCCAGTGATGCTCAGGGATTACTCCTGGCTCTGCACTCAGGAATTACTCCTGGCAATGCTCAGGGGACTATATGGGATGCTGGGAATTGAACCCAGGTCGGCTATGTGCAAGGTAAAAGCCTACCCACTGTGTTATTGCTCCAGCCCCGAGAGGCTTATTTCTTTGTATTGCCAAGTAGTGTCCTATTGCATGGATATTTCATATTCATTTGTCCATCCTCCTCTTAGTAGACATTCTGGTTGTTTCTAGTATCTATCTATCATGTATAGGTTGCTATGTACATTTTTAATGAGACTCTCAGTGTAAACACATATTTCTATTGCTTTTGAGTAAATATTAAGAAATAGAAGTGTTGCATCATGGGCTGGATGCATGTTTACCCCCTCTGAAACCATCGAATGTTACTTCAAAGGGTTGAACCTCTTTAAATTCCTACTGTTTATGTTCCTCTGCATCCTCATGGAAATTATTTTTACAAAGCCGAATTTTGAGGACCTCTTACCAACGAATATTTATCACACACAGCATGTAGGGTGGGAAAGATTTCTGTGGGAATCATTAGGAGGGAGGGGGAAAAAGCAACAAAACAACAAAAGGGAGTGAATTGGCACCCATCGAATAGCGTTGGCTAGGAAGCTAGCCCAGGAGGACCGTGGGCTGCGGGCACCATGGCTACCAATCCAGGCCGCGCTCTCCGCTGACGACATTCATGCCACCTGCCAGGCCTGTGCTCCACAAGCCAAGCAATCTGGGCAACGGATTGTTTTTGTTCAAATTGTGCTTCATTGAAATTCTTTTTGGAGTGTCCCTTTCGGTCACAAGTTCTGGCTTTTTGTCCAAGAGCCAAGATCATGAAGCTTAGGACAGGAAAGCGTTTTGAATGTGTGCCGCTGAATTCACCTCCAATGTGGTATCAAAACTGGCCAACCTGCCCGGGCATCCCAAGGTGAAGGCTAGTTATCCTTAGTCACCGGAAACCCCCTTCCCACCACCCTGTTTTAGGTTACATTTAACAAGAGTTCAGGGTTTTTTTGCATCACACCCAGCGATGCACAGGGGTTACTCCTGGCTCTGCACTCAGAAATTACTCCTGACGGTGCTCAGGGGACCATATGGGATGCTGGGAATCGAACCCGGTCAAGGCCTCTTGCAAGGCAAACGCCCTACCTGCTGTGCTATCACTCCATCCCCAGTTCAGGTTGTTTTTAATGCTACTGTATTCAAGCAAGAATACGGTAAACCCTCTGGCTCTGTTTTAAGATGATTTCATTTTGAGGAAAGAAAATCTCATTCTGAGTTTTTCTTATAAGTTACGATGACAGAAGCCAGAAATAGTGTGAAGTGGCCCTCAAAGGAATTAATCTTAGCTTTCTCCAGGCACGGCTGACCCTGCCTATATGTGCCTATTGATTCTACCTTACAGTAAAAAATCTAGTCCAAGTAGCTGAGCAGCAGTCCTTATTTCCCACTCCAGGTCTGCGTGAGAGGCTGGGAGTCCAACTTAGGCGGAGCCAAGTTTCAGTAATTATTGCCCTAGTCTGTTTCTCTAACTGGTGCTCGGGCCAAGTCAGGAATATAAGCCTTCGCCTTCACCCCACCCCCTGTTGATAGCACAGCGGAAGGGCGTTTGCCTTACAAGCAACCAACATGGCCGACCCGAGTTTGATTCCTCTGCCCCTCTCGGAGAGCCCGACAAGCTACCGAGAGTATCTCGCCCACACGGCAGAGCCTGGCAAGCTCCCCGTGACGTATTCAAGATGCCAAACACAGTAACAACAAGTCTCATGATGGAGACGTTACTGGGCCCGCTCGAGCAAATCGATGAACAACGGGAGGACTGTGACCGTGACTTTCCTTATAATTAAGCATTTGTTTGACTTCCTATCAAAGGTAAAATTCCTCCATAATATCCTCCGTCCCATTTTGCCCAACTTTCCCAGACAATTTGTTTGATTCCTTACTACCTGCAGCAACAATGATCACCTCTAAAGTTCAGACATCTATTTCCACAGTTTATATCTTTACGAGAAGATGGGCGGTTGCTAGACAGAAACTCTGATCATGCCATTTGTCTATAGAACATGATCAGAAGTCACACAGGTCACTTCATAACCAAGTTGCTTTAAAAAGCAGGAGTGTTGCTACTCCTTTTGTATTAGAACAGGAAAAGTCTGTTCTTTGAATGCAGACTAGCACACGAAGTTGGGAGGCATATATTAAATATGTCCAAGAGATCAGCAAGATAAATGCATCCTGAGTCATAAATCATCAGTTGGAGAGACCTACCTGTGATTAAGAATCACCAGTGAGCACATCTTTGCCTTGTATATCTTCCACAGTTTTCTCTACTGAAATCATCTGGAATGCAGATGCAGGTATCATCATGCATCTTTCATTAAAAAAATAAAATTAAACCTTCCTTTGACTCCATCTTCCTGCAGCACTGAATCTTTACTTTTTTTGCAAAGATGATGCAATTAGGAAAGGCATCAATGCACTATCTTAATTTTTTGCTTCCCACTCACTCTTGAGGCCAACCCCTACAGTTTCTTTGCTACCGTTTCATTGAACCAGCTCTAACTGCCATCCTCCAAACTGCCAAGTTTTCAAACTCAGCAGACAGGTTTAGGATTCCATTGCAACAAAATGAGATTCAGGATTTAACAAAACTGACCACTCTTTCATAATACGTTTTCTTTCTTTTAGTCCACTAACTCCAATTTATTATGTAAAAAAGTCACCAGCAGTTAACATTTAGCATGTCTATCATATCTTAACTGAACTTTAGATCTTTCGTTTTTCCATCCCAATAAATGGTGGTCTTATCTACCTAAAGTTCATGCCAGGAATCTTGAATTCTTTTTGACATATCCCTTTTCACTATTTATAACCAAATAAATCATCATGTCCTCCCAACTTTATTTTTAATTTTTCTCACATGAGAAAAGACATCCTTTTTTTCATTGTCACTCTTCTTACAACCTCTTCCATTAATCGCTTATTTTATTAAAAATATAAATCACAGGTCACCGGTCTCAAAATCCTTCACAATATTTCCATTCTAGAGGTGTTGGTGGGGGGGTGGGGTGGATTCCACTCTACTTAGGATAAATTACCTACTTCTTACTGTAGCAAATACCCTGTGATGATTTTACCTCTGCCTGTGTCATTAGAATCATTTACCTCTCCTCTTTTTATTCCAGTCCTTTGAAACCAACAAGATTCCTACAAGATCCTTTGTACCTCAGAACCTCTGTGACTAAAGGGCAAAATTAACTCTAAGTTACACAAAAACAAAGAGGAGTAGAGTAGCTCATGTAAATGGGACATCTAATATACACTAAACTCCAGCATGAATGATTTAAGGATTCAAATTATGGCCCTATAGCTCTCCTTATCTTTGATTTGATTCCTTCTTATCTGAGGTTGTCATCCATGGGGGTGAGATATCTAACATGGAAGATGTCTATTGTGTAATGAAGACTCAATCTTATCCAAAGAGAGACCAAGCCTCTACTTTAGGTTTCTGAAAGGTAGTCTCACTGGGCCCTTGGAATGTATTATCATGCTTGGTTAGAATGTCTCTCTTTGCCTAGGAAACGTAGATCAGCCAGATAGTAACAATGTGAATCAGTAGGGGGGGGTTGTTTTGAGTTTTTTTTTTTGGGTCACACCCAGCCATGCTCAGGGGTTACTCCTGGCTCTGCACTCAGGAATTACTCCTGGCGGTGCTCAGTGGACCATATGGAATGTGGAAATCGAACCCAGGTTGGCCGTGTGCAAGGCAAATGCCCTACCTGCTGTGCTATCGCTCCAGCCCCAGTAGGGGGGCTTTGAACTGCATCCACAATGTGATTTCGAGTCATGAGCAATATCACTGGATCTCCAGAGGCACTGGAGTGACAGAGCAGCCACGTGGGCAATCAGTCAAACATAGAAGACAGAGTCGTCATAAAAACTCAGGACTCTGAAAGCTGAATGAGTTTCCTGGTTGGCAACACTCTCTATATTGTCACACGGAGATGCCAAGAGAATAACGCTGTCCTACGTCCAGGGGAAGAGGACAGCTGGAAATTTGAAGTTTGGAACTTTCCCAGTTAATGGGAAGGTTTTTCTTGACCGATTTCAATCTGCAGTCTTTCCTGTAATAAACGGCAACCATGAGGACAGCAATTCACGAAGAGCTCTGGCAGTATCTCTAGCCAATCATCAAAACCAGAAGAAATATTTTTGGAGCTACCTAATTTGATGTCAGAAGTAAGGGGTGCTCCCTACTCCTACCACTGAACCCTTTAATTTCATGACATTGTTGCCCACTTGTACATTTTTCACCAATGATCCCCTTGGAGATCTTTTTTTTTTCCATTTTGGGTCACACCTGGAGATACACGGGGGTTACCCCTGGCTCACGCACTCAGGAATTACTCCTGGCGGTGCTCAGAGGATCATATGGGATGCTGGGAATCGAACCCAGGTCGGCCACGAGCATGCGTGCAAGGCAAACCCCTTTCCACTGTGCTATTGCTCCAGCCCCACCCTTGGAGACCTTGAGGGCCCACAGGGGCCATATGGTTCCTGGTTGAGAAAGGTTGCTCTAAATACATAGTTTGCTAATTCTTATTCTGTACATAAGTAAGTAAGTAAGTAAGTAAAGGCCCTCCCATTGATCATCGACTTGCTCGAGCGGGCCCAGTAACGTCTCCATTGGAGACTTTGTTGTTACTGTGTTTGGCATATCGAAGACGTCACAGGGAGCTTGCCAGACTCTGCCGTGTGGGCGAGATACTCTCGGTAGCTTGCCGGGCTCTCCCAGAGGGGCCGAGGAATTGAACTCGGGTCAGCCATGTTGGCTGCGTGCAAGGCAAACGCCCTACCGCATTACTAAAAATTCCAACTAGGGGCCAGAGAAACAGTACAGTGGGTAAGGTGCTTGGCTTACATACAACTAACTCTTGTTCAACCCCCCACACCCTATATGATCCCCTGAGCCTATGAGTGCAGAGCCAGAAAAAGCCCCGAGCATAGCTGGATGCGAGTTGTGGTCCAATATATCCTCCTCCTCCAAAAAAGATTCCAGCTTCTTTTCCTTGGTATTCTAAAATAAACATTTCTGAGAACACTTTTTCCGGCTAACTTGAAGAAGTGCCATCCTGGAGCCCTGTATAGTGCTGCCGGGGTGGCCTGACTTTGGTCCCAGGCACTAAACAAAGACTTTGTTTTAAGTGCAGGCCTGTTTAAGAAGGGTTCTGTTCTGCAGTATTAGCAAAGGTCTTGTTGAATGGTGCTATTTTTGTTGAGCCATGTGTGACGATCTCGTTGAAGAGAATACCTCTGAGTTAGGAACGGAAATATCACCAAGAATTGAGAGTGAGAATAGAGACGGAGCAAAAGTAGAGAGAGTATGAGGGAAATTGTCTGCCAGAGAGGCAGGGGGAAGGTTGGAAAGTGGGGGTATACTGGGGACGTTGGTGGTGGAGAATGTGCACTGCTGGAGGGATGGGTGTTCGGTCATTGTCTGACTGAAACTCAAACGTGGAAGTTTTGTAACTGTAAAATAAAATAAAGTCAGTATGCTGATAAAAAGAGAACAGAGATGGAGCAAACCTTCTACTAAAAAATATGGAGTTTTGGGGGGTGGGAGGGATACTGGGATCCGTGGTGGTGGGAAATGGGCACTGGTGGGGGGATAGGTATTTGATCATTGTATAGTTGAGACCCAAGCACAAAAATGTGTAAGTGTGCAACTGTACCTCATAATGTCTCTCTAATAAAAAAAATATGGAGTTTTGCAAAGAAACCCAAATAAACAGAAATGTATAGAAAATTGGCAAAATCTGAATGGTACTAATATTCAAGAGTATTCCATTGGATCTTGTGTGCTTTTTGGCATATGACCTAGCTAAAGAAGATAGTGGTATGTGTTGACAATGTGTGAGGATGGCTAACATTGGATTAGAAAGAACTAGACTTTGGATTTGCTGAGTAATAAACTTGTTTTGACTACTATGGTTCCCATGAGATCTTAAGTAATTCATCTTACCTTCCTGGTGTTGCAGCTTCTTAAAATCTGGTCAATAGATGAGGTCAACATCTGCCCGGGTTGCATCTTTCACTGGGTCACAATGTTTGGCTGATTTCGGGTAAGAACATAATCCAGGGCAAAGCACATAGCTTCATGAGTGTACCAGGAGAGATTACCCATACAGATATTACATATTTGTTTCACTAAGAATGACAAAGCTGATTCATCCAATGATTTTTACTGCTTAGGGTCAAGCAGTTCTTGAGTTTACTACAGAATTGCCGAGAGAGAGAGAGAGAGAGAGAGAGAGAGAGAGAGAGAGAGAGAGAGAGAGAGCGCCAGGGAGATGATCTAAAGTGTCGGAACATAGGCTTTGCTGTGGGAGCCACAGAACTGATTCCTGGCACTGCCTGGTCTCCTGAGCACTCCCTGGGAGCATCCCCTGAGCTCCCAGTCTAAAGAATCCAGTGAGTACACACCTGGGCTTAATTTTGGGGACAGATATATTTGAAAATAGACGGCATCTGGAAATACTATTCTAACACTGGAAAGGCTTTTGTAATGGTTTTTTCCTGAGACACATTTGTCATGACACTGACAGAAAGGAGAAGTATGTGAGTCTAGAGGGAGCTAGAGGGAAATTCAGCCTTGTGAAGCCTGTCCAGGGCATCAAGTTTCATTAGAGGAAACTCTGCAAGTCCTGCCAGCTGGCAGAAGAAAGTTCCAGCAACAGGAATTCAGTCTGCACCGGTGGTGAGAGAAGGTGCGCTCCCATGAGGAACTTCACGGAAAAGACATCCAGTGAAGGGGGTCAGAGAGATGGGACGGGGATGCAAGCATGTGCTTTGCATGTGGATGACCCGGTTCATTTCTGGCACTATGTATAGTCCCCAAACACTGCCAGGGGCAGCCCCTGAGCACACAGTTGGGTACGGCCATCAAATTTCTCCTCACCTCGGATGGGCACTGGTGGAGGGATGGGTACTTGATCATTGTCTAACTGAAACCCAAGCACAAAAATTTTTAAGTCTATAACTGTACCCCGTGGTGTTTCACTAATAATAAATAAAGAAATAATAAATAGAATTAAAAAAAATTTCTCCTCACCTCATATAAAGGGAAAAAAAAGTAAACTAAAAGTTAGGCCTAACTAATCACTTAATTTTATGATTGCTCACCTCACAGAAATAAGAACAATTCCATAGAATTCTAGGGTCAAAAGAGTCTAGGCACAGGACCTTTGGCTTAGTAATAATGGTTTGGGCGCAAGATGTCTTAGGGTTTTCTTCTGAAAAATCTAAGTGTCTACTTGGGAATAGGGAGTATCAAATGATTGCAAACCCGTGACCACTGATTCTAAAGCAGATTATCTAGCTGTGGGTGGGGAGAGGGAAGGAAACCTTGGACCAGAACCATGTCTCTCAATCTTTTCTTGGCTGCCTTTTTTTTTTCTTTTTGGGCCACACTCAGCAAAAGCCCTACCCACTGTACTATCACTCTTGTCCCAAAACCCTCTCTTTTTTTCTTTTTTTTTTTCTTTTTGCTTTTTGGGTCATACCCAGCAATGCACAGGGGTTACTTCTGTTTCATGCACTCAGGAGTTACTCCTAGCAGTGCTCAGAGGACCATATGGGATGGTGGGAATTGAACCCGGGTCTGCCATGTGCTATCACTCCAACTTCTCCTGGCTGCCTTCTCAACTGGCTTTCTCCTGGTGGCCTCTATTCTAACAGTTGGACTCCTTTTTTTTCATTTTTGGGTCACACCCGGCGGTGCACAGGGGTTATTACTGGCTTTGCACTCCGGAATCACTCCTGGCGGTGCTTGGGGGACCATATGGGATGCTGAGAATCGAGCCTGGGTTGGCAGCATGCAAGGCAAACGCCCTACCCACTGTGCTATCGCTCCAGTCCCATAGTTGGACTCTTAAGCTTGTTTCATGGTTCTCTATTTGCACAATTCTTGTTTTTTTGTTTTCCTTTTGGGGTCACACCCAGTGATGCACAGGGGTTACTCCCGACTCTGCACTCAAAAATTACTCCTGGCAGTGGTTGGGGGACCATATGGGATGCTGGGAATCGAACCCGGGTTGTTCACGGGCAAGGCAAACGCCCTACCCGCTGTGCTATTGCTCCAGCCCCCTTTATTTACACAATTCTCACCTGAGACCTCTTGGACTGTGGGCCCACAGAAGAGATACAGCACACAGCTGAGAAATGCTGGACCAGAAGAGCCTTAGGGACAGTGGAGGAGGGATTTAGTGAAGGTAAAGTAGCTTTGTACACCAAAACCATCAGTATTAGCACTAGTGTAACACTGCTAATAAAATACAATAATTTTCCTATAAAGTTATTAGAGTTTAATTTGAAAAAGATACATATGCATCATCCTGTGTATTGTAGCACTGCTTTCAGTAGCCAAGATACAAAAACAATCTCAGTGCCCATCAGCAAATGATTGAATTTAAAAGGTGTGGCACACATAGACAATGGAATACTATCAGAAAAGGTCATCTTGCCTTTGGTTACAACATGGCTAGAAATTGAGGGTATTATGTTAAGTGAAATAAGTCAGGATGAAGAAAAGTACCAGATGACATGCTCTTTATGGAAAAGGAAAGAAACCAAAAAAAAAATAGACAAAACCAAAATCAAAGCAAAGCGATAGTTCAGCGGTTAAGCCCAAATCTTGCCTAAACAAGACCCTCGGTTCAATCCCTGGCATCACAAAGCAAAACAAAACAAATCACACTAATTCCTTCCTCCCCTCCCCCCCCTCTCCCTGGTAACCAAAACCAAAACAGAACAAAACAAAATTGAAACCAAAACCCTTGGATTCTGACTGTGAGATAGTGGTTACCAGTGGGCAAGGAAGGTGAGAACAAAGGGGAGAGAGAGTTTAAAGCAATGGTCTGTGGTGGGTGGTTATTGGCACTATTCTAGAAGGTGTACAAGGTACATTTGAAGATGTGTGAGCTTATACTCCTAAAATATAGGTATTGTAGAAAGCAATGCTTCCTCCAAAAAATTGCGTAAAATAAAATTCAAGATATATTACATCTAACAAGGCAAGGTACATCCAGTGTGTGCTCTGGTTACTGAATTGAACAATTTTCATTTGTGAATAGAATGAAAGTTTTTGACCCTACAGAAAACTACCTTTACCTAACTGGAAGCATTGCTTCCCATAGAGGGTGGGAACAGAATGACTGATAAAGATTTGTAAAATAAATTATTGTTTGATAACCAATAAGGTTTTAAGGCTGGAGCGATAGCACAGCAGTAGGATGTTTGCCTTGCGTGCAGCCGGCCTGGCCGAGCCGGGTTCGATTCCTCCACCCCTCTCGGAGAGCCTGGCAAGCTACTGAGAGTATCTCGCCCGCACGGCAAAGCCTGGCAAGCTACCCGTGAAGTATTTGATATGCCAAACACAGTAACAACAAGTCTCATGATGGAGATGTTACTGGTGCCCGCTCGAGCAAATCGATGAACAATGGGAGGACCGTGATCTGTGACCGATAGAACCAGAGAGAGAGCGAAGGGATAAGGCACTTGCCTTGCACACAGTTGATGTGGGTTCAATCCCCGCCACTGCACAACTAGGTATGTACCCCCAGCCAAAAACAAACAAACAAAACATCAAAAAACCAAACAAGCAAGCAAGCAAACAAACAAACAAAAAACCCTAAACAATCAAAACTAAACTAAAAGCCAGAACTTAATCAAGAGTTTATGCCATTATTCTCATGAATCCCTCAAATCTGCTCCTCACACTCAAATTCCCAGTTCAGATGTTCTTGGCTACTGCTGACCTCAGAGCAGAAAAGAGATAGAGAGGTAGAGAGGTAGAGAGGGGCTTGTCTTCTCGTACCTTCTATGTCAAGTGGTACATTCCACGGGTAACGTATCAGGATAGACGTGTAGAGAGGTACAGATGGTTCCTATCTGGTCATAGCCCCCGGTGTGAAGTGGGATTTTTCATTTTTTCATTTCATCATCCTGTTATTCGTCGATTGCCTCGAGCAGGCCCCAGTAACGTCTCTTTCATCCTAGCCCTGAGATTATATTCAAGGCTATTTAGGAGAGTGAGACCCATCATTGTTACTGGTATTTGGCATATTTGGTACGCCACGGGGAGTTTGCCAGACTCTGCCCTGTGGGCAGGCTACATTCGATAGCCTGCAAGTTTGTCCAAAGTAGAAATAAGACAATAAGATGTCATAAAAAAAGTGAAGTGGGATAGTCAAGGGGAATTGTGGAGAGGTAGATAGGTACAGAGTTAGACAGGTAGATAGGGCCCTTGTTTGGTCGTACTCCCCGTTATCAAGTGGTACAGTCCATGGGTAAATGTAGAGCGATGGATAGGTAGAGATGTGGAGAGGTACAGTGGGTCCTTCTCTAGTCCTACCCCTTTGTGAAGTGGTACAGTCCATGGGTAATGATAGATAGGTAGATATGTAGAGAGTTAGAGAGCTAGCCTCTCTCGAACTAAGTTCAGCCCCTCGCTGGGGCCTGGAAAGGCTCCACACCCCATAGCAGTGAGCCCTGAGGACTCCTGTGAGTCACATCCCACGAGCACTAGGACGATGGAATGTGCATGTCGAGGCAGCACAGCAAGAGATGCGGATAGAGATATGGATGGGGAGGCTTGGCCTTATTGTGGAAGCAGACAAGCCTGAAATCTGCAGAGTGGGCATGCGGATGCTGCAGCTCAAGATCAAAGGCAGAATGACCCGGCCATGAGGTTGGGAAGGCTTTGTCTCCTAAGGTCTTCAGCAGATTGGATGAGGCGCCTTCCCGATATGAAGGATGATGTGATTGACTCAGTTTGCCCTCCATGTAGCAGATCTGAGTACCATCCCCAGCATCTCATATGGTCCCTTAACCTGCCAGAATGATCCCTGGGTGCAGAGCCAGGAGTAAGCCCTGAGTACCATCAGGTATGGCCCCCAAACAAACTTCCTGTTGCCTTTCAGACACCAAGACCTCCACACTGGATCCTGCCCTAAATTCCTTCCTCTGTGCCCCTCTGCAGCCCACAGATTTGTTCTGTGTTTGCAGGTGTTCCTAAGATTTCTCATTCCATGGCAGCCACTGTCTGTCCCCTCTCCTCTCCTGCTCACCCCCACCGCATAGCACAATCTCTTCCACCTCATCCACAAATGCTGCCTGCCCTCTCTGCTTCCTTCCTGTCTTGCTAGAATCAGGGACTCCAGGGTGCCCACAGTAGACAGAGGTGAAGTAGAAGCTGTAATGTGGTAGATACTTATTATGTGGGAGTTTCTCTCCTTTTGGGGATGGAGGGTTGCACATTCAGTGGTGCCGAGGAGCTACTCCCAGTTCGGGGCATGGGAGTCTCTCCTGGTGATACTTGGGGACCATGCAGTGCTGGGGATCGAACCCCAGACTTCTCCATGCAAAGTTTGCACTCAGACTCTTAAACTCTCTGCATACCTCCTTTTTTTTTTTTTAGTTTCTCCTCTTTTAACTGCTCGTATTTCTCACATTTCCCCCTCTATGTTACTCTGTGTGTTGGGAGGAAAATGCAAAGCTCTGAGGAGAAGCTTCCTTTCCTCATCATCGCTACTTAACTTTAACTGTTCCAGCCTTCAATTTTTTTCCCCTTCCCTTGAGTTTCTCGGTAACTCCCTTGAACACCAACGAAGAACCTCCCAGTCTAGATGGTTTCTACCCTTTAAGTCTTCGTTTTTTCTTTAGCTCATCTATATAGGAACCTCACACCAAAACATACGGGCTGAGTGTGTGGAAATTATCCTCCTGTTTTAGAATGGCTTCTTTCAGAAACCCTTTTGGAAGAGGTTCCAGGGATGACTGGAGGTCCTGGAACGTGCGTGCAGACATGAACAGAACAAGGGAATCAGAGCTGTGTCCACTGTGAGCATCTTGTCAAAGTGATAGTTGGGCCCCAGCTCCGAGGGTCTCTGGTGGGCAGTGCCAACCGTGCCTCAGAGCTGTGCAATCTGCTCATATTTGCAGCCTTTGAACTGTCACGAGTTGGCGTGTATCTGAGGGGAGTGAATTCCCCAGTGCTTCTGTTCTATTCTAGGCCAAGGCCAACTCCTGCAGCCAGAGAAGCATGAGTCAGGCAATGAGAAGTCGTGTTGTGGGCGGAACAGAGTCCCAGGGATGCTAGCAGGTGGCATGAAGGGGTGCCCCGTGCCTACCCACTCACAGCACTGTGGCATGCTCCAGTTCCTCTCCTTGGTCCTTACATTCCACAGTAATCTGGTATATCACTCCATTGTATCCTCTTGACCAGGGAAGTTGGCATTTTCTCAATTTTACCCAAGAAGAAACTGAGTGATTAAGTGGGGCTAGAGGGATAGTGCAGTGGGTAAGGCGCTTGCCTTGGATATAGCCCAACTGGGTTTGATCCCCTACACCCCATAATGTCCCGCAAGCACTGTCGGGAATGATTCCAGAGTACAGAGACAGGAGTAAACCCTGAGCATCACAGAGTGTGACCCCCCCTCAAAAAAAAATTAAATAAATAAAACAAATGAAAAAAGAAAGATCAAGTAACTTCACAAACATTATCTAACTTGTAAATTCTGGGACTCAGATTTAATGACTCTAAAATCCTGGGGCTGGAGTGATAGCCCAGTGGGTAGGGTGTTTGCCTTGCAAGCGGCTGACGTGGGTTCGATCCCCAGCATCCCATATGGTCCCCTGAGCACCGCCCAGGAGTCATTCCTGAGTGCAGAGACAGGAGTAACCCCTGAGCATTGCCAGGTGTGACCCAAAAAGGAAAATAAAAAAAGTAAAACTAAAATCCATGCATTTGGGGAGGGTGGGCTGGGGGAGTTGGTAAGAAAGAAAGATAGTATTATGGGTGAAGCTCTTACTTTGCATGCACCGGGACTGGGCTTTGATCCCCGGTACCCTATCTGGGTCCTCTGAGCATCACCAGGAATGATAGGATGAATGAGGGCTTTTAATGTCCACCGCTCCCAAGATTATCCATAATGCCCCAGCACAGCACTGGATACCCAGGTGGCATTCTGTGTGGGTTTCCCTCTCCTCACTGCTGTAGTGAAAATCTCAGCCAGGGGCCTGGGGTGTAGCTCAGCGGCAGAGCACATGCCTTCCATGTGTGAGGTCCTGGGTGCCATCAACAGCATCACACCTTTTCCCTTGACTGTCCTCACAATAAAAGCTGTCCCTGACATTGGCTGGCAGGTGCAAAGGGCAAGCAGGTCCTTCTCCAGAGCACTGTGCAACCTCTTGTTCTCCATTTTGTTTTTTTCTCTTGGTTTCTATTCTTCTCCTACTCCAGAAACTCTTTTCCCCTGTGGTTCAGGCCCTGCTCCCTGCTGGCCTACAAGAAGCCAGCTAACATGTCTGTAATCATTTCAATTCAAATCTGTCAGCGACACAATTTTTAGGAGCTGCCAAGCCTTCATAAAAATTAAAAAAAAAAAACCCAAAAGCCACTTATTTCCCCCTGGAAAAATATAAGCAATGCAAAATCAGGGAAGTTATACAAGTAAGGGTGAAAAGTTGATCCAGGCTCCCAACACTGCCCTTCCCCTTGGGCCAGGCCTTGGCACTTTCTCAGGTTCTCAACTTGGGATTTATTTAGTGCTCAGCCAGAGCGAGACGTTGCTTGGAACCTTGAGCTGTTGGTGTGAGGGCCTCTCAAATTCTCAGGACAGGTTTCAAGATAATGTTCTATCAAGGTACCTTCTAGCCTAAAGGATGTCTTTGCAATATTGTCCAGTAAGCTTCTGGGGGACTCAATTTGCCTTCATTCTTTATGAAGTGATGGATATTGAAGTGCACAGCATCAGAGGTCTCATGAGACACCCACGGTCATCGCCCTTCTCCCGTTGGCAATTAGGCCTCTCTCTAAAGAATGGAGTTCAGCAATTGGTACCATGTTGCATCAGACACCCTAGTGAGAAAGTAAAGGCCAGGCATTTGGCAACCACAGAAATCTTGGTTTGTACCGTATTCCAGAAACTTTTTTGTTTTTGGCTCACACCCAGTGATGCACAGGGGTTACTCCTGGCTCTGCACTCAGGAATTACCCTTGACGGTGCTCAAGGGACCATATGGGATGCTGGGAATTGAACCCGAGTCGGCCGCGGTCAAGGCAAAGGCCCTACCCGCTGTGCTATTGCTCCTGCCCCCTCTACCTGGGTGTGTAGGATGGCTCTTAGACTTTATGAGCAAATGCGGGAGACCTGTGACCTCCCTCTGGTACTTACAAACTTAGAATGAGCTACTGCCCGGGAATTGCTCATAGTGTGAAAAGCATACCTTTTATTAGGATTGAAAAGAGGCACCTGCTCAAAGCAACTCTAGGCTCTTTTGCTGGGAGGAAAGGTGAGATTTACAGACTCAGGGTGAAGAAACTGAATCCCCCCTAGGAGAGTGGGGAGTAGGGTGTCCTTTAGGATTCCAGGAGTTAACTTACAGACGCAGTCATTGTAATAACAAAAGTTTTGAAACAAGAATAACCTTCGAAGTGGACCTAGTAGCAGAAGAGAATGAGAGGCTGGGAAAGTACAAACAAGATCCAATTTCAGATGGAGTGTTAGTTTCTTTTTATCAAGTTACTTTTACCTAGCATAAATGACCTCATTGAATCTCTTCGTATCTCCTTTAATGGATCTAATCATTCCCTTCATGGGACCTTCTTGCACTATGAATTAAATAAACGATCATGGCCATTTAAAACGGAGATGTAACTGAAGCATAACGTATTATTTTTATGTGTGTGGTGTGATTTAATAGGTGTGTACATTGCAAAGAGATGTCTGTACTGCATAAAGTTGGAGTATCCATCCTTACACGCATTTATGAATTTATTCTTGGTGATGACAACTTTTAAGATTTATTCTCTTAGCGACTTCCAAATATGCAATGTATTATGATTAACTATCATCATCATGTAGTACATTACACCCCCAGATCTTTATTCTACTTTGCTGTGTGGGTACATATCCACCAAATGGTTCTCATGGGGATCTGGAATCACTTGTAATTTTTTTTTATCAACTGGGCCAGTGGTTTAAAGCAAAAACCTGAGGATGTGGTGCCACTTAGACCCTGCAGTACTGATTTTTATTATTTTGGGTGACCCTGGAAGTTCTTTGGGGCTTCCAGGGCTATACCCAGAGATGCCAGGGAGACATGTGGTACCAGGGATCAAACTGGAAGCGGTTACCAATAAAGCAGACCCATTTACTATATTCTTTAGTCCTAAAACTTTTTTGTCTTGTAACTGGATCTTTCTACCTTTTGACCAGCTTAACCCACTCTACTCCTCCCCTAACCCTGCCTCTGACAATCACCAAACTTTTCTGGTTTTTGTTGTCCGTGCCCCACTACATTCTATCTGTAAGTGAGATGATGACTCATTTCTCTATTGCCATCTAAACAACATCATGATAAGGGTCCAGATTGCTAAGTACTTTCCCCAAGAATAAAGAACAACTTGCTGGGGGTAGCTGAACTCAGAGTGAGGCTCTTGACTGCAGCATTTCCTTTAATTCCTTGGAAAGGTTGAGACTAGAGAATAGGGAGGAGAAGGAAGGAAAGAGAAGGGGAGGGGACACGTCAGGGGGCCCAGGTCCAAAGGTGATGATGAGGAATTATGGAGCCAAATATCCAAACCACACAGACATCAACGCTGAAGTCAAGAGACCCAAATTTTAACAACTGAACAAGGTCCCTGTCAAGAGGGCTGGCTGGGGGAGGGTAGGATGGGGGATAGGGGAAGGATCATGATCACCATCATCCTGTTGTTCATCGATTGCCTCAGGCAGGCACCAGTAATGTCTCCTTCATCCTAGCCTTGAGATTTTAAAAAGTGTCATATTCAAGGCTCTTTCAGGGTTAGGAGAATGAGACCCATCATTGTTACTAGTATTTGGCATACTGGGTATGCCATGGGGAGTTTGCCAGACTCTGCCATGTGGGCAGGTTACATTCGGTAGCCTGCCAGGTTGTCCAAAATAAGAATGAGATAGTAAGATGTCGTGCGGCCGCAAATGCGGCCCCGAGCTTCCAGGTAGCTGGGTTTTATAGTCTCTGGGTCTTGGCCGTTGATGGGATTACACAGGCAGGGGGCCAGTTGGTGGGTGTGACCCCTGCCTACTGGAAGAAGGAGGATCTGGGTGGAGGATGCTCAGCCCCGATCCGAGCAGGCTTGGAGATCTCCATCCCGGGACCCACATGCTTTTGTTCCTCTGCTGGTACCTTCATGCGTGTGGAGAGTGGTCTCAGAGTGGTTGTGGCTGGTTCTGGAGGTCTTCGGCTGCCAGAGTCTGCTCGGGGCGGGGAGGGAAACTCAACCCGCCCCCTCCAAAGGGCTCTGGTGAGGAAGGCCAGGCGCGGGGGCAGGAGAAGGGGAGGGTCCAGGTCAGGGGGCCCAGGGGAAGGAACCTGGGAAATTGATAGAGGGAAGATGATACTGGTGGTGCTATCAGAGCTGGTGCTTCAATTAATTTTAAAAAATGGAAGAAAGAAAGAAAGATCGGGAGACTGATTTGACTGTTTTTTTTTTTTTTACAAGGAAATAAGTCAGGCTCATCACAATAATGAAGATGCCTTGGAGAAGCACAAGGTCCCTAGAGTCGTAACCAGAGAAAGTTCCGCAAAGTTCCCCCTGGGGCTTTCTCTGGGTAGATTACAGATTCTGGGAAACTCGGGACCTCCCAAGAAGTGTCTGACTGCACCTGGCCCAGCCAAACTACTTACCCAATCAATCCCCAGAAGAAAAAGTGAAGAGAAACCCAAGAATAGACAATTTATTGCCTGGTGGCCAAGGAAGGTCTCACACTGAAACAATTAAAAATAGACTAAACAATGCAAAAAACTTGTCTTTGTCTGGCTACCACGTTGGAAATTAAAATAGGGCCTAGGAAGAGGCAGGAGGAGCAAGATGGGAAATCGCTTCCTCCCAATCACTGTCTTCTCTCCAGAGCCTTGTCTGCATAAATTGGAGACATTCTCCAGCCACTGGGGCTGAATTTAGCCTTTCAGTGACCAAAGGCGATGTTCTGAACTGCTACAGAGGGGACATGAAATAATTCACAGGGTCCCGGAATGGTTTGTTCTCCCAGCAGCGAATTCTAGTAACTTATTCGAGCCTAAGGTCTGAGATGGGATGCATCTTGATTGAATGTGTATTTTCTAGTTCCTAGGAAACACTCAGCTCTGATCAATGTTTCTAATCAGTAAGGCAGCCCATTGGCCTGTCAATATCTGTAAACTGGTCATGAGAGCTTGCTTCCATTCTGCTCTCTCCCAGAGAAGACTTAAACTGGCCTGTAGCTATTTTCAGCAGACAGGATCTCATAAAAAATCAGAGATAGGGGAGAGAAGTAAGGGGGAAGAAAGCATGGGTGGGAAGACAGGTATAGAGAGGAGAGAGAAGGAGGGAGAGTGAAAAGTTAGACTTCCCTTTGGGGACCTCAAAAACAGTAAAACAGTGAGCCTGAAGGTTCGACTCTCATCTTCAGTGCTCAGAGATGCTCTCTTCACTGAGAGTTAACGATCAACTTTCTCCCAGCGCTGATGGCTGCATTATTTTCTGTTCCAACGTAGGCAATACATAACTGAGAAAGGCCCTAAGAGCTTGTTCTCTTCTCTGATGTCTTTGAAATCCCTATCTGTTAATTTAATGTCTGACTCGAAGTTTCCATTCCGGGGAATCCTTTGTGGACAGATCTTATCGAATTTTTGTTTTGATAAGCAAGCTTTCTTATGCTTCATATAAAATGCTGAAAAGGACTACAGCAATCAATTGTTTAAAGTTTATAAAACACAATTTAAGAAAAAGAGTCACCTATCATCTTACCACCCAGAGGTAAATAGATATGAATATCTTGTGTATGTTCTTCCAATTTTTCAATTTTATTTCTCTTAACTTGATTGTCAGTATGCTCCGTACATTAGGAAAAAAACCCCATCAGTTTCTCCTTTATATGTGTACTCATCTGTCTACCAATCATTTAATCTATAGCCATACCATAGACATTATTTTATTTTTGGTTTTTGAACCCCACCTGGTGGTGCTCAGGGCTTACTCTGGCTCTCAGGTTAGGCAACTGTCCTGGTGGTGCCCAGGGCATTATCTGGGGTGCCAGAGATTAAACCTGAGTCGACCATGCACAAGGCAGGAAACTTACCCACTGCACTATCTCTCCAGGTCCTATATCACAAGTTTAAATGGTGCGTCGTAGGCCACCATATTTAGTTGCAACATTACAGAGCATATTACATCTACTACACTTAACTATAAATATCCAACTCTCACAAAGTGCTGAGCATTCTAAATGCATTGCTCTTTTTATTTTTAATGTTTATTTCGGGGGCCACACCCAGTGTGGCCAGAGACTATTCCTAGCTCTGTAATCCAGACAGTGCCAGGGGTCGAACCCGAGTCTCCTGCATGCAAAACACGTGCTTCACGCCACTGAGCTCTCTCTCCGACTTCCATACTCATTCCATTAAACTAGTGCCGCGTCCGGTGCTGCGGGGCCAAGTCAGGGGAAGGCCGTCAGGGTGAAAGCAACACTCGAGACACACAGGACTCCGTCATGCAGGAGATGGTGAAGGATCTCTGTTTATTGTTTCATACCACACTATTTATCCCCCCTCCAAGTCAGGCAGGAAAGGGGAAGGGGCAAGCAGGGGCGTGGGATGAGTCACGTACTGTCAGTCGGCTGATAGCCCCCGGCCCTCGTAACCTTTACATGTGTCTCAATGTAGTGGCTGCCACATGAGTTTTAGACATAACCATAGAGGACATGCTAAACTGAGGGATGCTCTAGATAAACACTTACAAGCTGGGATATTTCCCAAAACTGAGGCCGTGCTGTTGATACCCCATAATATGAGTGTGGGGGAGGCAGCAGATCAGGCATCCATTTTGTGCCAGGGGGCAACACTGTAGAATCCTAGGTGACTGGTTTAATGATTACTCTCCTTGACATTTCACAGATAAGGAAACTGGAGTCAAAAGGATATAAATCACTTATCTAGGATGATAAAACTAATAAGTTTAAAGCTGGACTTTGAACCTCAGCTAGATTGCATTCAGGTTTTTAATAGCCATTATAGCTTTTGAGCACCTAATAATCAGAAGTTTCTTCAAGTGTCTATTACTTAACTCTGCAGTTAGCAATAACTGTGTCAGAATCTTATCAAATAGCTTCAAAACAGGGCAGTCAGATATGCCTAGTTAGAGTGTTCCTTGATCTCACCACCATCACTCCTGCCGTCACCACCACCATCGCCATCAAGACAACCTCTGTCACCACCACATCCTCCTTACTTAACTGACCAGTGGAGATCTCTTGGCTCTCCCTTAGCCCCAGGTTATCAACTCATTGAAGTCAGAAAAACACACAACTTTATTCAATAATCTTCATAACTCCAGCACCCAGTATAGTTGCTGGCCTTTGGTTAACAAGCAACAATTTTTTGAATGAATAAAAGAATGAAGAAGTTGGTTGACTGGTAGTGATCAAGGACGCTATTTCATGTGAAGAGATTGGTTAACACTTGTTTAAGTAGATTTGTGGTACATGTAATCTGTTTTTTTCCTTATAGACTTGGCTCTCTAACAATAAAACAAAACAAATCTTCAACTTTGCACACTGGGTATCTCTTAACTCCGTGTGAGAGTCGTGGCAGGCATGCCTGCTGCCTCTTACATCTCTAAAGAGAGGTGTGGATTTGGTTAATCCTTATCCACTTTTCACCAATCCTTGGTTCTCCACCCCATTGTGACAACGCTCCCTTCTGGAGGAAGTGATATGAGTTACCTGTCACAGTCTGGTGGTGGAGACTACAGCAACTGTCACTTCAGTTGTTTCTTCAGACATACTGGGCCAGACATTAATGCCATCGCTCACTCATACAACTTGTGCCAGAAGAGAATACATGTAAGTTTTGTTTGTTTGCTTGTTTTCTTTCGGGTTCACACCCAGTGATGCACATGAGTTACTCCTGGCTCTGTACTCAGGAATTACTCCTAGTGGTACTCAGGGGATCATATGGGATGCTGGGAATAGAACCCAGGTCAGCCACGTGCAAGGCAAATGCCCTCCCCACTGTGCTGTCACTCCAGCCCCAAATACATGTAAGTTTTCATGAACCATTTGTTCTAATGCATGTTGATTTGTTTTTTCTTCTTTTTCTATCTCTCCTCCTACAACGCCCACTAGGGACCACAGACAGCAGGGCTATCGGAAAGGCCTTGGCACATGTGGACAGCACTGGGTTTGAATTAGCCAGCTCATGCTTCTTCAAGTAGGCACTGTCCTCCAGAGAGCTGTCCTGTGGGTGCCAGCATGGTTGTGTACTGAGCTGCACACAGTTGACAGTCCAAGGAAAGAACTCAACGGCTGAGTGCATGCTTTGCATGTGAGAGACACAGTTTCTATCCCTGGCACCTCATGTTTCCCTAAGGACTGCCCACAGTAGCCCTGAGAAAGAGCTGGCAGTAGTCCCTGAGCATCACTAGGTGTGGCCCCCAAATCAAAAAATGCTAACAATGGGGTCTTTTGGTGTTTTGGGTGTGAGAGATGAAGATTTCTTTTTCACTATTGACGACCCAAGTCATTCAATACTAACGGTACACTGTAACTCTCCTCCTTTCTAAAAATTCTTCAGTGTCTCACTTTTGACTTTGTAAAATTTACAAGAAGAGCCAAACTCAGGTCCCAAAGCAGAACGGATTCTCTGGGTAGAAAACTGGCTGAGTTTGTTGAAAGTGCAGGAAATGTAACAGTAGACAAATGACTGAAGCACAAAGCAACTAATACTCGCTTCATTTTCATAGTCCCACTGGGGAAGTAGAGTGTGGGTGGAAGAGATCTGAGTTTGCTGGGGTGGGGTTGAAAAGAAATTTGGGGTACTTTTCCATGGGTCATAAAACAGAAGGTTTTTTTTTATAGGCAGGAAATTGTCAAGAGCTCTACTTTATCTTCCTTCCTAATTACAAATTAAGAGAACTAGCTTTATAACATCACCAAACCCCCCTAGTGAATGGGAAATTAGCAAGTGTTGGTCTTCCAAAGTGAGTCAGAGAAGAGTAGCATCTATGGGAAGACAGACTCTGTGCTAAGTGCTTCACCTAAACAGACTTACAGAAACCTGACACCTGTCTGTATCAAACAAAAAAAGGAAAGAAAAGTTACTTGCATCCTTGTTAATACACAAAAAACAAGACTCAGAGAGAATAATAAATGACTCATTTACATGTCACATAATTATTAACTAGTGGACAGGAAATAAACCTAAGACCCGTTCCTCAGAATTCTCATCTCTAACCACTAAATCCCACGCACCAACTTCCGTTGTCAGCAGATGCATTTGACAAGAGAACACTGATTTTTCTTCCTTCCTTCCTTCCTTCCTTCCTTCCTTCCTTCCTTCCTTCCTTCCTTCCTTCCTTTCTTCCATTATACCTGGCAATGCTCAGGTTACTCCTGGCTCTGCACTCAGGAATTACTCCTGATGATGCTCGGAGGACCATATAGGATGCCAGGGGTTTGACCCTGGGTCAGCCATGTGCAAGGCAAACACCTTACCCACTGTATTATCACTCCGGCCCCAAGAACAATTTCAATGGAAACTTTCAAGGCCATGGGGTCTGAAGCCATAATACAATGGGTAGGGCACTTAGTTTGCATGTGGCTGATCTGGGTTCCATTCCTAGCACCCCGTATGGTCCCCTGAACTCTCAAGAGTGATCCTTGAGAACAGAGCCAGTAGTAAGCACTAAAAACTGCCCTATGTGACCCCCAAACAAAAAAATACAAGCGAAAGATTTCCAATGCCAGCGTTAGATGTATTATTTGTATGCAGCACTAAAATCAGTATAATTGGGTGACAGGAGGGATACTGGGAACATTGGTGGTGGAGAATGGGAACTGGTGGAGGGATGGGTACTCAACCATTGTGTGATTGAAATGTAATCACAAAAGTGTGTAAGTCTGTAATTGTATCTCACAATGTTTTACTAAAAAAAATTTTAAAAATTAAAGAAAAAATTGTAAACATTTCTCATGAAAAAAATCAGTATAATTTACTTATTCTAAATGCTCTGAGAACTATTATCTGCTTTTTGGGGCAAAGTTAAGCCAGTGCAACCACAGTACTACTACTGATTGAGCTGCATCTCCAAATGCTTTATTTAATTTAATTCTCACAACTCTTTCAGATAGGTGTTATCCCTATTAGGCAGAGAATTGAGGTGTAAAGAAGTTAAGTATTTGTCAAATACCAAGTGTTGTAAACACTGTTAAAATGGGTAGTGGAGTCAAGATTTGAACTCAGTTTGGTCTGACACCAAAATCAATGCTTTATAAAAAAAGTGAAAGGTATAGAAATGGAAGGTTATGAATATGTTAAGAAAGTAGGGAAATAGAAAAAGATGATGCACAGAAAGGTAAAACATTTAAATTATACTTCTTAAAGATTTCCTTCTGCATACTTTTCAAAATAGGTCAGATACTTTTTTTATTTAATATATCCTCATTTGTCATTTTTTTTTTTAAGTTCCTCATGAACAGACCAAACATTCTGTCATTCTAGAACACAGTGTACCCATTTCGTGCCTTCTGTAATTCACCAATCGTAGAATCCAGGACTCTTTCCAACTAGCTAATTTTCTCCTCCTTTTATAGTCTTCTGAGACTAAACTTAGTGCTTAATGAGATGAATGTGCTGTTTAGGCAGGTGGTCCAAGGGAAAGTTAACACACATTTCATGTAAATGGAGATGGTCCTGGAAACCAGAAGATTGAATTAAATGACCCTTAAGTTCCATTAGAAAGGAATTTGTGGCAACAATAAGATGTCTGGGCCATAAACAACATTCTATAGCCTCTATAATGAAGATCTCCAGCACTTTGTACTTGGCCCAGTTATTGCAAAGCAATTCAAGTCAGCTTCGCCTTTGGGACCCTGAGTCAGGAGATCCACTTTAAACTTCACCTGCCCCCTTGTGGAAATGGGAGGCAATAAAAAATATGGCCCTTGACTAATCTCCTGGAGTAATAAGATGATCTAGGCCAACATTTACTGATCGCTTGCCACATGCTATGCATTATGAACAACTTTTAAATGTTTTCTCATGTGATTATCAAATTAAATTTATGAGGTAGGAAGTATTGTTCCCAGTTAAGCAACATGTGAGTTGGTCAGGTAAAGTAGCGGTATAGTAACACTATAGCCTACATTTTCAGGGCCTAAGTACTCAATCAAGGCATTGCCTGCCGTTACATGCTGTATGGCATTTGCATAATTAAATATGGCTTGTTGTTCACTGGGAGGATCATTATCAATAACCCTTCATCTGGAAGAGGCCATGATTCCATCAAAATAAACGTTACCTTCCTGTTTTGTCTTGTGTTTGAATGTTTGTTGTTGTTGGGGTAACGTGGTTCATTAAGAGTGTAGGTATTTGCGTGTTTCAGGGATATAGGATTATGACATCACAGCAACCATCAAAGTGCCAAATTCCTCCATCACAGTCCTCAGACCCCTTCAACCCAACCTTCACCCTCAAGTCTCTTGGTTCCTCAGTTCTGTGGTCAGTCTAAGGGCTTATTCCCACCGGACAGTGCCTTGTCTCCTGTTTCATTTCTCTGTATGCTACATGTGGGTGAGATCATCTGGTATTTGATATTTTCTCCTGACTTATATTCTCCTAGTTTGAGTCCGCTCCAGTTCTATTTATTTTGGCTTCAAAGGCAAGATTTCTTTTATTCTTATAGCTGAGTAATATTTCATTGTGAGTATATATTACACTTTTGTGTGTGTGGAGCGGTGTGGCGTGGAGCCTTCCAAACAGTGCTCACCACTGATTCTCAGTCACCTCTGATTCTTAGCCACCTGGCTCAGTAGAGCAGCACAAGGTCTGTGGTGCTAAGGATACCTCGGCCACCCCCCTCCCCCCCCATGATGCTGAGGTCTCTGGAACTGCATCCAACAATGCTCTGGGGTGTGGTACAAGGAATCGAACCTGGGTATATGAGCCCACGCCCTCACTGCTGTACTGTTTCCTGGTGTTACCACCATTTCTTTATCTCCTCAGCTGTTGTTGGGCACTTACACTGATTTTAGGGCTTGGTTATTGTGAATAGTGCTGCATTCGACATGGAATTGCATCTGTCTTTTTGAGGTTAGTGTCTCTATGTTCTCTGATTAGATGTTTAGGAGCGGGATTGCCAGATGGTATGGCAGTTCTACTTCTATTTATTTATTTACATTAAATTTTGTCTGTTTTACTCTTACTTCGTGGTTTGCTGGTTACATCTGGCAATGCTCAGGGGTTACTCCTGGCTCTGCACTCAGGAATCACTCCTGGTGGTGCTCCGGAGACCATATGGAGTATGAGGGATCAAACCCAGGATGGCTGCATGCAAGACTAGTGTCTTACTTGATGAACTTTCCCTTCAGTTCCTGTTTACTTGCAACATTCTATGGTACTTAGGAGCTGTTCCCAGCTCTGTGCTTGGTGGCTAGTCCTGATGGTGCTTGAACCCAGAGGATGCACACACCCATCTATGATTCCACAAAATAATTCAAGCAGGTAATTCATATGTGAGGACCAGATGGTGCCAGGAAGCATTCAGGTCATTCAAAGCATGTGCTCATCCTATGGAATTGTCTGTTAACCTCTGGAAGTTCAACTTTTAATTTACTGAGAAATATCTGTACTATTTTCCATAGAGGCTGAACTAATGAATATTTTCACCAACAGTAAATGAGGATTCCCTAAATAGACTTTTAACAACTACTAGTTGGTCTAAAACATTTGATACATACATAGGCATAAAAGGTACAAAGATTGGAGGAAGATAGATGTCTATGGTGTTTTTTAAAATCCCTATGTTCCTTAATCTTTATAAGGTTCTCTCTTGTGATTATCACTCCCTTCACATTCTTCCTGTCCCCATACTCAAGCAGATGCCAGCTGACGAGGTCCTGAACTTTTACTTCCCTACTCTGTGACCATTGGCCAGTTAACCTCTGAGTCTCATTTTGTTTGTGTGCAAAATGGGGGAACATTGACACAGATGCCCATCCTTTGTTCCACAAAGTACTTAAAATAAAGAAATGATGTCTTAGGACAGATTAAAAAAAAACCCTCTGAGAATATGTGAGCTCTAAAATATCTAGCACAGTACCTGATACAGAGTAAGCACTGTACATATAAACATACATATAAAAGGTAAATCTCCCCAATCTGTTCAGAAGAGGCAAAAACAAATGATACCATGTAAAGGCACTTGGGCATGTGGAATATTACAAGACAAGGTCAATCAAAGCCCAACAGTTACAAGAATAAGATTTCACTACTTCCTTATCCATGTGGAAGAATAAAAATTGGGGGGTATCACCCAGATTTCAGATTATCTGCAGAAATAATCTCCCCCCCGATTTTGGTTGGAAAAATCTAACTATATAGGGGAGAAATTGAGTCACAGAACAACTAGCTGGTCCCACTCCTTGTCCCATTCTTTCTTCTTAAATCCCCTATGTACATGGCTGACCCAGGTTCGATTCCTCTGACCCTCTCGGAGAGCCTGGTAAACTACCTAGAGTATCCGCCCGCACCGCAGAGGCTGGCAAACTCCCTGTCGCATTTTCGATATGCCAAAAACAGTAACAACAAGTCTCACAATGGAGACATTACTGGTGCCTGCTTGAGCAAATCGATGAACAACAGGAAGACAGTGACAGTGACAAGAATATATATTAAATACATATATATGTTTGCAAGAAAAAAAAAGAAAAATCCAGGCTTTTCCTAGTTTTGTGTTCTCCCATCTTACTCTCTTAGTAATTGGAAATAAACATGACTTCTGTGCCTTAGGAGGAAACTTCAAAAAAGTGCCACATCAAAGAAACACAAGGGGTAAGGAGCCAGATAAAGATAAGCTTTCAGGTCAAAGAGATAGTGCAGAAATTAAGGCACTTGACTTACATACTGGCTGATCCCTTTGGATCCTGGAACTGCATGAGAGTCCCGGCAGCACTGGCAGGACTTATCCCTGAGCACAGAGCCAGGTGTCAGCCCTGATCACGGCTGGGTAAGGACTCGAACTTCAACAATCAAAATCAAATACACTTCCTTCAGGGAATATTTTTTTTGCTTCCTAAAAATTAAAATTTATATACTGGAATGTGATATGAGGCAATAAGATACATGACAAAATCAATGGGACAGATGTCACTTAGCAAAGTAACATGAAATCAAAAGCAGAAGTTACGGAGAGTCTATAGAGCACAAGTCAGTTAATAAAGAGGAAAATGAAATGATCAAATTAAAGCAGGAGGAATGTGAATGCATGAGTTGGGACTCTGGTGCCTGGAAGAATGGGCAGGGAAAGCGCGTGGGTGCTAGAAAGTTGTTGTCAAAGTTTTAGTGTCAACGGGGGAGTGTAATTTCAAAGCGCTTATTGTTTGAAGGCAATATAAAGGGAAATAGTGAATGGGATAAAAAGGACAAAAAATGCAAAGAAGTAAGGGACTAAAGTATGTAGAAGAACTCTCGTGTAACAAGAGCTTGCTATTTGGAGAATGTGGTCAAGATTAACATAATACTATTTTAGTTGTGCAGTTTGATAGTAAATTATGGGAAACCTGTATACCTATGAACTTGTTCCTTCTCCAGAAGTCCCAATACCCTGACAAACTTTTCCAAAATACTTCTCTTCATGGTAATGGGTAGCTTGGAGAAAGTACCTTGTGCATGGGAAGATTTCTAAACTTCACTGCAAGACTGCACACAGTTTGATGTATTGGTTTCTTTCTCAGCAACTGCAAAGTTTTCTGTTCTATCCATCCTTTCCATTTGATAAAATTGTTACAATATTGAGTTGAAGGGGCTAAGACATTTGTTTTGGATGCAGTCAACCTTAGTTTGACTTTTGGCATTGCATTATGGTCCCCTGGTACATCCCAGAGTGATCCCTGAACACAACGGAAGGAAACTCAAGCAACCCTAAGCCCCAAAATTTGCAATATTGTTTCCAGAACTAAAACTGCCCTGGTAAGTATGTTTCTTTCATGACTCTCTTACTTCTAAATTATTCCATAATGACAGATCATGTTATTTATAATTAAAACACACATTTGTCCTTGTTCCTGACAAGAGTCCCTGAGAACTTCCTATACAGAGGAATAAAAGCACTTCTTGTTATGTGACTGGGGCTATAGTTTGCAAAACTACTTACGGAATTGTTTGCTAACTCTGTAAGTAGAAGGTTGGAATATACAACCCCATCCCTGGACTTCTTAGGAAGAGAGAGGCATGAGGGGCTGAATCCTGAGTTAAATAGCCAATGACTAGGATCTAATCAAATAATTACGCCTATAGAATGAAGTCTAACAAAGCATAAGACAGGGTTTGGAGAATATCTGGGTTGGTGAGCACATGGGAATTTGGGAAGAGTAATGCACTTTTTCTCACATACCTTGTATCATACCTATAATTCTGAACAATCTTTTCTTCATAATAAAGATAAATGATAAAGAGGAATAAAGAGGTAATCCATAAATAAAGTCTCTGTGATATTTATAAGAAGCTCTGGCAAAATAATAGAACCCAAAGAGACTTTGGAACTCTGATTTCTAGCTAACAATCTGAACTTGCTAGAAGATTCTGAAGCAGGGCTGGGAAGGCAGTCTTGTGGTTCTGAGCCCTTAACTTGAGGGAGTGGACACTGTCTTCAGACAGGAAGTTCCAAATTGCAGTGCCATAGCAATAGAACAGTGGATCAAGCATTTGCCTTGCACACACAGTCAACCCCGGTTCAATCCTGGGCACTCCAGGTTTCCCCCAAGTACTCCAGAAGCCACCCCTGAGCACAGGAGCCTGGAGTAAGCCAGATATGGCCCCCCAACAAACAAAAAAGTCTATAATTGAGTTGTAGAATATCCTGCTGGTATCTGAGATGGTTTGTAATTGATAATAAAAGAATTGTGTAGCGAAGGTGACTTTCATAGCTTGGCTTTGCCTATCACCGTGTCAGCTAATAGCTCTGTGACTGCAAGTGTGCGTTCCTCCCAATCTGGAGAGCCTCTCCTCCTTGTCTTTACGGGTGCAGTCTGTGACTGTCTGTGGACTTCTTGATCCTTCTTCCGGGCATCTGTCTTCTGTTTATCCAAGGTCATTCCCCTGAGTGTCTCTGATACATTCCATGTTGTGTTTATTTGCTCACATATTTTCCCTAAACAGATTCTGAGTCTTTCGGTGGAGGGCAGAGAGACAGTACAAGTGTTAAGGCACTTGTCTTGCACATAACGACCCCAGTTCATCCCCCAGCAATGTACATGGTCCCCTGAGTCCCAGCAGAAGAGCGCTCTGAGCACTGGGCTAGGTATAAGCCCTAAGCACAACTAGGTATAACCCAAAAACAGACAAAAAGGCTTTTTGGCTAAAGAAAATGAGTTTTAGACATATATATACATATATATTATGCAATATTCATCTAGCACAGGTCTTGATATGTGGTAGGCAAACAGCTTAAAGAATGATTATTTTGATGTAGTCTGACAATAATAATAATAACCTGGATCGAGCATTTATTAGGTCCAGGTACAAGGTTCAGTGCTTCATGGGAATGACCTGACTTGATCACTAAAAATTCCTGAGATAAAAATAAATAAAAATTTAAAAAAATTCCTGAGATAGATTGCTGCTATTATTATCCCCATTTTGTTAAAAAAGAAAAAAAGACCTAGCAAGTTTAATGATGGTAGGGCAAGAAGGGAGACCAGGGGCTCAAGTAATAGCACAGCGGGTCGGGTATTTGTCTTGCATGCGGCCAACCCGGGTTGAATTCCCAGCATCCCATATGGTTCCCCGAGAACCACCAGGAGTAATTTCTGAGTGTTAGAGCCAGGAGTAACCCCTGTGCATCACTGGGTGTGACTCCAAAAGCAAAAATATAAAAATAAAAATAAAAATAAATAAGTGAGACCAGCTGTGCCCATCTCTACATCCCTGAACTTCATCCCCACGGGCATCCGGTCATGTTGGCAATCCTACAACAAGAAAAAACTACTTTTTAAAAATAATTTTGAAACCAGTGGGATGTGTTGATTACAAACTGTACTATTCCAGTTTAATCATTTCTATTCTAGTCCAGACTAATAACTTCTTCCCCCAAACTAGAGACTTTTAGCACTTATTTTTAATATTACTTAAGATATGTCACATTAGTTTCCTTCTAAAATAACAGGAGGGTTTTTTTTTAATGTTTAGTTTTAGAAACTTATTTCAGAGGAAGAGGAAATCTTAGAGACTAATTCTAAATAGCCATTCTAGGAAAGTAGTACTTAGCATGAAATGACCACAATTAATGTTTGCCATTTAGACAGGAAATGGTTAGATTAATTGTTCAGCAGATGTTTTTGAAGGCTGCAGCAACTTATTATGCATTGCCACTCTTATGTCTTGGTCACAGCAAAAACAAGCGGGCCAGAATTGCTTATATCTTCATTTTTTTCTCCTTTCTTAAAGATGAATGTGATTCAGAAGGTAGTGAATAAACTAAAATAGCAACAGCTTTTACAGTAAGAAAGGCAATTTAAGCTACCATTAGTCGTTGGTACCAGGTACAAAATAGTATTGGTAGATGTTAAAAACAAAGAGATAAATTACTTTTAAGTAAGGCAACAATTTTCATTATTTGCATTTATTGGATTTGTGCTTGCTTTCTTGTTGTTTTAGTGGGGGAACTAAAGTCAGGGTCTCATATATATATTATATACATATATATGATATGTATATATACACACACATATATATCATGTTAATTTACTGAGCTGCAGTGAATGTTTAAAAACAGTATAAACATGTTTGCTTCCTGGGCTGCAGAGATAAAGATAGTAACAGCGGGTAGGGCATTTGCCTTGCATGCAGTCAACCCAAGTTCAATCCTGACACCCATATGGTCCCCTGAGTACTACCAGGCGTGTTCCCTGAATGCAGAGCCAGGAGGAAGCCCTAAGCACCACTTACAAAATCAAACAAATAAAAATTTTACTTTCTAAGCAGAAATATACTTTGGATAGCATCAACCAATATTTTACCTTTTAAAAATTTTATTTGTAAACTACTATATTAAAATGAGATGCTCCCAAAGAATAACTTTTTATTGTTGTAATGGGACAGTTAAATTTTCTGTTAGGAAAGAAAGTTGCTGTGTATGCTCGATTGTGCTTTTCAGTTCAGTTAGAAAGAAGGAAGTGGAACTTAGAAAGGCTCATGGCGGTGAGCTCTGGAGTTCTGTCCTCGACTCAATCATCTCCTCCACAGATCTTTAAGAGTGTGACCTTGTAGTCTCCAGAAGTATCTGACTGCAAAGAATAGGACAGAGAAGACACATGAGACAAAAAGCAATGACAGAAACATAAATTAATCAGATTTCGCAACACTGGCAGATTCACAGGGTGGGAACTTGTGACCTCTCCCATTTAGTTAAGCATACATGTAATTTCAACATCTGTTCATCTCTGAATGAAATTGTGTTCCACCCTAGCATCTTCCTTTAAGTAAATACATGTTTAAATCTTCACAATATGTTGTAGTCAAAAGTCAATCTTAGTTAAAATACAACATTGCATCAAGCACATCATGTCATCTAATATTGCATCGAGTACATTATATCATCTATTATAGTTAAAATTAATAACTATGACTAATATTTATCAACATTTGCTATTTTAAGGGTTCAATGCATATTCACTGCTTTAACCCTTAAAAAACTTTTTTTAAATTTTTATTTTTATTAGTGGAACACCATGAGGTACAGTTGTAGATTTACAAATTTTTGTGCTTAGGTTTCGATTATACAATGATCAAGTACCCATCCCTCCACCAGTGCCCATTTTCCACCACCACTGATCCCAGTATCCCTCCCACACCCATCCTCCATCCCACCCTGCCTCTGTGGCAGGGCATTCCCTTTTGTTCTCTCTCTCCTTTTGGGTGTTGTAGATTACAACAACTTTTATACTCTTACAAAACTGTAATAGGTATCATAAGTTATTTTCACTTAACAAATACGTCAAATGAGAAAAACAGAAATTAGAAATCTGACCCAAATTTTTTGAAGAAAAGTGACAGAATTCAAACCCTGGGAACCCAACTTCTTAACACTACACTGCACTGCTTGACTCAGGAGGCTGAAATGAACCATATTCCCAAAGAGTACTAGCCTCAAATAATAAGTTCCTTTCCTCTACGAATAGTCTCGATTTACTTGGTTTGAGCAGATAACCATCTGAAGTTATGACTTGCTACTATTCAAAATAGTTCAATACAAGTAACCTTTCACTTTTGACAGAGAGGTCCTAAAATCTTACATTATTCTTCTATCAGGCAAATGAAATAATGAGCACTTCTTGTGAATATAAGCATCACATCTGGGGTATCTAGAGTTAATGGTAATACAAAGGAAGCAATGAAGAAAGGCGATTTGCCGACAAGGTTGAATACTACTTTCAAAAGAAGACAAACAGGCACTGATGTACGTTCTTATGTTTCATGAAGATTTTAGCTCTTTCCCTATTGTTTTCATTAACTTGTGTTCTGCCATATCTACCAGTCTCCCTCTCTCTTTTCTCTGTCTCTGCTTCTCTCACGCACAGCTGAAAAGCTGAAAGTGCTCTAACTTTGTGTTAAAAGAGCTCCCTCTAGCCATCTCTGATCAAAGTGGTAAAGAATTATTAGGACTCCATCAGACAAGTGAGGACATATATCCTAATTACCTAGTACAGAACAATACATAGTGCATTTTGGTGTTATGTCAACATAAAATGATCACACTTCTATATCCTTCCACTTTTTAGTAATATAGTATTGTGGCTGTAGGATATTTTATTATTTAAAAAGTTAATGTCTTTGCAAAACCCTTAAACATAATACCTTCTTACTATGTCTTCCTAATTAGGTTATATTAATTGTTCTCAAGAAACAAACCATATACCTTTTCTTAACAGTTGTTTCTCTCTGGAGAAATCAATGCTTCTCACTTTTCTCAAATTTTATTCCATCTTTTTTTATTTCCATAATTTCATGCAGCGAACTTTCTGACCAGAGATGACAACTGAGACTAAGTGTATCTTTCGTAGTTGCTTTATATCTATTTTTGGTTTTCGGGCAGGACTAAAGTCCTACTCCTATTTCTGTGCTCATGGATCACTCCTAGGGGGGGTTTAGAGGACCATATGGGATATGGGGGATTGAACCTTTCCTGGCCGCATGCAAGACAAATGCCCAATCCACTGTGCTATTGCTCTGGCCCCTCTAGTTGCTTTCAATTATTTCTTTTTCTGAGGCCAGAGAGAGTGTATAGCCGGCAGGATGCTTGCCTTGCATGAGGCCAACACAGGTTTGATCCTTGGCATCCCATATGCCCACCAAAAGTGATACTTATTTATTTTTTTAAAATAAATTTTATTTATTTATTTATTTATTTATTTTCTTTTTGGGTCATACCCGGCGATGCTCAGGAGTTATTCCTGGCTCTGCGCTCAGGAATTACTCCTGGCGGTGCTCAGGGGACCATATGGGATTCTGGGAATGGAACCCGGGTCAGCCATGTACAAGGCAAACGCCCTACCCGCTGTGCTATTGCTCCAGTCCCCAAAAGTGATTCTTGAGTGCAGAGCCAGGAGAAAGTCCTGAGTATTGTAAGGTGTGGCCCCAAAATAAACAAAAAACAACCATTTTTTTAAAAGAAATTTTGTCACTGTGGTATACAATACTGTTAATGATAGAGTTTTGTGCATATAACCTTTCAACACCACACCCTCCACCACAGTGTCTGCTTACCTCCACCATTGTCTCAGGATCCCCCTCCTCAAACTCCCCACCTCCCACCCCCATCTCTCCTCTATGGTAACTTCAGTTTGGCAAATCAGTTCTCAAGTTCCAGTCCTGCTGGCCATCTGTATTTCTGTACTAAGCCTCTTGATGTATCACATATTAGAGAGATCATACTGTATCTTTCCTACTATCTTCACTCAGTGTGATCTTTTCCAGCTTCATATATATGGTGGCACATATATTCCCAACATATTCATCTCTGAGATCCTTGACATGCAACCACAGAAGCTACTCAACGCGTGATGCTTAACCTCAAAGGCAGACTCTAGACCCAGTTCTCTCAGAAATGTTCTCTATCTAACCCCAACTTCTTTTTACTCTCATTTTCTCTCTCTATACCACCTGAACCCTGCAATCTTGGCTTTAATTGCATGTTATTTTATATTATTGTCTTCAAAAAAATTTTTTTATCTGTAATCAACTCAAATCTCTACAGAGATGATGAATTGAGGAGGCTACTGTGTTTTGCCACAAAGAGCTCATGACTGTTATTATTAATTACATAGGTATACTATCAAATAACAAGAATCCAAGTGAGTTTGTTTTCAATCTCTAACTGGCTTTTCAAATGATTCATGAGTCAGGCAGTAACCCATCTAGGAAGTAGAAAGGCGCTACCAGAAGTTGCACAGATTGGAATTGTTTTTAGTCTGAAAGAGGGTAGGACAATGTTACTGGGAAAGGAAAGAATTATTTCAAGAGAAAGGCAAGGGGGTCTTATTATGCACATCACTCCACTAGAGCTGATGAGTAACTTCAAGAATTAATTTAAATTTCCACTTTGAGGAGATTGAAACTATAATTAGATAGGAGCTTGACACGAACAACTTCATTTTGGACTTGTTGTCTCTTCTTTTTTTTTTTTTAAATAGTTCTTATGTCAATCACAGAAATCAACCAAAAATATAATTCGAAACAATTTTTTAATGGATGTTGTACTATCAATAAGAGGTGTGCATTTGTTTTCATCTTTCTTTCTTTCTTTCTTTCTTTCTTTCTTTCTTTCTTTCTTTCTTTTCTCCTCCTCCCCACCATTCATCACCTGAGAAAGATGTTAAGGAGCAGAGATCTGCCTAAATAATAGGGAGAAGGAAGAGGCCAATGAGACAATATAGTGGGTAGGGAGCTTGCTTAGTATGTGACTCTGGTTTGATCCCTGGTATCACATACGGTCCCCTGAGCCTGCCAGGAGTCATCCAAGGGTAAACTCTGTTCACCACCAGGTGTGGTCCCCAAGCTAATAAATGATCATGATAATGATAGCAATGCTATGTAGAAGGAAGAGAAAGAGAGAACCAAAGGCTGGAATGATACAAAACATGGAATTCTGGTTCCTGAATTGCAGAAGGTCAACTATATGGAAGAGCCTGTTCATCAGAGGCGAAAACACAACGAGATTACTGGATTATGAGAGTTGGGTGGTAAAAATGAAGACAGCGGTTTCTTAAGCAATTTGTAATCACAAAGTGAACTCCTCAGGAATGGATTTCTCTTTTCTATCAAGATATACCTAAGTTTAAGTGTTTCCTAATACAATAAGTCTCAATTACCCAGATCACTGGGGGAGGGAGAGCTGAGGGATAATTTAATTTTCGGGTTTGCTGAGGGTGAACCAAAAGCCCTCTTTGTGTCTCAACCTTGTTACTGGCAATCTTTATAATGTATGAGTCTACTTTTCAGCCTTAGTAAGTACAATGCGGTTACCCTTATTGAATCTTCCTCTGTTGATTGAAACTATTGTTATGTGTCAGGATCAATCCAAATTGAATTGACTGTGAGCAATAGATGAAATCTGTGCTAAGCCTCAGGCACAGTCTGAAAGTTGCCATTTTGAGTAAATTCTTCATTTCAACTTAAATATCTCTTTCCACAAAGATTTAGTGTAATAGAAGTTTCATTCTGGCCTTTGGGTTTTGTTTTGTTTTGTTTAATAAGGATTTTAGTAAATGAATGCAATGGACTGAGGTCCACTCGTTATTCATTCCAAAACCATCTTGGAAGCCTGAGACAGCAGTAGAAGCCCAGGCCAGCCTGTATTTGGGTGGCAGAATCAGGAAATGGCTGAGCCAATGGGGTATTCAAGGAGACACAAAAGTCATGGTCTATGCTGTGGTATCCTCATGTCCAGTGGTGTCACCTCCCCCACACCAGCGGGGTCCAGCCTTTTAGGGACTTGCAGAAGATCACTGTCTACGACTGGAATTTGCAGTGAATAAGTGATCACACAGCTCAGCAGGGAGACCCCCACTGTCCTCGGTGCACTGGGAGCAAAGGCGTTCTCCTTCCCACCCAAGATTGTCATTGGGGACCTCGCTCCCAACTTGGGTCTTCAACTTTGCTTTAGATCCATTTAACTCCACCTCTGGTCAAAAACACTCTTCAATGCCAATTTCCTCAGGATACTTCCGTTGAAGGTCGATGGGGCCACCAAGGCATGGAAAGAACTTGGGGTACTGCCTGCACATGTATTCAAAGTCAGCCCTGGACCCAGTTTTGAACCCAGTCAGAGGTTTAACTATTTGTTGAACAACCTTAGGCACTACTGGGACTAAGACTATCTCTCGCTTTCCAGTGACTTTCTGATGTGAGCTGGGGTGCAAAGCCAACTTCAACAGGTGTGGGCAACCCCTTAGTACAACCCTTTTCCCAGTTGCTATAGTCTTTTGGGGGGTGACTTCTTAAAAATGTGTTCCCTTTCCAAAATTTTTCTTTCCACTGTGAAGCAGGAATGTTGTTGAAAAACCACATATACATACTCTTGTAGGTGGCTGTGTGTTTCTGAGGAGTCCTTTTCTCTAGCCGTGGTCCTTAGTCATCTCTCTGTGTTACCAGGTTTGCTGAGGGTTGAACACCTGGCCTTAGTGTTTGCATACTTTAGTTGTGGTGCACCTGGATTACACTTGTGAGGGTGCTGGATCCCAAACAGCTGGGTGGATGACATTTTGCTGGGAGAGCAGTAGAGTGAAGCCCAGGGATCAAACCTGGGGCCTTGGAATTGCAAAGCAGCAACATGGACATGAAGCTGGTCTTGGAACTGTGTGCTCTGTACCAGGAGCACAAATTAGAGTTGCTGTCACTTCCTTTTTCATGAGACAAATTTGTCATTTATTTGGGGTTTCTTATATATAATAGCATATAAGATCTGAGAGTAATAAAAATCAGTTTTATTGTTCAAAACAGAAAGTGTGGAGATAACTTAAGTGGCATAGCACATGCCTGGCATGCACCCAGCCTTGAGATCATTCCCCCATGGTGTCTGTATCCCCCCAAGCATTCCTGGGGATTATTCCTATATTTTTAAAAAAACTAAGAAGAAATGTGAGGCTTGATCTCCGGTACCTCATATGGGCCCCTGAACCCTGCCGGAAGTGAATCCTGACTGCAGAGGCAGGAGTAAACCCTGAGCACTGCTGGGTGTACGCCCCGCCTCCACAATTATAAAAGCAAAATTGGTACATTAAATTTGATGCGAAACAGCAACAACAACATCAGCCATGACAAAGAACTAACAGCAAACTAGAAAAAAATATTAGCAAATTGACAAGTGATTCTACCTTATATGCAAAGAGGTCTTTGATCCTGATCCCCCAAATTGACCCAAATCCAAATAGGAAGTTAAGAAAAACATAAAAAACATACAATACAGAAAAAAATACAAGTGTCTTTTAAAACATTAAACTCTGCTCAGTCTCACATTTACTAGGAAATACACTGAAGTCATACTGAGCTATTATGTCTCACACAGCAATTTGTAAAATACCCAAAGCTTAAAATTACCCTTTATACCAAGGCAATGGAGAACAAGGATTCATTTATTCCTGATGAAGTACAAATGAAGGCCAGTTGGTAGCATTTATGAAAATTACACAACATATTTACATCTGAATAATCCTACCGATTTTTGTTTGGTTGGTTTTGGGCTTTGGGGTTACATCCAACATCCCTCAGTGGTCACTCCTGGCTCTGTGTTTAGGGGTTGCTTCTGGTGGGGTGGGGAACTTGGGACACTATATTGGGCATGAGGGATTGAACTCAGACCTGTTGTGACCTGCAACTGAAGTGCCCTATCCACTAAACTATTTCTCTGGCCCCCAATCCTACCTATTTCTGAGAATCCTACAGGTACCTGTATATCTGATAAAACTAATATGCATATTACAGCTTTGTAACACAATAAGTTAGAATTGTGTTCATGTGGTGAGCACAAGACTACAAACAATGGAAGGCTATAAAATAATTTAAAAGGATCAGAAAGCTTACAATAGACCAAAACAAAAAAGAACCCTAAACTGCAAAACCATGCTTGTTTTATGCATCTTTTTTTATTGCTCCATAAGGCATTAATGAATTTTATTTGCCAACCCAGAAATCTCCTAATATTCATTTATTAAATTAGCCATCTCTCTCTCTTTCTCTTTCACCAATTAAGAGCAAATTGATATGTAGAATTCTGGTGAGTCTTGTTTTTTTTCACTTTTTTAAAAAAAGCTTTATTAGTGAAACACCATGAGGTACAGTTGTAGACTTACAAATTTTTGTGCTTGGGTTTCAGTTATACAATGATCAAATACCCATCCCTCCACCAGTGCCCATTTCCCACCACCACGGATCCCAGTATCCATCCCAGCCCCCCACCCCTCCATCCCACCCTGCCTCTGTGGCAGGGCACTCCCTTTTGTTCTCTCTCTCCTTTTGGGTTGTTTTATGCATCTTTTGAGTAAGACAAAGAGGAAATTTAAAAATACATATTTTTCTTTCCTTCCATTGCTATGAACACTGAAAGAAAAAAAAATATTGCCATATAAACATAGGAAAACAAGTTGCATATGCAACTCACGAAAGAAGAAAAACATGTGGACACTAACCCTAAAAAATACATTAAGTGTCTATTTTTTGCCTGTTATTTTAGAGCTGAAAAATAAGTGGCTAGCTTTAAGGGGCAGTTTATCATTGCTATTTTAAACTTAGAAAACACATTAACACATTCAGAAGAAGAGAGAAACCTAGGTCACATAACTTTCATTTAGGATGATAAGGAAAGGAGACAGGTTAGTGAAAGACAAGAGAACTTCGCTCTTTTTAGGAGACTTACTTCAATTGCTGAATACAGGGAATAGCCATAATTTTTCTTGAACTCTGCTCGAATGTCCAAGAGGTCAATTTCTGATCTGGAAACCATTATTCGGTTCAGAGTAAATTCATCGGTTCCAGCACCCTGTGACAAAAATGAAGGTGTTCACAATTCAAATCCCACTGGTCACAAAGTAATCTATAGGTCTAGGTTTTCAGGTAGCGGGGAACAAACTGAGAGGAGTGCACAAAATATTCAACCAAGTGATTCTTCACTCACTTGCCATCAAACTTTATCATTCATTCATTCATTCATTCACTCAAGAACTGTTTATTGAGCCACACACCAAATGCTGAGAACAAAGATGAGGCACCTTCAATAAGGTTCTAATTTTGTGAAGACCTAAGTAAGAAAACAAACCATTACAATATATTAGGTTATAAAATAGATTTGAAGAGCCTTCTATCTGGACTGGAGAGATGGCTTGGAGGGCTGCGTGCATGCTTCACATACGGGATCCCTGGGTTTGATTCTCAGTACTGCATGAGCACCACAAGGAAAGGTAACCTTTCCCCACTGTGCTAGAAGCACTACTGCGTGTGCCCCCCACCAAAAACAAATTGAGTTATGTCTGCGAAAATAATATTGAGGTCTAAACAATCAGCCTCAAAAAATGTGGAATTCATATAGAAGAATTTAGTGGAAAGAATTTTCTAATAGTAGAAAGCCCTGTGTAAAGTTTTAGGGAAACAAACAATATCATACGCAAGGATGTACATATTATCAGGAGGAATAGCCAGAGATTCCTGGCTACTCCTGGCTCTCCCATACTGCCAGATAAGTTAGGTATTATTCAGCATGGCACAAGCACCACCATTTCTAAATAGCAGTCATCCTGTACCCAAAGCTTGTTTAGTGGAAAATTTGTACAGCCATGACCATGGCCTTGAGGCATATCTCTGGACTGCAGAGCTAGCTAGAAACCCTGACGCACAGCAAGATATGGAAACCGGCCATCAGGTAGTCTTCAAAGAGAGATGAGACTGAACCCCTAGATGATGACAACCAATAGGAATCTGACACAGCACTTGCCCATCACAAACCAGCTGGGGATGGCCAATCAAGTCAAAGGTCACCAGGAACTTAGCTAGATCAGCAAGAATTGGGCAACTTGCAGAAATCAGGGATAATAAGGACTCGAGAACCAAGGAAGGGGTCGCTCTCCTACTAGAGGGGACGGCCCTAACCCGTCAGCTTTCTCAGCTTCCTGAACTCAACGCCTGCTTGACTGTGCCGAATAAAACTTCATACTGAAAAGCTCAGTGCTCTCTGTGGTCTTTAGGACACTGGATCTTAACAGTGTTAGGGGAGGACTGAACTTGAAAGTAGGGAATAAAATTCTGGTTTTATTTTTATGCCAAATTGGGAAAACTATGTATTTATTTATTTTGCAGATGGGGGGGTGCACTCACCCAGTGGTGCTCAGGGCTTACTCCTGACTTTGAGCTCAGGGAATCACTCCTGGTGGGGCTTAGGGGACCATATGTGGTGCCGGGGATCCAATCAGCTCCGACATCCCATTGTACTATGGTTCCAGCCAGAAGAGGGGAGAACTATTGACACCTTTTTAACACAAGAGACTTGAGGCCAGATTCCGTATGGAGTTTTAAAAGATTTCTGTGACAGTAGTCTGAGGGTGGGAGGAAGTTGGGCGATGACCATAGACTAAGACCAGAAGCTTTGGGGTGCAGCTATAGAGGCAACTGCAATAAAAAAGAGAGAGAGATGGCAGAGACCTGAAAAAGAAGATGACAACAGGGATGGACAAAATGGGCTGCTGTGTGAGACACTCACAGAGACACTGATAGAGCTGAATGGTGGTCATCTGAGGCGAATAAAGGTGGGGGGGGATAAAATTGAATAAAGTGCGAGGGAGTATAAAATTGTTACTGAGCAGTTAGCTGACTGTTGACAATATCTGTTCATTCAATAAGTGCTTGATAAATGTCTCCTATATGCCACGTACGGTTCCCTGTATCTTGCAAAGGGGCAGTTAATGACACAGACCCTCCACCCTCATGCAGTTACCATTGTACTAGATGCATACAGTACAGAAAAATGACTGGATTGTGAAAGTTGACATTAATTAGCAGTAAGAACTGTGATGTGGAATGAAGTGTAAGTGACACCCAGCCAATAAGCGGCGTGGTCAGCGCAAGGTCCCTCTCTCGAAAAGCCTCAGAGTTCATGATGCTTGTGAACTGAGACAAGGAGCCAGCCAGAGGCAACTGTTGAGGTGGGACATTCTGAGCCGAGGGAACAATAAAGGAAATAACTGCAACATGCCAAGGAACAGAGAGAAAGGGGAGCCGAAGCATAAAAAGCAAGGGTGGGGGAAATGATGCCCTTGCAGGAGGCTGGAGAACCCCCTGTTCCTGTTGGACCCCAGAAGAGGGCACAGATTTGGGGTATGGGGTTGCCACGGAGAAATGATGTGTTCACTTAGGTTAACTCAGAAGGGTCATGTGGACCGAGATTGGAGAAGTCCAGTAAAGAAAACAAAGTAGGGGCCTGAGGGATAGTACAGTGGGTAGAGCTCTTTCTTGCCTTGCACATGATAGACCTGAGTTTGATCCCTGGTATTCCATATGGCCCCTGAGCTCTGTCAGAAATAAAACAGTAAAAAGAAAGAAAGAAAGAAGGAAGGAAGGGAGGGAGGGAGGGAGGGAGGGAGGGAGGAAGGAAGGAAGGAAGGAAGGAAGGAAGGAAGGAAGGAAAAGAAACGTCAATGCACCAAAGCCCCCTGCAAGGCTCTGTGGATATGAAAGATGAAGAAAGAGAGCAGTGCTGGAACTCACACTCACAGTGACAACACAGGAAAATGCAGGCTCCAATATCCTGGGAGGCTGCTGAGTCGGCTTGGTTTATTTTAAGTAATGCAGCACTAAGTGGCTCAAGTTTGAGGGTTGGCTTTTAAAAAACAAGTTAACAGTGAAGAAGAGGCTGATCTGGTCTGCCCCTTTTGTGCACTTAGATCTATAATAATCAGAATTCTCATTAACAACCGGAGAGACAAATCAGTAGACAAATGCACTGCAATTTGAAAACCCATCTGAGAGAAGAGGAAACATGAAATTTCATCAACACTAAGAGATATTTCACATTCTCTGTGAGGGAGCTAAGAATGCATGTGAAATTTCCAGACCCACCTTCAGAGCTCCATGTAGTTTTTCCGCTAAAAAGGCAGGCGTGTTCCTCGCGCAATGAACTGTTGGGAAAAGCAAAGACAATTCAGCTTATTCACCAGGCATTAAGGTAATCCACAGTTATATCTTTTCGAGGCTTTCCCCCCCACCCCCGCAAGAAGATTGCCTGGGTAGCCCCACCCCTCACTCCCATCCTCACTGCACTACACTGCACTGCACTGCACTGCACTGTCCTCCCGTTGTTCATCGATTTGCTCGAGCAGGCACCAGTAACATCTCCATTATGAGACTTGTTGTGACTGTGTTTGGCATATCGAATACGTCATGGGTAGCTTGCCAGGCTTTGCCACGTGGGCGAAATACTCTCAGTAGCTTGCTGGGGTGGAGGAATCGAACCCCGCTCAGTCAGCTCCAGCCATCCTCCCTATTGGCTTTATTTAGAAAGAATAAAAGAACACCAGGAGGTCTGCTGCAGGGCCTGGAAGCCAGCAGCACATGCTGGGGGGAAAGGCAGCTCAGATAGAGAAGGGAACGTCAAGTAAAGGATGTTTGGAGGACTAGCTCGGGATGCAAGATGCATGCTGAAAGTAGACTATGGACCGAACACGATGGCCATTCAATACCTCTATTGCAAACTACAAGACCCTGAAGGAAAGAGTGAGCAAAAGGGAATGCCCTGCCACAGAGGCAGGGTGGGGTGGAGGGATGGGGTGTGGGGGTGGGAGGGCTACTAGGATCATCGGTGGTGGAGAATGGGCACTGGTGGATGGAGGGATGGGTACTCGATCATTGTATAACTGAAACCCAAGCACAAAAGTTTGTAAGTCTACAACTGTACCTCATAGTGTTTCACTAATAAAAAAAAAGAATAAAAGAATAAATGCATAACCTGAATTTCAAAGTCCTATAATGGAATATTTGCATGGAACTTCAGTAATTATCTATAGCCATGGGGAAAATGAAATACCTGCCAAAGAAACTCCCACAGCAGCTGACTCATCTCCATCTCCCAGACACACCAACACCCACACTTACATGGAAAACTCTCTAGGGTGTATTGTGGTTCCTTTCTGAACATCTCTGACTATTGATGAGTAACGTGGTCTCAAAACGGCAGTGACATTGCTCCAAAGAACTCATTAGGTAAATAAGGGCACTTGAGTTCAACTGAAAGCCATTTTTGCCACTGGAAACTTGTTCTCTGAGATTTATATATGTTTATATGTATATGAAAATGAGTGAGGATAATTTAGATTAGAACCATTTCCTATCATCTATATCCAGTCATCAAAAAAGTACTGTAATATTTAGATTACTTTTATATAATAAAGCATAAATAAAGCAAGAAATGGGTAATCGGCAAAAATCTGAGTCAGCAGATTATCTGTTCTTATTTACCCTCTCCCTGGGCATCACAGACTCTAGGGCAGTCAGGAGTGGCCTAGCACCAGGCATTAAGCTCGGGGTTTCAAATGCGTTAAGCCACTAAACCATCTTCCAGACCCCAATTAGCCATTAAATAAAGCAAAACTGGAGGAGGAACCAATTTGTTGCAATATAATTACTCGTACAATCTTAGATCTGATTTACAAGTGATGAATGAATTTTATAATGTATTTAGAGATCAGCATAAGATTACTAGCTTTCTCATCCTAGTCAACAGACTCTATTTTAAGGTTTTAAGGCTTCTGGTTTATATAAGTGGTTTAAGAGAAATAGGAGAAAAATACTTGAAATTCAAACATATAATCTGGGGCAAACATGAAAGCAGTATTAGTTATGAAGTTGGCTGAGAAGAAATCAACCGTTTAAATTGGTACTGCCTATATTTCCCTCAAACTCATATTAAACAATCTTTACTTATTTGATCAAACATTGTTCTTTTTTTTTTTTTTGGGTCATACCCAGCAATGCACAGGGGTTATTCCTGGCTCATGCACTCAGGAATTACTCCTGTGGTGCTCGGGGGACCATATGGGATGCTGGGAATTGAACCCAGTCAGCTGCACGCAAGGCAAACTTCCTGCCCTGTGTGCTATTGCTCCAGCCCTCCTACTAAGTTTTTCAATCTTATCCTTATCCTTAACTCACAATAGTCTCATAACACTGTTTCATGATGCTTATTTTTTGTGTCTAAAAATTTTAAGAGGTAACAGTATGTTTTAGCCCTACTACGAAAGAAAGAACCAACAGCCTAAGGAGGAAAAAGAATTGAAACTCAAGAGAGGGGTTGACAAACAGCACAGACCTGGGTTAGAACCCCAATTCTGGGGAACCTCGGGGAAAAAAAGAACTACTTGGTACTTCAGGTTTCCCTTCTTACCAAGGGGATGGAGTTCATGGAAGTTTATTACCAAGAGTTCAAAGCTGCCCAATGCACTCACTCTGGATTGCCTGAACAAACATTTACAGTTCTCTCCTTCCCACTGGCTCCTGAATCCTCTTGTCTCTCAGCCTAAACAGCACTAAAATGCAGAATACATCCCCAGACCAGCTTATCCTGAGACTCAGTTAACTTGGGGGTGGAGTGGGGATACATTTACTGTTAAACCCCAATATTCACATGCTCTTGTTAGTCCAACTTCCTCTTTAAAATGTCTGCTTACTCCACTCTAGAAAATGAAAGTCTTTTCCTTTTGATTTTGAGACTCCTGCACATTTTTTAGATCACAGTATTCACCCGATTATAATAGCCTTTTAAAATAAAGCCTTTTCTTTTCTAAATACAGATTAGTTGATGGCTAGTAATGTTCCTATTATGACTTTCTATGATAATACAGCTCATATGGGTTTTTCATATAAAAAACACATGTTGAAATATTGTATTACATTCCTGGTATATGAGATACCCAGAATAGGCAAATTTATAAATAGAGAAAGTAAATGAGTGGTTATCCGGGTGAGGAGGGAATTACTAGTGGCTAGAATTGCTGTCGGACTGGTAGAAATATCTTAAACTTAGATTGTGTACATGGCTTCACAACACTGTGAACAGGCCCTGAATTTCATACTTTGGGTGAATTTCGTGGTATATGTATTATAGCTCATTGAAGATGCTTTAAACAACCCATTATATTCCAAAAGTTGCCTGAAATAGAAAAATGAAAACATAGCTTATTTTAAACTTTAAATTAGTTGAATTATGAGGTGTTTTATTTGATAAAATAATGCATTTTATAGTCCAAGTTAGTGCATAATTCAATGTATATTTCCAAAAATGCTTAGCTTAGTGAATAAAAGTTCATATATCTCAATAATAATTTGCAAATATTACAGCAAAGTGAAAAGCAGCAGCATTGATAAAAGGGTGAGCCATAAAAAGTGGAGAAAAATCAGTGGGTCTATCAGTGTCCTTGACACATTCTCAGATCTCATGGGGGACTGATTTCTCGCCCGTTTCCTTTCACGGAGAAAGCTTTCATTTTCGCCCAAGTTTCAGCAATTCGATCACAGTCAAACAACATTTGATGGAAGAACCCTATTCTTGGCACAGAAGACAGAGTTATGGAAAATAATGTTAAGTGTAGGAAACCCAAAGAATGGCGTCTAGATAGTAAATGTGAGATCCCATGGATATCCTCTGTGATGTACTTTAAAATGCAGCATACACGGGATGTATGTGTTTTTCAGTTTATTTCTACACTGCAGCTCGTCAGAGAGGTTGACAACATCACAGTCATGTATCAGTTCCCCAACTCCATCGGTGTTCCCTGGGGAATGTTTTGGTGTCTCAGCTCTCCCTTCTCTCTCGAGGGGATGATAACAGAGTCTAATTCATGGGCTTGTTAGGAGGCACTGGTTATTTGAAACTAGTTTCCTAAAGTGGAGGCACAAGAAAGAGTAAGTGCCAGATCAATGTTCATTTGGAAACACAACCTGAAATGTCCAACTTGGGAGCCCCCCTTGACAGTGGTGCTAAGCAACATCTGAAGGCTGACTCTGAGGCCCATCTAGGAGGCTCTGCCTAGAATCAGCTCTTCCTCAACTAAGGAACTGCTAAGGTTGAGGAGGGGCTTTGGGAACTGAGTGAGATGCCAGATGCGTGTAGCAGTTCTCTTCTCTGGGTGAGCTTCCCAGCAAGGACAGACTACTGAGATGCACAGAGAAGACTCAGCAGCTTATGTAACACTTGTTTTTGTGGATTTGCTAATCCTACATCTCCCTCTCAGAGGGGATTTAGCTTGTGACTTTGTTTTTGACATACTCCCTGCTATCTTGGCCAAAGGGGAGGAGACCTGGAATCCCATCCTGGGCTCGGCTTTGGGAAATCAGGGCTGTGGTCCCCGAACAGCCAAACACGGTGAGATTGGTTCAGGAGTCAGTTTTCACAAGGCTCCAGAAAAATGCCAGAAGAAATGTAATATTCTTTTCTCACAAGAAGTCTCTAAGCCAAGCTGACAGGCCAGACACAAAGTAGTAAAAGCAAAGTTAGGTTTTCAAAGATAATTCTTCTGGTACCCATGTGAGGTGTTTGTTGAATAATTGTTTAGGCTGCCCAGTGGAGTGTTGGCTGAGGAACACAAAGATGGACCAGTCAGAATTCTTTGATGAAAGGAGGTGACCTTGACATTGGTTTTAAGTGAAAAATGCCTCAAGCACTCAGGGGCTTACCTATGGCCAGCAACAAGTCTTCAAAATGCCCAGATAATTCTCCTCGGATGCTGTCCTCAATATCCTTCTGGCTAATGTTTCTGTATTCATCAAATGCTAAAAAAGCAACACCAAGAAAACATTTAGTCCCAGCTGGCTGCACTTGGACAGCCTTGATTTTTTTTTTTAATACAAAGCAAATTAGGTCTTTTAGTGGTAAGCTCAAAATCTCCTTTTCATCATCAAAATTTGAACACAATAATTTCTATTTTTTATTCCATTTAAAGAGAATCATGTACAAGAAACCCTGAACTTCAGAATTCATTTTCCTTCAATGATTTCTCTTTCTTTCCCCACAACATGTTAATATTTTTAAATATCTGAAAATTTAAATGTTAATTTATCTAGTAAAATGGGCTACTTTTTTTTTTTGGATGGGCTACTTTTAAGTTGTGGCAGCAGTACTGTGTGGTAATGTCAAATATGTTTTATCTCCTGAAGATTCTTAATTATAGAGATTTGTTTGTGTTGAGCAAATCGTTCCCTAAGGCAGCATGGCCTACTTCACGCTTACCAGAAGGCATCTGAATTTCTTGATCAGTATTTGCCCCAAAGCAAAACCTGCGCGTATGTCACCAAATATGTGGGTGTATTTTTTTAAAGCCAAGTACAGTTTTTATGAGTATATTTTGAATAAAGAATAATTTGTTTTTACTTTTCCAATTACAACACTAGTAAAGCAACTGTAATACGCTATTACCATTAGCTTACAAAATAAAATTATGATGCCAAACTGTGGAAGGGCAACTTAATAGCCGCTATTGGGTCAGAGAGATGGCTCAAAGGGCTGACCATGTGCCTTTACCACAAAACCCTAGGTTCAGGGCTGGAGCAATAGTACAGTGGGTAGGGCATTTGCCTTGCACACGCCGACCCAAGTTCGATTCCCAGCAACCCATATGGTCCCCCAAGCACCGCCAGGAGTAGTTCCTGAGTGCAGACCCAGGAGTAACCCCTGAGCATGGCTGGGTATGACCCAAAAAGCAATCACTGTATCACTGTATCACTGTCATCCCATTGTTCCTCGATTTACTAAGTGGGCGCCAGTGGGGAAAAAAAGACCCTTGGTCAACCCCCCAGCACCATTCAAGTCCCTGAGCACCATCAGCACTGAGCCAGGAGGAGCCAAGTAGCTGAGTGAAAAGCGGGCCGAGACCTTAAGACTATGGTGAAGGGAAGCTGATACCATGGTGCTAAAGTCCTGAATGCCTGAAACTCTTGTTATGATTATCGGAATAAAGAGTGGGAAACAAAAAAATGTCACAGAGGGATCTCTTTCCTCATTTTCCCATGGACACAACATAAACCTCATCAGGAGGGTGGCTGGCTCTAGAGCAGTTTTCAATCTTGGACACCTGGGGATTAGCCCCCACTGGAGCATGAACCTCAAACTCCACGGGAGGACAATGATGCTAGCTTTGTATACCTGCAGACTTCCCTCATCCATAGACAGGGGCTTGAAAACCACCGCACAGACCAGACCGGGAAGCCACAGAGAGTGGATTTTTTTGGCTTCCGGATGCTGCAGCTTTATGTTGAGTGTTAACAGTTGGTCTGATCTATCGCCGTCTCCCTTAACAGATCGCTATCAGAAAGGATGGAATGGTTATCTGGGGTGATGATCAACAGACTCTCCATGATGCCTACTTTTCTGGAATGTTCTAGCCAGGGGAGAGATGGGCTGGCAGCAACGCCTCAACCTCCTTGGCAGCCCAGGAGCACAGTGGACGACCCTCTCAGCTCTCATTCTCCGGCTGCTCCCCTCCTTGCCCTGACACCCTTCGCCCCTCACCTGTCTCTCAGAGCAGTGTCACTTCTGTCTTGAGTTGGAACCCAGCTTTCCAGGTTGTTCCTGAAGTTCTTGGATACCCTCCCCCAAACAGCCTTACAATGTTAAATAAAATTGTTGGGGTCTCCGCGAGCAGCACTCAAAGCCACTTCGCTTCTGGAGGTGCTCAGGGGCCACCAAGGCCAGGCCCTGTGGTGCCTGAGGGCCACATGGTGCTGAGGATAAAACTGGTATTGGACACACGCAAGGCAAGTGCCTCTACCTCTGTCTTATCTCTCTGGTCTTATACTTTTATTTTTCCAGAATGTTCTATATCAACCCCCCCCCACATTAGCAAAAATACCACACTGCCAACACAATGCCAAGATTGTCATGTAAGCCCTTACTTCGCTTCAGTTGAGGAAAGCTCCTGAAACACAGGATCTCAGTGAATTTGTCTTCATCCGTACCCCACTTGTTCTCACCCGCATCATAGAGAATCTATTGGCAGGGGAGGAAGAGTTCAGTGTTATTTCTGATACCCAAGTCTCTTTCTCTTAGGGGTCAGAGAGATCATTAATTGTGCAAGTGTCTCACTTAAAGAAGACTAGAAATCTGAGTGGCGGAGTGGCGGGACCGGGGAATTGCCACCACTTAGGAAAGGCTGAAGGCTGAGCTGGTGTTTTTCCCAACCTCGGGGCTTCTCCGACAGAATGAAGGAGCGTCCAGTGGCATTTGGGGGGTCACACTAATGCAGACCATCAAGGAAGCAGAAGAGTCAATGGAGATTTTGCTTTGCTCTGGTACTCGCCTGGGCATCTGTTTTGGCCAGATGTTCATCCACTTTCAGACTTTCATCTCTCCGACTCTAAATGGGGAAGATGAAAAGAAGGCAAGGCTTTTAAAGATTGGAGCTCGGGCACTTCACCCTGCAGAGCGTCTCAGAGGCTTTTGTCCAGTGGCAGCACAAAGGAATCAGGCACTTGGTATTTGGAGCTCTAGTTCCGGCTCCGCCACTAACCAACCATGAAATAGGTAACAAATCACATCATGCTCTGATCCTGCTTACAAGAGGCCTGAAAGGCCTCCAAAAAGGCCAACGGAATGAAAAGATGAGCCATAGGCTGGGCTTGCAAACATCTGATACAGGGCTTGTATAAGATGAAAACAGGTGAAAAAAAAAAAGATGAAAAAGATGAAAAAACAACCTCTTAAAAACCTATCCTGAGGTAAAAAACAACTCCATGGAAAGTGAATAAAAGATGGCAAGAAAGCACATGGAAAGATATTCACTATGGGGTGTCATTAAGGAATTAAAACTTTAAAAAATAGCAAGATTTGGGACGGAAATAGGGGACGTTGATGGTGGGAAACATACACTGATGGAGGGATCATTGTATGACTGAAACCCAATCATGAGCAGCGTTGTAATGGTCTATCTCATGGATATTCAATTAAAAAAAAAAAGCAATGTGGAGTTCATGCCTGCTTCCGTCAGTTTGATCAGTGGCTGGATAAATAGCAGTACATTGAAAATAAATAGCAAGATTCCACTACACTCCAGTTATAAGGGGGAAAATCCTGAACAATGACCACTTGGAAGCATGTGTGGGCAGTGAAGATGTGGAGCAGACAGACCGTCCCAGACGGTGCAGTTACTCTGGAGAAGAGCACAGCAGTTTTGCACAAAATGAAACAGATGTTTATCACACAATCCAGTAACTGTGCTCCTTGATATTTACCCAAATGAGTTAAAAAAAAAAAAAAGACCATTTAGAACTTATGTCCAGGTCGGAGAATCTTTGACTTGCTTGGTTTGATCCCTGGCACCACACACGGTCTACCAAGACCCATCAGGAGTAATCACTGAGCACAAAGCCAGGAGTAAGTCCTAAGCACCACTAGACATAATCTCCCAAAGGCCCTAAAGGCCCTCCCGTTGATCGCCGATTTGCTCGAGCGGGCCCAGTAACGTCTCCATTGGAGACTTTGTTGTTACTGTGTCTGGCATATCGAATACTCTCAGTAGCTTGCCGGGCTCTCCAAGAGGGGCAGAGGAATCGAACTCGGGTCGGCCATGTTGGCCGCTTGTAAGGCGAACGCCCTACCCGCTGTGCTATCGCTCCAGCCCAATATAAACAAAAATGAAAATTAGCACTGTAGCACTGTCCTTCTGTTGTTCATTGATTTGCTCGAGCGGGACCAGTAAGGACTCCATCGTGAGACTTGTTATTGTGTTTGGTATATCAGTTAGCTTGCCAGGCTTTGCCGTGCAGGCAAGATACTCTTAGTAGTTTTCTGGGCTCTCGGAGAGGAGCAGAGGAATTGAACCTAGGTCGGCCAGGCCAGTCACATGCGAAGCAAATGCCCTACAGCTGTGCTATTGCTCCAGCCCAAAAATGAAAATTAAAAAAATTTAAATTATGTCCACACAGAAACTCTTACACCATGCATCTACAATACACTAACAATACAGATGCACTTTTAAGATAACACACTTATATAATATACTTACGATAATTATATACCTATAACATAACTAAGTAGTATAGAATGCATTTATAGCAGATGAGTTATGGAAACATGTTCTAATGTTTTATGAAACCTGCTCAGAACACTTTCAATCCATAGGCTTAAACAACTGAGACTGCTGTAGGTCACCAACAGCACTGGGGGCTCCCCTGGTGGAGAAGGGAGGGCAGGAGATGCAGGACAGAGCTTCAGTTCTGTACAAGCGGCAGCCTTCAAGCCCTTCCTTGTGTTCTTTCCGCTTTTCTGATCATGACTAAACATTAGCCTACTCAGCAGCCACGCAAATGCAAAAGAAACCATCCCATCAGGAAAATTTTAAACATCATTTGATTAATTTTAATCTCCTTAAACATTATTCGTGAATATTGAGTTATTTGGGACTTTTTTACTTTTGTAAAGAAACAGAAACTTACATCTGCCAATGTTAACAGAGCTTTCCGGAAATCACCAGACGTCTCAGAACTTATGTCATCTCCAAGACTCTTCTTATATACTAGAAACAGATAACAGTGACATTAAGCCTTAAAAAGCCAAATGGAGAAAAGCTTTATTGTGAACAATGGCAAGGAATGAGTCCTTGATAAAATGAACACTGCCTTTTTAATTTCCAGCTGTGCCCTTCAGAGATGGAAGTATGGTGGCAGCTGTTGGGGTGTGAGAGGGGCTACCAGGGCTGTGGCAGGGGGCGGAACTTGGCCCACACCCACTCTTGACACCTTCCCAGACGTCTCAGCCAGGACCAGTTATCTGATAATTTTTTTTTAATTTTTTAATTTTTATTAGTGAGACACCATGAGGTACAGTTGTAAACTTACAAATTTTTGTGCTTGGGTTTCAATTATACAATGATCAAATACCCATCCCTCCACCAGTGCCCATTTCCCACCACCACGGATCCCAGTATCCCTCCCACCCCCCATCCCCCCATTCCTTCCTGCCTCTGTGGCAGGGTATTCCCCTCTGTTCTCTCTCTCCTTTTGGGTGTTGTGGTTTGCATTGAGAGGCAATCATGTTTGGTCTATAGTCTACTTTATCTGATAAATTTTTGCAGCCAGTTGATCTCTCAAGATTTAATTCAGAGTCTCTGGAACAGGGCTGGTAGATGAACATTCCAGGTGGCAATGGGAGTGGGTTGGCTGCCCGGACTTCTGCAAGTACAAGGAGGTTTCCCTCCCCAACTGGAGAAGGCCTGGAATTTTCAGCAAAAAACTCTGTGGACCTAACTAAAAAAAAAAAAATTTTTTTTCTTTTTCTTTTTTTTTTTTTTTGTAGAGCAGGTTGTAGAAAACAACCCAGGGGTAGAATATTTCCCCTGAATGTGTGAGGCTTTTACTTCCATCCCTGACACTGCAAAGAATAAATTTTGTTTCTAAATAGAGTGAAGAAAAGATGTAAAAAAAGTGATCATTTGGTGAAATTATGCCTAATAAATATCATGATTATTTAGATGAATAACATTCATATCAGACTTTGATTATTTGAATTATTTCAGAAAACCATAGATTTTTTTTAAAAGGCCAAAATCATGCTGGAAGAATGCCTAAATCAAAACAGGTCCAGAAATTAATCTATCACTTCCTAATTGTCTTCTTCTTTTTTTAAATTTTTACTTACAAGGAGAAAAAAATCAGATGACCAATTCATCTAGTTCTTGAGAATGGGGTAGGCAGATATCAAATAAGAGTTTTTGTCAATGACATCCAGGCACACGGTGACTGGTGACTCCAGGAGAATCAGAATTCAGAGTTCTTTGTTCTCTCTCTGTGTGTGTGTGTGTGTGTGTGTGTGTGTGTGTGTGTGTGTGTGTGTGTGTCTCACATCCACAGTGGGACTTGGGGGGCTGCTCCTAGCCCAGGGGTTTCTCCAGCAATGCTCAGAGACTGTGTGGTGCTGGGAATCCAACCCACGGTCTTGACAGGTGAGGTATGTGGCCCACACCCCAGCTATCACTGCCAGAATTTGGAATTCATAATCCCAGATTCAATACCCTTCACACACTATTCACTTTAGAGTACAGAGTACTTGAGAACGCTTAAGAATACTGGGGGGAAATGTCAGAATGTTACTCTACTTATTTAGACTCTATTCTGCCCTTATACAAAACGAAACCAAAACCCCAGCTGTCTGGTCTCTTTGGAAGAACCAACTTGACTTGCATCTCTTGCGGAGATTCCTGTCACTCTCTTCACACCGTTGAGTGAGACAAGCTTGGCCTCGGGCCGGCCTGTGAGGCAACCCTGTAGAAGAGCAAACTGGACAGTGCTGGCCAGGCCCACTGACAAGGGACAAGCACATTGAGTGATAAAGAAGTGCAAGACCAGGAAGTAGGACAGCACAGAAGTCAACAAGAACCGGAAACCAGGGGTCAAGGTAAGCTAGACAGCATGTGGTGACCTGAGAGAGGCTAGCTGGCTCTGTCCAACAGAAGAAGCAGAATGACAGGAGAGAGCTACTGTATTGGAAACCTCTGAACATCCAACAAGGATGCCTGAGGCTGAGGGAGTGATGAGATGGCTGAGTTCCCGGCTTGCACTGTGTCCTCAGTAAAGTGTGGCTGAATGTGACTGTTCTTTTTCCTTTTTCATTCTTCTATGCCATTAAATTCAAGATTCCCATGGGTAATCAAACTCAGTGTTTCTCAACTGGAGGCCCCAGGATATTTCAAGGGGTCCTAGGCAAACATTACATAAATGGAAGGGCTATTATACAAGATGAGGGGGCCCAGGAAGGAAACAAGGTTCGCAGAGTGTCCTTGGTTTCAAAGAGGCTAAGGCCCAGCTCTATTTCTTGCAGCTTTAGGAAGCTTAAGTTGGCCTGGAATCAGGCCTTCAGATAACTTTCAGCTATTATCATTTGGTGTATTTGTAAAACAAATGACTGCTTGAGTGATTGTTTCCAACTATCATTGTCATGGTGGTCCCTGATCACTCTGGACAAGAACTGAAAGTAGGGAAAGGGATATACTTGATGACCTTTCAATAGCTGTATTGCAAAGTACAATGGCCAAAAGGAGAGAGAGAGAGCAAGAGAGAGCGAGAGAGAGCAAGAGAGAGCGCGCGCACGTGCGCGTGCGAGAGAGAGAGAGAGAGAGAGAGAGAGAGAGAGAGAGAGAGAGAGAGAGAGCACCTGCCATAGAGGTGACGGTGGAGGCAGGAGGAGGGTAACTGGGGATATTAATGATGGGAAATGTACTCTGGTGAAGGGACTGGTGTTGGGATATTAAATGATTGAAACCCAATCATGAACTGCTTTGTAACTGTGCATCTCACTATGATTCAATTAAAAAAAACTGTTAAATCTAGAACTTTCACTTGGAACGGCCAGCCTCAGTCTTGAGGCTCTTTACTCCATAAATATTGGAACTTATTTCCTCCTTTGCTGGGGGCACTGAAGAAGCAGCAATGAACAAAACTAACCAAAGACACCCCCCGCCTCCCATTGCCACCCCTTTCACCCCCCAACCCTTGTGTCAGAGGGTTGCTGGTGATGGCTGGACTCCAGGCAGCCAATAGAGGGCAGGTAAGCACTGAGAGACACCTCTTCAGAGAAACACCAGCAACCAACAAGGGGAAACCGTACATGAGAAAGGAGTTGCGGAATAAGGAGCAGTTCTTCTGTCAGGGACAGCTGTCCTCGTCTCGTCTCCTACAAAGCCTAGAGGTAAGGATAGTGTCCACCTCCTCAAACCCTTGCCCTGACCAGGTTTAGTCTGCAGAACGGACAGAGTGTGCCTTAGAGGAATAATAGCCCCAGAGGAAACATATTGTTCATCTGGGCACCCACTGATTTGCCACTGGTGGGTGACTAAAATGTACTTCCCTATAAAAATCCTGCTGACGATCACGTAGGCAAAATGGTTCCTATAAGGACATGAAGAGGCAACTTGGCCATTTTCCAGGCTGGCAGCCTGGAAGATGGCCAAGCTGCCAGTCCACTGCCAAAGAGGTCTTTTCTTAACCCATTGCAGTGGAAACAAACCTAGGGCACCTGGGGGAGAGAGCTTTGGGCTGCCATGTTTTTAAAAAAATCCATGGGAGCCTGTATATCTCTTCTATGAACCTTGCCCTCTGCAGAGCTCCTGGACAGAGAACTGGTCTTTCTGATTTACAGACAGAAGTCAGAGCTCCTTCAGGTACTTGTGAGGGTTACAGAGAGCTACTGCATGTTCAAACACTGGCCTGGTCTTTGTCCCCTAGTACCTCTGAAGAAACTTGTAGATCTTTAGGATCTCCTGGATAATTGGAATCTTTATTAGTCACTGAAGTCTCCAAAAGTCACACCCCGGTTTATGTTCATATGATGATTCAGGATGAGGGCTGGTCTCCCAGAAAGAACAGTTATGTGATTAGAGGTTTAGGGGCTTGGGTTACACATCAGTCTGGCCTTCAGGGAGAGAGAGGGACTGGAGATGGGGTTCAGTCACATGGCCACTTAGTGCAGCAATCTCGACAATGCAATGAAACTCCAGCCAAACTCCAGATCTCAAAGATTGATAAGTTTCCCTGTTTAATAATTAGATAGTGTTTGCTAGGAGAATGATGCTTCCTAAAGACACAGAAGTGTTGGATTTCAGAGTCAACCCCTTGGTGCCCCCCAACACCCACCCAACAGTCTTTTCTTCGTGCATCTCTTCATGTGGCCAGTCCTGATCCATTGTCTTTGTGTACAACTGTAATTGTAAGTAAACTTGAACCTTGATAACATAGGATTGAAATGTGTATCTACACTTATACACAGATTTTATTTTTTAATAAATTCCGTTGAGTTCTGTATCCACAGATGTGGAACCCACAGAAATGGGGACTTGACTTAAGGGAATGAGTTCACTCTCTGAGTGGGATCCCAAAATCAACCCTGATGGCTACCAAGGGACAACTATGGTTAAATATGGTTAAATATGCCCAAAGTTACACAGGGACTTTTAATGGGGAGGAAGACAGGGTTCCTAATCCCTTTATTTTCCAAAGACCAACTGTCTATTACTTTCTGGAGTTCTGTGTCATTCTGGTGAACTAGTAAACCTGAGGTAATAATGGACACTCTGAATTTGTAGCCATTGGTCAAGAGTGTGTGTCCTGGAACACCTGAACTCGAGGCTGGTGTCTGAAGGTGCCTTTGAGTGAGGGAGCAACAGGCTCCATCTTGCTCTCCACAGAGACACTTCTCATCACTTCTCTTCCCTGGCCTATGCACTGTGCCCGCATCTTCCGAGAGGTTCTCAGTCTCTGTGTGTTCAATACTGAACAGGTCCAGTAATGGATGGAGGTGGGAGAGAAAACATCGCGCTCTGAGGACATCCCTGGGACTTATCATGCCCAAGATTCCTCTCTCCTTGGAGAAGAGTCAAGGACAAGCTCTCTGGAAGGACTCTTGAAGGTGACTGTGCAGCCTCTGGAGAAGGATGGGCACTTGACCAGATCACAAGGAACAGACTGTCATCCTCTAAGGGCCCACTGGTGACTACAGACACCAGTGAATGGATCTGAGACAGAATGATGTTCTGCCCACGATCATAAACTTCTTCTTACATCCTTTCCCACCCTGTCCTCTAGGAGGCTTTGATCCCAATCTAAGAGACAGATTTTATTTTTCGAGGTATCTGAGGCCACCATTTTGCCAGAAAATGATAGCTAGCTCCTGAATAAACTCTTTCATTTCCTATCAACCTTTGAGTCTTGAATGCTGGTGGACCTTGAGTTCAGTAACATGTAGACTGTGCCCCTAATCCATGAGGTAATGCCGAGCTTGAGTAGTTGGTGTCAGAACCCCACTGCAGTGACTTCCGAATTTTCACATGACTAACAGACTCTGAGGACTTCAGCTAGTGACACCGGATTCACATGCTCAACATATTCTCTGAATAGTTCAGCTCATTTCCTGTACCGGAAATACGAGGCTAATCTGAGTAGATTTTAACATACAATATTAATAAACCAGGTTTGTGTCTCTTACATGGATAAAAGTTGTTGATTTAATTAAGCTGTGATTGCAGAAAGCAAAATTCTCTATAGCTCCGATGTTTAAAAGGCAACCCATTAAGGCCATTGGTAAGTAGCAGTTTCTAGCTAAAATCATGTTCAAATTTTCTCTGAAAAATCCACTGTTTTTCACCCAATTTAGAAGGCAGCTTCCGTTTTTGGGGGGGTAGGGGAGTTGATGCCATACCCAGTGATGCTCATGGTCTATTCTTGGTCTGGAGCTCAGGAGTGACCCCTGGAAGTTCTAGGCAACCATCTATGGTGCCAGAGAGTCTAATTAGCGTGAATTAAGGCTAGTGTCTTCACCTTTGTACTATCTCCATGTCTTTTTGTTTTTCTTATAGTCCCAGCTTTCTTAAATGCTTTCTGAAGAAGCAACTGCTGAGTTTCTGAGGAAGCGGAACAACTTTAGCTTCTATATGTGAAAACAGTGGTAAAGAAAACAAGATGACCTGTGTAGTAGGCTTGAGATATCTCCTTCAACTGACGGCTGGTTCTGGTGGTCAAGATTTCAATCAGTGTGTTTTCATTTGTCCCAGTGCCCTTTAAAAAGAAACAGAAACAGTTTTTAGATACTGAATAATTCAGTTTCATGCATTTCAGTCTTATACGTCTTGTTTCATACAGATTTAAAAAACAGTTTTAGTGAATTAATATAAGGTTGTATATTACTTTAAGGTATGTTTCTAGGGCTGGAAAAATATCAAAGGGGGTAAGGTGTTTGCCTTGCATGCAACAGACCCGGGTTTGATCCCCAGCATCCCATATGGTCCCCCGAGAACCACCAGGAGTGATTCCTGAGTGCAGAGCCAGGCATAACCCCTGAGCATTGCCAGGTCTGCCCCACAAACAACAAATAAACAAACAAATAAAAATATAATAGTTTTCTAGTTGTCCGTACACTTAATATAAAATGAAAATATAGTGAATTATCAGGTGTTAACTGACATAAACACTTCAAGAAAATCTTTTCCAAAAAATCAGTACAAAAATTACAGGAAGGCATAATCTAAAAGAAAATCAATGTCATTCAGGATGAGAAAAGAGCATTTACACGTGGTTTAGAAAGGTGTTACCTTGGGGCTGAAGTGATAGTACAGTACAGTGCTTGCCTTGCACGCGGCAGACCTGAGTTCAATTCCCAGCATCCCATATGGTCCCCCGAGCACTGCAGGAGTAATTACTGAGTGCAGAGCCAGGAGTAACCCCTGGGCATCGTTGGGTGTGACACACAAAAAAGGGTGCTACCTTTCTCTGACTGCTGGTGAGGAAACATCAACCTCTGCATAGGAGATTCTTCAGTTTCAGTGGTATGTGTCATTGGGCTAAGATGCTTGGGAACTAGCCACGCCTGAGCCTTGGTTTATATTGAGGTCAAAATATCATATTGTGACTCCGTAACTGGATCATTCTGAACCTTGATTATACTGGTAGTTAGCAAGTCTGTATATATATATATATATATGTGTGTGTGTGTGTGTGTGTGTGTGAAAACTCATGAAAATGTATATTTAAAATCGGTGTATTTTATTATATGTTATAATTAATGTGGTGTATTGAGGATGCAATCCAGATTATTAAAGATGACTTGAAATATCAAATTTATGGTCAAATAAAAAAAAGTGGTGTAGACTTTGAGGACAGTGAACTATAACATAATATAATGAAATGAAATATCTAGATGAATTATCTATATATAAATATCTAAATGAATTATCTAGAATTTATAAATTTAAAACAAGCTCACAATATAAAAAAGGAATTAATAATTATAAAACAATTCAGTGAAGTAGTTGTACACAAAATTAATATTCAACTGTAATGCTTTGATTTTATAGTTTTTAAATCTAATGGTGAAGTTTTTTTATTCAAAGTGACACATAAGCAAGAATCCTTGGAAATATACTTGAAAGGAAATGCACAGGATGCACATAATAAATATCTTATAATTCAATGTACAACCAAAATACACTGAATAAAACTGTTTGATTCTTGATGAATAACAACAACAATAAAAATATCATATTGTGACTCCAGGGGAAGCAGTTTAGGGTAGGACCAAATCAAACAAGGCCAATGCAAAAAAGAATCAACAGAAGCTGAATTTGTCACTATGTTGTAGAGATTCCCAGTTCCCTCCAAAATATTTTGTTGTTGTTGTTTTATTTTGCTTTCTTTGGACCACACCTGGCAGTGCTCATGGGTTACTCCTAGCTCTGTGCTGGGAGTCCACGTAGAGCCAGGGATTAACACAGGCCTCATCAGCTGCTTGAGTCATCTCTCTGACCTTCCAAACTCTTTAAAAACGTTCATTATTTTTAGAGTTTCTAAATCAGTCTGAGATTTATAGAAAAATAGAATTGATTCAATATTTTTCTTATCTTCTCTTAGTAGTAGTAACTCCAATTTTAAATTTAGCACTTAATTATCCAAAGAACTGAGGGCGTCATGCTGAGTGAAGTTAGAAGGCGTGAGATAGATACAGAATGGTTTCATATATGTGGGTTCTAAGGAAACAAAAAATGGCCAAAGGTAACAGAACCTGGGAACAGGCCTTAAGAACAGAATTTACCAAATGTGTGTGTGCGTTTTGGGGGGGGCTGGGGTGTGAAGGATGAGTACAGGGGTGTGGGGAGGGGACCAAGGGACACTGGTGCCAGGACTCTGCCATTCTAGTGGTGGGTGTGGTGTTTAAGCATTTTATGCATGAAACTATATTATTTTGCTTTTGGGCCATACTCTGAAGATCAGGGCTTACTCCTGGTACCGCACTCATAAATCATTCCTGGTGGTGCTCAAGGGACCATATTGGATGCCTGGGATCAAACCCAGGTAAGGCAAGGTAAGCTACTTCACCTTTGTACTATTACTCCATCCTGAAACTCAATGATTAAGTGTTGTAAATCATGGTGCCTCAATAAAAAAAATGCCCCCAAACAATAACTGTATCTGTCTCTCATAGAAGTAGGTTGGCATACATGACTAATTTCTAACAATAATTTCTGAGGGTTTTTATTTTTTGTTTGTTTTTCTGGTCCACCTCCGGTGGTGCTCAGGGCTTACTCCTGGCAGTGCACTCACTTTTGGTGGGCTCAGGGGCTGGAGATCAAAGCTGGGCAAGCTCCTTACCCGTTATACTATCTCTCTCACACCTTCTGAGAGGTTTTTAAGAAAAGGGAAAACCATTCTTTGTTTCTCACTATTTCCAACCAATTCGCATGAAGACATATGGTTGGATTATGAGCTGTCATTTCAGCCAGGAAGTGGGACCTGAGACCAGGAAGTGGCGATGAAAGAATATAAAGACGGAAGGAGCTGAAGTCTCTGAAAATGGAGGTGCCACAACCGGCAATGAGGGACTGCTTATTTTGTGTAAAAGAAATCTTTCTGATAGAACAAAAGGGAATGCCCTGCCATAGAGGAAGAGTGGCTGTGGTATGGAGTGGGGGGTGGGGTGGGGGTGGGAGAATCATCTGCTAGGATCATTGGTGGTGGAGAATTGGTGGGCACTCGATCTGGTGGAGGGATGGGTACTCGATCATTGTTCAACTGAAACCCAAACACGAAAGTTGATAAGTCTACAACTGTACCTCATGGTGTTTCACTAATAAAAATAAATAAATAAATAAATAAAAAGAAATCTTTCTGACCCTTGTTGGTGAATCTGATCATTATTATTGTGAACATCATCACTATATTATTATCTGCTAAACTGATTCCCATGTGGACACGGCTCCGTTTTCACACCAAGAGCACCCACTGCCAAGAGTCTAGCTGGCTATTAAGCGGGTACCAACACACTTCACTCGCCACGCAGCGGGGACGCTCTCTCCAGGGGACTCTCGGTGCCTGAGCCTGAACATGTATGGAGTTGGGCCATTTCTGTCCACTGTGGCCTCTTCCAGATAGCTGTTTTTACTCACACACTTCCTGCCCCCTACCAATGCGTGCTTGGAATTACACTTTACACTGAGGTTGAGGCAGGCAGGCTTGAATGGGGGTGGGAAAATCTGAACAAACCATAATGCCCAAAAGTAGAGAGAGAGTATGGGGAAATTGTCTGCCATAGAGACAGGGGGAGGTGGGGAATACTGAGGACATTGGTGGTGGGAAATGTGCACTGGTGGAGGGATGGGTGTTTGATCATCGTATGACTGAAACTCAAACATGAAAGCTTTGTATCTCACAGTGAATCAATTAAAAAATAAATAAATAAAAAGGAAATAACAATTTTTTTAAAAAAAAAGAGAGCAGAGGTGACGCTTCTCTGAAGAAGTAAGAGAAGTTTACATACCTGCAGCTTCTTTAGCTCTTTGTCAAAAATTTCAGCCTTCCGTTCCTGACAGCTTGCTCACAGATTTTAGATTTGTCTAGCCACCCTCACAATTGTATAACCAATTCCTAGCAGTAAATAGCTTACCCTCTCTCTTTTGTTTATTAGGCCACACGTGGCAGTACTCAGGGCTTACTCTTGGCTCTGTAATCAGGGATGACTCCCGATGGTGCCTGGGGAACACTATGCTGTGTCCAGGATTGAACCAAAGTTGGCCATATGCAGTATCTCTCCAGCCTGGCAATAAATCTCTTAATATATGTCTCCTGGGGCCTGGAAGATGACTTGGTGACTTAAAAAACTTCCATAGACAAGTGTATTCATGTTCCACAATGTCCCCCTATTTCAAGGTTTGTTTCATTATTTTTTATCAACCAGAGAATACAGTCAAAAGGGGGTCCAAACATGATTGCCACTCAATGCCTCTTTTGCAAACCACAACACCCAAAAGGAGAGAGAGAACAAAAGGGAGGGACAGGGGAGTGGCGGGGGGAGGGATTTTGGGACCCGTGGTGGTGGAAAATGGGCAGTGGTGGAGGGATGGGTGTTTGATCATTGTACAATTGAAACCCAAGCACAAAACATTGTAAATCTAAAACTGTACCTCATGGTGTTTCACTAACAAAAATTAAAAAAAAAATGTAAATGATGGAGAATGGGCACTGGTGGAGGGATGGGTACTGGATCATTGAAACCCAAGCACAGAAATTTGTAAGTCTACAACTGTACCTCATGGTGTTTCACTAATAAATTTTTTTTAAAAAACAAAGAGGGGGGTCCAAACCTGTTGTATTTACATCTGTAACTGGAAGAAAGTTGCTGCCTTTTGGGTGATATGAACAGATCTTAGACATAAATGGCTGTGTAAGACTCATTCATACCTTCATGGACTTCTTCAGTTGCTTCGCATCAAACACTGCCGGTGGGGTCACCAGGGCCACCAAAAGATGCTCAAAGTAACCAGAGAGATCACCCTTCAAGTCATCTTTCAGCCTCTAAGAGAAAATCCCCAGAGAAGAAAGCATTAAATCCTTTCTCTTTCTCTTTCTCTAAATTCTTCCAAAATAAGAAAAAGATGAATGTCAGCACCCAGCCAGACCAAAATAGACCCATCCAGAGGAAATAAACAAAAATAATAATATACCCTATGGGCTACCAATCTACATCTAAGTCTGCTTCCCCAAAGTTCTATTTTATAGGATATTCTGGAAGAAAAATCCATGAAGAGGTTAAATAAACGCCACCAATCATATTCAGATATAATGCAATGTCTAGGTCCTCCATGCTCTCAAAATGGAGTGAGCAACTGTTTAAGGTCAGGAGTTTACAGGAAAGGAGGGGGAGAGAGAGAGATACCTTAAAATTTTAATACATAAAACATTAGATTTTATTATCCCAAAGACAGACCTTCTATTATGCAAATATATTAATCAAGATGCGGAAATGAAGGTTTTAAAAAGAAATAAAGTTTAACTGAACATTTTAATGTTGAACAAAAAAAATGGAGTGGACAAGAAGAGATGGCACATATACACAATGAACTGCCACTCAGCCAGAAGGAAAGATAAAGTTGTGTCCTTCGCTGCTCCCTGGCCCTCAAGAGTGTCGTGCTGAATGAAGTCAGTCAGAGGAAGAGAGACCAACACAGAAAGATTTCTCTTAAATGCGGCATATAAAGGAACATAATGGTGGAATAACAAATATCCAAAGACAGTGGAAACAAAGAACACGAGTTCTGGTACCCATTAAGAAACACACCACTTGAGGGGACTGGGGGGAAAGGACAGGGAGGGGACCATGATTATCGTGGAGGAAGTCATCAACCAGGAGGAAGTGATGCTGAAACGTGGTAAAATGATGTATGAAATCCTACCAGCAACAGTACTGTGAACCACAGTATAAAAAGTTATTATTATTATTATTATTATTATTATTATTATTATTTTAAAAAAGAACACCTTTCATAGAAGCTGATTTGTCGGAGGCAAATGGTGAGGGGGGGTGACATCGTTAGGGGGAAGTAAATATCATGAAGGTTTTGGTGTTGAAACACTGTAATGTATACCTGAAACCCAAACATGAATAACTGTAATTTGAAACAGTGAGTTGAAAAAAAAAAGATGGGCGTGGAGGGAGAGAAGAATTAAAAAAGACTTAAACACTCAGGAGTTCTACATTTGCACCCATTTCATTGGTTGCTGCTCTCTTTCTACCTTGCTTCTCCATGAATGTCACAGAGCAACTAAGAGGAAAAGAGAAATGATGATAATGGTTGGCAGTACATCCTTGGGAAGAAGGTGGAAATAGAGGACATCTAAAAGCGGCTTTGTGGTGCCTACAGTGTAGCACTGCACTGCAGCACCGTCCTCCCGTTGTTCATCGATTTGCTCGAGCGGGCACCAGTAACATCTCACAACAAATTGTGAGACTCGTTGTTACTGTTTTGGGCATCTTGAATACGTCACGGGGAGCTGGCCTAGAGTGTGAGTGACCCTAAATGTGCAATGAAGTGATAGGTTGGGCACTATTTATTTAGTACTGTCCTTTGGTGCTGTTTTCACAAGTAATAAAAATATGATCTATTTCCTCTGTTTAAAGACAGAGCATGTTTTTTAATTTTCAACACCCAAATTCATGTTGCTGAGTTTTCCCCCCACTTCTGCTCTTCATTATTTTCAGCTCTAATAATGAAACTGGCAGCTGCTCAGACTGAAAGGACATGGATACAGAACAGCATCTACCATACCACTGGGGGTCACAGTGGGGGTACACTCCTACTGGAACGAATAAGATGGAGCCAGTGTCACTAACTATGCTTTTAGCACCACGGGGAGGTGGGGCAGGGGGTTCTTCTCTGAATGTTGACTTCCCCTAACAACTGTCTTCTAACCAAGACTTTCCAACGGTCTCATTTCATATGCTCTCCCTCTATCCATAATGAGAAATGACTGAAATTTTTGACCTCCATCCTTCATGTTTTGGAAATCATTGGTTCATTTGAGCTCCATATATATATATATATATATATATATATATATATTCCATTATATTTTTATATATATGGAACTCAACACACACATATATGTTGAGTTCCATATATGTGTGTGTATATATATTTGTATTTATATCACTGTATCACTGTCATCCCTTGTTCGTCGATTTACTTGAACAGGCACCAGTAACGTCTCTATTTGTCTCTCTCTATATATATGCCTCTTGGAGAGCCCTATACAAGCTACCAAGTATCCCGCCTGCACGGACAGAGCTGGCAAGCTCCCTGTGGCGTATTCGATATGCCAAAAACAGTAACTATAACAGGTCTCATTCCCCTGACCTTGAAAGAGCCTCCAATCATTGGGAAAAATGAGTAAGGAGAGGCTACTAAAATCTCAGGGCTGGAGTGAATATGTGTATATATATATATATATATATATATATATATATATATATCTACATATGTGTGTGTCTGTGTGTGTGTGTTGTTGTGCACTAAAGCCTGGTCATGCATTCAAACTGGCAAAAGTTTACTGGGCACCTGCTCTGTGCTAAGCATTTAAAAATGAAGTAGGCATAACCCCTATCCCTAGGACATTAATATCTAATGAAAAACATTCAGTGATAATATTCAAATGTAATATATTAAGTAGCTGATGAAGGGTGGAAGTCAAATACTTGAGAAGGATATCTTAGTGGGGTCTGGGAGCTTGGAGAAAGCCGTTAGGGAGGGGTTGTTTGGCCAAACCCTGCAGAGCTCAGGGAAACTTCTGGATCTTTGCCCAAGGGTCATTCCTGACGGTGTTGGGGGCACCACATGAAATGCCAGGGATAGACTGGAGTTGGTCAGATGCAAGGCAAGTGCCTTACCCTCATACTATCTCTCCAGTCCCTGGAGCACATTTTAGGGAGATACTAAATGAGCTGCCTTTGGACAGTCACTAGACACTCACCGAACAGCTACTCTTCACTCTCTTCCTTCCACATTTCCTTAGCCCTGGCTGCTAATAGAGTCTTTTAATTAGTTGCTACAAGCTAAATTTTATTTCCCTGTTTACAAACCTCCAATGGTTCCTTATTACCCTTGACATTAACTAGACTTAACGCCTTCTATGTTCTAAATCTTTCTTCACCTCTCACCTTTTTACTCTGTCCCTTTCACTCTGCCACCATCCTAACAGAGGAACTTTGTCCCTTAAATAAGCCCTTTCTGCTTCATGGCTTGCAAACGCACTCTATATTCTGTTTTATATGCTCTCCCTAAGACCAAGAAGAGCGAAATCCTTAGTACAAGTAGGTAGGTGGGTGACTGTCACTTCTTCACTGTCTGACTTAAACAAGCCTTTCACTGGTGATTCTCTACCATATCAAAACATTTTAGTTCTTCTCATAGCACCTACCAATGATCTGAATTTCTTGAATTTACTTATTTTTTCCTATTAGAATGTTTGCTCCATGAAGAAAGAGAGGATGCCTTTTCTGTATCATTATATCTCCCCTGTCTAGAATATCTACTGACATAGCGTCGTATCCAACAAATTTGTAAAAGTAAGTAAAGGCCCTCCCGTTGATCATCGATTTGCTCGAGCGGGCCCAGTAACGTCTCCATTGGAGACTTTGTTGTTACTGTGTCTGGCATATCGAATACTCTCGGTAGCTTGCCGGGCTCTCCGAGAGGGGCGGAGGAATTGAACTCGGGTCGGCCATGTTGGCTGCGTGCAAGGCAGACGCCCTACCCGCTGTGCTATCGCTTTATTAAACAAATAAACTATCTGGCAAAAACCAAGTCTAATATATTTGGTCCATTGATTCTGGTTGTTATTCAATTTTCATTTACAAAATGCATCAGGCCTATAAATACATAATCATTTTAAAGTTAAAAAAGAAATAGCAGTACTATTTACAATAGTCAGAATCTGGAAACAACCGCAAGCATCCAGGAACAGATGACTGGATAAAAATGCTCTGATACATATGCAACAAAATACTACTCGACTATAAAAGGAAAACACAAAAATGCAAAATTTGCTGATTTGTGGAAGGAACTGCAAGGGATCACGCTGAGTGAAGTAAAGCAAAAGCTACAGAACGATCTCTCATATGCAGGACGTGAAAAAGCATAGGAAGGGACTAACAAATAGCCGAAGGCAACAGAATCTGAGAACCGATTTCCAGATCTAAGATTACCAAGCATGGGTGAGGGAATAGGGCTTGGGGGGTGGTTTGGAAGGGACTAGAACAATGGTTTAAAAAAGTGGCTGTTGGTGGAGGGTGTGGGGGTGGAACACTATGCATGAACCATATTGTAAATTACTGTGCCTAATTTTTTTTTGCTTTTTGGGTCACACCCAGCAATGCACAGGGGTTACTCCTGGCTCTGCACTCAGGAATTACTCCTGGCGGTGTTCAGGGGACCACATAGGATGCTGGGAATCAACCCGGGTCAGCCACGTGCAAGGCAAACTCCCTACCCACTGTGCTATCGCTCCGGCCCCACTGTGACTAAAATTTTTTTTAAATAAAAAATCAATGAAAGAACTTTTAGGACAGGACTTTTAGACAGGAACTGGTCCGACAGTGCTTTGCTGTGGGAACTGTTGGGTGCATCCTAAGACATTTTGCAACTTCCCAAATCTCTACTTATTAGCTGAGAGAAGCATCCTTCTCTCTCCTACCAGTTGTGATCAACAAAATGTCTCAAATATTGTTAGAAGCACCAATTGGGATCCCATGAAGGTCTTATGTGACTAAATGCAAGAGGTCAGGAAAGATTGGGCAACAGTAAAAGGTTTCTGAACATGCAAGGACCAAAGAATTAAATGCATGGCTATGCTGCACTTTATGGTAGGAAGCGGAAAAGATACAGGAACCCTGATCTGAGGCAAGCCTGCTTATTCCACATGAGAGAAACTGAGGCACACTCGTGGCCATTCAGCTAGTGACAGGAGAACAGACTCTGAGGTCTGCTGAGGAGGGTACAAGCTGCACTTTTTGCTCTGAATCAGAAACAAAATAACCACTACCCACAGTCAAGCAGGGCATCCCTGAGTTCTGATTAGCTCTTTCTAGTCTGTCCCGTTAATCAAACTGTACCTTTTCATAAGCTGCTTCATATTCCTTCGCAATCAGCTGTCGCTGTGCATTGGACCTCTCAGTCAGAATGTCGATGAGGGCTTTCTCATCAGTTCCTAAATGAGACAAAGGGAATTTTACTTGCTGTCAGCCCAGAGATACTTCATATCTGCTGTGAGCAAAAGAAAAATAATTAGTTGTCTGAAACAAAGGCAGAGAGGGAGATACTTAAATTTTTAATGTCCCAGTTCTTTATTTCTTTGCTTACCTGGTTTTGCAAAATAAAATTAACTTTACTGAGGGTAAAGGGGAAGAAAACAGTCACTGCACAGGTAATTCTAACTGTAGATAAGCAATAGGAAGTAGCACACACACACATACACACACACACACACACACAGACACCACGGAATTTTGTACGGATTTATCCTTAAAAGATTTAGTTTCTATCTTTTCACCTTCCATTTTTCTCTTATCTCCATACTTGATAATAGGCTTGTTCCCCCTTACGTAAAAGGGAAGGAGCTGTCTTTGAACCTCAGTACACTTTTATTCATGGCCAGAGGTGATGTTCACAGTGGACTGGGGAATAGGTCACATTCCACTGGGGTAAAGATGAAGACACTGATACTGAAAAAAGGAATCCCAGTCGCCAAGGTCATGCAGTTTTAAGTGGTGCAGAAGTGCTTGGACCCTGATCTTTGATTCTGAGACATGGATTTCTCTCTGAACATAGACCCATTCACTCAATCACCTGCTGAAAATAAAAAGCATCGCAGGCCAGGATGATCCAGGCTGATGCTACATTGCCTGAATATGCCTTGAGGTCCCTACACCTCTGTAACTACAATGTTCAGAGAGTGTCAGAGGGTGACCTGTTCTCCTTTGCAGAAAGGACCGTGCTTGGGTTGGGGAGCAGTGGTTGGCTTAGAGGTCTTCCACCCCCTTGATTAGATGGTATCAAAGATCAATCAGAGCTCAAGACTTGACCTCTTCGTGTTGAAGTGTGACTCTTGCTCACTGCAATAGTACATAGACAGCATCAACGAGGAGACAGAAGACAGCCTCCCAGTGGAAACTGCTGCCCCACTGGGTTGGCCTCTGGTCTCTACGCAGGAAGTAAACACAGAGTTAGAGAGGCTGTCCCTGCTGGCTCTAGCACCACTGGCCCCAAACAGTGCTGGACCCCCAGGACCTAGCATTGAATTATCCAGCCTTGCTGGGTTGCATTTCAGCCCAGGTAATTCCCAGGATTCCTGAACTCTGGTTGAGAGGTGGCCCCCAAATTAAAAACAGCCACAGAATTCAGTTAAGGCCTGTTTTCTTCCTGTCAGTCTGATCACCACGTCTCACCTGTACTTGCAGCTGTGTTGGTTCTTGACGAGACATCGCCAGCTGCACAACTCTACCAAAGCCAGTGGATTCCAGAATGAATCCATTCTTTTTCCTGTGTAACTTGTCTTTCTTTCTGTTTCCTCAGCAACAGCATCAGTGGGGACCCAGGCAATCAATCACCATCCTCAGACTCATCCTCTGCTCCTCTCTTTGCCTTACTCCCTGCATCATAGCAATCACCAGCATCTCTTGAATTTGACTTCACCTCTGCGTGCCCTCTGTCACTGTGCTTTCATCGTATTTTCTGGAAAAGCCGTATAGCCTCCTTAGGTGATTTCTTTATAAGGCATTACTGCACCTCATCATGTGTCCGTCCTCTAGTGGAAATCCTAATGGCTCTCTGCAACATTCAGGATAAAGTTTAAGCTTTGCACAAATACACATTAGGATCTGCCTTATGCCTCTTTTCTGCTTATCCATCCCCTCTGTATCTTTACACATTATACTTCCAGACTCCAGGCACAAGTAACTACCCACAGTTAAATATAGCTTATAAGCCAGGCAGATTTTTCAGCTCTTATGTTTGTATATGCCAACATCAGGAACTAAACTAGAGGCCTCGTGATTCAGAACTGGGTATCTCTTATACAAATGCCACTATGAAACCTGGTTATAACTGCAAACTGCAGGGAACAAGGCTGACAAACAAATACTTCCATCTCATTGTGAGCCTGCAAACCAAAATGCAAAATTTCATGAAGAAATATATTATTAAGAAGGAAAGATAAGCAATAGAATTTAGAGACTGTTAATCCATTCAATTTGACGTTGACCTCATAAAAAAAAATCCACTTGAGCACTAAGTATAAATAGGAAATGTATAAATGCGTAAACATGTATGAATATTTATAAATTGGAAACCCAGGAGATAAATGAAAAAATAACTTTTAATCTCAAATAGGAAAAAATATAAGCCTCTGACAGAAGTAACATAGTATTAAATTGACATAAAATACTAATAATCTATTAACTGGAAATAATTGACAAAATGATCCTGGTGTCTGTAGTGGAGAGCAAAGAGCCAAAAAGAGTCCTTTAGGTTAAAGAAACTTTGGTACATCTACACAATGGAGTACTACGTAGCTGTTAGAAAGGATGAAGTCATGAAATTTACATACATGTGGTACTACTTGGATAGTATCATGCTAAGCGAAATGAGTCAGAAAGAGAGGGACAGACATAGAAAAATTGCACTCATCTGGGGAACATAAAGTAACAAAATAAGAGACTAACACCCAAGAATAGCCGAGATAAGTACCAGGAGGATTACTCCATGGCTTGGAGGACAGCCGCACACTCTAGGGAAAAAAGGCACCTCAGATGGAGAGGGAGCACCAAATAAAGGATGTTGGGAGGTTCCTCTCAGGATGGGAGAAGCATGCTGAAAGTAGACTATAGACCAAACATGATTGCCACTCAATGTCTCTTTTGCAAACCACAGCACCCAAAAGGAGAGAAAGAACAAAAGGAAATGCCCTGCCACAGAGGCAGGTGGAATGGGGGGGTGGGGGGTGGGAGGGATGCTGGGATCTATGGTGGTGGAAAATGGGCACTGATGGAGGGCTGGGTGTTCGATCATTGTATAACTGAAAGCCAAGCACAAAAATTTGTAAGTCTACAACTGTACCTCATGGTGTTTCACTAATAAAAATTAAAAAGAAGAAAAAGTCCTTGCCTCCCAGGCACACGTGTCATTATAAATTATCACAGTGACTAGGACAATATGGGGTTGAGACAGGCTAAGAGAGGGAAATAGGAAACAACAGAAGAAAACTAGGGACACTTGTGAGATCAGGTGACATTATAAATCAATGTGGAAAGGGAAAACTCTTCAATAAATCATACTGGGTCACATGAGATAAATAAAATCAGAACCATACATCAACGTTGACTCCAGGGAGTCTTAGAGCTCAGAAGAGGATTTGAATCCTATTACAAAACTATTTGAATCCTATTACAAATCAGATTGGAGGGAAAAATATCCAGGTGAATATCCTTTATGTATTTATGATAGAAAAAAACAAGAATAAATAAAATTGGTAAATAACGTCAATAAAATTAGAAACTTCTATAAAGGGAAAGTTACTTAGTTATAAGAATTAGGTTAAAAGAAAATTACAGAATGGGATAAGATACTTTCATGGTTTGTACTTTCACAAAAAAACTGACAAGCATCATAACAAAAAGTGCAGGCAGGCACCAGAGTCAGGCATGCACAGGACCCTGGTCAGTGCAACATCTATAAAGGGAAGGAAAGGGAGAAATTAAACACGAAAAAAGAATTTTTAAAAACCCAAAGTTCTGTATTGAAATATTTTTTTAATATTTTGCTATCATGAAGACCTAGACCTAATTTAAGAATAGGTTAAAGATATTCGGTAGTAATCTGTGAAAGAGAAAGCAATAAAACAATGGTTTTTGTTGTTTGTTTGCTTGGGGGCCATATCTGCTTGTACAAAGGACTTACACCTGGTGGTACTCAGGTAACCCCGTGTGGTACCAGGGACAGATGCTGACTCACCACGTGCAAATCAAGCATCTGACCTACAGTACAATAACTCCAGTCCCAATAAAAAATTCTTAACCATATAAGCTATTCAGGGTGGAGAAGAGGAAGAAAACAAAGGCACAAACAACGCAAGACATCTTTAGACATGATTCAAAAAATTAAATAGTATGATCTTAGCAAGTACTGGGAAGAATACTAATTTGTGTATATGATCTTGAGAGCAGTTTGGTAAAATTACCAGTAAATTTGAAATAAACATACCCATTAGCCTAAAAACTCCACTTTGTTCTAGAGAGTACACGTGTACAATCTGACATAAGCAGAAATACCTAATGTAGTATTTTCATATTGTAATCAAAAAATTTTTAGACAGTTTTAATGATCTACCCATAGTTCCATTTTATTATATCATGATGAAAAGACAACTGTGAGGCCAAACTTATTAATGAACTAGAACTAAATACACAGAAATCTCAAAAGCGTAATGATAAGGGATAAGTAACAATTGCAGAAAAAAGCACATAGTAATGCATTTTGTCCTGTGGGAGATAACATAAAAAAATATGTGTATACCTCTGTAGCTATAAAATTAACATTTTAGGGGCATGAACTGCAATTTGGGGGTGTGTGTTTCTGGGTCATACCTCACGTGCTTGGGGCTTACTCCTGGCTCTGTACTTGAGTAAGCCAACTTGGGCCAAAGGAACCTACACACTTGTGGAAGTGTGTGTGTGTGTGTGTGTGTGTGTCTACATGTGATTCTGCAACTGAACTCAGTACTTTTATACAAGAAGGCACCTATGCACTTTAATATCATAATTTTCCTGGTTTGCTTTAACATTTAGAGAGGAATTACAGTACAGAGGGTAAGAAGCTTGCTTGCCTTGCACATAATGACCGATGTTTAATCCCTGGCACTGCATATTGTCCCCCTAGCATAGAGCCAGGAATAAACAAACCCTGAGCACAGCTAAATGAACCCCCCACCCCTCACCCTCAAAGAAAAACAAACAGAAAGGAGTTGTGAAGCATCACTCACCAAGTCCTTTGATTGCCTTATGAATTTCTTGAGCATCTACAGATGGGTTGAAGCCTGGATAATCTCTGATAGTCCCTCGGAGTCCAAGCTAAAAGGCAATATTTGATAGTCCCACTGTTTTAAAATAATATTTTTACATTCATATGCATATATCCACATACACACTGAAATATATATGCAAATTCACAATTTGCATCCTTCCTATCCCTTCTAACATTCAACTGTACATCTCTTAGCCCTAGACATGCAGGCAATATGACATTTGCCACATATATAATGAAGCCTGTCATTCCACCCTCACCCCACCCCCTGGTGTAAAATTTGGAACTATCAAACATTAACTCTCTAGAGACAATCACTGGGTTCATCCTAGTGACTCTGAAGATTATTGTTTTCCCGTGGCATCAGTGATCTCCACACGCCTGGTTTGGGGTGGCTCCTGGACGGATGATGATGGAAGCTCCAGAATGAGCAGGAAGAACTCCAGGAGCACCGTGAAGCGGGCACTGGCTCCAAAGAGAGTAGAGAGGACACCACTTCCTACTGTAGCTGCAGAGAAGCACCTCCCAAAGCTTAGATGTGGGCTCCTCAGTCCTGGAGCAGACAGGGATGCAGAGGAGCCAAAGGGAAGCCCCTTCCTGCATTTCCCAGCGTAACGACCCCACCCAGACTCCAGGAACTGCACATCGCACTATGGAATTGCACACGATAGGAAGCAGGATATCCTTCCACCAAGGAAATGAGACCAGTGAGGACAAGCAGAGAATACCAACTGCTCAGCCAACCATGCCTGCCAGTGATGCCTCTGAATGATCCCCAAGGGTCACAGTGGCTGGAAAGAGCCAGGCAGAAGAGAGTCATCTTGCAGGATGGCAAGAGCTAAGGCCATCTCTGTCCGAAGGTGGACCAGTGTGTTATGCTGTATAAGGTGGCTATGCCATTTGCCACCTTCTCCCAACTGGCTTCCCAATAATAAAAATTAAAAAGTGCCATTTGCATGTAAGCAAAAAGTAAAGTTTCTGTATCCCCTTGGACTTTAAGAGAGAACTCAAAGCTCTTTACTCATCTCCTGCAGAAATAATTGTGTTTATAGACTTCAAGATGTTTTCATTAATGTTGACCGAAGCCCTAAGGGAACTCTACACTGAAGGGTCCATAATGAAAGCCCCATTAGGGCTGTTTGTTCTGTAAGCTTTGTTTAATGGATGTGCATACTGGTTGATAAATTTCCCCCTTTGAAAACTCTTCTGACACAGATCTTCAGGAGCAGCATGAGAATAAAAAATTCTATAATATTCATTTTCAATACATAAATACAAAAACATGTCCGATAGCTTGACTGATCTTTTATAGAAAAAAAACAAGGTATCTCAAAAATGTTGAAGACATTTAAGTCACAAAGACTTGAGAAAAATCCAGATATATACTTTATTGTCTTCTCTAGTTCTTTGAATAAATCTCTTTTTATAGTAGTCAAGTTTTCGTCATAATTTTCCTAATCTGTTACTGAATATTGTGTCTGCTGTCTTGCATTAAACTGGTTCATTTATGGGCTGGAGCGATAGCACAGTGGGTAGCGCCTTGCACGCGCCTGAATTCGATTCCCAGCATCCCATGTGGTCCTCCCGAGCACCGCCAGGAGTAATTCCTGAATGCAGAGCCAGGAAGTAATCCAGAACATTGTTGGGTGTGACCCCAAAAAGCATAAAAATAAATACATGAACTAGTACATTTAGAGTTTACTAAAATATTTAATACTTTCAAGAAAGTACATTCTCTCTTTTCTCATTAAAGTGACAGGAGATTACTATTCTGACACAGTGAAAATTGATTGGATCTTAATCTAATCTATATTGATCCTATTCATCTAGTTATTTTAATACAATCAAACATCATTTCATCTTAAAGCATACAAACTAGTTTCACAAATACAATACAACAAACAAATAACTTCTAATTTGAAAAACATGGTTGATGTTTAGGGAGAAAGAGGGAGTGGTGGGTAGGAATGGGAAGAACATTTGTGCAATAAATATCACTGGGACTTTGGGGATGGATGTGATATGACACATACAGAGGTGTGAAACTGTGTTCCCAAATTTTATAGTATCACAAACCAATATGAATAAATAACATCTGACTGAAAAAATAGTAAGTTTTAATTCTAAAAAACAATTTCAACAAGTGTAACTTGTGTCAAGCATGTGCTTAATTGTGTAGGAAACTGAAATAAAATTGGTTTCATCAACATGATCTTTGAAAACTGTGCAAAGTTTAATAAATATGTTCTGGGTTCATGAAACCCATTGGCTTTATTTCCATTTTATTCAACCTTGAACTTCTATGTTCATCTTCTCTCTATATCCGTATCCGGCACGTTAGCAGACGAACCACAGTTAGAACATTTCTGCACTACGCTAAGCACTCTGCATTCACAGATCATCACCTGCACCACAGCCTTCAGAAATGAGCACTGGTCACTCACTTAAGATATAAGACAGCAAGATTTAACAGGGGTGGAGCATTTCTCAAGTCCACAGAACAAAATAACAGAATCTGAACACAAATGTTTCAGTCATAGCCATTCCCTCTCATTCCTACTTTTTCTTGAAGTGGTATAATCCACCCGGCCTGGGACGATTTTTTAAAATGCCTTTGACCAAACTTTTCCCTACACATAGTCTTTCGTGTGCTTTAGAAATAAGGTGCTATTCTGAGTTTCTCAGGCATTTATATGACCATCTCTGGATACAAGTCAAATTACTAGTCAGAATCTAATTGTTCTTTAATTCTGAAAATTCAACATTTCTACTCTAGCTGTGACCTTTTTTACTACTCCAAACTATCTACATATCAAAAAAGACACTTCTATTGTGCCTAGCAGAGAAAGATAAAATTCCCAATTTATTGGGTAGCTTAGGATGGAGCAATAGCACAGCAGCTGGGGCATTTGCCTTGCTCGCGGCTGACTCGGGTTCGATTCCTCCGTCCCTCTCGGAGAACCCGGCAAGCTACCAAGAGTATTCTGCCCACGTGGCAAAACCTGGCAAGCTCTCTGTGATGTACTTGATATGCCAAGAACAGTAACAAGTCTCACAATGGAGATGTTACTGGTGCCCGCTCAAGCAAATCGATGAACAATGGGAGGACAGTGCTACCATGCTATTGGGTAGCTTACTACCCAGTGAATTAAAGGGGAGGGGATAAGGAACATTATTTAATGGAAAAAGATAAACACACACACATCTACCTTTTAAAATGGCACAAAAATACTGAAATCTAAATACCTAAGTAAAGAGTATGAATAAGTTTATTTATTGTAATCCGGGGGGGTGGGGTACACACTCAGGTATGCTCAGGGCTTACTCCTGGTGGTACTCATGGGACCATAAGCAGTGCCAGAATTGAACTTGCAGAGTACATGTCTTAACCCTAGTACTATTTCTCCAGCCTATTACCAGACTCTTTGACACTAATCCAAGCCAAGCAGTGAAAAAAGGGCTTTGCAGGCACCCGATTTAACTTATATAATGACATTAATGAGGTCAACTTTCTTACTTTCATTTGAAATCTGAAATTCAATCTCAGAAACTCATTTGCTTAACATTATATAGTAAACAGAACTCCAGAATTTGAACCCAAATTTTTAACAACCAAATTACCCTGTGGTCTACACCACTTCAGGGTCTCCCAGGATTCTACATTTGCGGATACACAGAGTGATTCTGCGTCAGCAGTGTCAGCCTCGCAGGAACTTACTAGAAAGTGAATTCTCAGACCCTTGCCCTGTCTGAGTGACTCAGGAGCTCAGGGGCTAAGATTCAAAGTCTCTATTTTAACAAGCACTCCAGAGATGCTCATAAAGTTTGAGAACTATGTCTCTATTTTGTTCTCAGATGTTAGGAAAACCAAAAGCAAAAACTGAGTAAACAAATAAAAGATTCTTTTATGGGTGTAGAAAAGAATTTGATGATGAGCTCACTGTTTCAGGAATGTTGGCACTTTTACAGCCCAGTAAAACTATTTGCATCGCCTGCCTCATTGCTGACAAAATTATTTAGTATCTAAATTACTCCTCAATATTTGCCTTAATTTCCACAAATTCTAATAACTGAAAAAAAGTATTCGTGCAAATGTGGGTGCTCACATGAATATTTGACAGTTTTTTTTTATTGAATCACTGTGAGATACAGTTACAAAGCTTTCATGTCTGAGTTTCAGTCACGCAATGATCGAACTCCCATCCCTCCACCAGTGCACATTTTCCACCCCCAATGTCCCCAGTATCTTCCCCCCACCCCAACCCTCCCCCTACCTCCACGGCAGACAATTTCCCTCGTAGTTTCTCTCTACTTTTGGGCATTATGATTTGCAATAGTTACTGAGAGGCTATCATATTTGGTCCTTTATCTAGTTTCAGCACATCGTGTGTGTGTGTGTGTGTGTGTGTGTGTGTGTGTGTGTTTATCAGATTTCCATCCTCATCCCTTAAATACATTCAGTTGAGCTCTTTTCCTCAAACTTGCATTTCAGGTACACCAAGAGGGAAAAACAATCATCACAACAATTAATAAATAAATTGAAGTCAGGACTATCTCAACAGAAGGGGGAAATGACAACCCCTTAAAACAGTCACAATTGTTGCAACTCACAGTGGGTTAAGCAAGTTCTTGCCAAGCAAGTTCATTCAGTTCAGTTCCCTGCACAGTTCCTCCTGTCCTCACTACAAACTAACTAGACAGATGTAATGCATCCTACCAAGGATGATGACGAATCTGAACTTGCCCGAGTTCCTGCAGCCAATGAGTGATCTGTCTCAGACTTTGCTCCCAATTACTAAACAAGGCTGAATCTCTTTGGACTCGGGTTCATGCCCTTATGATTTACCCTGCCGCACCCCATCTGCTAAAATTCTCCAGTGGAGATCAGTCACCCCACAGGAAACCTTGCTGCTACTGGTAGGGCCACATCGGGTCTGGGGATCTTCTGTTAGAACCCCTAAAATGGGCCTGGTCATCCTAACTCCCCAAAACCACTTGGACCTATTTCTTTATGTCCCTGGTTCGCAAGAAGTTAATTTCTATCCAAAAGAAGGAAGGAGAGAGAAAAGCAAAATGTGTCCGTCCTGTTGACAGGAAATGTATTTAAAACCAAAGGCTCCAGGCTTTGAGCTGCAGCTGCTGCAGAAACACTTTGAAGATGAGGAAGAGCCGAATCGTTCATCGCTTCATACAGCCCTGGAAAGGCCATATTCCAGCGTTCAGTTTTCAAATCAAAGTCTCCAACAAACCTCTAAGACTTGAGAACTCTCAGAGAGGCAGGGAGAAATTATGTCTCTCTGCTTCATGTCAAAGCATTGCTGACTTGTGAAGGTTTATTACTTTTTTTTTTGGCGAGGGGGTGGGGAAGCTTCATAACAAGTGGAAAAGTAGAGCAGACTGAAAAGAAAGCAATCAAAACGTGGAAAATGGAAGATTTTGCTTTCAATTTTTCAAGTAAAATGTGTTTTTTTAAATGAAAGAAAATTGATCTTAAGAGACCTGAAATGAAATATAGATGAAAGGCAGGTGTAGCTCCCCCACACTTAAACACCCCCCCCCCAAAAAAAAACAGACATATGCTGAATACTAAGCCTAATCTTAAGGTATTTTACAATCAGGCTTATCTGGATACTGGTTTATAACATATGTGATTTGTTAAGATGGGGTCACAGTGGGATTGTGTGAGCTCTTAATTCCATCTGCTGGGGTCCCTAGAAGACAGTGTGTGGAGGGGCTGGAGTGATAGAACAGCGGGTAGGGTGTTTGCCTTGCATGCGGCCAACCCGGGTTCGAGCATTCCATACGGTCCCTGAGCAACACCAGGACTAATTCCTGAGTGCAGAGCCAGGAGTATCCTCTGTGCATTGCAGGAGGAGGAGGAGGAGGAAGAGGAAGAGGAGGAGGAGGAAGAGGAGGAGGAGGAGGAGGAGGAAGAGGACGAAGAGGAGGAGGAGGAGGGGGGGGAGGAAGAAGAAGAAGACATTGTGTGGAGGTATAGACAGGAGGAGGGTGCTGGGACCATGGGGTCAGAGACTGGAATCCTGTGTTCAAGGCAAGAAAGAACATAATAGCCAGCAAGCTCCAGAAGGTAGCAAGAGGCCAGGAAAGACCCCTCTAGCTTTAGATGGGGCATGACCTGGCTGACACCCCAGTTTTGAACATCAAGCCTCAGAATTATGAGCTAGAGATTTCTTTTTGGTTTACGCCATCCAGTCTGTGGTGCTTTGTTCCAGCAAGAGACTAAGCCAGCAGGTAAGATGCCTGCAGAAAAAGGATCCGTAACCACTCAGATAAGACAAGGCAAGTATTGAGGCCAAATCTTCTCCCCAGGGCAGCAATGAGCACCAATCAACAGAAGGGTCTCCACCAGCGTGGCAGATATACTCCCCCCCCAAACTACAAAGCGAAGCAGGAGTGGCAGCAGGGAGGGTTAGTTGTGGGGGTGTGTGGAAGGGCAGCTGGGGAGATAGTTTTGTTTGCAAAGTTCCAAGAGGGCCAAAGGAAATGTTTGGGTTTCTTCTCGTCCTCACTCGCAGCGCGAAAGATCTGCATCTATGGGCTTTTCAAAACAGTGATTTCATGAGAGGGATCTTATTGCAAGAGCTTCAGTATGTGATAAGAGAGAAGGGTGGGACGGAAAGAAAATGTGCTTCAGAAATTGAGACGGAGAAGGACTAAGATGCAGTATGTGCTTCTTGTGAAACACAGATCAGAATGGAGAGAAACCCTAAGCCTGCCTCGCGCTGGGTGACCCTGTCCCCAATCTGCCTTCTCCAATCTCCTGCCACTCCAGCTTACGTTCATGGGCCGTCGCCTGCACCTCTTCTCTGCCTGACTTGGAAAGTAGGGAATGCTCAAGCAGGAAGGTCCCTTCTCTTTTCTTTCTCTCTGATTCTGCTGTGGGTTATTTTTTCCCCTGCGGTATGCCAGTCTCTCCCATACATGTATCTGCAGCTCAGCCTTTTTTTTTTTTTTTTGCATGCTCATTGTCTATTTTGCTCGAGCTCGAGCGGGCCCAGTAACGTCTCCATTGGAGACTTTGTTGTTACTGTGTCTGGCATATCGAATACGTCACGGGGAGCTTGCCAGGCTCTGCCGTGCGGGCGAGATACTCTCGGTAGCTTGCAGGACTCTCTGAGAGGGGGCGGAGGAATCGAACTCGGGTCGGCCATGTTGGCCGCGTGCAGGGCAAACGCCCTACCGCTGTGCTATCGCTCCAGCCCACACGTTTACTACATCCCGATCAATGGTGTATGTATTTCCTCCCACGTGGTTTTCCTCTCCAAGTAGCACTTCGATGTTATTTACTTCGATGTTATTTACATGTCTGCTCATGAGTTCCTGCAATAGCCTCCATCTCACAGGGGAGAAGCTGGGGTCTCTCAGCCAGCGTGGGGGACAGCAGGATTTCAACCCAGGCAACCTGCCCCAACCTCTTGCTCACTCACTGATCTTTGCTTTTCCTTCCATCTGCCAATGTCACTGGTCTCCCATTGTTCATCGATTTGTTCAAGCACGCCCAGTAATATTGTGAGACTTGTCACTGTGTTTGGTATATTGAATACGTCACGGGGAGCTTGCCAGGCTTTGCTGTGTGGGCAAGATATTCTTGGTAGCTTGCCGGGCTCTCCGAGAGGGGCAGAGGAATTGAACTCGGGTTGGCTATGTCGGCCACGTGCAAGGCAAACGCCCTACCACTGTGCTATCGCTCCAGCCCCAACCACCAGAAATCTAGGTGTCTCCTTTGACTTCACCACTTCTTTTCGAGACTCCTCCAGAACAAAAACTCCCCACACTTGCTCCCCGCCTTTGTGACTTCTGTTATTACTCATGTTGCAACCCTCACTCTCGTGGAAAAGGCCATCTGACACAGTAGTGTTCCTCCTAATTAGTTCCTTTGTGTACCTCCAGCCATCTACTTGTACTCGCCATGGGTCTGTGAGAGCTCAGGTCAAGCTGTGGCTTTCCCCGGTGAACACCCTTTTCAGACTCCCAGCGGACATGGGCTAACGTCTGAACACCTTGCTTCATACATCTGTGTGGTTCACCAGCGGGTGCCCAGTCCCTGAGGAGAGTCTGGGCCTTCCTTACCTCAGCGCTGTGTTCATGCTCTGTGTGGAACGCTTTCTACCTCCAGTCCTTTGCTTCAAGACTATCTTCTCCTCAAACCCGCTAGGGGCTCTTGGCTTGAATGGTCCTCTCTTGCTCTCCAGCGAAATTTTGTTAAAATTTTAAGCAAGATTCCAGAGGAAAGCGACATTTAATTTTCTACAATGGCCTAGTTTTTACTTGTTTTTTAAAAATCGTCTAATTTTTTTATTGAGTCACCGTGAAATGACAGAGTTCTTCACAGCTGGGTTTCAGGCTTATAATGTTCCAACCCGTGTCCGTTTCCCCCTACCCAGGCCCTCCACACCATCTGCTTCCCACTCAATGGCCCACTCCTATGAGAGGATCTTTATATTTTGCAATGTGCTTTATAGTAGTTGCTGATAGGGCTTCATACAAAACGTATTTATGACCTTTCAGCACCATCTCCTATTTTTTTAAATTTTATCGAAATAAAGTAAAAGTAAAGGCCCTCCCGTTGTTCATCGATTTGCTCGAGCGGGCCCAGTAACGTCTCCATTGGAGACTTTGTTGTTACTGTGTTTGGCATATCGAATACGTCACGGGGAGCTTGCCAGGCCTTTACTTACTTTTACTTATCGAAATACCGTGAGATAGTTACAAGCTTTCATGTTTGGGTTACAATCACACAATGATCAAACACCCATCCCTCCACCAGTGCACATTTCCCACCACCAATATCCCCAGTATACCCCCATCTTTTCCACCCTCCCCCTGCCTCCATGGCAGATATGATTCCCCATAACCTCTCTCTACCTTTGGGCATTATGGTTTGCAATACAGACCCTGAGAGGTTGTCATGTTTGGTCCTTTATCTACTTTCTGCACACATCTCCCATCCCGACTGATTCCTCCAGCCATCTTTTTCTTAGTGATCCCTTCTCCATTCCAGCTGCCTTCTCCCCTTTGCTCATGAGACAGACTTCCAGCTATGGAGCAATCTATCTGTCCCGTGTATCTACTACCCTTAGGTGTCAGCCTCATGATATGTTGTTTTATACTCCACAAATGAGTGGAGTCCTTCTATGTCTGTCCCTCTCTTTCTGACTCATTTCAATTGAATGTTTCCCTTCACCACAGATGTCGCACCCTCCCTGTCCTACCTCCTAGTGCCCTCCAGTGGCTTGTTTCCTACCAGTTCTCATGTCCTTTGCTTCCATTATCTTTGGGTATTTATCCGAGCCTTTAGCCCAGAGTTTAGTCTCTAGAGAAGGACTTAAAAAACAAGTCTGGTGAAGTTAGAAACATGATTCTACTATGGTGTGATTTCTAATTTCTGTAATAAACTTAGTTCAGTTCCATAATGTACCTACTTTGAAACAAAACTGAGTAATACTTGAAACCACTCAGTTCTCTATAATATTCTAGGACCAAGACATACTTTAATAACATTTTTCATATTAAAAATAATTTTTTGCCATCCTTGGATAAATATTGGGTTTAAAACAATACAAAGAAAGTGTCTTGTCTTTCGAGAAATTCACAATTTGTCACTAGGTGAATTTGTGCTTTAGTGCTTCTCTTGAAAAAGTAAAATTGATGGCTAATAAGACTTTGAAAACTGTGAGGTAAGGGAATTTTATTTTTAATAACACTGAGAAATGATATCACTATTATGTTTTTTGTTTTGTTTGTTTGTTTGTTTGCTTTTTGGGTCACACCTGGCAATGCTCAGGGGTTACTCCTGGCTCTCCACTCAGGAATTACTCCTGGTGGTGCTCGGGGGACCATATGGGATGCTGGGAATCAAACCCGGGTCGGTCATGTTGGCTGCTTGCAAGGCAAACGCCCTACCCGCTGTGCTATCGCTCCAGCCCCACTATTATGTTTTTTATAACTGGATGCCTGATAATTATCCATTATTGCTACAAACAATTATTTCATACTGTATCAATAATATTCTGAAACATGAATTAGCAATGGAGTTGAATAAAGTTCTGAGAATTCAGAAAAAAAAAAGTCTGGTTAGGTTTAATTCCTGGCATCACATGGCCCCATGAGCATCGTGGGGTGCAATTCTGATGGTGCCCAGGACTGCTGAGGTGGCAACTACCTCCAGCCCTGCAGGGCCCAGGCAGTACCAGTCTTAGACTCCTGAACTGATCAACCAGTTCAGTGACAGCAACAAAAGAGAATGGCAATGTCTTCCCAGGTGTCCTTGTCCCCTCCCTGTGACTCTGTGGTCGTTTTTTTGTTGCTCTTCCAATGCTCTTAGACCATCATCCTCAGAGCGTCGGACCTGCTGTTCTCCCTGCCAGATCCCCTTCCCAAAGAGTTCCCAGTCGCCCTCACTTTGTGCCCATTTCCGCCCACATACCCGAGTGGAACAGATGAGTTCCCATCACTATCATTTTCCCCTTCCACTTTTCTTGGGAGCACTTAAACTCACTTCGGACATTACATTTCTTTCTTTTTCTTTAAGGTGTCCTCCCAAAATAAAATCAGAGGCATGCAAATTCATGTCTTTTAGTTTCTTTTTCTCTGCTGTGTCCCAGAATGCCTAAAACAGTACCTGGTACCACACGGAGGGTTCACAAATGTTTGTAGAGTGAATAATTGAATACAAAATGCGTTTTTTGTCCTGGGTCATGCGTTTTTTTTTTTTTTTTGATAATTCTCAAGTGTCACGGCCAGCCTTCTCAGAGCTTGACACCACATCTCAAAAATTTTACAAATGCATTCTTCACCCTCTGTAAATCTTGTTCATACAGGAGGAGCTTCCACCTCTCTGGTAAATATGCCTCCAGACTGGGTGAGGCATTTAAACACAAATAGAAAAAGAAAAGAGCAAGGATCTGATGAGGGAGGAAGGGGTAATCGTGTGGATTTTCTGTTCTTTTGACTTATCCTCTTTAAATCACATGAAATCTCTATTACTATTGCACTGCAGTACTCTAAAATTCATTTTTTCCTTAATTGCTTCCTATTTGCTAAATAGTAGACTCTCAAAAATATCAAATCATACCCTTTCTCCTTTATATTCCTTGTTCTGGATCTAAAACTTCTTTCCTCTTTGTCTCTGGTTTACCAGATTTATTTGGCAAGTTGCACTTATAATTGAACTTATGATTAAACATGAAAGAGTGAGTATATGTCCCTTCTTAGTTGACTCTGAGTCAGGCAGGATGAAAAACATCTTGAATGTTCATTCCAGCCATTCTCAGGAAACTTCTGTCTTTTCACTCAGATTATACAGTATTTCTTCCCTGTCTATGTTTTGAAACAAAAGCCAAATGTTTTGATTTGAAATCCAGGTCGAATCTGTTTTCTATTAACTTCCTGAAGAGGGGCATTTATATGTATAAGTGCCAATATTTACCAAAAGAAGTTTCAGGGAACTCGGCTGACAACAGCAGACGGAAAGGTATAATCATGAATAGTACGTGACTAGGCATGGTTGAAAATATAGCACAAGGAAAGGTATAAACATGTTGAAGAGTACAAGGCTATGCAAGAGTACCTAACTAGATTTAGGATGTTAAAAGTTCATCTTAATGACCAAAGATCTCAGACAGGCATCTCCTAGTGCAGGGATGCAGAAAATAGTAGGAAGCTAGAGTGGACATGATAGCACCATCCTCTCATTGTTCGTCTATTTGCTCTAGTGGGCACCAGAACGTCTCCATTGCGAGACTTGTTGTTACTGGTTTTGGCATACTGAATACGCCATGGGGAGCTTGCCAGGCTCTGTTGTGTGGGTGGGATACTCTCAGTAGCTTGCCAGGCTCTCTGAGAGGGGAGAAGGAATCGAACCCGGGTTTGGCCGCATGCATGGCAAACCTCTTACCCGCTGTAGGTGTGATGAAAGTATATCTGTGTCGTTAGGAAGAACAAATATCTGTACATGAAAGAAAGGCCTAATGGCTGACCCCACCAGAGCCAGAAAGTGAACAGAGCTCTCAGAAACTCTCAGACCCAGGACCCAGGACATTCGAGTGAGTGCCTAGGGCTGGGACCACCCATGGGTCAGAATTTGAAAGATTTCATGTTCTTGGAATTATCTCATTTAGCATGTGGCATTGTTTCCAAGAGTACTACCAACTGGTGTCTTCTCTCTGGTTATACAGCAGGAATAGACCTGCTCGACTCCCATATAACAAACCACACTACTCTTGCTCCTAAGGAAGGAGGAAGGGCTAGGCAGGGAAGGGAAGGGAAGTTCCACTCTAGTTCTCACCAGGAAAGTACACCACAGCTCACTCTTCCCTGTTAGCAAGTTTCCACCCTAGATAAGCCCACTCCAACTTTTCTTTTGTCAAGAATTCCTTTCATGTGCTGCTGGGAGAAAGGCAGCTCAGATAGAGAAGGGAGCACCAAGTAAAGGGTGTTTGGAGGACCCACTCAGAATGGGAGATGTGTGCTGAAAGTAGACTATAGACCGAACATGATGGCCACTCAATACCTCTATTGCAAACCACAACACCCTAAAGGAAAGAGAAAGCAAAAGGGAATGCCCTGCCACAGAGGTGGGGCGTGGAGGGGATTGGGGTGGGAGGGCTACTGGGATCATTGGTGGTGGAGATGGGTACTCGTTCACTGTATAACTGAAACCCAAGCACGAAAGTTTGTAAGTCTACAACTGTACCTCACGGTGCTTCACTAATAAAAATTAAATTTAAAAAATTCCTTTCAGGGGTCAAAGTGAAAGTACAGCCTGTCGGGCATTTATCTTACATGTGGTCGACCCAGGTTTGATTCCTGGTACCTCATATAATCCCTCGAGCCCCACCAGGAGTAATCCCAGAAAGCAGAGCTAGAAGTATGCCCCCCCCCACACACACACACTCACACTCACACAATCCATAAAGTAAAAAATAAAGAAAAAGAATTCCCTTCAGGAAGATGGGGGAAGGCACTTGTCTTGTAAGCAGCTGACTTTGATTCAATACCCAGCACTGCATATGATCCCATCACCATTAGGAGAGAACCCTACACCCAGAGCCTTGAGCATACTAGGTGTTCCCTCCCCCCACCAAAAAAAAGCACTCTTTCATGTTATCTTCTCCATGGAACCCATGCTTTGAGGGATTCTACCAGACATTGAGATTAACACAAAAACATAGATTCATTTTTCCCAGTATTGCTTATTATTGAAGGTGTTTCTTCCCATCAGAGCTTCTGCTGTGAGTCTGTGATGAGCACGGCCAATGTCATCCTCTTAGCATTTTAGTGAAAATTCACAGAATCTGATGTTTCGGAAACCATGCAGCCTTGATGTGAGTGGTTATATCACAGAAGGCATCAGAGGACTAACAGGGGTGGAGGGTGTGACTTCTATGCATGAGACCTCCAACTTTGATTTCCAGCACCGCACATCCCCTCAACCCCAGAACCTCCATGTATGGCCAGTGGCCTCAGAAACATTAGGCTGCCTCACCAGCTGAGTGTTGCTGAGTGTGGCCTCTGGGTTCTCAGCACTGAGGAAACCCCTAAATATAAGATATATATATATATATACATTTTATATATATATATAATATATATGTCTAATGTCTCGTCTTTCTCCTGGAATTTCATGAACCATAAAGCACAATAAGGCTAACAAGGTAGCTTGCTGTGGGCCCCAGACTCAGGTGTGATTACCCAGACAGACCAACCATGTGATGAGAGGGTTGAGCCTTGTGGGGAATAACTAAAGATGGAGTTTGGCTCCATGGTTGGGTATGGCATTGGTCACATCATTGTGCAATGAGAGCCTGGAAAAACTCTGAACACAGGAGCAGAAGGGTCCTGGCTGGTGAGCAAGCAAGGGGCTCAAAATAAAGCTGTTGTGTCATCACAGAGTACTAGGAGCTTTTCCACCCTTTAATGTTTTATTCTTTTCAGATATATACTCTACTTTGTTGGCATATATATATTTTTTCATATATACTTTTTCGTGAACTTGGTATTTTGATTTTTTTTTGTATTTTGATTTGGTTGGTTGAGTTTCTCTATCGTGATAGCTTTGTTTTCACTTACCCAGATAGATGCCATGGTATCCCACTTTGAGATCTCACTAGCCTAGTAAAAGAAAAATATATATTAAGTGGTGTAATTCTGTGACTCAGAAAAAAAAACTCAGACAAATTTTTACTCTTGGTATAATTTTGTTTCAGAAAAAAAATTCAGACTAATGCTTGCTAATGCTTACTCCAGAAAACACAAGTTAATATTAAAGAAAAACCATCTCAGGAAGAGGATATATCTCTCACATCAAGTACCTCATTTAATAAGCATTTACTGAGCATCTACAGCAAACAGGGGCTGAACTATACCTGTGAGGGGCTCAAAATAAAAGAGGAAAAAATGCTTTCACTTAAGGGGGTTACAAAATAACTGTTGGAAAACTAATTTTTAACTCACTTAAAATCCAGTTGAATCTGCTGATTGCCGGCTTTTTTTTTTTTGGTTTTGTTTAGTTTTGTTTTTTTTGGGGGGGGGTCACAACACCCAGTGATGCACAGGGGTTACTCAGCCATGCACTCAAGAATTACTCCTGGCAGTGCTCAAGGGACCATATGGGATGCTGGGAATCGAATCCAGGTCAGCCACATGCAAGGCAAACACCCTACCGGCTGTGCAACTGCTCCAGCCCCTGCTGGCTTCTTTTAACCAGAGAGACTACCACCATGGGGAATAACAATAAAGACATCAGAAATTGTATTTCCTCAGCTGCATTCAATTTGATCCTTTCTGTTTGATTGTGAAGTCTCTTATTCACACGTTATAAGATTCCATGCCTATTATGAACAGACCATCTGCTCTTTGAGGAAATGACCCAGTCCTTGGTGGGCAGATCTCAGAGGTAAAAAGGGCACTTCTTGGACAGGACAATCAGCAAGCCAGGCACGCTAAAAATAGAGATCATTCAAGCATGCTGGTGCTTCTCCAGGATTGAGTTTTGCTCCCACCCATCCTGGGAACAAATGTTCTTCAGAAATTCAATGGTAGTCCTAGAGTAAATTTCAACAGGAAATTACACAGTGGGTCCCTGAAAATATTTGCTCTGATTTTCTCAGCCTCTAAACAGAGAACTAAGTTGCTACTGCTTAGGTCTAAGTTATTTGGTACTATAATTTTTATAATGTCTAGATGCTTCTATGTGCACACAAACTATTGTCATTTCTGGTTTTGCCTCTTAAAACTAGGCACGGTTTCTTTGAGCCTCAGTTTCCTCATCTGAAAAGGGAAAGAGGGCTGGCAAGGACACTGAATGAGAGAATATGTTCAGGTTCCCTCCCCGCTATCATACCAGTGATTCTAGAAAAACATTTTTAAAGCAAAGAGAGGATTTTCATTGGGGTGGGGGAGCTGTTCCTAGCCTCCTGAAACAAGATATCAAATAACGCACTGAGGTGAGATCTCACTCACATAGAGTAAAAGCAGGAAGGGCATGATAAGCGCACAGCCTGTATAGGGAATTCCTGGGGGTGGAGCCCGCTGGTGGCGCTGTCCCGGCTCACTGTAAGCGATCTCCAGCACCGCTGCTGCAAAACAAATGCTCAACACTGGTTTGCTTCCTCACCTCTGTCATAAAAGCAAAAGCTCCCTTCAGATTTCTCTCCCTTAGTGGAAACAAGTACTCACTGGAACTGGGGAAGGGTTAGGCAGTAAAATCAGCTAGCCTTGTGCATCTTCACTGTTTCAAGTCATAGAAAGAGTTTGGGCAAGACAGCAGAAGAGACAGCAAGCATCAAATCCTGCATTGCCCCCCAGTAATACCTGGCAGGGCCCTGCGGGATCCCAAGTACCAATGGCCTAGAAAAATCAGGACCCCACTCTGAGTGGCCCAAGCCACACTCCCCACTCCCAACCCCCACTTGGGATAAGCCCTTTTTGATAAAACTAGTGAACAAAGAAACTACACACACCAAAAGGTCAATTCCACACAGCAAGAGGTTTTTGTCACACTGGTTCCCTGGGATAAGAAGGTCCTAAAACCAATTCTGACTGGCTGAAAGAATGATGTGCTCTAAGCCTCTCAATCACCTGGGGAGTAGGTCTCATTAAGAGGGGTACCTCTGCAGGGGGCGGACCTATAGGATAGCAGGAAGTGCCTTGCACACTGAAGTCCCAGGTTCTATTACTGGCATCCCATATGGTCCTTCAGGTGAAACCCAAAAACAAACAAAGGAGCATCACCTCTGTGGATGAGGATGTGTTGGCACAGAGGGTAGTGCAACCTCAAGGCGAAGTGATCACCCCTGCTGGGTCCAGCAACTACACTCAAAGGTTTGACTGGTCTCTGCCTTCTTCCCAAGTGCCCGACTCCAAGCGTGGGCAATCTGAGATGCAAGATGTCTAATCAGTAAATTATTAACAAGAACTAGTGTAGGTGAGTTTCAAGAAGCAAAGAAACACCCACAGTGCAAGCCAAACCACCTGGCAATAGAACTTTTCAGAAAGAAATACGTTTCGACATCACTTTCCTTACTTCCTTCTCCACCTCCACCTCTAACCACAAACATTTTGGGGAACAAGTTTCTGGTTTTCTTTGCATCTTTAAGTTCCCTTTATCATCCGCGTGACTTTTTCTGTCTTATGGAATCCAATAACAGTAGGTTTGAAGAACAACATCTTTTGAATTACATTTTATTTTATGAGAATGTTTTTTGTTTGGGAGCCATACCCAGCTGTGCTCAGGGCTCATTCCTGGCTCTGTGCGCTGGGATCACTCCTGCTGGGTCCCCGGGGGACCAAAGGTGGTGTCGGGGATGGAACCAGGGTGAGCCTCCTGTAAGGCTATAATTTTATCCACTGTACCACTACACTATCGCTTCTGTCCCTGCTGTGTGTGTGTGTGTGTGTGTGTGTGTGGTTGTTAAGTTATAAAAAGGCAGAGTCTGGCTGTCTGTGCAGAACACAATACTTGGAAAGCACTAGAGGTGAGACCCGTTAGCAGCGACCAGAGGCCCAACGGGACCGGGTTCCCTACCCCAGGTCTTTTGCAATCAAGCACTCAGATCCTGCACCTGCTGACTCAAACGCCAGGAAAAATGATTCATGGGAGGTGAATTGAATTCTCTTGCCATGAAAGGAAACGGTGACGTTTTTCAAGGAAGCCAACATCCTGGACTCCCAACTTCTCGACTCTCAGGGCCCAAGATCTAAGTGCACTTTTCCTCCCACTGCCTAAAATCCCTAAGTGAAACACAGTAATTTATCTAGACAACGAGAAAGCATTGAAAGGGATGGGTGGGGGGGGGACCAGAGGGGGACCTGGGGACCATCGCTTCCCTAGTTCCTGTACTTCTTTTTCCTTTCTCTTCTTTCTTTCTTTCTTTCTTTCTTTCTTTCTTTTTCTTTCTTTCTTTCTTTCTTTCTTTCTTTCTCTCTCTCTCTCTCTCTCTCTCTCTCTCTCTCTCTCTCTCTCTCTCTCTCTCTTCTCTCTTTCTTTCTTTCCTTTCCTCTAGCCACAACCGGCAGCGCTCAGGGCTAACTCCTTCCTCCGTGCGCAGGGATCATCCTGGAGGGGCTGGGGATTGACCCCGCTTGTCCCCGAAGCAAGCGCCCTACTCGCTGTACTACCTTCCCAGGCCTCCCGAGCACTTTTTCTGTCCCCCAAACCTTTGGGCTTGCGGAGGCTGGAAGAGCCCATTGGATTCCTCCAGGACTAACACCGAGCAGCAACGAGGGGGTCCCGGACGCCCCTTCCGGGGAACAGCACTTTGCCCTCCCGAGCCTCAGTGGGTTCTGAAGTGGGGGGGGCTTCCATCCGCACGCCGAGACCCCCGCAGCCCTGAACCCGCGAGGTGATGGGAAAGCAGCGAACGGGGCGCGGGGCGAGCAGGGAGCACTCACCTTGCAGTCAGCCAGCAGCGAGCTCGCCGGGAGGTGCAGTGCCGGGTACCAGCCGGAGCGCGGCCGCACCCCTGCCTGAGCCCCGCCCCGTCTCCACCTGCGCAGCCGGGCGCCGGGACAGGAAGCCGCGCCCCCCACCCCGGGCTCCCTCCGCACCCTCCCGGGCTTCCCCGCTCCCTCCCCTCCGCGCTCCCGAGCTAGCGGCTGCGACTGCAGGGACAGTTTTAACCCGAGTGTCCCATTCTCCAACCCCCAGACTACTCACAACCCACCCAGGACTTCCCTGATGCCCCGCAAATGTTCTTTACACGTGGGCACGAGTTTAACGCTTAGGCGCTCCCGTGGTCGGGGGTATTGCGACCCCTCCCCGTTAAATAACGACACCCTGAGATTAGGGTCGCAGCTGGGTTTTTTTGAACCCAGCTAAGTTTGCAATCCCTCGACCAAGCTGATGGCTCCCAGTCTAAGGACGAGAACCCAAAGCCCCCTCGGATGAGAGGTGGCATCACCCTAGAATCACAATGCAAATAGAAGAGGCAGGAAATGGACGCTGTATTTGTGCTAAGGGAATTATGAGCGCCCTTGGGCTGAAGGATGTTATAGAAAAGAAGAAAAGCTGGGGAATGAGAGACAGCAGTGCCTTAACTTCCCTTTCATGGATCCGAAAGATCCCTGGTGATACCTTTTCCCACCACAGCTCTCTCTGCCAGGAGTGACCCCCTGAGCAAAGCGGGGGCTAAATCCTGAGCACCTCTGGTTGTGCCCCAAAGTGAAGAGAAAGGAGAAGAGGCAGGAAAGCTACCACAGTATAGGCAATTCAGGTAAGCCCTTGATTTAATGTCTTCAAGGGGACTAGAAAAGAAGCTACTTAAAAAAAAAAAAGGTGTTGGTGATGAGGTTGTTTGGACCAGGTCTGGAAGAGCTCAGGGTCTATTCCTGGCAGTGCTCCAGGACCATATGTGGGGCTGAGGATTTGAAGCAGTGTCTGCTGGATGCAAAGCAAGTGTCTGGATTTCTGTGCTCTCTCTCCAGCCCAGGAAAGGCGATGGATTAGAAAGGTAAGTGATTTGCCCAAGGTCACATGAGCAGGAAGCTTGGTAATTGGAATTCGGGGCTGGGCTTTACTTCTCTGCTTAAGGTTAGTGGCTGGGGGGGGTGGGGGGGTGGGGGGGAGGAAAAGAGATCCACAGTGTGGAGGAATCACCGTTTTTTGGGTATTGGGCACATTTAAGACCTAAAGGGGAATTAAATTACTGAAAGTTGTCAAGTGGGGCTGGCACAATGATTCGATCTATTGTCATGCTGAAAGTAGGCTATAGACCGAACATGATTGCCACTCAATGCCACTCTTGAAGACCACAGAACCCAAAAGGAGAGAAAAAGAACAAAAGGGAATGCCCCGCCACAGCAGGGTGGGATGGGGGAAGGGGGGGAGGGGGGGAGGGATACTGGGACCTGTGGTGGTGGAATGCCACGCCGTCAACGGTGTCGCCCGCGTAGCAACCAGCTAAGGTGACCTGGGCCTGGCCCAGGTCCCGCGGGAAAGGGAGGTTCGCGACCTTTGGGTCTATGCCTCCGGCGCCCCCTTTTTCTTATCCTGCTTTGTGTGCTTCTGTGGCACTTTGGTATGTGGCTCTTCTGCATCCCGGATGGAGTTTATAATGGTTGCCTGCCAATTTTACTTATAAGTTAGGTATTTAGAATTAATAGGTAGAAGCTTTGTAGTTATAGTTTGCTTTTAATCATTGTGAAATCTGTAGGAAACTAAGGAGATGTTAGGTTCGACAAAGGTCAGGAGTCATAGTGAAACCAAACAATAACAGGAGCCAGAAAAACCGCCAAATATTGTGGCTGAAACAATTAGATCCTTAGCATACAGTACAGCCCTCAATTTCAAGCAAGGGTGCCTAACATAAAAGAAAACAATAAGCTACCATATGAGAGAATGAGGGACATTGTGAAACCTCTATCCCCCCATACAAAAACTGGTCTAAGTACATACATCCTGGAGTTTATTAACAGAAAAACAAAGTGTTGCAAACCAATATATGGGAAGGTCCGAGACCCTTCCTGGATTGTGATGTGTGGTTAAGACCCTGTCAGATGAAAACATAAGTTGCTGAAGAAAAACAATGATAAAGAACTCTGTAGAAAGGGGAACCATGGTTAGACATTAAATCCTGTGTAATCACTGTAAAGAATTCATAGGTAAATGTTTTGTCCTAATTTGAAGCAGGAAGTGTATTAAGAAAGTGTTTTTGTCCCTCGATATTTTTTGGAATATGTCACCAATAAGTGACCACGATATGATGTAATGTCCGATTGTATTCTGGCCCTTTGTTCTATGATTTTGCCTTGACTGTATAAAAAAGGAACTCTGTGCTCAGTAAAATCGCAGCAGCACTCAACCTCACTTGTGTTGGTGTCTGTCTGTCATCGCCGAATCTCCTGCTTTCCTGTAAACCTTCTCCCACGTCCCTCAGCCTGGTGGTTCCCGACCGAGCCAGTCTGCGGCAGGTGGCGCCCAACGCGTGGCGAGAAGGACAGGTAATCTTCTCTTTCTTTTCTTTTCTTCCCAAAGCAGGGATCGGCTCCTGTCAGGATTCCGCGGATCCGCCGGTAAAGGCTCACCGGTTAAGTGCAGGTAATCATGGGTTTGCAAATGTCAAAGGAGGACAAGCTCTTTGCAGCTGTAATCGGGCGCATGCTATCTGAGAAGGGATTGAAAGTGACTAGTTCAGCTCTATCAGAGTTCTTGAATTTAGTAAAGAAACTTTGCCCTTGGTTTCCAGAAGACGGCAGTCTTACTCTAACTGAATGGAGGAAAGTGGGCAAAGCATTGCATAAATACGGTAAAGAAGAAGGGGAGGATAAGCTACCCCTATGCACTTATGCATTATGGTTGCAAATAAAGGAGTTATTAGCACAGACATCTGACCTAGAGGGCTTGGAGGAAGAAACTGCCTCCACGGCCTATGCCTCTGTGGCAGTGGAAAACCCCTCTGAGGGATCAGAGCAGGTGCCCAGAGCCTTGCGGATTGTAGGGCATTTTTGAATCAGATGTAGAGGATGCTGTGAAAGATTCAGAGGCCTTCTTATGAGAGAAAAGCCTCTCGGGCCTCCTCTCCCATGAAGAAGCCCATATCCCAGTGCCCCTTGGTTACTATCCCCATGCCTGTTTCCGAGGCTAATGTTCCTCATTTATACCCAGTTCTTAAGGACAATCCCACAGATCCACCCTTTGCTCCCCACCATGACTTCCCTTCTGTCCTATCCCCAGAGATGAGGCAGACCTCCAGCAGGAGGCTGCCCAATATCTAGAGTGCAAATGGCCCCCACACCTCCCTACCTTTTCTTCCTGACCTCCCCCTTACAACCCTAAAATGTATTTGCAAGAGAAAATTGACCTCTCTTTGGCTGCAGAATTCCAGAGTTATGCACTGCTAATTAGTAACTTGATCTGGAAAACCTGGCGCCAGGAGAAGACTTGGAAGAACTGAAACCTCAAAAGTGAAAATCACGTACACGCCCTTTGGGCAAATTCAGAAATCTCTGTGTGACTGGTGAGTGTGGTGCGCACCTGTGTAAATGGAGGACCGGTCCGAGCGAGTGTAGGAGTGTGATCTGTGCGTGTGTTCCTAGTGTGTGTATTTTCTTAATATCTTTCTCCTAGTTCTGTTAATTAAGATTGTTTAACATGGGTCAGAATCGAACGACCCCCAAAGCTTTAATTCTTAATCACTTCTCTGAGATCCACAGGAAAGTTCAGGATCTGGGCTTGAGGGTCAAGAAAGTTTGGCATTTATTGTTCATCAGAATGACCTTCTTTTGATGTGGATTGGCCCCCACAAGATTCCTTCTCAACAAACCATGTGGCTCCAGTAAAAGAGGTAATCTGTAGAAAATCTGCTGTGAAGGTATACTCCCCTGGAAATCTCTAGGGGGCATGGGGAAGGAATGTGATAACCTCTGTGTGAATGGTCTCTGCAAAAGAGGCACCCCTTCTTTGCCTGTTTTGTGTCACCCTCCACTAGGAGGAAGCCCACTAGTGAGAAAGACTCTGGGAAACTAAGGCAGGCCAATTTCCAGGCATAAGATCCTTTTTCCCACCCAGGTCTAACTAGAAGATAGAGGTCAATTGAAATGTTAATGAAGACAGTTCAAAAAAAAAGGGGGGGGGGGTAAAAGGCCAAAGTAAAGGCCAATTTACAAGGGCTTAGAATCCCCTTGGAGAGGCCAAAGTGACAGACCTGGAAAAAAAGTTTTGCCAAGGAACCATCCTTTTTTTTTTTTTATAGATTATTGCTTGCAATTAGAAAAACATCCTAGGAGCCTCCAACTAGGTAGTTTAGATAAAGAGTATCTTGTTGACCTCTGTAACACCTTGTTGCCTGAGTATAGTGGGGAAAGATAGCCAGTAAATGGCAGTTTGCATTACCAGATTATTTTAGAGTCAGATCTTTGCAGGTAAACTAAAGAAATAGGAGTATCAAAGCAGAGGAGGCAGGAAAATGCAACATCTTATGATTAACTGTTTGACATCAGAAACAAAGAAGTGTGTCACTAAGGAGCCAATCCCCATGTCTGATAAGAATCTCCCTGCCTCAGAATTAGCCTTGGCTAAAAAACGGTAACATCTTTGTCATAGTTTATTTTGCCGGCTTATATCAACAAAAGCGCTTTCCTGACCCATTTTTAACAAGCAGGAGACTGGCTGGTCAGGCTGGGAAATGGGGAGCAGTGTTTCTCCGCCCTGGGGACTGTCCCTTCCTTTCTCAGACCATCAGTTTTTCCCTGTCATTTTTGAAGGGTCAGATTGATCAATCAATTGCAGATGTGTGCACATGTATGTTTGGTGTTTTAGTCAGTTCATTGTCTGTCTGTCTGTCTGTTTTGTCTGTCTGTCTGTTTATCTGTCTCTGTGAAACACTCGAGTGTTGGAACCAGGCTGAAATCAGAAGCAGAAATTTTAGAGAAGTTAGTGATATGCAACCCAGTGATTTAAGAAATGCAGTTGTTTTTGGAACCTGTTAGACAAGGGTTAATCCTTATCAGAAGGTTGAGCCTATAGAGAAAGCAGAATTCTCAATCTAAATTTCTTGGTAGAATAACATTAATGATTATGTGATTAACAGTTGAAATCCTTTTGATCTTAAGAATCTTGTAGTATCTAGAAGAGCTATGGAACTAGAGCCTGAAGCTAAAGTGAAATAAGAGTTCAGAGAAAGCAAGACCTTATCTTACAAGCCTCAGCTAACTTTAATGAAAAACTAGGCCGCTTTTACAAACTACATAGGTACAAAAGACATTAAGTTTCCTTATTTCCCTAAACAGTGGCAATTTATAGGATAACAATTGGATTTGTCCATTCTCCCTTGACACAAGGAGCTAAGGTTTATCAGGCTACACCCATCACAGTGCTCCTGAGTTACTTCCATTCCTTTGTTTTTCGTAATCACTTCTATATCTATATGCTCTCCTCCCCAACCAGCTAATCAGCTTTCCCCCTAGTCAGAATCTGTTAATTTGTAAGATCAGATCCTTCTAGGACACTGAACTTGTGTTGTAAATTGCGAGTCATCTGCTAAGTGAGAATCTGTCCTAGAAGAATGTTCTGACTAGTTTGGATGAGGCTAAACATTTTTTCCTTTCAAACAGCCTTAAGTAATAATCTCAGTATACTCCAAGAGGCAGCTTCCCTTATCTCACAGAAACCTTGCTGTTAGAGGCAGCTTCTCTTATCTCACAGAGCAGATCTCAGGTGCTAGCCAGGCCTGATCTTTGGGGTGTAGATGCCAGACTCCAAGCGATGTTGCCTCACCCCACCGATTCCGCCGTGAGCCTGTCTCCGCCTTCACCATCACCACCCTGTTCATCCTTGGCCTTGTGGGCGCCGGCACAGGCATCGCTGCCCTGGCTTCTCAGCACTCTGGTCTAGCCACACTTCGTGCTGCCGTGGATGCCGATTTAGAGCGCCTTGAACAATCCATCTCTCACCTCGAGGATTCTCTGACATCTCTTTCGGAAGTTGCTCTTCAAAACCGCAGAGGACTGGACTTGCATTTTATGAAAGAGGGGGGATTGTGTGCTGCCTTGGGGGAAGAATGTTGCTTTTATGTTAACCACAGTGGAGTGATTAAAAACTCCATGCGAGAATTAAGGGAAGGTTTAGAGCGAGTCTTCTAGCTCTGGGTGGGCTCTGCATTTTTAACTGAATTACCGCTTTTGTTAGACAGCAAATACACTTTGACCTTTTTGCTTAATTGTTGCTTCTAATATGGTGTTATAAGACCGCCCTGGACAGTGGTCAAAAACTACTATCCTGGCTGTGAGAAGTTGTGTTTCTTATCCTTATGCTGTGTTATTAGGGTCTTCAAAAAATTTAGCTATAACTTCCTTTGGTAACAATTCCTATCATGTGTCTTGCATTAATTGCATCTTAACTAATTGTGTCTCTCCGGAACAAAGGAATAATGCAACAGTCTTGTTATTGGTACGGAGGCCATCTTTTGTGATGTTACCAGTACATTTACCCAATATAACTTGGTATGATAATTCAGCTATGCAAGTTCTTGAAGAGTTAACAGCTTTAATTCGACCAAAAAGGTTTATTGCTGCATTGATTTTAGGAATCACAGCATTAATATCTATCATTACCACATTTGCAGTAGCCACAACAGCATTGGTCCAAGAAATTCATACAGCCCATTTTGTGAATAACCTAAACAAAAATATTACGTTTGCTTTATCTGAACAAGTTATTATTGATAAGAAATTAGAAGCAAAATTAAATGTATTGGAAGAAGTAGTGTTAGCCCTTGGTCAGGACGTTAATAATTTAAAAAGAGTAATGGAAACCCGTTGTCACGAACAATTTAAAGCTATTTGCGTTACCCCTTTGCCATACAACACCTCTTTAGATGGGAATAAGGTTAAACATCATCTCATGGGTGTTTGGCAAGACCAATCCATTACACATGATCTTGAAGGAATACAAAGAGATATTGCAGCCATGAGTCAAGCGTATGATAAGACAACGGAATTAAGTGACCTGGCTACTAGCCTGACTGCTGGAATCAAAGCATTAAACCCATTAGATTGGATCCAATATGTTCTTATATTTGCCTTATTAGCAGCTGTCATAGGAGTTATTTTGTTCATATTTCCTTGTTGTTTTAGAGGCATGGCACAATCTCTCCAACGGGTTAAAGAAGATCTGTATGCCGAGCGTCTAAAAAATAAAAAGGGAGGAATTGCCACGCCGTCAACGGTGTCGCCCGCGTAGCAACCAGCTAAGGTGACCTGGGCCTGGCCCAGGTCCCGCGGGAAAGGGAGGTTCGCGACCTTTGGGTCTATGCCTCCGGCGCCCCCTTTTTCTTATCCTGCTTTGTGTGCTTCTGTGGCACTTTGGTATGTGGCTCTTCTGCATCCCGGATGGAGTTTATAATGGTTGCCTGCCAATTTTACTTATAAGTTAGGTATTTAGAATTAATAGGTAGAAGCTTTGTAGTTATAGTTTGCTTTTAATCATTGTGAAATCTGTAGGAAACTAAGGAGATGTTAGGTTCGACAAAGGTCAGGAGTCATAGTGAAACCAAACAATAACAGGAGCCAGAAAAACCGCCAAATATTGTGGCTGAAACAATTAGATCCTTAGCATACAGTACAGCCCTCAATTTCAAGCAAGGGTGCCTAACATAAAAGAAAACAATAAGCTACCATATGAGAGAATGAGGGACATTGTGAAACCTCTATCCCCCCATACAAAAACTGGTCTAAGTACATACATCCTGGAGTTTATTAACAGAAAAACAAAGTGTTGCAAACCAATATATGGGAAGGTCCGAGACCCTTCCTGGATTGTGATGTGTGGTTAAGACCCTGTCAGATGAAAACATAAGTTGCTGAAGAAAAACAATGATAAAGAACTCTGTAGAAAGGGGAACCATGGTTAGACATTAAATCCTGTGTAATCACTGTAAAGAATTCATAGGTAAATGTTTTGTCCTAATTTGAAGCAGGAAGTGTATTAAGAAAGTGTTTTTGTCCCTCGATATTTTTTGGAATATGTCACCAATAAGTGACCACGATATGATGTAATGTCCGATTGTATTCTGGCCCTTTGTTCTATGATTTTGCCTTGACTGTATAAAAAAGGAACTCTGTGCTCAGTAAAATCGCAGCAGCACTCAACCTCACTTGTGTTGGTGTCTGTCTGTCATCGCCGAATCTCCTGCTTTCCTGTAAACCTTCTCCCACGTCCCTCAGCCTGGTGGTTCCCGACCGAGCCAGTCTGCGGCAGTGGAAAATGGGCACTAGTGGAGGGATGGGTACTTGATCATTGCATAACTGAAACCCAAGCACAAAAATTTGTAAGTCTATAACTGTACCTCATAGTGTTTCACTATTAAAAAATAAATAAAATAAAATAAATAAAATGTGAATATGCAAAAAAAAAATAATGGCAGTTGTGTGGCTAGGGATTTGCCTCCTAACCATACACAAGGACATTATCTTGTGTATGCGCATGAGATCCTGACTTATTAGAAACTCTCAAATGTTTTGTAGGTTTCCTAAAGAAAGGGGGACCCAGAGGGGGTTGTCCTGGGGCAGGGCCACAAGCCTTACATGCTCAAGAATCAGAGTTGATCCTGGTCACCCCCCAGCACTGTTGGGTGTTGAGTCCCAAGCCTTCAGTACCACTAGGCAAGCATCCTGGCATTAAACTGCCGGCTCTGCTATTAGAGTGGTGCTTGGCACGCCCTGAGCACTGCTTGAGATGCTCCCCACTTCCACCCCTTTCACAAGAGAGAAGAGAAAGTTAAATTCCTGCAGGGAAGCTGTAGAGTCTCTGCCTGCTTAGAATTCCAAAGGAAGAGCTTATTGAAGGGGGGACTGGTAAAGGGATATTCTTGATAACCTTTCAGTATCAATATGGCAAACCTCAGTGCTCTAAAGGAGAGAGAGAGAGAGACAGAGACAGAGAGACAGAGATAAACACAGAGATAGAGATAAACACAGAGACAGAGACAGACACAGAGATATAAACAGAGACGGAAAGAGAAGAAGAGCCCCTGCCATAGAGGCAGGCTGGGGGCTGGGGTGGGAGGGTGAGATGGGAGGGAACCTGGGAACACTGGTGCAGGGATGGATGTTGGAACACTGTATGACTGAAATCTAATCACAAACAACTTTGTAAGACTCTATCACAGTGATTCAATAAAAAAAATTCTTAAGTGTATTGCACTGCACTGCACTGCACTGTACTCCTGTTGTTCATAGATTTGCTCGAGCGGGCACCAGTAATGTCTCACAACAAACTGTGAGATTTGTTGTTACTGTTTTTGGCATATCTAATACATCACGGGTAGCTTGCCAGACTCTGCTGTGTGGGCGAGATACTCTTGTTAGCTTGCCAGACTCTCTGAAAGGGGTGGAGGAATCGAACCTGGGTTGGCCGCATGCAAGGCACATGCCCAACCTGCTGTGCTATCGCTCCAGCCCATCTTAAGTCTATTTTAAAAAAAAAAGAAGGGAAACTGGAGAGACTGTAGGAGTCATAGTGCCCCGGAGCTCTAGGACTCTCTCTAGATACAGCTGGAAGCTCAGGGCTCGGTATTGGCAGCCCAGTGGCCAAGCAGAATACAGAGATATCCAGGGACACTCTGGTGAACAAATCCTAAAACTTGTTCAAAAACCCAAGTAAGGTGACAGCCAGGAGGTCCTGGAAAAAGGCCCTGGAGCAGCCAGGAAGAACAACATTGAGTCTGTTTAGCTGCAGTAACGGACGGCTACAGACGGGGTGACTGATGAACCCCGAAAACGCGCTCCTCCCTTCCCGGGAATCTAGACAGTTACCGTCAAGGGCTGCAGTGCCTCTATCAAAAGTGTTCAGCTTCTCACTGTGTTCTCACGGACAGAAGGGGCAAGGGAGCACTTCAGAGCTCTTTTCTTTGGGGGAGCTGTTGTGAGGAGGGCAAAACCCAGTAGTACTTGAAGTCTGCACCTGGCTTGGAACTCACCGTATTGTGAGATTCTGAAGACTGCACCAGGGGCCCCTGCAGACCTTTTAAATTATTCCTTCCCCATTCCAAAGCCCCCTCCCATCTCAACACCCCCCCCCCAGCATTTTAAAATCACTCTAATCTCATTGTTCATGAGGGCTCAGTCCTCAGGCCATAATCACCTCCAAAAAGATTAAGATTTTTATTGTGCTACAATTTATGTATTTATTGTTTACAGCCACCACCATGCTGAGACTACTCTCCGCACACATGAAGGTACTGGCAGAGGGACAAAGCCACGCGGGTTCTGGGGCCGAGACCTCCAAGCCTACTCGATTTGGAGTCGAGCATCTTCCACCCAGATCCTCCAAATTCCAGTAGGCGGGGGTCACACCCACCACCTGGCCCCCTGGCGCCGTGTAATCCCATCAGCGGCCAAGACTCAGAGACTATAAAATCCAGATCCCGGAACATCTTATTATCTCATTCCTACTTTGGACAAACTTGCAGGCTATCGAATGTAGCCTGCCCACAGGGCAGAGTCTGGCAAACTCCCCGTGGCGTACCAAATATGCCAAATACCAGTAACAATGATGGGTCTCATTCTCCTAAAGAGCCGTGAATATAATCTCAGGGCTAGGATGAAGGAGACGTTACTGGGGCCTGCTCGAGGCAATCGACGATTAACAGGATGATGAAATGAAATGAAAAAAAAATTGTTTACATTTATAATTAATAGATGTGGGGTATTTTTTAAATTGAATCAATGTGAGATACACAGTTACAGAGTTGTTCATGATTGGGTTTCAGTTGTACAATGTTCCAACACCTGTCCCTTCACCAGTGTACTTTCCCCACCACTAATGTTCCTATTTTCCATCTTGCTACCCCCCTACTCCAGCCTGCCTCTATGGCAGGCATTTTTCTTCTCTTCTTCTTCTCTCTCTCTTTCTCTCTCTCCCCGCCCTCAGCCTGTCCCCAGGATAGGAGAGGTGCATCAGAAGAAAGTGACCTTCTCTTTCCTTCCACCTCACATCAGCCACCAGTGGGGGCCCACCGACTTCAAAGGTTACTGTGTTTGTTCCTTTAACCTACTTTCAGCACACAGTTCTTATCCAGAGTCATTATCTCCGACTATCCCAAAGACTTGTTTTTAAATGAAGTGTAGCACTGTCGTCCTATTGTTCATCCATTTACTTGAGCAGGCCAGTTACGTCTCCATTGTGAGACTTGTTACTCTGTTTGGCATATTGAATATGCCACAGGGAGCTTGCCAGGCTCTGCCATGTGGGCAGGATACTCTCTGCAGCCTGCTGGGCTCTCCAAGAGGGACGGAGGAATCGAACTGGGCTCGGCAAGGCAAATGTCCTACCCGCTGTGCTATCTCTCCAGTCAAATGAAGTGTAGGGGGAGCAAATACACTATCCCCCAATATGCCTCTTCATTATTTGATTATATTGGGCTGGCTATTTTTACACTGATAGTGGGAATATCTGTTTGTGAGGGTTTCATCCTCTCTTAACCAGGAAGGGGAAGGTGACCACATTCTGGAAACTGTTTTCAAGGGAGAAGTCACAGGCAGCCGCCTTCCTGTCTTGTGTCTTCTTTGGTAAAAACCCCTAAAAACTCTTGCATCCCTCAACCTGAGAGTCTTTTGTCTCAAGCTTGAGATATTGTAAACGGGGGTGGTTTGGGCCATTTTGTGTAATTGCTCAGTTTTCTTGGGTCTCTCCCATGCATACAAAAGGCATGACCTTAAATTTTTGTTTTCAGTGCAAGGGGTGTGTTAGCCAAGAACCTAGAAGGGCAGGTTCCTCACCTACTCCAATGTAGGGTGAAAAATGTAAGAGTAAGAAGGAAGTATGCATGTTAGCTACTTCGTCATAACAAGATACCCTCCAAAATCAGAAACTGAAAGCAAGTCCTTTATTCCGCAGGATGATTGAGGTGGAACTGGTTCAAGTCTGTTCCAGGGGTTCAAGCAAGAACCACGCCGAGGGCGCTTGTCTCCTGCTGACATCAGGATGTACATATAGATACACATACTCGTGCACAAGTACTCCTCACCAGTCCTTGCTTGCACCACGTTTGTGTCATTTGAAAAGGCTCAGGAAGAACTCAAGAGAAAAGGGGCTTTATGGGCCATGAAAGCAACTCAGCCAGGGACAGACAGAGCCACCAACGTGGACTGGCTTCTGCCTAGCAGATTGGATGATGCAACTGCTTATACATAGTCTAGTAGTTTTCCAGGAAAGTCATACATGCTCACGAGGGTGAAGGCGAGCAGGAACATACAATAAACATAAGTCACATACATAGAAGATAGTGGAGATAAGCCAGAAGGGCTGTGATTTTAGTATGGTATGAAGAGCAAGGAGATGGGGTGGTGTGGGGAGGGCGAGGGGGCGAGAGAGCAGGGTGGGCTTCTCCAGCGAGGGCCTGGGGTCCTTGTCAGCGCTGAGGTGTCCTTAAGGTTCTACTTTGGACCAGTTAGAGCCAAGAGAAAGCAACGGTAGCTTCTCCCGGGGACAAGTTACCACACTCCAAACCGTAAGCCTCAGGCATCTGTTTTAGCTTTTCATAACCCCAAAGAGTTCTTTTACATTTGGGGGCGGAGCAGAGGGAGAAAAGGGGTGATATTGCATAAACTCCAATGGTTGTGCCATGGGGCCTACTTCATTTTTAAAAAATTTTATTGCTATTATTCTATTGTAGGCACTGTGAGCTACAACATTGTTAATGGAACCTCCTTTAAATCAAATAAACAGACCCCTCTTGCTGGCACTGCCGTGTGGAAACTTCTGGGCCAGTTGTTAAGACAGCCCGACCCAGCAATTAGGCAACTCTACACAAAGAGGAAAGCTGAAGCTTGTGTTATTATTGCTGTCATGATTTTTTTTATCACTCCTTGCCATTTGTCGAGAGCGGGGACTGGGGTCATCATTATTATTATTAAAACATTTTCATTTTTTTAAATTTTTAAATTAATTTTATTAAATCACCGTGAGATAGTTACAAGCTTCCATGTTTGGGTTACAATCACACAATGATCAAACACCCATCCCTCCACCAGTGCACATTCTGCACCACCAATATCCCCAGAATAACCTCCCTTTCCCACCCTCCCCCTGCCTCCATGGCAGACATGATTCCCCATAATCTCTCTCTACTTTGGGGCATTATAAAACATTTTCATTTTATTTGTATTTAGACACTGTGATTTACAACACTGTTAATAATAGAGGCTTGGGGTACCCTGTCACCGGAGTCAGCCTCCTGCACCAATGTCTCAACGCTCCCGTCTACCCCAAGCCCGTTGCAAACTCCCTTCTGGAGGTTGACACCCAGAGTCCGTTTCCTTTGGCCATTTGTCATTCCTCGCTCCATTTCCTCACAGCCCACATGCGAGAGAACCAGAGAGCCTTTCGGGAGTGGGGAGTGGGCTTCGCCGCCCCGGCAGCTGGGGTTGCCTAAGCCGGGTGGGGCTCCCTGAGCCGGAAACTCAGCAAAGGCTGTTCAAATCCTGGCCGAGTCCCACACCCACAGACATGGGAAATGGAACAAAAAAGCTTTTGAATTCTAATATAAGTCCTCCACAAGAAAGCTGGAACCCAGGGGCTGGAGCCATAGCACAGCGGGTAGGGCGTTTGCCTTACACGCCACCACCCAGGTTTGATTCCCAGCATCCCATATGGTCCCCCGAGCACCACCAGGTGTAATTCCTGAGTGCAGAGCCAGGAATAACCCCTGCGCATCTATGGGTGTGACCCAAGAAGCAAAAAAAAAAAAAAAAAAAAGCCGGAACTCTTTCCCAGAATCAGAAGCTCCCAGAACCCTCTGCAGAACTGCCACCTTAAGAACCTGCCTTGCTGACCTCCTCTTGGTCTGACTCTGTCCCTTTGCTTTTCTTCCTAGATAAAATCAAGCAGCTTTCATGAGCCCTACCCTAAAAGTCTCTGTGTGTTAAAAGGCAAGAGGCTCCCTAGCTGGGAATCCCCCCACCCTTAATTAATCTCCCCCACTAACTGTTACAGTGAACCCACCTTTTGCTTTTATCCTGGGAGAAAGGTTGGGGGAGGGGGTCACACCCTGGGGTTCTGTGTGGTTCTGTGTGCTGCAGCTGGCTGGGTGCTCCAGACCCACATACCATCTCAGGAAACCACACCGTGCAGGGATGCACCCTAGGCTCACATAAAAAGCATGTGCCTGATGAACCTCTGCATTGCCTGCAGGAGCCGAGGGTTTGATTCTGAGCAAATGCATGGTTTGTTGAGTATCTCTGGGAAGCACAGCCCAGGGCAGCTGGCAGGAGGTACTAACACTGGTGGTTGTGACCCTACATGGAAAACGAACAAAACTCTGTGCCCCTGTCCTTTGAGTCATGTCGTCCCTGGCCATGTCTGAAGACTCTTGTTTACAAGTAATAGACAAATTGATTTAAGAACCAGTCCCTCAAACTTCAAGACAAGCATGTGTGTGTGTGTGTTTCTCTGTGTGTGTGTGTTTCTCTGTGTGTGTGTTTCTGTGTGTGTGTGTGTGTGTGCACGAACGTGCATTTTGTTCCTACCCTGCTGTTACACACCCAGAGACTGCCCTGTGTTGTGGACTCAAATCCCAATCTTTAGTCTTGAATAAATATTTCCTTTTTTTTTCTTTTTGCTTTTTGTATCACACCCAGTGATGCATGGGGTTTACTCCTGGCACTGCACTCAGGAATCACCCCTGGCGGTGCTCAGGGATGCTGGGAATCGAACCTGGGTCAGCTGCGTGCAAAGCAAATGCCCCACCCACTGTGCTATTGCTCCAGCCCCGAATAAATACTTTCTTGATTATGGTCTGATCATTTCTCAGTCAAGGCATCCTTTGGCAAAAGCAAAATCGGGCATTCACTTGAGTAATTTATGGTGCTTTATGTCTGATATGAAAGGAGGCAGAAATCTACTCTCCCTCTTAGATGAGGAGAGAGGAGTTTGGATAGTCACCAGATCTATCTCAGTATACAGGTAGTAGCTGCACTGAAAAGTAATTTGGAGCTAATAGCATGGCCAAGTTTTGTCAAATGGAACAAGGACACCTACTGTGCCTCTTTATCTAACATCTAAGAACAGGAAGAAATATTCAAGGCCTCCAAATCCTAGGCGAGTGTGAGGCATGATTCTTAGGGGAAAGAATTATTTTCTTAGGGGAAAGAACTCAACAGATAGTCAAATAACATTTGAAAGTTTTGAGCTACAAAATAACCAATATATTGATTAACTTTTAAGAAGCATTCACTTAATATGTATCCCAGATGCTGTTCAAAATGCTTTGTATATATTCAATAATTATTAATTATTACCTAATAATTTAGATTCTAGCCTGTGTTTTTTTCTTTTTTTTTTCTTTCGGTCCCACCCACCAATGCACAGGGGGTTACTCCTGACTCTGCACTTAGGAATTACTCCTGGCGGTGCTCGGGGGACCATATGGGATGTTGGGAATCAAATCTGGGTTGGCCGCGTGTAAGGCAAACACATTACCCACTGTGCTATTGCTCTAGCCTCTATCCTGTGTGCTTCTTTTGTTTGTTTGTTTTTAATTAGGACCCGTTCCTGGAAGAGCTTTGTCCAGCAAGACCCAGCTGTGCCTGGGCATTGAGTGCCATGCAGGGACGAGAAGGGCCACAATGAGAATGGTAATGGCAGCGGGGCATGCTGTGCTGAGACAGAACTCAGGACCTTGGGCATAGCTGAGCTTCCTCTCTGGCCCTCCATATATGAGGGGCAGTTGGCACACTCAGCAGTGCCCTGGGGAGGGAATCCAGGCTCCTACATGCAAAGCAGGACTTCCAGGCTCTGAGCCAGCTTCCTGCCCCTTCCGGTATTATTCTTGAGTTATTTGAGCTATAAGAAGTGCAAGTTACGACCAAGGTCTTCGCATAGCCAGTAAATTGTGCTGTTGAGATTCAAACACTGACAACCTAGTTTTAAAACTTACCTTTATTACTAAAACACAGTGCCTATAAATTTATGCATAAGACTAAGAGGTGGGCCAGAAATGAGAGCGAAAAAGGACTACTTAATAACCTAGGTGAAATAACTGCTTTTTGGTGTGTGTGTGTGTGTGTGTGTGTGTGTGTGTGTGTGTGTTTGTATGTCTGGTTCTGGAGACCAGAAATTTCACACATGCAAGGCAACTACACCAGGCTCTGAGTTGAGTTTGGAACTCTGAACTGAGTTCAGAATCTTGTTAGAAACAGGAATTAGACCGAAGGATGTCGGAGCCTTTAGAAACTCCTAAAGCAAGGAAATGGATTCTGCGCTAAACTCTCTACAGGAAACACAATCTGGAAATCTCTTGTTTTTAGCCCAGAGACACTCATTTTGGACTTCTGACCTCAAGAGCCATAAGATAATAAATACAGTTGGCTCATTCAAGCCTCTGCATTTGTGGTCCTCTGTGGTCCTCTGCAACAACAGGGAGACAAATGAGTGTTTGCGTGCGGGATGGACACTGGATACCATTGTTGCCCTGAGTACCATAGATAGATCCACATGTCAGAGCCAAACATCAGCTGCGTAAATATTACGGCCATTAGTAGGAAAAACGTAAAAGTTAAAAGAAGCTGATTTGGGGCTGGAGCGATAGCACAGCAGGTAGGGCATTTGTCTTGCACGTGACTGATCTGGATTTGATCCCCAGCATCCCATATGGCCCCGTGAGCCCCGCCGGGAGGAATTTCTGAGTACAGAGACAGGAGGGACACCCCCCCCCCCCCCCACACACACAAGCATTGCTGGGTGTGACCCAAGGAGAAAAGAAAAAGGAGCTCATTCAACTTTGTCAGTTGATAAATCTTTTTTAAAACAGGACTTTAGGGGCTGGAGCAATAGCACAGCTGGTAGGGCGTTTGCCTTGCACGCTGCCGACCCGGGTTTGATTCCCAGCATCACATCTGGTCCCCCGAGCACTGCCAGGAATGATTCCTGAGTGCAAAGCCAGGAGTAACCCCTGAGCATCGCCGGGTGTGACCCAAAAAGCAACAAAACAAAACAAAACAGGACTTTAAAATCACAACAACAACAACAACAACAACAAAACAATGTAAAATGTTGTGTATCTCTAGAAAGCATTGCTGGGCACTGCTGCTTCCTTGAATCAGGTTGTTTCAAGTTTCTTGGGTGTCTGTTCCATAATTCCCTTAAGCAAACCCCATGCGCATTCTTATTTCTTCCCTTTCCTACAACGGGGAATGATATTAGATACAGTTCTCTCTTCACTTGTCTCAATTATTTTAGTGCTTATTGCTCAAAGCAAAAGTTTGGATACACTTCAACTTTAGTGAAAAATATTTATTGACTGCCCCTTACCTGTAAGGTTCCATGCTAGTGCAATAGAAGATTGTAAGGGAATGTGGACACGCAGTTTGAATATCAATGACTTTGCAATCTAATTGGGACCAAAACAGTTTGGGCCAGGTGAAACCAAAATCAGTCATTCATGACATGACACTCTGTAACTTTTATGTCTAATGCTAAATGTTGGGAAAAGGACTTGAGACACTGTGGTTTTAGAATTAGGACACCATGCCATGTGTGGGGAGGGGGTGGAGGATGGGGTGGCCTGAGGGATATTGGGGATATTGGTGGTGGGAAATGTACCCTGGTGGAGGAATGGGTGTTGGAACATTGTATGACTGAAACTCAATCATGAAAGTTTTGTACCTGTATCTCAGGGTGATTCAATGTAGCACTGTCCTCCAGTTGTTCATCGATTTGCTCTAGCAGGCCCAGTAACGTCTCCATTGTGAGACTTGTTGTTACTGTGTTTGGCATATTGAATATTTCACGTGCAGCTTGCCAGGCTCTGCCATGCGGGCGAGATACTCTCAGTATGCCGGGCTCTCCAAGAGGGGTGGAGGAATCGAACCAGGGTTGGCTGGGCTGGCCATGTGCAAGACAAACGCCCTACCACTGTGCTATTGCTCCAAAAAAAATTAAATTTAAAGACAAGATATAGAAATTAAAAGAAAAAAAACAAGCAAGACACCAAAGAAGGACAAGTCGTAAAAGGAGGCATAGAAAATTGAATTATGTGTAGATACTTCTTTGAAAGACTTTTCCCTTTCATTAACATTGTAATAGTATATTACATATTTCTCAAACATGCTGTCATAAAGCCTTATTTCCACTGCTGTTACTTTGAGAAAAAGTCTAGTCAAAATATTAATTTCCGAACAAAAGGGCATGCACTAATGGGTTATCATCAAGGTACTTGTAATTTGGGGGGTTGGCTTGTTTATAGGGACTGTCATGATTTCCCCCTGGTTTTCAGGAGCTAATACATGATGTCCTCTGAACAAATGTAGCAGCTCCAGTGACAGGTTGATCCAGGCCCTGGGCCATTGTGTGTGTGTGTGTGTGTGTGTGTGTGTGTGTGTGTGTGTGTGTGTCTGTGCGCGCGCTCGCGTGCACTGTGGTTTCCTCCCTCCTGGTGAGAAGCTGTTGGAAATGTTAATCCTCTAGGACCCTCCCTGGACACGCTATTTTCATAGGTTCTCCATGTGGCTCTGTTGCACCCACAGTCTGAGGATAAGTGGCTGAAGAGGTCCTCATTCCTTTCTTAAAGGCGAGAGGAGGAGGCGTGGCAAAGCAGGAGGGGTTTGGTTTACAAAGCCAGTGCATCAGGGACCCCTCTAGGCTATCAAATCTGAAGCGATGAACTTCCTGCCAAAAGAGAAGATCTGATGGTTTCTTGTCTTCCCTTCTGCCATGCAATTTTTCACTCCCATTTGGAGAATACCACAAAACACCATTAAATCCCATCTTATTCTGGAATGTGCTTGCATTAACTTGGAGCTGGGGGGGGGCAGTATTTATATTGGGAACCTATTGTTTAGACGTTGAGGGGGTGGACACCCACCCAGCAAGGTTCAGGGGCTATTCCTCGATCTGTGCTCAGGGGTGACTCCTGGTGGTGCTCAGGGGATAGTATTAGAAAGCGAGATGCAAACCTTTGATGTTAAGTGGGATACCGGGTTATGAGACAAACCCCATATTCCCTGTGCTGTTTCCCTAGCCCTGAGTAAATACACTTGGCACACACGGTCTCATTTCATGTCCATTCAGCAGCTGAAATTTTGGCTTTCCTCTGCTTACTTGCAAACATAAAGGCAGACTCAGACAGATTCAGTAACATTCACAGGTAGAGTGTAAGAATAGGGTTGTGGGAGGTAATGTTATAAGCCACTCCAGGAGGTCCTGAAGGCAGGACTTGTGCTAAAGATAAGGTGTGATAAGTCTTAGCTCCCCCTGATATCCCTAACTCTTCTAGCTAATGTTGTGTAATGTCCAGAACAAAACCTTCTATTAAGCCTTCTATTAATCATTGGGGTTCGGTCCAGTCAGAATGTTCTTGGTCTTGCTTCTCTTGATGACTGCATCTTTGTATGATGAAATTGCTACCAATCAAAGCTGTGAGCAGGAGTCAGTGAGGGCCCTGACCACTACCCCAGCTCTTTACGCAGACTTTCTGTTACGAGTAATCCCTTCATCCTTGGTTTTTGGTGAACTGTTGGTCAGGGACCCAGCAGAACATTTCAATTATTTCTCCTTGTCCTAGGGTTTGAACCCCTGCAATGATCTTTTGGGAGTAATAAAACCAAGATATGCTCTAAAAAAAAGAAGTTGTTCCTTCACCAGTCCTTTTGCCAGTCCCAAAGTTCCAAGGCTGGCCCCGCTTCAGAGATGTAGTAACTGAGGTCTGCTGAGACTGAATAACCCACCCAGAGAAGGCTAAACATTGTCAGCAAAGAGAAAACTCCAACAGGAACAAAAGACCAGAGTACGAAGACCACTGAAAGTTCAATTTTTCCCTTTGGTAATGCTCTAGGGATAGACTCATCTCCATAGAAAGCCCCAAGTCATGGCAGTTGGGAAAAACCCTACAACAACTTTGCCAAAGCAAGTACCACACACTGCATCCTGGAATTATCCACACCACAATTTGGAATGTCTTCGTTTCTTTTAGTTTATGGGGTTCTCTCTTCTCTCTCACTTTCTGCAAATTTCCTAGACCTTTGCTTTCATTATTTCTCTTCTGCAATTTTCAAGAATAGATGAAGAACCCGAGGAGCCAGGACAGAAGTCAAGACTGATTTTTCCCTTCCTGGAAAGCGAAAATCTTGCTGTTGTCTGGGACCATGGGTCCTTGAGAACTCCATGGCAAGGCCCTTTCCCATGTGGTGCGGATCAAGTGGGCCTCAGGTACTCTTGCTGGCTGCCTTGTGATCCTGTTGGAGTCCTTCATCCACACCGTCCACCTCCTTGGGCCGACTTTCCTGGTCCTAATCCACTCCAGCCCCTCCCAGGCACTTCCCTGGGGACACTGAGATGGGTCCAAGCAGTTGGGGAATAACGTTCTGTTATTGTGGCTACTACCTCCAGCTTCCCATTGGCAACAGTGGTAGAAATGATGTTAGTATGTAGTCAGATTCTTCATCTCCTGTAGCTAAGTGCCAAGACAGAGTTGACTGGCACTTGCTTCCAAATTTAAATCAAAGCAGTTTTATTTAAATTTTATTTAAATTTTGGTGGGGGTGGGGTGGGGTGTAACACACTCAACTGTACTCAAGGACTCTTACCTCTGTGTTCAGGGATCACTTCTGGCAGGTACTTGGGGAATTACATGTGGTGCCAGGGATCAAGCTGGATTCAACTAGGTGCAAGGCCTTACCTGCTGTACTGTTTGGTCTCCAAGCAGTTTTATCTAAAAGCAAATAAGGAATCAAGCAGGAAATCTCCTGAGTAGGTTGCTGATGAAAAGAGGCTGCCCCCAGTTCTATATATCTTTGTAATCAGGGCAGTGATTGAGCATTGTTTCCATTTAGTTAAATCTGGACATCCTTTTTGAGTTCTAGGAATACTTTTGACCTTGTTGAACCCGAGGCCTGTAGGATGCTAAGTGGAGACAGGGCAGGTACTCATGCTGCCTCTCACCTTGGCCCTTTGTCAGGTCTGGTCCTGCAATAATCCATTCATCCTCATTCTCAGGGCAAAAACAATTTTTTCTTTCCCCAATTTTCCCTTGTCTGTAGTTATTCCTATATCATTAGGATCCCAGAAATCAGGTTTATAGTCATCCATAAAAAAATCTAGGAAAGATTACTTACTGAAAATTTCAACATTCTGAGTACATAGAACAGTGTTATAACTTCATAACACTGTTTATGAGAAGCCAATTATCTCATATCACCTTTTCTGCTGCAAAGTAGAATAACTTGAGAGCTTTATATAAATGCACATACATAAAATAGTTTATATATATCATGTAAAATGTAAAGGAAAAACTAAGAAAAGCAGATTTAACTGACCTACTTGATGAGGATTTTATGCTTGCTCTTATGGTACGTTGCAATCAGTTGTTTGATACAGCCACTAATAAAACGCCTATATTTAAAGCACACAATTGAATAAATTAGGTTAAGGATCAGGCAGATAGCTCAAAACTTTGGAGCAAATGCTTTGCATGATAGGGCCCAGGTCTGATCCTCAGCACCCCTGAACTCTGGGACTGGTTCCTGAGCACCAAAGGGTGTCACCTTGAAGTAAAAAAAAATAATAATAAAACAAACCCCAGAAAAATAAAAAAAAGTCAAGATTAACGACTCTATTTTACTACAGTTCACTGTCATTGATGTTTTAGAGGTTATTTATGTCTATTGTAACTGTGTACCTGTGTGATGGAAATAATATATAAAAGTGTGTTCTTGTTCATCTCTTCTCAACTCTACATTCAATGAATTATGCTGAGAGGTCGACACTAGCAGTGGTGGGGGTATATAAAACAACAACAGACAGCTAATATAACATTTTTGTAAGCTTCCCTAGACTGTAAGAGCTAGATGTGAAACACTTAATGTGAAACACTTAATCAGCTCACTGTTCGTTATAGTAAGGAACATTTAACCTAAAGTCCTGATTTAAGTTCAAGTGTTTGTTACTGATTTCCACAGGGGTGGAGAGGCCCAAATAACCAAAAGATTCCAAATCAAAGGACTAAAATAGTTTCTGCCGAAGAAAAGGACCATACTCAAAACGTTGAAGAAATTTCTTATGAAACTACTTGTAGAAGTGTGGGCAGGGGTAAGTGAAAGGAAGTCAGAGGGGCGAGAAAGACAGGAATAGGCTGAAAGCAAACACCCTGCCCTCCACCCCCAAGGTCTGCTTGAGCAAGGGAGGGCCCTGAGAACTGACCAGGACAGGGAAGAGGAGTTCCATCAGGACCTGCAGTTGAAGAGTGGTGTAGGCCCCCAGAGCAAGGAAAGGAGAGCACGTGGGGACAAGACCTCTCCGTAAACCTCTTTCCCATCAATGTCTCTATTTGGTAAATCTCAACCAGAGCCACAAGGACAGGGAGCTTGGAGAAGTTTGGACAATTGCTTTCCTGAAGCACAAATGGGATAGAATTACCAAGAGATAACTATGTCAACAGACTAGTGAGATACCAGTATAAATACAGGTTCATTTGGGGTGTATGTGCGTGTGTGCATGTGTGTGTGTGTGTGTGTGTGTGTGTGTGTGTATATATGCACGCACATTGTGGGGGAGGTCATTTTGGAATACACCTTCAGGACTTACTCGTGGTTTTGTGCTCAGGGATCACTCCTGCCATGCACTGGGGCCCATGGAAGATGGAACTCGAGCTGGGCACATGCAAGGCAAGCACCCTACCTGCTGGACTCCCACTCTAGCCCTAAGGGAAACATTTTGAAATTAGTTATGAACACTGCGTGGAAAATCTCCTAGCTATAGGAAGACTGAAAAACTTTTATATCTTGCTACTTTTGGAAGTTGATCACCTTAAACTAGAAATTCTCAAATTTATTTGACCTATTTCCATTTTTTGTAAAAAAAATTACTCCACAATAGGCCCTTTCCACCCCTCCCGCCCCAAATCTACCTTGTTTAAGAGAGCAAACAGGAAGTGCCTGTCACCTAACTATTGCTCTGGAGGCTACCCTTGCCCCATTGGGTGAGTTGGAGATAGTTTAATGGAATGAGTGTGAGCTTGTCAGGGAGGCTTGGGTTCAATCTCTGGTATTGACTGGGCCCAGAGTACTGCTGGTACTGACATTGAGCACAAAGCAGGGATCTACATGTGACCCCCCACACAAAGCAAATAGTCAACAGCAGCAAAAACATCATAACAACAACCCCCCCCCCCCCGCCCGCCCAAAATGGAATCTAGGACAACTAGTTGCTAGTTGGTGGAGGTGGGGTGGGGAGGGCTGTAATATGGGTGAAGTCAGTGATTCAATAGTTACCATGCTTCACCACAGAAAGCAATGGACCATTTTTAAGAACCACCATTTTTGGTTTTTGTTTTGATTTTTTTTGGGGGGGTGTCACACCTGACAGTGCTCAGGGCTTACTCCTGGCTCTGGGGACCATATGTGGTACTGGGGATCAAACTCTGGTCAGCCACATGCAAGACAAGTGCTTTTCCCATTGTACTAATCTCTTTGGCCCCTGCAGTGTCACTTTGTATTTGCCAAAGTCTTGTGGTAGCTATGAAATGAAGGGATTCAGTATAAACCTTTTAAAGAAGATTTAGTAAGTAAAGTAAATTTATCAAGAAAAAAATAAAAAAATAAAGATTACCCAGGACAATGATCTTCAGCTATCTTATTGGGATTGTTATAAGGATTGAATGAAGCAATACATAAGAATCATAGATTTCCATGCAGTGTTAATAACTAATTTCAATGAGGATAAAGGAACCATACCTTAGACTTCTGCCCAGTCTGCTTGCTACTCTCAATATGTCATGCTAAAGGACTTAAGTTCTCCTGGACTCATGTGGTATAGCAGCTCTATTATTTAGTATGGCACATAAGTTGAGACAAAAAACCCTACTGATATTAAAGTATTTTAAACCTATAAAACCAGCAATTTCTGGAAGTGGGATTAAATGTTTTCTAGGCAGACTCAATTCCCTCCACCCTGCTCAGTATGCTCCTTCAAATTCCTAGTCTATGAGATAGAGAAACAGTTATGTAACAATTCATTTCTGCCACTTCATCTTCAGTTTCTTAAGTTTGACGACCATGAAGCATCAGGTCTCAGGAAGCGTTTCCAAAGACCATGCTGATTATTCATAGATTGGTTCTTGGTACAGTTCCTCCCAAGAGACATTCAGAACTTCGAGCTTGCCACAAGGTAAGAAACAATCATAGGAAACGAAGAGGAAGGGCAGTTAACATTGGTACCCTGCCAACGTCTAAGGAAACCTCAAGCTTTCCCTAGCGTCATTTCCCCAGATTTTATAAACACATGCTTTCACAAGTCTTGCCGAGTTTGCAAATGCACCATAAAAAAGTGCTAATCAACCCTCCTTCCCCACGCCGTCCCCTCAGACCAGTTGTCCAGAAGGGAAGGTGCATAAGTGCACAGGCTTGCAGAATGTCAAAATAGTCTGGGCTCAGTTCCATTCTGACTTTGCCACTTTATTAATTGGTTTGGGGGCTGGCCCAGCAATGCACAGAAATTACTCTTGGGTCTTTGCTCCGGAATCACTCCTGGTGGGGTTTGGAGGACCAAATGTGATGCTGAGGATTGAACCAGGTTTGCTGTGTGCAAGGTGAGTGCTCTACCCACTATGCCATCTCTCTGGTCCCAACTGCCATTTTATCCTTCACAAGCCAAGAAGCTTTTGTTTGGGACTCTGGTCACCTCCTGGGTATAATGGACACTTAACAAATCTCAACATGTGTACAAAGACATGTCATACTCTGTCAAGTGTCCCAAGAAGATTTGAAATTGGTCCAGGAAAAGCAACCATTTTATCAAAACGCACTTGGCCATTTGAATTATTCCCTCCTCATGTCAGGAAATTGATTGCAGAAGCAAAGTTATGATGATCTGAGGGGATATCATGTATTCCTCCTCTGACTCTTAGCACAGTTATAAACATCTCAGATTCAGCCTTTCAGCCTCTTTGGAGAGGGTTTCTCCTACAAACTTGGCCTCTAACTTCAGAATAATTTTGCCATCTCAGTGGGAACATTGGCATTAAAGAGACGAATAATCTAGAAACATAGAAGAAAAAATAAAAGACAACCAGACTGTCGTTTATTAATACAAATTTATATAGTGGCTTATGCTACTTGGAGAAATCAAAAACTCATAGCACACAAACTGGAACAGGAGATACAAAAAACATCTGAGAATCAAGAAATCAGATTAACAGCACCACAAATGTCTTAACTCAGTTTGAGCGGGTGTGTAGTATCCCCAAAAAACAAATACCTCCAGGACACGGAGACTGCGCGTCATGGACCCACACTGTCCCCTCTTCCCTCTCTCATCCGACGATGGGTTGGAGCACCACGCCAGTCCTCCAGGAGGCTGGAGGCAGCAAGATGGCAGTGAGGCAGGAGAAACTAAGGTGCTGATTCGTTTCACCATCACAGCTGGTATGTGAGAGCAAAGAGCAAGCCCCAGGGGGCTTTTGTTCCTTGTTCCCTAAAGGCTTGGTACAAAAGTTTAGTGAAAAACACACACAGCATTAGTGAGCAAGTGGGGGGCGGGGGAGGGGGGTTGTCACGGAAAGCAGAGCGGACTGTCACAGAATCCTAACCCATTACCAAGTTATCCGATCCCGAATATGAAGGGAGTATAAAACACATCAACATCAGGGAAAAATCTCGCGTCCAAGGCGTCCACCTCAGCCTTACGCCTCAGCGGCTATTCAGTAAGTGTGCGTTCCCGGAAGCAGGGCTGGCTTTCAACCAAGTGTCAACTGGCAGGAAGGAGGGGAGGCGAGGCGAGTCCCAGGGTTTTCCGGTCACACAGGTCATTCAGCACCACAAGATCCCAGTCGCGTTCGAGCAGTGTGCATTCCTGCCCGCTCACTGCCTTCTGCCCCAGCCTGCATTCTTCCCTCGCAGGCATCCTACAGGCTCATCCTTGGGGGCTTCTGCAGGGCAAGGGGCAGCTTCCCCGTGAAGGCACCCTGGCACTGGCGACACTTGTACGGAGTCGGTCAAAACAGCCATCGCCGCCCACAGGCTTGTCTTTCTATCCAGGCAGAACTGGCGCTCAGCCTCTGGGTTGTTGTTCTGTGGTTGTTCTGAGCTGATGGTTCTGAGCCAGTCCTGGATGTTCACAAGGCTTCAGCCAAGCTGGCCACGCTGGGCTCAAGTAGGAGCACGTGACCAGCCAGGAATTTCTGGTTCCAGGTTCACTCCCCCTAATTTATCCTCTTCTGACTCTTCACACTCGTCTTGGAGGTGAAGCCGAAACTCCCTCTCAACGTCCTGCTCTGAAGATTGCTGACACAAGATGCAAGCGTTTCTGCCCAGTGTTCCTTCAGACCACGCCAGACCCCTGCCTGGTGTGGGGGCTTTGTTCCGGTGAGAAGAGTGCTTGATGACCCAAGTAGAAGAAACCATGTTTGTGCTCTTTCCCCCCTCCACTTGCCTTCAGGATGCTGCCACCGTACTCGGCTCCCTGTCCTAAAACGTATTTCTCTGTCACTCACCCAGAGACCATTCATTCTTCAACACAACGGGTATTTCGGGAGTGCTCGTAATGTGCAAGGCACGACAAAAAAAATCAAGGCACAGCTCATACTGGGTCTTCTCTTAGGGAGCTCTGAGTGCAGTAGAAAAGCTAAAACCTTTCGCGGTTCACTTTTCCTAGCTTTTCCTCCCAAAAGGTTCCAGTTGGGAAGGTGCTCAGAGAGTGGGTGATTCTACAGCGTGAATGCTCTGCTCTCTGCGCAGGGACTGTGGGTGCTGGGCGTTAGGAAGAGGACGTGTCTTTTAATGCTGAATCATGGAATTGTACCTCACATTCCAAACCACGTGACATGCATGCTTCAGTTGTTGGCCATTAAGGCAGAGATGAGAGAGAATCACAAAAGCAAGCAGGGTGCACGCAACTTGCAAAATAGTTAAGCTAGTATTTGAACACAAAATCATTTTAAAGCCCATTGCTGAGGGCTTTGCAATGTGCCAATAAGGTCAAATGAGGGCCTGAGCTACCAGAAAAGAATTCCCCAAAGGAGCAATCCCTGAAATACTGCACCAAGAACCAAGCCTGCCCACCTAGAGAGTCCGGGCACTTTCTCTGCAGTGAATTCTATCAGGGCTTTATTTGTTGTGTGGAATAAATTTTTTATTACTGCTGCGAAGACCAGTTGACGCCTATTAATTCAGATTTTACTCTGACCTGGGCTTTCTCCGGATTTGCTTTACTTTCTGAAACCCTAGCAAAAGGCCCAAAGCTAGCAAATCTTGGCTAATATTGTTTAAACCTGGGGTAGCAGGAAAGTGTGTGTGTGTGTGTGTGTGTGTGTGTGTGTGTGTTAAGCATCCATAAATTTTACCACAGAGAAAGATCAGGGTGCAGTGACCCTGCTTTGCCACGGAGGATGTCTGAATGCATCCCCAAGATCATTCAATGAAGACGAGGTGCTGAGACAGTGCCAAGGCCAATGATGGTATAAACTGGCACAAGGGTATCATCCTGGGCCCGGGGGAGAGTCACTGGCATGTTCCGAGCTATTTGCCAGGCCTCTTCTTTCCCAGATTTCAAACCCCCCATCCTGTCCCCCCCCCCCCCACAAGCCCCCAGCCTCCCTTCTGCTCTGATGTCTGACCCAAGAGGTCTGCCTTTTGCTTTTGTTTCTGAGGCCAGACAGGAGTTGTCTTTTGCCTTTTGTTGTTCTTTTTTCTCCCTCGCAGCGGAGAAAGGCTCTAGTTTAGAGGAAGTCCTGAAAAGCCCAGGTGAAAGGGTTCTGGAAAGGCAAAGCACAGCTGGGGTGGGACAGTGGCTCTGAGGAAAGCAAAGATGAGACTGGTGCTGACTAGCAGGAAGGAAGTGGAACTTGGATATCAGCGATTCCAAGGGAGGCCCAGGAAAAGCCAGAGGAACTGCAAGCTGGGAAGGAAAGCGCACAGCGGAGCCCTGCAGACTGACTCTGAGACCTGCCCGTGTGCACTCCCAGGGCTCTGAGCCCCTGCGCTGACGGCCTGAGCTTGGCCTGGCAGAGGCGGCAACATGGGGGTGCCAGGATGACTTCGAGAAATCTCTCCAACGCCTCGACTCTGCCCCTCTGGGGGTCTCCATCGGTTCTTTGTTCAACGAGGTAGCTCAACGGGTGAGTTGATGCCTGTGATGTGTGTGTGTGCCTTCCGCCAAAGCTAGAGTTTTCCCTTTTTCCTCTGCAGGATTTATAAAAATACCAGTATTTCCCTCCCACACCTCACCTCCCCCATCCCACCCCCATCTTATAAAAATGATTTTAGAAAAAAAAAAGAAAAAAAATCCACACAGGTGTCCTCCGTTAAACTTCCGTTCCCTCCTGTAGGTTGTTGTGGACTCGGACCTCCAGGTTCAGTTTCTTCACCTTGGCGCCTTTGAAGACGTAGGCGGTGGCGTCAGCATCGCCCAGCAGGTTGACGTTGCGCACGGTGCAGTACTGTCTGTGCACGTTCTTCTCCACCTGCTCGGGGCTCCGCCGGGGCACGTCCACCTTCGTGTTCAGGGGGTACTCCTCCAGGACGTCCTCCGGGGCTGGCTTCTTCCTCTGCTTCTGGCACTTCCTGGTGAGGAAGCAGGCCACCAGGCACACGAGGAGCAGCAGCATGACCGCAGCAAGCGCGCTGCCCAGGGATGCGCCCGTCTGGGAGAGGGACGCGGCGAGGACGGGCTCCTGCAGCTCCAGGCTCAGCGACTTCATGTTGGTGCCGTTCTTGACTTGGTCCCCTTCGTTGTCGTAGATGAGGGAGTCGTCCAGGGTCAACCGGCCGCTGGGGTCCACCAGGTCCCTGCGGGGGCGTCGCACGGGTGCTGTGAGAGAGCGCTGCACCCGGGGCCCGGAGAGGGTGTCGGGGCCGATGATGTAGATGACCTGGAGGTACCACTGGTGTCCGGCTTCCACCTGCACGAGGAGGACACAGAGACAAATGGGGATGTGTTACAGGGGCCCGTGGACTTCACCTGGGAAGGAAGGATGTGGAGTGGCAGTCATCAGTATAAACCTTGGGAAAGGGCATCAGGAAAAGCATCAGTACTGGTCGGTGGCTAATAGGTGGGGGTGGGACCCACATCTCACCCGGCTCTTGCATTTCCAAATGAGGGTGATTTGGGTTAGCTATTCGCATTCTTTTCTGGGATCTGATCACTGCATGGAAGAGGATTCTTCCATGGTCTTTTTTTTTGTTTTTGTTTTGCTTTTTGGGTCACACCCAGAAGTGCTCAGGGGTTACTGCACTCAGGAATTACTCCTGGCAGTGCTCGGGGGACCATATGGGATGCTGGGAACCGAACCTGGGTCGGTCACATGCAAGGCAAACGCCCTACTTGCTGTGCTATTGCTCCAGCCCCTCTTTCATGGTCTTCTTACTTGAATGTTTAGGATTTGTGGTCTTCTATTTTTAGAAGGAAAGTAATTGCACTTTGGTTTTGTGCCTTTTTTTTCCTGTACTTGTTTTTTGTCTTGATTTTGGTATTGGAGTCACGCCAGGCAGTACCCCAGGGCAAGTTGCTCAGGGGTCTCCCTTGGTGACGCTTAGGGGACCATGCAGTGCTGAGGATTTAACATTGGTCTCCTGCATGCAGATCAGGTGCATTGACCCTCTACATTATCACCCTGACCCCCAAAGTGATACTATGAATAACTACATTTATTCTTGGTGACCTTTTATTGTTTGTTAAGTTAATTTGCTTATTTTTGTTGGTTTGGGGGCCAGACCAAGCTGTGCTCAGGGCTGACCCTGACGGTGCTAGGGATATACCCTATGGAGTGTCAGAGGTCAAATCTGAACTTGTCATGTGCAAGAGAGAAATGCCTTGCCTACTATACTATCTCTCTTGCCCATGAATTTAACAATTATTGATAAATTTCAGCTGGAACAGTCATTCAACAAATACAAAATACCTTTACTGTGCATAAAGCATACTGTGTGAAAAATTGCTAAATCTGAAAATTGCCAGATCATCATCCCTTGAGGTGTTATATTATCAAAATATTTTATTTCCATCTGATCGACACCCTCCCCGCTCCCCCAACTCCAGTGAAATCTTGCAGAGATTTGAATTAACTTTGCAAGAGTTTATAATAGTTTTGGATTCTAAGACCATGGACTCGTAATTAGAGAAAAAAAGGGTGGAGGATGGTAGCTGGTGAGACAGTATGGTCGGTTAGGCATCTGCTTTGTGTGCTGCCGATGCGGGTTTGATCCTTAGTATTCCATATAGTCCCTTGAGCACTCCCAGGTATGATCCCCGAGCACAGAGCCAGGAGTAAGCTGTAAGTATAGCCAGGTGTGGCTCAAAAGGGCAAAGGGGAGGAAAAAGAGCTTTTGATTTTGGAAGCTCATATTTATGACTGGAAGAGATGACTTTGTCTTGTTAAATACTATCCGTTCAGACGTTCCATACCATGAGGTGCTGGGGGTGGGACCCGGGGCTTTGCGTATGCTCTGTCACTCAACGCCCTCCTGGCTCAATTCCTGCTGTTCTAAATTCTACTGGATTTATGCTTTTGTTAAATGCCTTCCACAAGCATACAGAAATTAGTTGACATGGCAAAGAGTTCACCCAGCAGACAATATAAGAATTTATTAAAAATGAAGGTGTCATACGCACTCCTGAAGCTCATGATGATCAGGGACTATCTGCAAATGAAGCCACTTTAAACCACTTTACCATTGTTCTGGTCGGTGAGGATACATGGAAAAATGTGGGGGTAAATGGACACTTTATTTTATTTTTAATTTTTAAATTTTTATTTCTTGAAACATCATGAGAACAGTCACAAAGCCTTTCAGTTTAAGTCTTGGTCGGTCATACAATGATCAAACACCTGTCCCTTGACCAGTGCACATTTTCCATCACCAAGAACCCAGTATACCTCCCTCCCACCCCTCCCCCTGCCTGTGTGGCAGATATTCACTTTACTCTGTCTCTCTACGTTGATCACATTCAATATTATGACAAAAGACTCAACATTATTATTTGGAATTTTCCCCAACACTCAGACCTGAAAAAAATACATCATTAGATAATTTGTTTTCTATTGTTGATTATAAAGAGCATATGATGTTGCGAGGCTGCTATTGCGGACATGTGATTTTGGATTTCTGATATTTTAGTAATAAATCTAGAGGGATTACTGCCAAAAGCCCCTGGGTTCTGAGATTGGTTTGTGTTCCTCTGGAATCATGGTCGTTCAGGTAAGTGGACACGTTAACAGCAGCTTACGACCCGCCAGAAAGGATACTATGAAAGAACAGTCCTTCTCTTGGTGACCTTTATAGTGACCTTGACTCAACGCTCCTGTGCTCCCCATACTCACCTTATAAAGTGCATCTACTTTCAGCGTGAATCCATCCACACCCGGCATGCTGCTGACCACATGGAAATCGGGCAGCTCGGAGGCGAAGTGGGCCTCGAAGGGCACATCGTGGAAGTACTTATCAGTGACCTCCGGCTGACTGCGGTCCTGGAGAGTCAGATAAGGAAACAAGGATTAGAAAGATGGAGCTACTCTATGAGGGCAGCAGCCGGGCAGAGCGGGGAGACTGCAATGCACAAACACGATCTTTTTAATTGAATCACTGTGAGACACAGTTACAAAGCTTTCATGATTTTCATCATACAATGATTGAACACCCATACCTCCACCAGTGCGCATTTTCCACCTCTGATGTCCCCAGTATCCTCCCACCCCGACCCCCACCCCCACCCCCTGCATCTATGGCAGACAATTTCCTTCTTACTCTCTCTCTACTTTTGGGGATTATGGTTTGCAATACAGACACTGAGAGGCCATCATGTTTGGTCCTTTGTTAACTTTCAGCACACATATCCCATCCCAAGCGATCCTTCCAACCATCATTGACTTAGTGGTCTGTTCTCCATCCCAACTGCCTTCTCCCCCAGCACATGAGACAGGCTTCCAACCATGGAGCTATCCTCCAGACCTTTGTCTCTACTGTCTTTAGGTGTTAGTCTCATATTATGTTATTTTATATTCCACAAATGAGTCATTCTATGTCTGTCCCTCTCTTTCTGACTCATTTCAAACACATTCATTATCCACCATTGCCTCTGGGCCCTGAGGTGCGGTTCTAGGCAGGATGGGTGATGCCTCTGCAGTGTCTAAACAGAGGGACAGTCTGGACAACTAGACTGTCAGGAATCGGACCCAGGGGCCACTCCATACTGACGAATAAGACACCTCCCAACTTTACTATTTATGCCATTTCTAGGTATGAATATTCCCTATATCAAAATTCACACTGAGTCATGAAAAAAATGTATTTAGCAACTCATTTTTTTGAAGTTGAAGTTTTACTTTATTAATGTCAAAACATTTAATAGTATATTGGTGCTTATGGAGCAGGGTAATAGAGCTAGATGAGGGGCAATTACAATTTGCATGATTCTTTAGAACTTTGCCTACGAACTTGTTTTGACATGTTTGCTACGAAATAGCAGCTTTAAAAAATTCAAAATCTTGGGCACCACACAAGAGCTACTACTGAGTGACTATTTGTACTTTTAAAATTCTTGAATGATTCATATGCATATGAGTCATATGAATATGCATCTGAATATTAAGGAAGCATATATTTGAAGAGAATTAAGTATAGTTCTTTGGGGGGCTGGAGCATCAGTACAGTAGGTAAGGTGCTTGCCTTGCACACGGTCAGTCTGGGTTCATTCCTGGTGTCTGAATGGTTTCCTGAGCCCACCAGGAGTGACCCCTGAGTAGGCGCAAAAAGTAAGCCCTAGGCACCACCAGGTGTGGTCCCAGGACAAGCAAAATAAACATAGTTCATTTAAAAATGACAAAAAGATTTCATTTTATCATTTTTGTATAGTTTACTTTTTACTCATAAAGTGAATAGTGAAACCTAATTACTTTTTTTTTTTTTTTTTTTTTTTTTTGCTTTTTGGGTCACACCCAGTAATGCTCAGGAATTACTCCTGGCGGTGCTTGGGGGACCATATGGGATGCGGGGATTTGAAACTAGGTCAGCTGCATATAAGGCAAATGCCTTACCATCTGTACTATCACTCCGGCCCCAGGGAAACCTATTTACCTTTTAAGTAACATTTTTTTCTTAGTAAAAATGCCTATATTCAACCCCACCTCCTAAAAAGAGAGGTAGCATTGTCTTTATTTTTGAATCTTTGGAAAAGAATGTCTGTCCTCATAAGTTCTTCTGTATTATCACTGTATCACTGTCATCCTGTTGTTCATTGATTTACTTGAGCGGGCACCAGTAATGTCTCCATTCGTTCCAGCCCTGAGATTTTAGCAGCCTCTCCTTACTCATCTTTCCTAACTCTTTCAGGGTCAGGGGAATGAGACCTGTTATTGCTACTGGTTTTGGCACATCGAATATGCCTCAGGGAGCTTGTCAGGCTCTCCTGTGCGGGCTTCTGTATTATATCAGCTGTAATATGTTGTTTTGGTTAGATATATTAGAAAAATATGGCATTGAACAGCTATGGTGCTGAAAAAGAGAGGCTTTAATATTTTCCCCATATAACTATGGACTTTTTAGATTCCGAAATAAAACTTAGGAAAGCCAGGTGTTTAAAAGATTAGTTACAATGTGGAATTGTGGAGTCTATCAATAAATCTTCCATACTCTCTCCACTCATGAGGAAATGCCTGTGAAAAGTGTAGCAACGTTATATTATCTGAAAGTAGTTTTGACCTTAGGTATTCTCTGAATCATATTGAAGCTATTCATGGGTATCTGGGCCACACACCAAGATACACTGGCCTAGACTTTCTGCTTCTCAGGACATCAATAAAACTTGTTCTATGACATACCTTAACCATTACATTTGTTAACATACACTATCATTTTATTGGTTAGGGAAAAACATCAACAATAACAAAAATATCTACAGAGAAGCATCAGGAGTAGGGTGTGTTCTGCTTTAGGAGAAATTCATCCTGAATGTTAGCATACCAGTAGCAGAAATCTGTGTTTTAGGTGTTTATTTGGCTGAATGCATCCATACTGTGGTCCCTCATTGTAGATTGTCCCCGTGGGATCAAAAAAAGGTACGTAACCATCCTTGCCAGTACAAAGATAGACTTTCTCCAGCTGAAGCTTGTAAGCAGAATTAAGGTTTTGTTCTGGATTCCAAAGCACTCGGCCATAAAGGATTTGACCTGAAAAGATTAAGAGGCATTAATTAGGTCAGAGTTTATAATGAAAGCATATCAGGGGTAGAGAGGATTTAACATACTGCCTTCGAGGCAAAGTACTGCTCCACAAGGAGTGTTATGATTCCATATGCTCCTAAAAGGCTAAAATAAATTCGTTCGGGGCTGGAGTGATAGCACAGCGGGTAGGGCATTTGCCTTGCACGCGGCCGACCCGGGTTCGATTCCCAGCATCCCACATGGTCCCCCGAGCACCACCAGGAGTAATTCCTGAGCGAAGAGCCGGGAGTAACCCCTGTGCATCGCCGGGTGTGACCCAAAAAGCAAAATAAGTAAATAAATAAAATAAAATAAATTCGTTCATTGATTCTTTCATTCAATGAGTGTTTTATGTTTAAGGTGTACCAAGCATTTAGTATATGCCATGAATACTAAGGTATCATAATTCCCTGAAAAGACAGAAATAAAAGCTACGCAATTGCTAAGAATAGTTGACATCTGTCAAACTCATCTTATTTGCTAGGTACTATACTAAGTTGTTCCTGTGTGAGAATTCATGTCATTCTTACAACAGTAGAGGAAATTGAAGGACTGTGGGATTAAGCGACTGGATGAAGGTCACAGAACAGACTCTGAAGTCAAGGTACTTGGCTCTAAAACCCAGACCATCAGCACCCCCTTGTCTACTGCTGGGCCCCACGATAGAAGATACAGCTAGATGAGCCATTTGCTCAGCTCAGGAACCTGCCTGGGGAGAGATTTGAGAGGATTTGATAGGGAAAGATACGAGATGTGAGCAGTATAGGAGTAGGGCTGAAGTAGCACTTGTTAAACATTTGTTAGGCACTGCTGAGGTGCAAGAGCGAGACTCAGAAAGAGAATCCCCACAGGAAATCCACACTCGACAGACTGAAGGCTATTGGTCCCAGTGGAGTTACTGCGTTCTTAGGGCTCCTATTGGGCAAATTCTTAATTAATACTATGATTTAATTTTCCCCAAACCCAAGTGATAAGTTCTATTACTAGCCTTATTTTAAATAACATGGGTAAGTTTTTCTATCTGTGGCATGGGGGGAGGAAGCCTTGAGTATGAATCCATCTGATTCTGAACACTCCTTCAGATCATTTGCTCTGTGGCACTGAGGAAGCATTTGTGGCCTGAGTGGAGCATGTGGAGAGGCCTGGACTGAGAGTCTCAGGATGGTGACATGGGTGCTGAGGCTTGGACCTGAGTTTCATCAGTGTAACAGGAAAGCTTTACCTATTTTAATTTTGTTTTGATTTGTATTGCAGCAATATCCGGCCGTGCTCAGGGCTTACTCCTGGCTTTGTGCTCTGGGATCACTTTTGGTGGCTTTCAGAGGACCAAAGGTCATGCTACGGATCCAATCTGATGTGCAAGGCAAATATCTTACTCGCTTTATGGTCTCATAAGCATAGAGACACCTGAAATTAGCTCTAAATTGCATTCAACAGGGGGCTAGAGTGATAACACAGTGGGTAGGGCTCTTGCCTTGCATGTAGTCAGCCTGGGTTCAATCCTTAGCACCACATATGGTCCTCTAAGCCTGCCAGGATAGATCCCTGAGCACAGAGCCAGGAATAAGCTTTGAGCACCACTGGATTATGGCCCCCAAACAAAATAAAACATAAACTTAACACACCGGTGCTTCAGAAACATGGAGAATAAAGACTAGGATCACGGAGATGGTAAGTGCTCTGCCCCTGAGTGCTCTGCATTCCTGACCCTCAGAGGAATATTTTGATTATCCAGGGAGATATCTATATCTAAAATACAGCTTCAAAGCAGTGGGATGAACTCAAGAAGCATATGTGAGTTGGATTTCATTTATCTTAATATTAAGAATGTAGGAGGTGATGGTACATCTACACAATGGAATACTATGCAACCACAAGGAAAAAATGAAGTCATGAAATTTGCTTATAAATGGATGGTCATGGAGAGTATCATGCTGAGTAAAGTGTGTCAGAAGGAGAGGCACTGACATAGAATGACTGCACTCATTTGTGGGATATGAAAAAATAGTATAAGACTAATATCCAAGGCCAGAGAAAACAGGGGCCAGGCAGACTGGTCAATGGTTGGAAGCTTGCCACAAGTGTGTGGGGTGAAGAACAGTTAGGATCGAGAAGGGAGCAGTATGGTAATAATGCTGGAAATAACAACTCAGGACAAGAAAACGATAACTCAGGACAAGAGTGCTGAAAGTAGGTAAGGGAATATACACGATAAAGCTTTCAGTATCTGTGCTGCAAACCATAATGCAACAGAGAGTGAGAGCGAGAGAGAGCGAGAGAGAGAGAGAGAGAGAGAGAGAGAGAGAGAGAGAGCGCCTGCCATAGAGGTAGGTTGGGGGTGGCAGGAGGGAAATGGGACATCGGGGGTGGGTAATATACACTGGTGAAGGGATGGTGTTAAAAGAACTGTATGACTGAAACCTGGATCATGAACAACTTTGTGACTCTGTATCTCACTGTGATTCAATTACAAAATTAAAAAAAAATTTTTTTAAAGAATGTAGGCAGTGTGCTCAGTTCCAGAGGTAGAGTAGATGCCTAGCACGAGGGACCCTCTGAGATGGACTCCTTGGATCTCTTGGTCCCCTGAGCACAAGAGCAGGTGTAGGCCTTGGGCAAATGAAGAAATGAAGGCTTCGAAGGCCTTTGCTAGACTGTCTGCTGTGGGGAAGGAAAGTCTCTTTGAGGAAGTGAACATTTGAATATGCACCTGAGAGAAAGGGTGCGGCTTTTGAAAATGTAGGGGAGCTCTGATTGGGGCAGGGAGGGGTCAGAGTGACCCTTTCAAGCAGAGAGAGAATGGTGGGTCCAAGTATGTCTGGCATGAGGCTAGGGGATGACGGGGGTCACACCAGGCACCAGCGCCTTACTCAGAATCACGTAGTGTTCCTTTGAATCAGGTCAAAGATTCCAGGTTTCGAGCAGAACAGAATATGGGTCTGTGCCCCAACAAACCCTGAAACTGAGCCCAGGGGCATCTTCCCAGAGAAAGTGGCCTGAGAGGTGACGAGCAGAGAGAAGCTGGGGAATCCCTGAGAGTAATCTGCAGGGGAAGGAAACACTTACCTTTTGAGAAGGCGCCTTTGTAATCCATTTCTGCCAGGGACATATCAGACGTGTTGGGATCCATCAGAAAAACCTTCTCGTTGTTACAGAGCTGAAATTCTGTGTTGAGTGAGTACACAACTGGCACGGGGCGGTTGGTCTGCTGGAAAGCAATGGGTATCAGGAACCTAAAGAGGAGAGCGAGAATAGAGTGAGAGCGGGGTCCACTGCGTGTTTGTTGATCAAGCTGCCCTCTTTCCCACTATTATCAAAGGCCGAACAGTTCTTTGTGGCAGGTGCTGAGAATTTACTAAGTTAAGTGATGTATAAGGGTATTAGTTTGTTATTTTCAACAGGAATAAGCTCATTTGTCTTTGCAATGCTTCAATACGCCATTCCTTGGAATCCTTTGATGCTCTAGGCCCCTGGAGTCACCCTCGATTGCCCTTATTCTTTCCGCAGTATAAGACTTTGATTCTTTCAATGTGATCAAAATGTACTTCTGAGGCTAGTGAGATAGTTCAGTAGGTCAGGTGCTTGCCTTGCACATGGTCAACCCGGAATCGATCACTGGCATCACATATAGTCCCCTGAGCCTTGTATTCTGTTTCAACTAACTATTAGTTGCACCAAGAATTCATTTATCTGACTCAGGGAAACAGAGTCAGATACAGTCAGATACAGCTTCTATTTCTATAGCATTACCATATAGTACCAGGTGTGTAAGACAATAAATATTTGGTGATTAAATGGAATGAATAATAGACTTAATATGATGACAATTATTTATAAAGGTATAACATGGCAGGACTCAAAAGATATATAGTATGAGACACAATTCTTTTGAATGAAGTCTGAATTTGAGTCAGTCTGAATTTGAGTTCAGCCGTATGGACTGCAGATGTATGAAGTCATATAGATGATCAAATGCAATGTTAGGCCCAAGGAAAAGTCACTGTAGAAATAATGGAGAATCTACATGTGATAATTATCTTGCTGTGATGCAAAGATATCCGGCTCTGAAGATTCAGTAGCCTCAACCATAAATCTTTCCTTTGTAGTCTCCCAACTCACATATTGCTGGATCTGCAGATGGCTTGTTTCTTCTTTTCCCATTTTTGTAATTTTCAAACAATTGTTCTCATCTCTTAAACAAATATACAAGCACCAGAGAGATAGTACAGTGAATAGGATGCTTGCCTTGCATGAAGCTGAACCAGGTTCGACCTCCTGTACCAAATATGGTCCTTGAACACCCCAGAATTGAGAAAGAGAAGAAAAGTGCCTGGGGATGGGGTGGGGATGTGATGGGAGGGAACGTGGGGACACTAGTGCTGGGACATGTCCACTGGTGGAGGGATGGGTGTTGGAACACTGAATGATTGAAAACTAATCATGAACAGCTTTGTAAGGGTCTATTCTCACAGTGATTCAACAACAACAACAACAAAATTAAAAAAAAAATTGTACTGAGCTTAAAACATAAAATCATGAAGTAAATATGAAGTGAGTCATAAACCAAAATAAGGGATGATATATAGAAGTAGCTGGCTGGTGAACACCATTGTGGGAAGTGGGAGGGAATGCCGGTGAAAGGGACTTGGGGTTATTTGAAAGGTATAGTTAATGTCCTCCTTCATTTCCTTCTGAGTCCCAGTCTCGTTAGTTATAAAGTAGAGGTAACAGCACCTATCTTGTGGGGGATCATTGTAGTGAAAATTAAATACTAAGAAGCAGTGCAGAGCCCACCACGTGATCCACATTCTCTACAGAGTCATTAATGTCACTGGTAGTTACGATTCATTTTATCATCATTAGCGCAGCCCAAGGGATACTCAAGTCATTGCAGTTATAATTGATATTAAGCACTGTTCTATTTCTTGAGTCTTTATATATCCGCTATATATGACCTTCTGAATACAAAATACTCCATAATTTAAAAATTTTACTATCTTACCAAATTTTTGCTGCATGGGACTGTAACCAACAGCCACTTTCCTGTGACTGTCCCCTGCCCCACCCATTTGACTAGCTGTGGTGCCACCCAGCCTTGCTCTGCCTCCAGTCACGGTGGTTTCAGCAACTCAAAATGCACCATCTAAAATCTTGCCTCATATTTCTTTGGCGTCCTCCCCTCAGCCACCTTCTCTTCACAGGACTATTACACATCATATCCAAAAATCTCATTTGCAAGTGCTTGACACTTTCACTACCATCTCCAATGATTCCGACTCAGCTCTCTTTTCTTTTATTCCTACTCAATGTCTCTCCACTCACAGCAGCCACTCCTGACCACTTTCTCCAGGATGAAACATTAGTGGACCGCTTGCACATCCACAACAGGTATGTACACACTTAATTGTATATTTGGAAAATAGTTTGGCAGTTTATTAAATAGTTAAATATCCAGGGTCTAGAGCAATACTACAGTAGGTATGGCACTTGTCTTGCATGAAGCCAACCCAGATTCAATTCCCAGCATCCCTTATTGTCCCCTGAGCCCTGCCAAGAGTGATCCCTGTACAGAGTACAGAGCCAGGAGTAAGTTCTGAAGACTAGGCATGGCTCAAAAAACCAAACCAAATGAAACAAAATACATCTACTGTTTGATCTGGTCACTCTATTCCTAGGTACTTACATAAGAAAATGGAAAGTTTTGGTACAAATAAAGTTTTTTATATACTTGCAGCAGCTTTATTTATGATGGCTTTATTATGTTGTCTCAGACTTGGAAATGAGTCAAATGTCAATCACCTGATGAACTTATAAAGAAATTGCAGTATATGTGTATCAAGGAATATAACTCAATGATAACAGGGACAAAAGACCAAACTACCATTAAACTACTCTTGGTAGCTTGTAACCCATGTTATCCATAACAATAACATGTAGCACTGTAAGCACTGTCCTCCTATTGTTCATCGATTTGCTCGAGCAGGCCCAGCAACGTCTCCATTGTAAGACTTGTTGTTATTGTGTTTGGCATATTGAATACACCACGGGGAGCTTGCCAGGCTTTGCCGTGCAGGCGAGATACTCTTGGTAGCTTACCGACTCTTGGTAGCTTGCCGGGCTCTCCGAGTGGGGTGGAGAAATCAAACCTGGGTCACCCGGGTCGGCCTCGTGAAGGCAAACAATAACATGGATGAAGCAAAATAATTGTGTTGAGCTAAAAATATTCAGAGAGAAAGGGTGTGTATTGAATGATGGGATTATATGTATTTCTATAAAATGCAGAGGAACCTGTAGTGACAGAAAACAGCTCTCTGGATACCTGGGGAAAGAGGTGGGTTGCAGTGGACGTGGGTTGGGCAATCACACAGTGGCATGAGAAAATGGGTGTGTTCATTATTTTTATTGTGTGGTGTTCTGTGAGTCAATATTTTATTGGCATGTGTCAGAGTTATCAATGTGTATACTTCAAACATCTACAGTCTATCATGCTTTAATAATATGATAATTTAAAAAGTTTTTCTGAGGGTCGAAGTGATAGTACAGTAGGTAGGGCATTTGCCTTGTACGAGGCTAACATGGATTTGATCCCTGGCATTTCATATGGTCCCCGAGCACTGCTGGGAGAAATTCCTGAGTGCAGAGCCAGGAGTAACCCCCAAGCACCACCATGTATGGCTCTAAACAAACACTCAAAAACCCTAAAAAACCAAAGAACACATCTCCTAGGCTCTGAGCATTCTGATCCGCTGGTCTCTAGAATCCTCTGGTCCATTTTCCTCTGCTCTGAGAAGATGGCTTCATATCCTCCTTTGCTCTCAAAGCTCAAAAAGTGCCTTACTTGCAACTAATGTCTGGCTCATTTCACGGACAAAATAGATTTAATCAGGTATCGACTTTCTCAGCGCCACTTCCCAATCTACTTATTCTCCCTTCATTAGCACTGAGACTCTTCCTGCCTTCGTTTCCCGACAGATGTACCGTTTCAAGTTTGGGTGTTTCCCTCCCTTTGCTCTACTTAATGGCGTGTCTCTGCAAATGTTTGCTTTCTCCTGCACCATCAAATTTCTACTGATCTACCAATAGGATTATTCTCATTTGTGCATAAAAACTCTGAAATGTTTTTTTTGATCAATATCTTTTCTTTTCTTTTTTTAAATTTTTATTAGTGAGACATCATGTGGTACAGTTGTAGACTTACAAATTTTTGTGCTTGGGCTACAATTATACAATGATCAAATACGTGTCCCTCCACCAGTGCCACCACGGATCCCGGTATCCCTCCCACCGCCCATCTGAAATTTTACCCTAAAATTCAAACAAGTTGAGTCAGAGAGCTAGTACAGTAGGTAGGGTGTTTGCCTAGCATGCAGCAGACTTTGGTCTCATCCACAATACCCCGTATGGTCCCCTGAGCACTGGCAGAGAGCCAGGAGTAAGCGCTGAGCACTCCCAGGAATGCCCTCCCCCCGAATAAAATAAAATAAATAAATACAAAGAAGTCAAACCTCATTTGGTCCCTGTCAGTGTCCAGTTATTGCCTCTTTCCTCTAACTCCTTTATAACAAAACTCCTTAAGCACCATCTATATTCCTGCTATGTCCGCCTTCCGAGCTCTCCCTGAGCCCACCGCAGCCAGGCTTTTTTAACTTCATGCAGTATGTGAAAAAGCCCTTTGTTAAGGTCATCAACCAGGGTCTGGAGTGATAACACAGCGGGTAGGGCGTTTGCCTTGCACGCGGTCGACCCCGGTTTGATTCCCAGCATCCCATATAGTCCCCTGAGCACCACCAGGAGTAATTCCTGAGTGCAGAGCCAGGAGTAACTCCTGTGCATTGCCAGGTGTGACCCAACAAGAAAAAAAAATCATCAACCATGGACTGGAGACAGTACAGGAGGAAAGGCACCAACTGCTGCTGCTGACTCCAGCTGCACCCCTGGCACGACACAACGTCTGGTCCCCTTGGGACTCCCAGGGCACAGGCTTGAGCATGGAGCCAGGAAGAGTCCTGGTGTGCTGCCGCCTATAGCCAAAAGTTCCAGCAAAGGAAGATCATTAACCATCTCCCTATCATCAAGTTCAATGGCAGATTCTCAGCCTCTCAATATGAAAATCACATTTGAATCCGTCCCCATGATAATGGCAGGTCCTGTCTGCAGCATCTTTGCTCGGGAATGTTTTCTAGTCTTTTTACTCAGTTCCCAGAAAGGTGGCGTTAGGCTTTGAATTGCCTCCTCTGCTTGGGTTATTACGCTCTGTCAGAGCTAAGCACTTGATAAGATGACTAAATTCTGGTGACATGAAAGAATACCAAACTAACACAGAGCCCGAGCTGGATGCAGATGGATCTACCTAGGATCCTCCTTATCTGTGGCAGTCACACTCTGTGCAGTCACAATGAACATGGAATTAGTAAACACTGACCCAATGTACCTAGTGAAATTGGACTAGACTTCCCGCAGATTTTGGTCAACATTCTCTCCAAGTGATCAAGATAAAAGCCTGCTTCGCTGATGTTTCTATTTAAAGACATACTAAGTAGTGTATGCTGTTATTGCTCACGACCAGGACACCACAATTGACGCCTGAATGAAGCTTCTCTTCCGTTGTGTTATAGACACACTACAGCCTTCTCATGCTGGGAAATAAAGAATAGCACTTCAGCACTCTGCTTGGGAGTTATTTATTTTATTCTATATGTCTTGACATTTTTAGAGAAGTTAAATAGTTTAATTTAGGGACTATGACACAGGAAAGAGAAGGAGAGAAAATAATACATTCAAAGGAGAAAGCAGACTTTTCCAGAAGAGAGAGCTGGGCGTCGTTTTGAACATCAAACTATTCAATAAAAAGTGCAAACGTGGGGCTGGAGCAATAGCATAGCAGGTAGGCGGCCAATCCGGGTTCGATTCCCAGCATCCCATATGGTCCCCCTGAACACGGGCCAGGAGTAATTCCTGAGTTCAGAGCCAGGAATAACCCCTGTGCATCACCAAGTGTGACCCAAAAAGCCAAAAGAAAGTGCAAACGTTTTTTAAACAGCATACCATATAAACCCTGAAAAAGGTGCCTGTGACAGAAAGTGAATTGACCCAACTTGATGGGCAGAGGGCCAAGCTGTCCAACCTCCAGTGGGAATGCATGCACCCCATACTTACCTTGGACATCTATGAATGACTCCAAGAGCACCAGGAGAGATGGTACATATTTTAGTGAATCGTCAAATTCCCTAACAATGGAGATCTGTGTCTCCCTACCTTTCGGGGGCGTGTGCAGTACAGGCCAGAGGCTTCTCTCCGGGGTCTATCCAGGGCTGCGTGGGCTGCACGGTGCAGGGGATGAGGAAAATGGTGTACTCCCCGGAGTAATCCTTCCTGGAAACACACAGAGCAGACTGTGGTCAGAGAGAATGTTCACAGGTGCTTTACCTCCCCAGAAACACATTGACTTCGTTAGCCGCTTTTCAGAGGGTTTGTGCCCTGCCTCCAAGAACTTCACAAGGCCACAAACACAATTTTCAGGAATCAGCACTGATTATTCTAACTTTCAGAGTATTTGACAGAGGTGTTAAATAGGGAGACTTTCAAGTTACTTTTGTGGGGAAAAAAAAGGATCTGAGAAAAGTACAGCTTATAAAAACCCTAAAAGGCTTTGGTGAAGACAAAACATAACTTGCCATTCCTTTAGTGTTCCATGACAAAAAATAAAATAACTGGCCATTTCCATTAGTCATCTATGAGCAGTGTCTGACAATCTCTGTTTCTTGTCCACTGACACCGTTCAACACCTTCTCAGCTATAAGCGTTTGTATTTCCTAAACTGTGACTGTGATGCCCTGACAGAACAAGCAGCAAATGCCTCCAGGTTCCGGGTGCCACTGAAGAGAGATGATCCTGCCCCCTCATTTCATCATGTGGCTTGGACGCCCCCTCCCAAGCCCTACAGCCTCTGCCCTGTGCCCGGCTGCAGAGTGGTACCACCTCCCACAGGAGATGAGCTGACATGGGGCGTGCGAAGATACTGGCCCCTCACCTATTGCATTTCCCACACTCTCACCAAGGAGCAGCCGCAGCCCTGTAGGTGGCCTGGAAAGCAGCCAGGTTTCCAGAAGCTTCTGGAAGATACTTCATGAGCTTTGGGAGGCTGCCATCCATTGAATGGAGAGTGCAGGATTGTGAATCTTAATTATAACTACTGTGAGCCAACAGAGCTCGGATCTTCTGGGCTCGTGGTGTGACTGTTTCTTTTATACTATTTATGTCTACCAGTTAAAAAAGTGTGAGCAAAGATTCAGTAAAAATAAAGAAACAAAGAGGGTGTATAGTTTATCCTGGGATCAGTTGAGCAGGACAGGCATGGATAGAAACAGGAAGAAAATTGGACCTAAGTTCACTTGGTCTCTGTGCTGAGTTGAAGTTGGGAGACAGGGCAAGCGACCCTGTGGGAAAACCTGCAACTCTTCCATCCGAAGTTTTCTCTCCTGGGACCTATCTTTCCTCAAAGTTTAAACTGCAGGAAACGAGACCCTTACCGCACACTCAGCGGACATGAAAACTAACGCGTAGGGGGTCGTTAGTGACTTTGACTTTGGAAAAGATTTCATTAGGCAGAATTGCTCATGCCTGATCCTTGGTGTTCAAAAATCCACAATTTTGTGGCTTTTCTGCTTAAGATTACTTTCCAGGCCACCCTGCAGAGGCCCACATTTCACTGGAGTAAAAGCCCCTGCCCACACACTGGCTGACCAGGAGGCCCTACTGACCCTTCCATTTCTTTGGCCTCAGTCCCCCTTCCTTTCTCCCTGCTCTCTGCATCTTAGTCTCAGGGGTTCCTTATGCTTCCAGCTGCCAGGAATTTTGCCAGAATCATCTGCATGCAAGCTCCTCCTCTCCTCAAGTCTCTGTTCAAAGGTGCCTTCTTTTAGTAAACCCCACTCTGAACACCCTAATTAAAACGACAATGTTCTATCATCCCAGTCCCACTTGCCCTACTTTATCCCTTTATCTTTTCACAGAGCACGTCACCTCCTTATTTATGATGTCTGGTGGTTGGGTTCGTGTTCTCTTCTGCAGGGGCGAAGGGGTCTTTATTTTGTTCATCAGTATGTCCCAAATTCCCAAAACCTATCCTGACTCATCAATACTGGCTAACAATCGAAGGTAGGACAAATGCAGTCTCCCCAGACAGCTTTTCTCTTTTCCTCCCAATCCTCAACACATTTGAGGTGGATTTTCTCACTAAACCTGTAAATATGCCAAACATAGCTAAAAGCACGGGTCTTTAATGGGTAATTCTTCTCCCTCCTTTCTAAAAACTAGACACTGCCCATATCACACAGACAGGGTCAGGGAACAAAAGTGAGACCCGAAGTCATTGACGGGGGTTCTTCTCTCACTGGTCTCTGAGTTCCACCCAACTCATCAAGAGCTGGGTGTTCTTCACCCGACCATCTACTGAAGTATTTTACTTCCTTAGCCCAAACATAAGCTCCTAGAGGATGCACTTCATCAAACCACCACTTTATGATTCAGGATGGATATTCTATCATGAATCCTGGGGGAGCTTACAACCAGGTGGAAAACGGGACACAACGGAAAACCCGGAACTGTGTAACAGTGGAAGCTGGAACAGAGTGGGAGTGAGGAAGAGTGAATTTCTCACTCTCTGCAGAGTCAGGGGGAGTCTGGGTCAGGGCTCATCACTCGAGCTGGTGCTCTGAGTTCAAGTTTCACAAGAGGGAAAGAGCAGAAGAGGCAGGAAGAATTGTAAGGATGCCATGTGAGGATATGAAGGTGGGTTCAGGGATGGAAGTGTTTAATAGCTGGGGCTGAGGTGAGGCCAGAGAGGAGAAGGACCTTGAAAAAAAAGAGTCTGGACTTTATCAGGCAAGCAGTGGGGAGTCCCAGAGGACCCCACGAAGCCAGTTTTACCATTTATAATAGGGTCAAAAGTACCCGCTAAAGCTCATAAGGTTCCAAGAAGCAATCCTTCAAGAGCATTTTATTATAAAATCTATTTCAAAGGAATAATTATAGCAAAACACACCTGAAATAAGATCAAAAATTTATCACTGGAAACCTTCTGAACATGAATCTCAAGAAAACCTGCCACTACTGTAAAGCAGGAAAAAGATTTTCATGCTAAAAGTATATCTTAACTTAGTATTAGTGACCTATAAAATAGAAGTAATGGTTATGAAAATCCTGGTTGTTTTGTTATCTTTTTCATGATAATAGTTTTCGATTTGTCTTTCCTATTCTTTCTCCTCTACAAATTAATATTTTATTGGATTTATCTAATCCCTATTTTCCATTATCTTATATTAGACTGGGAGAGGAATAAATTTTGTTAGTGATACATAGGCTAGTGAACCATAAGGAGTGACAGCTGGACCAAGTAACCAGATATCTTGGTTTGGCCCTGGTGAAGTTACTGGAAAAACATTTTTTAAGTTTTACTAAAGTTTCAGTTGTACACATTTCCCAGGCTCCTTTGCAGGTTGAGGCTGCATGATTACTTTCCAGCCAATGTGAGGGAATGAGATCATGAGAAATCATGAGATACCTTGCTTAATCTTAGCCTTAGAATAAGGGTGAACACTTCCTGATTCATCATTCTGGAGTTAATCTGAGCTATTTTGTTCCTTTTTTTTTCTATTTGATAGATTGTTCCTATCAATCTCCCCTTTTATTTATTTTTATTTATTTTGTTTGGGGGCCATATCCAACAGTGCTCAGAGCGTATATACCCCTGGGTCTATGCTCAGGGATCACTCCTGACTCTGTGCATAGGGGGTACTTCTCATGGTGCTCAGAAGATCATATGCAGTGCCGGGAATCAATGTGCAAGTCAAGTGCTTTACCTGCTGTACTACCTCTCCAGCTCTCAACTCCCTTTTTTGAAATAAAAGTGCAGAAAAAAAGCCCTATATTCTAAGCTGACAGAAACAGAACCCATTTCTGATCCTCTCTAAACTTCCTGTGTATTTACCTGTTGTAAGAGCTTGTGGCTCTCCAGAGTTGATATGGTGAGTCAAAAGTCTGAGCACTCCAGAGGAGCTGCAGGTCAAACTCAATGCCTCCGAGGTGGTCTGGAGTCAGTATGAAGGACTTCACATCAGGGAGGGTGTGGTGCTCCATCACAAACTGTCCTGTTCCGGGGGAAACACGCGACTCTGTGACTTTATTATACTTGTGGACAATCTTCTCCAAGAGTCTTAAAACTGAATTAAGACTTGAAGATCAAATGACTAAGGCTGAACTTACCCTGCTACCCCTTAGAATATGTCCCACAATGGTTGGGACAACATAACACCTCACCCCCAGCCTAACCGCCAGCTGACAAGGCTCACTGTGGTCAAATATACTTAGAAATCATAGAAATGTACCATGTGGAAATGAGCATGGTCGCAATTTCAGGAGTCAGTATGTGACAATGAACATCACACAGTCCTTGAATTTCATAGCCAACATGTTTTTTAGAGGTATACCATCTTGTAGCTTTTAAATAAAAATATCAATTTTGGATAAAATAAACCTCATTTATGGCTACTCAAGTCCTTGTGGTAGAAAACAATTGGAGACCTCAATAAATATGTAAAATCCTCCAACAAGACACTTTTCCTCTTTAAAACAGTTGTAATATACTGGCTCAAATACATGAACATAAGGATACTATCCTAGATTTGAAATACTAGGTATACCAATGAGTATCACATATGAATCATGGACCCAGCTCCTTTAATATAAACTGATAAAAATAAATATAGACAATCATAAAAAATAAAAAATTATTTCTATTCTTAAGAAATAAGAATAGAGGCTGGATTTAATTGCATCAGTGTTAAAATCTTGGTTGTGATATATAAGAAAATGTCTTTTTACCCCAAAAGAATGTCTACATAAGTATTTAAAGTAACACAAAGGTGCAACTTGCTTTCAAATAATCCCCCAATACTGAGTATGTGTGTGCATATGTATCAAAACTTAACTTTGACTTTGCTTTTTATTGTTCTATTGCTTAGACTTCTTTTGATGGTTGTCATATTTTTAATTAAAAGTTTTGGGGAAAATAGCATTGACTTTACCTCTGAATTTGGCGTGGGTTTTGAATTCAATGACAAGCCGGCCATCCTCTCGAATGTAGATCCTGATGATCTGAAGCCTTGCAGACAGCACACTGTCGGTCTGGATTCCTGCAGGGGACCACAAACGAAACATCCACATCAGGACAAAGAGGTCTCCTAGACACAGAGCTATGTGAGTTACTCCAGTGACTCCTTACAACGACACTGGAGAGATAGCATCTTGGTAGGGCATTTGCCTTGTACATGGTCAACCTGGGTTTGATCCCCAGCAACCAAATGCTAGCTCAAACTCACCGGGAATAATTCCTGAGCAGAGCCAGGAATAATCATTACTATATCAGGAGTAATCACTGGGCTATACTCAGTAAGCATTGCTGAGTATAGCCCCAAAACCTAAAACAAACAAACAAACAAACAAACAAACAAAAAACCCAAAAAAACCCAAGCAAACAAAACAACCAAATAACACCTAAACATTAAAAACATTTTGGAGGGTGCTGGGGCTGCATCCAGGACCCTATACAGGAAGAGCAATGAGCATTACCCTGCATGTTTTTTGTTTTTTAGGGCCACACCCGGCGATACACAGAGGTTACTCCTGACACTGCGCTCAGGAATTAATCCTGGCGATGCTTGGGGGACCATATGGGATGCTGGGAATCGAACCCAGGTTGGCTGCATTCAAGGCAAATGCCCTACCCGCTGTGCTATCACTCCAGTCCCCAATCTGAGAAAGATTTATACAACCATATGAACACAGAGCTATTCAGAGACACTTGCTAATCAAATTGCATGTCAGTTCATTCAACTTAGTTCTTTTTCTCAGTTCCACTTTCCTTGACATAATCTTGTATCCCTGTGAGTCCCACTTAGTACCGATTCATAGCTAAAAACCATGGGTCTGGAATGATAGTACAGTGGGAAGGACATTTGTTTTGCGCACGCCGACCTGGGTTCAATCCCTGGCATTCCATATGGTCCCCTGAGCATCTCTAGGAGTGATTCCTAAGTGCAGAGCCAGGTCTAACCCGTGAGCATCGCCAGGTGTGACCCAAAAAGCCACAAAAAAAATCACTCAATAACTTTGTATGCCAGAGAGACAGTCCAGGGTTAGTGTTAATGCGTTTACCACGCATGCAGCTGACCCTGGCTTGATCACTGGCACCACATATGGTCCTCCAAGCCCCACCAGGAATGACTCCTGAAGAGAGAGCCAGGGAATAGGCAGAGACAGGGCCAAGGAGTCGCCCCTGAGCACTGCAGATGTAGCTCAAGCCCCTGTCTCCAATCCCCAGGCCGAAAAACAAAAAGCCTCAGCAGGGTCTGAGATAGCTCAGGTCCACAGGTATGTGTGACCTGTGTAAGGGCCCAATTTTCATCCCCAGCCATGGCCCCCTTAATACCTCCTGGCATGGACCCGGTGACCCCCAAATACTGCTTGGGAAGTCCCTTCTTCCCACCCCAAAATGCTTCTTACTGTCAATTTTATATCAGAAAGTGATTTCAACACGTTTGCTTCATACTGTGTTTTCTTTTCCTACCAGGACACCTCTCAGGACTTAATAGAAGTATAAACAAAAAGGTAACTGCATCTAGTATCCAAGTCAAAGGTGTAAAAAGTCAGATAAATACAGCAGAGCAAACTGTGGTTTTAATCAGGGCACTGCAACCTCAGCATCCAGTAAATTCAGTCTCAATAAATGAAGGGATCCCCACAGGTGGCGTAAAAATAAAATGAACAAAACCTTCCAAAGCTCCAAGGCCAGACACTGAGTAGAAAACTTTGATATTATCTTCCTATGAGAAATACAAAAATGAATAAATAATGTGAGCTTAAGTCATTTATAGAAGAAAGGATCTTATTTATAAGAAATGAAGCTCTCCGTATAGAAAACTCTGTTAACATTTTATTGATAGATTGATTATTTTTTTTTTTTGGTCACACCTAGTTGTGCCCAGGGCTACTCCTGGCTCTCTGTTCTGGGGACTGAACATGTGCCAGGGAATTGAATTGGGGTCAGCTGCAGGCAAGTGGCTTCTGGCTCTCTGGCAGCCTTTTAGAACCTCTGCTTCAGAGCAAGTAAATCACTGTTACAACAGGAGAGGGGAAGAATGAGAAGTAAAGAGAAGTGAAGTTGAGACAATGTGGAAAGTTACATGGAAATGGAAAAGGGAAAAGAAGCAAGTCATAACTCAGACCCACTGGAGTGAATGGAGGAAAAAAATATCAGGATCTCTAAGGGGTAGTGGAGGACGTGGGGGATACAGGAGGTGGCATCAGCTGAGGGACTGACGCCAAATCCACCACCGTGGGGGTCTCCTCTTACAGCAGCAATGGGGACAAAGATGTGTGTGTGGGATTGGGGGGGGGGGCTCAAAGAGCATTCTAGAAACTCAGTCAGTGCCATATGCAAAAATCTGGAAGGACATTGAGGGTATCATGGTCAGTGAAATAAGTCAGACGAAGAGAGATAAACAGCTATGATTCTTCTCACATATGACACAGAGAAAACAAACAAAATGATATACTAAAGAAAACAAAAAAAGAACTTTCAGACTACAACACCAATTAGTGGTAATCAGAAGGAAGGAGAGCTGGGGAAGTGGGGAAATCGGGTAGAATTTTGTAGCAAAAGGTGGAATTATATATATATTTTTAGTGGTGAGCTTTATATAGCATATGTTGTAGTACATGCTCATTTTTTGGCATTATTTTGTTTTGGTGCCACTCTTCACAGTGGTCGGGGCTTACTCCTGGCTCTGTGCTCAGGGATCACTCCTGGTGGGCTAAGGGGCCCATACAGAGTGCCGGGGAGAGAACCGGGTCATCCGTGTGCAAAACAGGCACCTACCCACCACACTAATGCTTCAGTCCTTGCACTGTGACTTTTTAAAAAAAATTTTATTTATTTATTTATTTTAAATTTAATTAAAAAATTTTTTTTGTTAGTGAAACATCATGAGGTACAGTTATAGACTTACAAACTTTTGTGCTTGGGTTTCAGTTATACACTGATCGAACACCTATCCCTCCAACAGTGCCCATTTCCCACCACCATGGATCCCAGTATCCCTCCCACTCCCTATCCCCCCATCCCACCCTGCTTCTGTGGCAGGGCATTCCCTTTTGTTCTTTCTCTATCCTTTTGGGTGTTGTGGTTTGCAAGAGAGGCACTGAGTGGCAATCATGTTTGGTCTATAGTCTACTTTCAGCATGCTTCTCCCACCCTGGGAGGATTGCACTATTACTTTAATTGTTTTAAAAAGAACAACAACACATCCTTGAAAGAAAAAGTAGAATTAAAATCCTTACGCTGAAGACTAAAGCAAAAGGGCAAACACTAGGCCAGAGAATCAACCGTGCATCCTTGCCCTGGGTACATTTTTCCATTTGCCCGGATCTGACTTGAAGTTCCTCTTGCACCTTACACCACATGAATCACACCGTTTAGTAAACAATTTTGCAGTGCAGGAATCACTGGTGTTCCACTGGTCCATTGCTGGACCATCTCATAGATCCAGATCAGAACTGGAAGTACTTGGGAAACTACATTCGGTGTCAGGAATTGAACCAGGGTCAGCTGCATGCGAGGCAAGCACTTTAATTCTCGTACTACCCTGTACCAATTTTAACTAGGAGAAAATAATTATCCCTAGAGAGCATGTTCTCTGGTCCCCACCAGGAAACACAGGAATCACCTGACTTGCCACCTTCTGTCCTGGACCCCTGGTGATCTGGACTGCCTTCCACATCCCTGCAGGCCTCATGGCAACCCACATACGTGGCGTGATCCTTTTCCCAGAACCGCACCTTTCCAGAAACTGAGGTGGCTTTCTTTTGGGTGCATGCACGGCACAAGATGAAGGCAGCCACTGTTACACGTCACCACTTAATTTTTCTTTTCATCGTTTGCGCTTATGGGAGGGGTGGGGGAGGGAACTGTAGATCTCAATACCTGTTCTCCAGAGAACTGTGTCATAGAAGAAGGAGAACTCCATCTCCGTGTGGTGCTCCAAGGACGCCCAGCCCCTGGGGGCCGTCACGTAGATGTAGGACACATACAGGGGCACGTGCACTGTCAGGAAGGACTGGGCTGAGTCTCGCACCTGCCAAGCAACAGCGTGCCCAGAGAGGGTTATTTCTTCTCTCGGGATGAAACAGCATCTAACCAGCACAGTTGGGTTCAAATTTCACTCATTCAGTCAGTAACCATTAATTGAGGGTTCATGACCATGTTGGACATCAGGCTGGAAGCTGAGTCCTCAGCCCCGGGGACCCTCCCTCAGGCACCATACCTCATTGTGTTTAGGCTCCTTGTGGAGTTTGCTCTTAAAAGAAGGAGCTACAATAATGAAAAAGAGAAATAACAAGACAGGAGTGGCTGAGATGCTTCTTGAGAATGGGGTGATCTGGAGAGGCTTTCTGAGGAGAGTCGCTTGAACAAGGATGCCTTGGAGTAGTTCTGCCTTCCCCGAGATTGTAAAGCATCATGGCCTTCTCCAGAGGAAGTACCCTGCGAACATGAGACCAGCCACAGGCATAGAATCCCTCACCGATGGGATTTCTAGGAACCACGGGAGAGTCAGCTAGAGAATCAGCTCTAATTGGGAGCACGTATTGTTGTGGGTCTTGGGAACGTGTGGCTGATTAGGATGCCGGAGTCCCCTCAGCTCCTGTTCCAGGATCAGAGACTATGGGATTAGGTCACTGTATCTTGGAAACTTTACCCACACACAGCTCAGAGCTGCAAATATTTGGAAGGTTGGAGGGTTCCCAGCTCATATAATGGTTTGTTGATATAATTTTAAAAAGGCATCATTCTTCCAGGATACAGACCCTTTTTTTGAAGTTCATATTATTTTATTGGTGGTATATTACTATATTTTTACTTATGAACCTTTTTTTTTGTTTTTTTTTTCTGGGGCAGGTTTTTATTTTATTTCTATTGAATCACCATGAGATACTTATAAAGCTTTCATTTTTGAGTTTCAGTCATAGAATGATCAAACACCATCTCTCCACCAGTGCGCATTTTCCACCACCGGTGTCCCCAGTATACTCCCCCATCCCAACCTTCTCCCTGCCTCCATGGTAGACCATTCCCCCCATACTCTCTCTCTACTTTTGGGCATTATGTCTTGCAGTAAAGTTACTGAGAGGCTATCACGTTTGGTACTTTATCTACTTTCAGCACACATCTCCCATCCCCAACAATCCTTCCAACCATCATTGATTTAGTGATCTCTTCTCTATTCCAGCTGCCTTTTCCCCCAGCTTATGAGGCAGGCTTCCAACTATGGAACAGTATTCCGATACAAACCTCTTACTACTAATCTTTCAAAAGAAAACCTCTGACTGATACTTATTTGGCTCAATAACTTTAAAAAAAATTCACTATTCAATGGGCAATAGGTAGATGAAAATGAAAATGAAAAGATAAATTGGTAGATGAAAAAATAAATTATGAAAAGATAAATTATGATTTCATGTTGATACCATGTCTGTGTGAGTGGGGAATATATTTTATAAAAAGATTTATTTATCTTTATTTATGGGGGTGGAGCGATAGGACAGCGGTAGGGCGTTTGCCTTGCACGCAGTCAACATGGCCAACCCGACTTCGATTCCTCCGCCCCTCTCGGAGAGCCCAGCAAGCTACCGAGAGTATCTCGCCCGCACGGCAGAGCCTGGCAAGCCACCCGTGATGTATTCGATATGCCAAACACAGTAACAACAAAATCTCCAATGGAGACGTTACTGGGCCTGCTTGACCAAATCGATGAACAACGGGAGGGCCTTTAACTTTTTACCTTTATTTATGGGGGTATAGGGCCATATCTGAGCGTTCTCAGGCTTACCCCTGGCAGGGTACGGAGCACCATATGGGGGCCTGGGGATCATTAACCCAAGGAAAGTGCCCTACCTTCTGTACTATTAATTGCTCCAGCCCCGGGAATATTAATTTTTTTCTTTTTGAGGGAACAGAGAAGCCAATCATTTACTTTTGCATTTCTGACTTGAATCTGGGTTTAAGCAATCACGGAAATCCGAACAGAATGCTGAAGAACCTGAATATTCTGGGCAGCAGGGGGCAGTAGAGCACACAAAATAAAGGTTAATCAGCAGAAGGGTGTTGTGAAGAAAATCAACCCAATTTCAATCAGAGATTTCCCAGAATAATTCAATAGGCCTCTCCCATATCCCCTTCCTAAGTGTGACCAAAGCTCATTTAAAATAAAAAAACCCACCATCTGATTCTGGGTTCCTTGAGATAGCTGAGACAAACCTGTTTGAGACTCACCTTTTTCTTGAGGACACAGTAGCCTACACTGTTTGATATCAATAATTCCCTCCTATGACTCTGTTTTTTTATTTTTTTATTTTTTTGCTTTTTTGGGTCACACCCAGCGATGCACAGGGGTTACTCCTGGCTCTGCACTCAGAAGTTACTCCTGGCGGTGCTCAGGGGACCATATGGGATGCTGGGAATCAAACCCGGGTTGGCCACGTGCAAGGCAAACGCCCTACCTGCTGTGCTATCGCTCCAGCCCCAACTCTGTTTTTTAAATTATCAAAAACTCCCATCGTCACTAACAACTAATGACCTGTCAAAAAGTGTCTTATTTTTTGTCAAATATTTTCGGTTTAGGATAGATATAAAATCGAAGCCTTTTAAAACAATCTTTTCTCCATAATACTTGGGGTGGCTGTGTCCTAGGGTCTTCTGGAAATTAGAATTTTTCACCTGTCATTCAACTCATTTTCCTTGGTGGGGAAGAGAATACGTAGAATAGAATAGTATAGAGAATCCATCTACTAAGTAAGAGTTTTAATAACCCTAGACATCAAATGTATACCCTTTTAGCTTTCTACAACAGACTCAGAAGAAAAAGATATGTATATATGCATGATAAGCAAATATTTGATACGTGCTTGAATGACTAGCCAGGCAATAATCTGCTTCCACATTAACTTAAACAATCCCCACATTCATGTTTTAAAGACTGAATTGAGAACTTTGGGGGTGGTGGTGTCTCTTTAGCCCTGGTGGCACTGAGATCTCCTGCACAGAACTCAGAGATAAGACCACCCCCCCCCCCTCTGCTGGCTCACTCCCAGAAGCCCCGGGTTCCAGTGAGCTCCGTACAGGGCTCGGGAAACAAGCAAGGTCCCATGCAGTATGCAAGTGCCCACAGCCCAGAGCCCAGCGCTGGGCACCCACCTGGAAATCAGCAGTGACAGAGCCACCACAGACATCTATCAGCTCTGTCATGTCGTAGTAGGCGTCAAAGGTCCACACACAGCTCTTCAGGTTCAGGTGTTTGTAGAGCTGGATGGACTTTGACTCGCGCACGCTGGGGTCAAACTGGAAGGGGCGGTCATAGCCAGGGCCCAGGGCAGTGCTATCGTAGACCCGGTCATCCAGAAATCCTGCCTCTGCGTGTAGTGGAAGGAACAAGGAACCATTAGTGGTCTGCAGGGCTCCTCGCCCTTGATGCCTGCCCCAGTCTACAGGGCTGGTGTGGGGATGTGTCCTGCTACAAATGTAGTTTTGACTCCACCCCACTGTGAACTGTGCAGCCGCATGGGGTTCCTGCCCTGCAGATGGTCAGGGAAATCCAGATACTGCCCATGGACATGAGTTAAGCAGAGCTTGGCCTCGTGGATTCCCCAGAGAGCCTGCAGGAACTTGAAAGAAGAGAATAACCAACAGTAGCATTCATGAACGAACCCAGGGGTCTGGAGATCTCATCGATTTTGCTTGAGCAAGCCCAGTAATGTCTCCATTGTGACAACTATTACTGTGTTTGGCATATCAAATATGTCACGGGTAGCTTGCCAGGCTTTGCCGTGCAGGCAGATACTCTCGTTAGCTTGCCGGGCTCTCCGAGAGGGGCGGAGGAATCGAACCTGGGTCGGCTGTGTCGGCCGCGTGCAAGGCAAACACCCTACTCGTTGTGCTACCGCTCAAGCTGGAGACCTCAAAATAAAGAAAATATAGCCCAATTTTGCCATCACCCTGGGGAATCTGGGTGTCTCCTTTGCAATTAGTTCTTGAGGCAATGGAGTCGCTGTGTGGGTACTTTGCTGATGAACTATTTTGGTAAGAAAGATCTTTTTAAAAAAATCTTTTATAAAATGCTCCCAATCAAACATTTGATTTCTACCCCGCCCTCCCATGGTCTCTTCTCTCTTGGGGAAAAAGTCCTAATTCTGTGTTAATGAGTAAATAACTCACTAATGAAGCTTGACGAAACCTCTCCGGTTACAGGCAAAAATTACTGAATCAAATGCTGCCAAACAAGTGAACTGTTCTAAATTAAGGAAGACCTTTAAGCAGCAGAGAGAGTGGAATATAGATGTGATTTAGAATATTGGGGCAAAGGATTTTTGCAATACCAACAGTAGCTGTAGGATGCTGAAAGAGTTGATACATTTCTTAAATGTCTGACATCAGCACCCAGCCTTTGGCTCTTCAAATTCTAGCATGAACATGTGTGAACCAAACTGTGTTTAAATAAGAAGAGGTAAAACCTTCAGCTCCCAAACATGGCATGCTTCTTTCCCTAGCATTGCTGTGAAACAATTAAACTTTCATGTGCAGCTCAATGATTTGCAAATAATTTACACTCAACTAATTTCTATTGTGTTAAGACCATCGCTACCCCCCCAAGGGATGCCTAATGAATATGAAAGAGCTTCTGAATGCTCCTCTGTCTTGGAAAACACCATCCAGTGATTCATCAGTGACGGAGAGAGGAGATGTGCATTCAGGGTATGTGGCTCAGGTAGATGAAAAGGGATGGGACTACTGATCAGGTGGAATGTCTGAGAAGAGATGCAGACCTCAGCCATCAGCTGCTTCCGCTCTGGGTTCTTGACAGAGCAGCGCTGTTCCAGGGTATGTCCTTGCTTGGGCAAGAGCAGGAAGGCCCTCCTGCTCTGGCCGGAAGCAGGATGAGTCTGAAGGATGGGCTCTCTCCAGCGATTGCTAGAGTCAGTAGTTGATGCTTTGCAGTTCTTCCTCTGCCCAATCGTGCCTCTTCTTTTGCTCTTTAAATGACGTGGCTCTCTAGTAAACATCTTGCACCCCAAACTCCATCTTCCCACCTCTTCCTCCTGGAGAACCCATCCTAGCCCCATAACATCTACACGGTAGCTTTCAAAAGCTGCAGTGATCGTGGATTTTCTTATTTTGATTTCTTATTTGTTTTCTTTTGTTTGGGGCCACACCTGGCTGTGCTCTGGCTGGGCTCATTCCTGGCACTGCACTCAGGGATCACTCCTGGTGGTGATCAATGGATCATATGTGGTGCCAGGGATCAAACCTGGATCAATAGCATGCAAAGCAGGCTCCTGACCTTTGCAAGTGGCTAAGGCAAATGGATAGAGAGGAGATTCTTTTTCTTAATTAAATTTCTTATTTAGTCATCATGAAATTACAAAGTTATTCATGATTGGGTTTTAGATATGCAATGTGTCAACACCAATCCCTTCGCCAGTGTCTACTTCCCTCCACCAATGACCCCCCCCCAACTCCCCTACCCCCACCAATTTGCCTCCTATCCACCTGTCCTCTTCTGAGAGAGGACTTTTTTTTTTTTTTGCTTTTTGGGTCACACCTGGTGATGCACAGGGGTTACTCCTGATTCATGCACTCAGGAATTACTCCTGGCTGTGTGCTCGGGGGACCATATGGGATGCTGGGAATCGAACCTGGGTCGGGCCGCATGCAAGGCAAACGCCCTACCCGCTGTGCTATCACTCCAGCCCCCGAGAAAGGCCTTTTTTAAATACACATTTTTACAATGTGATTTACAGTACTGTAAATCAGCACAGGGCTTCAGGCATGCCCCTTTACCACCTTTCAGCACCACCATAGACGTGGCCCCTCCCTGTCCTACCCCCTAGCCCCATCATGTGGCATGGGAAACAGACAGGATTCTTACATGCTGTGCTATCTCTTTGACCCCAATTATGGATTTTAGAGTGTGAGTCTAAACATGTTTAGGAAATGGGAGAAAAGAATTAAACCTGACCATGGTAAGTACCTGAAAAATGTCCATACACTAACTTTACCTTGGTTGGTACAAATGGTTTTCCATATGAAGGATTTATTTATTTATTTAATATATATACATTTTGTATAATATGTACATAATATATACATTTATATGTTTAATATATACATTTTGTATTTGGCTTGGAGACCTTGGATTCCAAAATCCTTGTTTCTTCCTATTTACTTCATTGTCTGAGTTGCCCATGTTTAGTTGCTTGCTAAGAGAAAAAAGTCACTCATCCTATGGATTTTGAGGACCAGAAAATAGAAAATGCAGGATTCACTTAGCCTCCTCCCTAAGGCACTGAAAAGAACTAGAAGAACCAGCAGAAAACTTTCTCTCACCTGAGATGCCTCGCAGGTCCCGGGTGGTGACGAGATTGGAGCAGACGTGCTGGTGTCTGTAGATGGACTCGGAGAGCAGGAAGTGCAAGTTGTGCAAAGGCATGGTGGAGATGAGGGGCAGCATCCCATCCTGGTGTGGGATCTGCACCGAGATGTGAATTCTAGGAGGAAAGGGCAGAAAGATTTATCTGTCTGCTAGATAGCATATTGCCTGCGCACGAGACTGTCTTCACTAATGAATGCTGAGACGTTTTGAAGATTTCCATGGAGGATTTCTTTCTGAACAAGAAAGAGGGAATGAGGGTGCAGGTTGAGCTGCTTTGCCCTCGAGACAGCATCTAGTCAGAACCGAGAGCCATCAAGTATCAAGGCTTTGGGGGCTGGAGCAATAGCACAGCGGGTAGGGCGTTTGCCTTGCACGTGGCCGACCCAGCTTCGATTCCCAGCATCCCATATGGTCCCCTGAGCACTGCCAGGGGTAATTCCTGAGTGCAGAGATAGGAGTAACCCCTGTACATCACCAGGTGTGACCCAAAAAGTAAAAAAAAAGAATTACTGCTTTGTTATTTTCTACACAAGAAAAGATAGCATCACCACAAATTACCTAACAGTTTTCTTCTCCTTTTCATAGAAGCTTCAATTCTGCATGAGCTAGAGTTGAGGGACTGCTCTGTACAGTGACTGTTGCTGGAGGAGAATTAGGGGAAATTCCTTTTTTGGTTTGTTTGTTTTGGGGTTACACCCAGCAATACTCAGGGGTTATTCCTGCCTCTGAAATCAGGAATCACTCCTGGCGGTGCTCAGAGGACCATATGGGGTGATCGGGATCGAACATGGGTCAGCCGGCATGCAAGGCAAGCATCCTAACCACTGTACTCTTTCTGGTCACACATATTTTTTTTTCTTTAAAGTATTTGTACTTAAAAAAAAAAATCTCCGAGCTTTTTAAATTCTAAGGCTTCCGGGGAAACTCTTAGAATAAAATTATATCCCACTGCTCTTGTCTTTCCCCAACTGAAAACGGTTTTCCCTCTCCTCTTTCAAGTTTCTGCAATACTTTGCGCTGGACGTGACGCTCTGCTCCGAGGCGCACTCTCCTTGATCTACGTCCCTCAGCGCTTAGGAGCTTGGATGCAGGAACTCTGTAACTTATTTATATCAGCTCCTATTTCACGTATGTTTTCAGGCTCTGTTTATCTTGCCTCCCACTATGAGGACAAGGACCATTTCCTTCACTTCTTTTGTTTCTCCAGAGCATACAGTATATAATTCTAAATAAAATATGAGCTTAATAAATATTGGCCAAGACTGCAACACAGAACAGAACTGTACTTATGGGCTGCATTTTTTTTTTCATTGGACAAGCTTAAATTTTCAGCATGTTTATGGAGGAGGTCTTTAGGGTTTTTACAGCTTGTCTCTCAGAGCAAAGGCGCATATTTTAAAGATGATGCAGAACCTTGGACGATGAAGAGAATGGCTCTTACTAGGTAGAGACAGTACCTCTTACTAGGAAGAGACAGTACCGTTCTTTCATTGTGCTTTCAAACAACTGAATTTTAATGTTAGGAAGAAGGATTTGCATTTTTGGTTCCATATTCCAATCTTATTTTCTGCAGGCAAATAAATCCTTTTACCCGAACTCAGTTTTTTTATCAAAGCACAACATAAACACAAAGGGGCTAAAGAAAAAAACGTATGATACATACGAATTCTTTTTCCACTACGTAAAAATTGGAAGTATCCACTTCCATCAAAATCGAGATCTTTCAGGAAAGAAATAAAAGCCCGCCTGCCCAGCATTGTATAGTCTGCAGGGCAGGAGAGACAGCTCGAAGCGCTGAAGCCAATGCTTGCACCCAGGAGGCTTGGTCACACAGCATCACGTGGTACCCAAAGCACAGAAAGCACAGAGCCAGGCCCAGCCCTTAGCACTGCTGTCTGGGACCCCAAGACAAGAATAAATCACAAAACGGTTGACACTGTGTGGTTACTTGTTGGCTGGTTAGATATCTGGTGAGTGCCAACATGGTGCCAAGAAGCACTGTGCAAGGTGGAGACAAGAAAAACATGGGCCCTGCTCTCAAGGGCACAGGCAGAATGAGGGGTGATATGTTCTGGCAGACACATATGTGGAGGAATTGGAAGGGGGGCCTCCCAAATTAAGTTGGAGAGAAAGATGAAAAAGTTCTCTTTTTTTTGCTTTTGGGGTCACACCTGGCGATGCACAGGGGTTACTCCTGGCTCATGCGCTCTGGAATTACTCCTGGTGGTGCTCAGGGGACCATATGGGATGCTGGGTATCGAACTCGGGTCAGCTGCGTGCAAGGCAAATGCCCTACCCTCTGTGCTATCACTCCATCCCCGGAAGATGAAAAAGTTGTCGAGATAACATGAGCTAAGGATAGAAGAACGGAATTGAAGTACACTGAGTGGAAGAAGGCAGCAAAGGCCCGAGTCAGCAGCAGCTGGGCAGAGGCACATCACCAAAAAGGATTCGAGATCCTGAGGAAGTTACTATGTGGTTCTCCTTGGGTGGACAAGCAAGCAAAGATGAGGATATGAGGCTAGGAAGTTAGGCAATGTGCCAGTTCTTGAGGGACCTTAGAAGATGGTTTTACTATTTTTTCACTCATCACTCATTCCTCATTGACTGAAGCATCACCGATTGGTCTGTCCCAGGTAGGAAACACAAAGACAGGCAGAGATTTACTCCTCCACTCCCCTGGGACATGCTGGCCTGACCTGTTGGGATGCTCCTTGTGTTTGACGTCCAGGTATTTCAAGGTCGCGATGAAGGACTGAGCCTGGAAGCCTCTTGCTGTCCCAGCCACCACTGGGGTGTGGCAGATGGCACTGTCTGTGCCAATGGTAACAATGTTGCTCCTTAAGGGGGTCCCCACGTGGCCCACCTTGTCCACAGCCTTTGCCACGCAACGCACATGGAACCTCCGGCTGAAGTAAATGCTATCCAGGACCTGGTGGAGAGAATAAAGAAGCTCAGGCATGTGCATATGACTTACCTAGCTCCCTACATTGTATATTCGGAGTGGCATGACACAGGGTACTAGTAAAAAAGGAATCTGTGAAGACCACCCACCCTCTCACCCAGGCATCCGTGCATCCACTATCCACATCCATCTATCCACCCATCCGTGCATGTATTCATGCATGCATGCATCCATCCATCCCATCCATCCACTGTTTTACCACATAAAAGTACATACTTTCTACCAGAAACTAGGAATGAGGCATAAGCAATGAAGGAGACGAAGAACAAGTGGGCAGATGTGCTCTTTGTAAGAGTCCAAAGTGGACTCTTACAACATAAGGACCACTCAACTAACTTTTCCCCTTCCAGCAAGACTCCAAGTGACTCTTGGAGTTATAGTACAAGGTTATAGTACAAGGATACAAAGGAAGATTCTCTCTTTTCTGAAGTTTTTTCTATCCTTCCAATGTGTTATTCCTACCCCATTCCCGCTTTGATGAGCACATACTCTGCAAGTTATAGTAGCATACAGACTTGAAGCTGAGAACTTGGCATCTGTTACCTATGTACCTTTGAAGTCTTTTTTATATTCTTTCATGTTCCCAGACATATAGAAACCATAAGAGTGTTTAACTCCGTCTATGCAGTGTCAAAGGAGGTCATCGGAATTCTTTGGGTTACATGTGCATACACATAAGGAAGTACATAAAAAGAAAAAGTAATTGGTAGGTCTGCGTGCCATGGACCTCCCACAAAGCAGTCGTGCACACTTATAAATTCTACCCATGAAAACAATTTTCATTGAAGTTCATTAAAAATTAAAGAAGATTTTTTCCATTACAATTTTTAATTAGCTGCCAACACTTTATTTATTTATATACATGGACTTAGTTAAGAAGGGAGTTGGGGCATCTTATAAAAATGCATGTGATGCAATGGTATTAAATAAGCAGTTGAAGAAATGAAGAAAGATGGCAAAGCAAACGGGCTAAGGAGGGTGAGTCACTAATTCATTGCAAGAAAAGAAACTGAAACATAAAATGAATCTATAAAATTGGTGCTAGATGAAACTGTATATTTGGCTTAAATCAAACCAAACAGAGAATTAGATACTTATGAAACTTAAGCTATAAAGTTTTGCCATAAAAATTTTAACAATACAGAAAATAATTTAAATTTATGTATTTAATCTGGTGTTCTGGTCTTTCTGAACAAAGTCCAGCAAAAACAATGGACAGAGTGACCTTCATTTCAAGTCCCTCATCTCTGTCCAAACAGCATTCCATCATTATTATCCCACCCACATCAAATACTAAAGTGACAATCGACAAATGTGAATTGAAGAGAAAAACTGGAAGAAAGTCTGCCTAAAAGAAACTTTTCAATTCCCAAATTGTTCAGTGACCTGATTAGTCAAAGATCAACAGGCTTTCTATGTGCTGAAGAGTTTTAAGATCTTCCTCTGAAGAGACGAGAACTCCCTTGGACGCTGCAGTGAGTAGAGAGTAGTCACTGTTGTCTGCTCTCTCTCTGTTTGAGTCACTGCATTCTGAACCTCTGTTTAGGCCTTCCCACAGAGCTTTGTAAAATGTAGATCACTCAAAGGCACAGCCTGCCCTTTTGTTTAATAACTAGTTCGTGCCACGAACTATGGAGGTGCTGACTACTTTGGGACACATAAATGTGAGAGAGACCTTGGTCCACGCCCTTAATGAGTTTGTTTTGGAGTCACACCCAGCAGTTCTCAAGACCTCCCCCGGCTCAGTGCTGGAGCATCACTCTGTTGTGGGGGAACCATGCCTTGCCCAGACTGAACCCCAGTCTCCAGTATCCGAAACATGCCCTAGAGTTTGTAAGGTATCTTCTTGCCCATCCCACCATGTGTTTAAACCCAATCTGTATGGGATGACTAGAAAGTTCTGGAAGACCATTAATAATTGCCCTTACCTAAAATCTTTGACTTAGATTTACTTTGTCACTTAACCAGATCTTTTTCTGGGGTCTCCCAAGTAATGTTTAGGGGTCCCAGAGGCCACTCCAGGGATAACCAACCAGGCCAGATAATTCAAAATTTGGGCCCAAGGGTGTGGTTCTATTATGGTCAGGGTGATTGGGGGCCACCAGGGCTGTACCTAGTGGTACTTAAGGGGGACTATGGGGTATAGAGGATCAAATTTAGGTTCTTATGCAAACCTGCTATGTGTCTCTGATCACTGAGCAATATCCCCGGTCTCTGTAAATAATTTTTAAATATTATTAATTTTTTTTATATTTGGTCCACACCCAGTGATGCTCAGGGCTTGCTTCTGGCTCTGCTCTCAGGGATCACTCCAGGTGGAACTCAGGCTGCTGGGGATCAAACCCAGGTCTACCATGTACAAAGTACGCCCTACCCGCTGTAGTGTCTCTCCAACTCCCAAGTGATTTTATATGAGATTTGCTAATGACTTCGTTGAGTTGATATGTGAAAAAGATTACTTCGTGGATTGAGAGCTTAAGGCTTTAGAGAGACTAAGTACCTCTTCACTTCACATAGGTCAAATCAGGATTCTGAAATAGATGGTCTGTTAACCTAGTTCTCTTTTAACTTTACCCCACTCCCTTACCCATAAGAATGGAAATACTATGTATGAATTACTTAGCTTATTCCAAATACCATACCATATTGGAAACTTTAGGGAATGGATGATTCTGAGCAGCAGACACTAATGTTTCCTTTCCATGCCCAATCCCATCTCTGCAGACTTACCATGTGGTTGACGCTGGTGAACGGTGTGTTGTCAGTGATGGTCTCAAAAGGAGACCGGGCCCCGTTGCCATCTGTGGGGGCAGCCACTTCCCAGCTGAACTGCACGGAGGAGCGGTTGATGCCAGCCTCCAGGCAGCGCTCCCTCATTACCCCATACTTGGGGAAGTGGGGGTCACAGGGAGTGACACAGACCAGTGGGTAGCCCGGGGAGGGGGATTTCTTGGCTCCTTCCTTGGTGACCTCTTCCACGTGGTCATAGTCAGCAAGTGTGACAACCTGCAAAGGTGCAATAAACTCAGCTTCCTCCAGAGTTGGGGTGTGGGAAGGTCAGAGAACTGAGATTTCCCCCTTCCAAGGATCCCTAAGATGACTTCTCTGCTCTGGAAAACTAACAAGCTTTTATACCACTGCCGGGTGTTCCTGAAAAAAGGCGACAGATATTTAGTAGGTAGAGAAGATCCTACTGCCTGAGCTAAAACTTTTATTATCTCATTAATCTCCCTCCCAGTCATGTGAGAAATACTTTTATTGTCCTGCACACTGGTACCAACGCTGTATCACAAATGACAGTTGCTCGTTTAAAAGTTGCCTTAAATTGTTAATGCTAGGTAGTGGCCTATTTGGCAAAATGAGGGTAAATAAAGGTACTATGTTTCTTCCATGGTAATCAGAGACACATCCTGAAACGATCCTTCTATGGTATGAGCTTAGCCAGGGTAGGTTAGAAGATTTAGTCTGATGCTTCATGATTAGATGTTAAATTTCTCTAGGCATTTTCCTGTGAATGAGAAAGTAACTGCATCCATACCGTCTGTTACCAAACTGGGAAATATGGGATGGCATTTCTGCTCACTGAATCCTATCCACGCGGCATATATGTAGACAAAGGGGAGTACCCCCTATCTACTTTTCGAGCACCCACCAAAGAAATGAGAGGATGAGTTGTATCTTACTTTTTGTCTTATTCACACTAAGGTGTCGGTATAGTCCCATCTTATTTGGGCCCTCACACCTTTAGCATTGTTGACATTTGAGTCAAACATTTCTTAGTTGTTGGCGTGGCCCTATGCAAGGGTGTTTAGCATTATCCCCGACTTCTGCCTACTAGGTACTAATTCTGCTCTACATAACGGTTGTGACAACTAAAAAAAGTACGTGTCACTAGACATTGCCGAGAGTGCCCTGGAGGTGACAGGGGTGAGGAAGGAAAGTGATGAGCTTATTCCTGGTTGAGAACCACGGCAGCCATCCGAACTCTCACGAGCTCTTGTTTGCTGTCCATTAAGACACAGAAGCAGTCTACTTAGGTCAAGGTAACTCACAATGGGTGGTGCTGGCAGTATCAGGCTCCCCGCTGCCTCCTGGTCTAGAATCGTCACTGTGGCCGTGGTCACATCGCCGAGAACTGCCTCTACGGGGTCATCTGGACCAAGGACTAGGGAGAAGGATTCATGCCACTCCCGGTCTTCATTGGAGAGAATCTCAACTTTGAAAAAGATATGGTCCACACCTTCCAAGGACACACAAAGACAGAGACCCTGTTAGGCAAACTAGTGGCTTCCTGTTGCAATATAGCCTTTCTTCACAGAGGCTTGTTATGAATGCAGTGGCTGCTAATCACCGTAACCCCATCTCCAGCGAGGAGTCTGTTTTATCGACCAAATTCTACCCGTAGTAGAGGCTCAGTACTGCAGATTTACTATTCAACACGGGATGAGGATTAATGGCCCCTGCCTGACACCAGCTAGTGGTAATAAAAATCTATGATCCGAAATATGCTCCACCCTGAGTTTTTTTTTAAAAAAATTGTCTTACCCTTTTACACTTAGGCATAAAGTTCCTATTGGGAAGAACTCAAAGGCACCAATCAGGTTTTGCCTGTTGGGGGAGAGGGTTAGAGCCCGAAAAAGCTACTTTGTCTTCTGAATAATTATTCTCTGAAGCTGTAAATACCCCTGGCAGTAGCTAAGGCTTCTTTCTCTCCTTTGTAGAAGTGGACAAGCTGCTTCTAAAACGTCACCTGTGTCTTAAGACATAATCATCACATCCCATTTTTTTTGGCCTAGAATATGGTTTGTAATTTTTCATTGCATAATTGTTGCATGGTATGATTCTGTTCATCGCATCACTTAAAAGCAAACAGAAGGGCTGGAGCCATAGCACAGTGGGTAGAGCGTTTGCCTTGTACGCGACCGACCTGGGTTCGATTCCCAGCATTCCATATGGTTCCCCTGAGCACCACCAGGAGTGAGTGATTCCTGAGTGCAGAGCCAGAAGTAACCCCTGAGCGTCGCTGGGTGTGACCCAAAAAGCAAAAAAAAAAAAAAAAAAAAAAAAAAGCAAACGGAGGGACTGGTGAGATAGTAAAGTAAGTAGGGCACTGGCCTTACATGTTTCTGACCTGAGTTCAATCCCAGGACCCCATATGGTTCCTGAGTCTGCAGGGGTGACTGCTGAGTGCAGAGTCAGGGGTAACTCCTGAGCCATCGCTGGGTGTGGCACAAAAAGAAGGGGAAAAAAAGGCCTTCTTGTGTCCAGGGGTCTGAGACAGACCACAGCAACAGCCCTTGTGTCTGAGGGGTCCATTCTTTGCCCAAAGCTTGCTAAAACATCTTGGAAATGTCTTTTGAATGCTTGCCTACTTCTGCCTTCGTCACAAATGACGCCAAGATCAACAGCGGACTTTCAACCTTTGACAATTCCGGAAAGCTCTATGAACAAAATTAGCACACAAATGAACTCCTTCACTAGCTCATGCTTTCCCTAACATGATTAAAACTGACAGTCCAGCAGGTCACGTGACTTCCATATCATTCCTGATGACTCAGAGTCAGAGTGTCTCTAAGATAAATCTTATTTATTTGGGGCCATACCTGGGCAATGCTCAGGGATTGTCTCAGGTGGTGCTTGGGGTAAACACACAATGCTGGGGATCAAACCCAGACCTCCCACATACAAAGCATGTGCTCAGCTATCTTCCTGGTTACCTCCCCCCCTTTGGAAATTTCTTTTTTCTTTCTTTCTTTTTTTTTTTTTTGCTTTTTGGGTCACACCCAGCGATGCTTAGGACTTACTCCTGGCTCTGCACTCGGGAATCACTCCTGGCGGTGCTCCAGTGCTCAGGGGACCATATGAGATGCCGGGGATTGAACGCAGGTTGGCTGCATGCAAGGCAAATGCCCTACCCACTGTACTATCGTTCCAACCCCTTTGGGAATTTCTTAACACAATGCCTTTATCCTAGTAGGTGTCAGACCATTTGAACACAGAAATTGTGCCCTCCTTCTGAATTTTACTAATCTCAGAGTGGCCCAGCACACAGTGTTGTATCAATATTTGTCAAATCAGAGTAATGACACATACATAAAACTATAATGATTTAATCAAATGCCCCTTCTTAAATGAATCATTGGCTGTCTGTAGCTTTGTAGCACTGTCCTCCCATTGTTCATCAATTTGCTTGAGCAGGCACCAGTAATGTCTCCATTGTGAGACTTGTTGTTACTATGTTCGGCATATCGAATATGCCACAGGAAACTTGCCAGGCTTTGCCGTGCGGGCGAGATACTCTTGGTAGATTGCCGGGCTCTCCGAGAAGGGTGGAGACTCAGCCGCATGCAAAACAAACTCCCTATCCGCTGTGCTATTAGAAACAAATTTGATGAAATAAAATTCTCAGAAGTTCTAAAGAAAGGGACCCATTCCTCTACCCCTCACCGTCCCCCCTTCTCATGCCATTTTTTGTTTTGCTTTTGTTTTGGGATCATACTCAGAGGTGCTCAGAGGGCTACTATAACAGTGCTCAGGGGACCATGCAGTGCCAGATATTAAATCTAGCCTCCTGTATGCAATGCAAGTGTTCCAGCCCTTTCAGCTCTCTCTCCGATCCTCCCACGCCATGTTTGTTAACTAAAAAAAAATTTTTTTTTTTGCTTTTTGGGTCACACCCGGCAATGCACAGGGGTTCCTCCTGGCTCTGCGCTCAGGAATTACCCCTGGAGGTGCTCAGGGGACCATATGGGATGCTGGGAATCGAACCTGGGTTGGCCGCGTGCAAAGGAAACGCTCTCCCCGCTGTGCTATTGTTCCAGCCCCTGAAAATTTTTTTAAAGATTTCTCTAAACATAAATGTATGCCGAGTAAATTCTTTCTATTCTATTTTCCCTTTTCATTTTTTGTATTTACTTCTATATTCCAATATATGATATGTGCCCCTCCCCGTATATTGGGACTGGTATTCAGTTACCGGGGCTGAACTTTAACACTCGACTCTTCGGGTAATAATCCACACCAGACTGGGCAGAGCCGTCTCTTGTGCTGCAGCGAACCTTGGACGTCCTGTTCTGATCTCCTCTGCGAATCACCTTGATGTTGAGAATGGCCATGGCATCCGGCCCTGAGGGTTCTCGAACTTGGTATGCAGCTTCTTCAAACTCAATGGTTGGTGCTAAGGAAACACAGTTTAAAAAACAAGCACAAGTTAGAATAGCAAAGAATTCAGATGCCCATAAAATCATCTTATGATGACCAGAGGGAATTTTCCACATTAGGTTAACAGTACCAAGGCAAAATGGTTTAATTCATAAAAATTAATCAGTATTCACACACACACACACACACACACACACACACACACACACACACACACACACAGCAATGTTAGGAAAAAGGAAATTTATCTTGTAATTCTGAAGGAATTATTTCTTATTAAAAACAATAGAGTGATGGATATATTTTTAAGCTTGATATGCCCATGTTTTCCATCTGGGCATGACAACTCACAAAATGTGTTGAAATTCGCACATTTTATCTAGGGACCGAGACATAGGGAATCCTTGAGAAAAATCTGTATGAACCAACTCTTTGTTTATGAAATGTGAATTTCTAAGGTTTATAATTTATCTCACTTCTTCACATTTACCAATCCAGTTCTCATTTCTGGTCTCTTGGAACTCTTTCCTATGGCTCTTTCCTTCCACACTTCATCTTCCCAGTGGTTGTTTAATTTGGAATGAGCGGTAATAGTGACTAGCTACAATAATTCTGGAACAGATTTCCTAACACAATCTAGTTTGGGGTCCTATTCTCGTTGCTAGGATATGGTTTAATGATATGCTGATTTACACCAAAATTTCAATTTATACTTTCTTTTCCATTATATTCTTGGCAAAGAATGGGATAATAACTGTAGATAGAGTAAGATAAAAGATGGGAAAATTGGGCCAGAGAGATAGCACAATGGGCTGGTTGTATGAGTTGCATCATGGGATAACTGGGTTCATTTCTTGATATAGCATACGGATCCCCTGAGAAGAAAGAATAACCCAAGTGCTGCCAGATGTGACCCACATACAAAACAAAACAAAACAAAAAATGAAATTTAAAACAATGACAAATTTTATAGTATTTTATATGTAATATAGAATAGTGGAGAAACTTCTAAAGTCTCTATGTTCATTTTCCCTTTTACTTCTCTGAAAATCCATGCTCTGTGAAACTTAGGGGTGTCGCAGTAACACTAGGAATATGTCCTCTCTAAGCCTTAATTATTGGGTTTTCTGGATAATCCAATAATTCATCTCAGGTTTGGAATCTAACCTTTGGTTAATGACTGATTCAACACCAAAACTGCTTTTCTTATTTTATCCAACATCCAAGTTAGTCTCTGATTTTACATCACAAACCCTAAAGAGTCCTATTGACAAGAATAATATAATCAAATCAGATTATATTAGGAAGTCTTTGTTTCTAATTAGATTCTAAAATCTGATCAAATAGGGTTCACATTCAGTTTTGCTATTTATAGCTTTTGTCACTTGTTGCAAGATTGTTATATAAATATTACAAAACTGTTATCACTAGATACTTTCATCGAAATGGCATTTTTAAAGGCACCAATAATTACATTAGCAAAACATCAATTTGTATCTCACAACCAAAGTGTAGCTAAGGGCAGTATCTCTGTTACCATCTTCATCATTGGATATTGTGATGGTGGCCAGGTTATTCTTTCCGATTCTGGCTCCACTCCAGTGGTTTCCAAGAGGATGGCTGAGGTAGACCTGGAACTGTTCCTCAGGCTCAAAGATGGAGTCATCATGGATCGAGACAGTACAGTTCTTCATCTAGAGCCAATGGTACAAGATAGATTAAACTTCATGGTGAATTATCAGCAATCTTCTTGTTTTCCTAGAAAATGATCTCTCTTTGCAACATCAAAAAGTTAATAAAAATTCAAAAAAGATCCAAAAAGACTGGGAACATAGCTTTATGGCAGAGCACTTCTATGTGTGAGGTCCCAGATTCAATCCCCATCACCACAGAAAACAACAACAAACAACCATCCCAAGACAGGGGATGGAGAGATAGGACAGCAGGTAAGGTATCTGCCTTGCACCTGGCTGACTCGGGTTCTATCCTCAGCACCACATATTTTTCCCTGAGCACCTCCAGAAGTGATCCCTGAGCACAAAGTTGGAAGTAAGACCGGAGCACAGCTAGGTGTGGCCAAAAACAAACAACAAACAACAACAATGTACCAGAGAGAAGACCCAAAGACTGGAATATGTGGAATGTGTGTTTTGCATGCAGGAGCTTTGTGTTCAGTCCTAGATATTGCTCTGTCTCCGAGCACTTCTTGGGGGGTGGACCCCTGAACATGGCTGAGTGTGGCCCACAACAACAGCAAAATGAAAGGATCCAAATGGTGTCATTTATAAAACTTAAATTTTAATCACTTAAATTTTGCAGTTAATGCCTTATAATGAAACATTATATGCATATGTAACAAATATATAAAATTCACTTATGTGCATCTTATATATGACATATATAGATATAAATGGTGTCTAAGAAATAATTTTGGAAAATTGGAATAACCCAAACCATCTTGAATTATTGGTCATGAGCTATAAAAACGCCCTACCGCTGTGGTAGGGTGTTTGCCTTGCATGTGACCGACTCGGCAGAGCAGGGTTCGATTCCTCCTCCCCTCTTGGCGTGCCCGGAAAGCTACTGAGAGTATCTCACCCGCACGGCAAAGCCTGGCAAGCTCCCCGTGGTGTATTCGATATGCCAAACACAGTAACAACAAGTCTCACAATGGAGACGTTACTGGACCCATTCAAGCAAATTGATGAACAAAGGGAGGACAGTGCTACAGTGCTACGGAGCTATAAAAAAGAACAATAAAAGCCACTAAAATAAGCAGAGAGTACTTTGCTTGTGTTTCCACCTTTGCCTGGGCTGATCAATACTTTTGCACATATCATAACGGGTATATTTCTAATGATTAGTGTTTAACATAATGATTATACTTCCTGGAGACATGGATATGTCCATTTTTCTTTGTTAAAAAATGGAATGGCTTTTAAGGAACTCAGATAAGCTTCCTGTTAGGTAAACAAATGCCTCAGTGCTGTAGAACTCTCAAATCTGCTGCAAAGAGCAGTCTCCTCTGAAAAGGAGAATGTCTGTGAGAGCAATCTGAATTCCTATTTGATGAAAATGTACTTAAGTGTTTCCCAAATTAAACATTCTCTACTGAGGATTGCATTCTTGCAAAATGTAAACTAAGAGCACAAGTTTTTAGACAGCAGTACAGCTTCTCCAGTATGGGGGATGACTGCTAGTCGAACCATTTTCAATCCATTACACTAACATAATTTAGAGGATTTATGGATATAGACATGCTTCATTCTCTTACTTTCTGAGTTAGAGTAAATAGCAGGAAAACAACCTTATGGCCATTTCAATGTGGCTTGATATCTTAATTTGATTCCTGCTTTTTCCTACAGTAAGAACTTCTTGGGGCTGAGGAGATGGTTCAACAAACTGAAACACACACTTTGTGTGCAAGACTCCCCAAGTTTGATCTTGAGCACCATGTTGCCCCTAGATACCACTGAGTGTGCCCCCACAAAAAGAATTTCCTTATGAAAAGCATGAATCTAGTAAGCCCCCCAGGATATTATGTATATGTATGAAATATGAAATATTTTTAAAAAGACATAGTGAATGACAAATTCCAAAGACATTGCTTATCATGTCAAAGAAGATGAAGAGTACGCTTATGAATAATGACAGTCATCATGTGACTAACCTATAGACCACTAGATATATTTTCTTTATAATTTCAGTTTATTGCAAACTGTCTCTTGGACAGGCAGTGAATCCTCTTTTGAACTGAAAACAAATACAGACATGTCACCTCAAAGCTGAAAGACTGAATCTGCAGTATTTGTGTGTGTCATTAAACACGTGTTTCAACCTGCAACCAGCCAAAGTCCCATAAAACACACAACTAAGACAGGGTTTTTATGAGTCACAAAAAGTGTGAAAGACAGCACACCAAAGAAAGAAGGCTTCAAAGATGAAAAAAGGAAGAATGCAAGGTGCCCCAGGTTAGCTGTTTCCTTATGCTAAAATTGAAGAAAAGATGTAATAAGGCAAAACTCTGATAATTAATTATATTAAAGTCTTCTGTTCAATGAAGAACAAATGCCATGGTCAAAAGGTAAATGGATAAGTGACATAAGGAAAAATGTTGTTATAATATATAAATCTGAACTAGCAAATAATTATTATTGAAAAAAAACAAGAAAATACTAGAAATAAGTAAGAAAGAAAGCAGATCAATAAAATAAAGAAAAGGGAGAAAAGAATACATTTTCATGAAAGGAAACCCAGTAAGTTAACGAGTATAAAAACAGTAGTAACTGGAGATCTTTACAGCATACAGCCGAAGAGAAGGCCACATGGAGGGCTGGCTCCACAGCCCCCGGAGAAAAAAACAGGTTACAAAAAGAGCCGAGATCATCGGGAAGTCCCAGATGGGGTAGGTGCCGCATCCCGCCTCCCCCAGATGGAACCCCGGTGACCAGAAGCCTCTACAAGCATAGCTCGAGTATGTGGGAACTAGAACATTTCCTCCAAACCGCACGGCCGCTTACGACATCTCTCTATATACAAAGTGATCAATGGGAAGTAAATCACCCAACGTTTCTCCCTGAAAATCAGAGTTAAGTTTGGAGCACGGCCACAGCCCCAGAAACACAAGGACTTAATGCAGAACCCAGCAGCTTGGAGCAGAAAAGTGAACGGACTATGCGTTAATCCAGGACATCATGTCTGCCTGGAGGGGAAAGGGTGTTGCCCCATTCGCCCTCTCTTCTCTGGAAAGAAGGATGGAGGCCGCATGGGAGCCTTGTGGACAGCAGGTATGAGCCGGGGGTGTGGGGGCGACTAAAACCTCATGGGAAGGGGGGCGTTCCGGTCCGTCCTTCACGCCCTACCGAGGTCACCAGTTGCCCCCCGCGAGCGGCTCTCCAGCACAGCCACGGCCCCAGAAGCACAAGGACTTAATGCAGAACCCAGTAGCTTGGAGCAGACAAGTGAACGGACTTTGCATTAATCCAGGCCATCATGTCTGCCCGGAGGGGAAAGGGTGTTGCCCCATTCGCCCTCTCCTCTCTGGAAAGAAAGATGGCGGCCGCATGGGAGCCTTGTGGAGAGCAGGTATGAGCCGGGGGTGTGGGGGCAACTAAAACCTCATGGGAAGGGGGGCGTCTCGGTCTGCCCTTCACGCCCTACCGAGGTCACCAGTTGCCCCCCACGAGCGGCTCTCCAGCACGGACATGACTCCAGAGCACAGAAACCAATTTCTTAATTATCTGACTTTCAGTAGAAATATTCCAGGGTTAATAAGTAAAATAGCAGAAATCCAAAACCAACATTTAATTCTTGAACCCAGCTGTAGAAAGCAAATCACTTCACAATGCTTTTTCAGCATGTCTGATTTTGGGGGGGTGGGTAAACTCTAAATAATAGTGGTGAATCTTTTATTGAAACAATGAATCTAATCAAAGCAGATAGAGTGTTAACTAGAATTCATCTGCCTCACAGGCACTGGGAGGGGTGGGGGGTGGGGTTTTATTGGGGTTCTTCATGGTAAAAAATAAGTATTGGTAAAGGGAAATGTGTTTGATATTTGCATGACTGAGACCTAAACCTGAAAGCTTTGTAACTTTTCCCACAGTGATTCAATAAATAAATAAATTTAAAAAAAACAGTAGTAACTGGAGATATACAAATTAAAATAAGATATAACTTTATATGTATTTATTAGTAAAAAATTTGAACTGCTAGAGAGAATGTTGGGTTATTGCAACACTTAAGACATTCTGGAAAGTTTTTGATACTATTTTTTTCAGACTAAGCTCCTACAAAGTCTAGGGTCCAGAAGTTTAGCTGTTAAGGGAACCCCTAAAATTCTGAGTTGGGAGACCAGAGGTGAAATTTGGATAGTGATGGAGGGTCCTTGGCACAATGGTTGTGGGGTGCAGTAACTTTGTATGTCAATCCTACAATCCTAAACATTATTGTAACCATATTACCTACCTATAAAAAAAGTTTTTTTTTAAAGAAATAAAGAAATTTCAACTTCAGTCTGCACATAGGCAGGCATAACATTAGGCACTGTCGCCTTTTGTTTGGGAGGTGAGTGGGTACTGAGTTTCCTCGTGTTGCTGAGAGCAGAGGGGTAAAATACAGTAAATGTACACCACGAAACATATGTAACCATGTGAAGCAACAGATTAGATGTACACACAGAGGATATACATAGATCTAGAACATTAGTGAGTAAACACAGTAAAAATTTGAAAACACAATAGCTGTTTTAGAAATTAAACGTTATATATACAAGAGCCTGGGAGAGAACTCAAAGGTCTAGCATGCATGCTTTGCATTCAGGAGGCCCAAGTTTGATCCCTGGCACTGTATAGAATCACAGTCCTCCAAGCACCACCAGAGCAGTCTTCCCATTCTCCCTATTCCCTGTACACCCAGAGCAGTATACAAGGAATATCTCCTGAGCATCCTGGGTGTGGCCCCCAACAATGCACTTGGGCTGAAGAGATAGTCCAGTGGGTAAGGTGCTTGCCTTGCATATAGCCATGCTGTGTTTGATTCCCAGCACCCCATAGGGTCCCCCAGAGCACTATCAAAGGGGAAACCCAAGGACAGAGCCAGGACTAAGCCCTGAGCACTGCTAGGTATGGCCCCCCAAACCAAAACACAAACAACCCCCAAATAACGATGTATACAAACTAGGAAGCATTTTAAAGAACAAACACAAAATGAGAGAAGCACACTAAGCATAATCAATTGATGAACACTCAGCTGGGGAAGGGAATGCGTCTGGAGAACAGCGTCGAGAAAAAATGAGTAAACAAAGAGAAGGGACCTGGATCTAGCAGAGAGGACTGTGTGCCTTGAACCAGATGGCAAATGGATCCGAACATCCAAAACTGAGATCCCCAAGTGGAGGGATACAATTCTCATTCCATGTCTACTTTTGAAGTGCACTGAACCTGATGGCGACCAGACTCTTGAAGGGCTTAGGCACTTCTCAAAAGTGCCAGCACCCAAATACATCCACTTCAATTAGAGAATCCTCCACAGGCTCAAATCAGGTCCTTACTAGAAAGTGTCTGGTGCTGAGTCAGAGGACCAAGTATTAGAGAACCATCTCTTCTTCCTCTCCATCAGGAATTGGTAAACTTTGTCCACGTGTGACACACCCCACCTTTTTTTTTTGCTTTTTGGGTCACCCCCGGTGATGCTTAGGGGTTACTCCTGGCTCATGCACTCAGGAATCACTCCTGGCTGTGCTTGGGGGACCATATGGGATGCTGGGAATCGAACCTGTGTCAGCCATGTTGGCTGCGTGCAAGGCAAACGCCCTACCTGCTGTGCTATCACTCCAGCCCCACACCCCACCTTTTAAAAGTACAATACTGAATAATACTGAATTACCAAGTTAACAGTTATTCATGGTTGAGTTTCAGGCATATAATAATCGAACACCGATCCTTTATCAGTATTTACTTCCCTTCACTGATATCTCCAGTTTCCCTCCTGGTGCCCAGACTGCCTCTATGGCAGGCATCCCTCTTTCTTTTTTTCCTTTAAGTTACTGTGGTCTGCAACACCACAGTATTGTGTATCATGCATATCACTTTTCTTCCTTTCAGCACCCAGCTCTCATCCACATCGACCACTTACCCCTGTCACTGTTGTGGCCCCTTCCAATTTTCATGACCGTGGATATATGACATGGGTATGAAAACCAAAAGTTTCTTTGAAAATAAAAGTTTATTTGAAAATAAATTTTGATAACTCCCACATTCAACTCCATAACCCCACGTGTGGCTTAAATGCGCAGCTTAAGACGTTATTGACTCTGTCTAGCTATTGGTGTGATGTTTATTTCCAACCTACTTGTGTATCGAGATCTCATTAGCTGAATTCTGTTAAATTCTAAAACTGCTACACGGCACCTAAGCATCCCCGCTCAGTTAATGACACGTGAGTTCGATTTTAAGTAGGAGAGAAAGACAGAGGGCACTTCAAGTAGCGAACACCATGCCACACCTATCACCAGTTCAAAAGGAAAAATCTCTAGGTTTGGAACTTGCCTAAACTACTTCATGATGGACAAATGTAGGCACCGAAGAAAAAGAGACCTTCCTTTCTTCCTTCCTTTCTTTCTTTCTTTCTTTCTTTCTTTCTTTCTTTCTTTCTTTCTTTCTTCCTTCCTTCCTTCCTTCCTTCCTTCCTCCCTCCCTCCCTCCTTTCTTCCTTCCTTCCTTCTTTCCCTCCCTCCCTCCCTCCCTCCCTTCCTTCCTTCCTTCCTTCCTTCCTTCCTTCCTTCCTTCCTTCCTTCCTTCCCTTCCTCTTCCTTCCTTCCTTCCTTCTTTCTTTCTTTCTTTCTTTCTTTCTTTCTTTCTTTCTTTCTTTCTTTCTTTCTTTCTTCCTCCCTCCCTTCTCCCTCCCTCCCTCCCTTCCTTCCTTCCTTCCTTCCTTCCTTCCTTCCTTCCTTCCTTCCTTCCTTCCTTCCTTCCTTCCTTCCTTCCTTCTTTCTCTCTCTCTCTTTCTTTCTAAATCCAGGTATTCTGATGTTTAATTTTAATCAAATGCATAGTTTTGAATTTTTCGTGCGTTAAACAGGTAACTGGTGTTACAAGAGACCCGTTTTCCTTCGGGCCACCAGGAAGCCACTCACTTTGTCCCCTTTCAGGAAGGTGATCCGGGAAGAGTCCGCGTTTCTCCGCTCCTCGAAGTCTTCCATGACCCGCGCCGAGAGGCCGCGCGTGCAGCAGCGCACGGAGGACGCGTAGCTCAGGTCTCCGCTGCGCACGATGGGCACATGCAGGACGCCATCCTTCTCCTGCACCCGCAGCGACTCCTTGGAGAACTGCATGCTGGGCACTGCGGAGAGAGGGCGGAGAGAGGGCGGAGGCACCATTAGCAGGAGACAGGAGGCGGCCTTGGCAGCCCTCACAGTCCCTGGGCATGAAAGAACTGCGGTGGGGTGGGGGAAGAGGGGGTCCCACGGAGGAAGGAGGGTGCTGCACTCAGGAAGGCTGCTCAGTGGCCGGGCCAGAGAGCTTCTTCACGCTGAGTGTGGCCCTAGTGACACAGAACCGCCACCTTTCACAACTGCCTTTCCTTTGGAGTTTGTTTTAATTTATTAATAAGTTATATTTATTGCACTGTAGCACTGTCTTCCCGTTGTTCATCTTTTTGCTCGAGCGGGCACCAGTAACATCTCACAACACATTATGAGACTTGTTGTTATTGTTTTAGGCATATTGAATATGTCACGGGGAGCTTGCCAGGCTCTGCCATGTGGGCGAGTTACTCTTGGTAGCTTGCCTGACTCTCCGAGAGGGGCGGAGGAATCAAACCCAGGTCGGCCGCGTGTAAGGTAAATGCCCTACCCGCTGTGCTATCTTTCCAGCCCAAGTTATATTTATTAATTTTAAAAAAAAGAAATGTTTTATTTATTTATTTTGGTTTGGGGGCCACAGCCAGGGGTGCTCAGGGCTTATTCCTGGCAGTGCTCGGAGGACCCTATGTGGTTTAGGGATCAAATTAGAGTGTGTCATATGCCAGGCATGCCCTAACGCCTGTACCAGCTCCCTGGCGCAGCTGCTTTTGTTCAGTTTCGGAGTATGGTCACCCTCTCAAAGGCAGGCGAGGCCAGTACAGAAAACGGCCACTGAACAAACTTGGGCGGAGGCTTCAGCACTAATTAAAATAGGCAACTAATTAAAATAGGGGAAAGAGGGACAGGGATGTGGTCAGTGTAGATGGCAGACTTGGCCCCGGGTTCAGTTCCCAGCCACATACACACACACACACATGCACACACACACACACACACACACACGCATACACACACACACACACATACACACACACACATGCACACACACACACACACATGCATGCGCACACACATGCAAGCACACACACGTGCGTGTAATAAAACGTGAAAATTTCGTGAATGCTGACAACAAGGCAAAGAGAGAGTCGGTCGGTGCCAAATGACCACACTCACATGTGTCCTGGCTCAAGCAGGAAACAGGGGAGAGTGGGAAACTGGTAGGGAGGAGATAGCAGGCACGGGACAGTGGGATGTGGGATGGCCTTCTCAGCATCCTGCCTCTGCTGGCAGAGCTACCTCGTTTTGAGCAAAGCCAGAAGGGACCTAGATTTTGAAGGCTCATCTCTGAAACACTAAGGTGGCAACTAATTAAAATAGGGGAAAGAGGGACAGGGATGTGGTCAGTGGTAGATGGCAGACTTGGCCCCGGGTTCAGTTCCCAGCCACATACACACACACACACATGCACACACACACACACACACACACACACGCATGCGCACACACATGCAAGCACACACACGTGCGTGTAATAAAACGTTTAGGGCCCAACAAAACATATGCATGCGCTAAATTTGGCCAGTGGGTCCCTAGTCTGTGACTCCTGTTACAATGTAACTTGATTCTTTATAACTGACAAAGCTCATCTGACTTGTGGTAAGGACTGTGGTCAAATAGTGACTTAAGACAAGAGCTTCAGAACAAAGGGACAGTCCCAGCTGGGCTACTTATTAGCTGTATGACAGAAGCCAAGTGCCATAAATTCTTCGGAGCCATGGGATTTAAAATATATATATATATATATATAAAATCCCATGAGTGAGCTGGGCTCACTCACTCAAATATATATATCAGACAGTATAGGGGGGGTTCAGGGGTTTAACTTCCATGTGGCCAACTCCAGTTGGAGCTCTAGCACTACAGATGCTCCAAGGGGGATGTGACAGTGATCCCTGAACACAGAACAAGAGCAAGTCCTGAGCACACCAGGTGGAGTCCCCAAAACAGAAACATAAAATAAATTGTAAATACAGGGACCAGATATTACAGCATTAGGTGTTGGCCTTGAACATGATCCTTGGCACCCCATATGGTCCCCTGAGCCTGCCAGCAGTGATCCCTGAGCGCAGAGCCAGGAATAAGCCCCAAGCACTGCTGGGTATGGCCCATGCCCCAGATTGTAAATGTTAACATTTATTAGGGAATTTAATGAAACAATTATGCAGGGGTTTCAATAGAGTACCAGGCACAACAGACACTCACATTTTGGTGGGAATTATAACATGATGGCATTGATTGCCACAGCTCCAGGATTATCAACAGGAAGGGTCCTTTCCCCCTCCTTACATACCACAACACCTAACAGATAACAGTAAAACCTACTGATATATCATCTTGATTGCCAGTTATTAATGTCTGAAAGAACAAGATAAGAGGTCCTAAGTTCTGCCCCCAGTTTTAAGTCAACACTCTAGTTACTGCAGGAAGCAGACCGAAAGCTACAGTTCTCTTGAATGCACCCAGGATGTAAACGAGTCACGTCTTTCTGACTGTCCTGCCCTGGTCAAACAAGGGGCGGTAGGAGGAATGGAGGAAGGAAGGACAGAAGGAAAGAGGAATAAAGGGGGCAAGGGAGGGAGAGAGGAAGGAGGATGGAAAAGAGGAAGGAAAGAAGGAAGGAAGGAAGGGAGGAAGGAAGGAAAATAGAGGAAGGAAGGAGGAAGAAAAGAAATCAGAATGAAGGAAGAAAAGAAGGAAGGAAGGAAGGAAGGAAGGAAGGAAGGAAGGGGAGAGGGAGGGAAAGGAAGAAAGGAAGAATGGAGGAAGGAAGAAGGAAAGATAAAAGAGGAAGGAAAGAAGGTAGGAAGGATGGATGGAAGGAAGGAAAGAAGGAAGGAAGGAAGGAAGGAAGGAAGGAAGGACGGAAGGAAGGGAGGGAGGGAGGGAGGGAGGAAGGGAGGGAGGGAGGGAGCACCCAAGCATTCTTCATGACGGTATGTAAGAAGCTCCAGCCTGCCCACAGCTCAGACCTGTTGGCAATAACACAACTGAAACAAAGGTTCTATCTGGTTCAAGGCTAACAGTTACCAATGAGTACTAAAAAACAAAGGCAAAAAGCAATAAGCAAAACAGAAATCCCCTCTTAACAGAATTCTCTACCTAAAGGGAAGTTAGTAATAATGCTGGTCTTAGGGTCTGCATGTGGCAAGGGCTCTGTCATCCTGTCAGGTGGCTACACTGTTAAAAGGTGCCTGGCAAGGACCTGGCCTGGCAGGGGAGTACACTTGTTGCCAGGTCAAAAGCAGCAGCAATAAGAAAGGGCTGGTGTGCATGGCAGATGACCCAGTGCTTTGGACTGGGTCCTCTTGCTGGTCCTCTTGCTGGTCTCCCAGGCACCTTGTCAGATGAGAAAGTTAAAATGTGAAAATGAGGGGCTGGAGCAATCGCACAGCGGGTAGGGCGTTTGCCTTACACGCGGCCAACCCGGGTTCGATTCCCAGCATCCCATATGGTCCCCTGAGCACCACCAGGGGCAATTCCTGAGGGCAGAGCCAGGAATAACCCCTGTGCATCGCTCGGTGTGACCCAAAAAGAAAAAAAAAGTGCAAATGATAATGTGTACATTCTGCCATATAGTAAGCAACTCAAGTTTTCTCTTGAGCTGTAGGAGAGTCCTTTTTGTTATTTAACAAAGTACTAACCATTCTCCTTATTCTTTCCAGAGAGAGGGTGGAGAGGGGAAGAAAGGAAGAAGGAAAGAAGAAGGAGGAGGAGGAGAGAAGGAGAATAATAATAAGAAGAAGATGAAGAAGAGGAGGAGGAGGAGGAGGAGGAGGAGGAGGAAAAGGAAGAGAAGAAGAAGGAGGGGGAGGAGTAGGGGGAGGAGGACAGGAGAGAAGGAGGAGGAGGAGAAGAAGAAGAAGAAGAAGAAGAAGAAGAAGAAGAAGAAGAAGAAGAAGAAGAAGAAGAAGAAGAAGAGGAGGAGGAGGAGGAGGAGGAGGAGGAGGAGGAGGAGGAGGAGGAGGAGAAGAAGAAGAAGCAGCGGCAGCAGCAGAAGAAGCAGAAGCAGAAGCAGAAGCAGCGGCAGGAGCAAGGAAAGGGGCAAATGATTTTTCTGATTTGGAAGCTGGCTGGAAACTGTCTCTGCTTTTAAAAATACTCCTGACCCCGGTCCAGGAGATGAGAACAAAAGAGCTCAGGAGTACCATGTCACTAGCACAGGCCAAAGCAACGATACAAAGCAGGGCCCAGCACGGGCAGACACTGCATCACATGCCCGGGACAGGTCACTTCCTGCCATCCTCTACAGCCCTACAGGCCACTGTCACGCGGGGCCTGGCTTGGCGGTCAGTTCGCACAGCACTGCAGCACGTGATGGTGGCCTGGCGCTCACTCTGAAGCACCTGTGCTGTGAACGTGCCTTTCACAATCTATTTCCCTCACCACAGCAGTGCCCGGGAGAAGCTTCTCTTTCTGGTCCAGGGCCTGGACTGTTCATGTGTCACCATTTTATGTGTCATGTGTCCTGACAGAGATCAGGGACTCTTTTCCACCCCTCTGTAGATCCCACAGAAGACTGAGCACTGTCTTAGCCACAGACCATGTTCACTAGCTGCTGGGCTCACTCATGTTTTTGGTAACCGACAAGGGAAACGCAAATACCGATGCTGGGGATTTGACGGGGTCTTCACGGAAATGATGGAATTGGCAGTGTGGGGAGGGTCAGGGGGCAGAACTTGCCATGCTGGGGATTAAACTCTGCCTCACACAAGGATGGGCTCCATCCTTTTGAGTCTGTCCCTAAGATCTGGTTTAACTGCGCCTTCTTCACCGCCTCTGGGTGTGATCCTAAACAGCTGATTCAACCTCCTTTTCACAAACTGAAGGTTAGAGATACCATCAGATTCCCCCCCCCCCAATACACATGGAGAAAAACTCAGCACAAGCTATTCTTTGCTATTACCGTATGGAAGGAAAATTAACCCAAGCACCTGTTGGACACAACAATGGGTTTCTGAAATAGGTTTGGGGATTTCTTTTTTGTGGGATAAATTCTCAAATGATTATGTATTGATGTAGCTTTCATGAAAGAGGAGAAATGTTTTAACAGTTTCATTTTCTACACTTGCAATGCTAAAGGCCATCGACAAAATATGGAGAACAATCTAAATGGGATCTTTCTTGTTGATCACAGTAAAATAAGGTTTGTGTGTATTACTGATACTTTATTGGAAAGTCTCATAAACTACATATGTGTCAAGAAGAAAAGATATGAACACAGAATAAAATTTATGTGCCAAATATGATATTTTCAGATTTATCTAATTTAATCCATACAATAACCTTGTGAGGTAGTATTTCCATTAATTATGCATAGAAAATGAGGCTTAGTAATCTCAAACTATTAGAGTAAGGCTAAAGAGCAAGGAAGTGGTGAAGCTTTGATTTTAGGACTTGAAGTTTAGGACTTTTGGCCTGGCTTTCATTTTCAACTTTTCCAAAAGGAGCCAGAGAGAAAGACTAGTGGGTAAGGCACTTTGTCTTACACGTGACTGACCCCAGTTTAATCCCTGGTACCACATATGATTACCCAAGCACTGCTAAGAGTGACCCCTGAGCATGAAGTCCGGAGTAAACCTTGAGCACAAACCTTGAACACAAAGTTCTGAGCACTATATGTGACTCAAAATCTATCAATATTTGCATATATTTTCAGAACGCAAGTATTAATTCAGAATTTATAACAATGCAACAATAGAAAGGGCTAGTGCAATTTAAAAGGGGTAAATATTTTAACAAAATACGTCACCAAAGAAATCGGCAAGCAGGCACCTGAAAAGATTTTATTGTCATTTGTCACTAGGGAAATGACCTTAAAACCACAGGGTATCACTAGGAACCTATTATACTAACTTAAAAAGGTTACAAAATCTTAACAATATCACATGTTGGTGATGAGGCGGAACAACTAGAATTCCTATATACTACTGGTAATAATGTAAAAGGTCACATCCACTACGGAAAACACTCTGGCATTTATTTATAATGTTAAACACTTACCATTTTACCCCAAGCACTCACTTTTAAGCATTTACCCAAAAGAATTGGAAACCATATTCATAGGAAAACCTATATGCAAATATTTAAGCATTTTAGTTCTAGCAGCCCAAATCTGAAACTAAAGCAAATGCCATTGAACATGTGAATGATGGGAAAAAAATCCCTGTGGTACATGAAGACAATGAGAAAATACTCAGCAATGAAAGGGATGCACTACTCATATGTATTGCACGGATGCCTCAAGTGGATTAGTACTATTATTCTTTTTTTAGGGGAGTGAGGAAGGACTACATCAGGTAGTGCTCAGGGCTAACTCCTGCTTTGTGCTCTGGGATAACTCCTGGCTTTGTGCTCTGGGATCACTCCTGACTATGCTCAGGGACCATATGGGACGCTGGGGACAGAACCAGGCTCAGCCACATGCAAGGCAAGTGCCTTACCTGCTGTACTATCACTTTGGCCCCTCAAGTACATTATACTAAGCGAAAGAAACTAGATTCAAGATGCTACATATTACAGGATTCTACTTTTATGACATTTTGAAAATGGCAAATCTTTAGGGAGAGTGGACAGAGCAGTGTTTGGCAGGCATTGGACATGGAAGTTGACTACAGAGGGGCGTGAGAACGTGAAGGGTTGGAATTGTTTGACATCTTAACAGGGGAGCAGGCAGGGAACTGTGTGCATGTATGAAAACTCGCAGAATCATCCAAGAAGGTGAATTTTAATCATGTGCATTAAATTTCAATAGAAATAGCTCTAAAATAAGATGTCACTTTGATTATACACACTAAAACTAGACACACATACCTGTATGTATTTATCTATCTGCTAACCTCGACATACATGCCTACTCACCCAACTCTCACACTCACACCACACATAGGATACTACAAAATTATTGGTAAAAAGTGTGTGCAGGAAAGAGAACTGCAGAATTGGAAGACAGAAGGAAGAACATCATGGTCTGCCTTTTACCTTCTTAGTCATTTGATTATCATCTTTGTAGAAGTAAGTTATTTAAAAATAAATAGAAACTTTGACAATCACCCAATTGTGCTTCCTGTTCATCTTCAGTGACTTCTCAGAGGATGGAAAAGTTGAATCACAGGCTCTATGGCAATTTGGGTGGATACTGAGGAGGGAGGGCTGGAGCAATAGCACAGCGGGTAGAGCGTTTGCCTTGCGCTCAGCTGGCCCAGCCAAGCCTGGTTCGATTCCTCTGCCCCTCTCAGAGAGCCTGGCAAGCTACTGAGAGTATCTCGCCAGCACGGCAAAGCCTGGCAAGCTACCCGTGGTGTATTCAATATGCCAAACACAGTAACAACAAGTCTCACGATGGAGACGTTACTGGGCCCACTTGAGCAAATCGATGAATGACGGGAGGACCGTGACGTGACTGAGGAGGGTTCTCCCTGCTTTTGCCGGGAGGTTTGACTCAATCTAGCATTGGACAATTCTAAATTTCTGCAGTCCTTTCAGAGATGCCACTATTCTTCTCTGTTCATTCTCATGTTGTTTAGGTGAGATCTTGGGTGGCGACTCCTATTTTTCTCATTTCCCTGTGCCTACTCACTTCTGCACACCTTTCTCGGGAGAATCAATGATCAATTCCTACACACAAACATACCTCTCCTCTGCTCCTAGCATGTGCCACTCCCCTCTGCTCAAACTCCCTAGTCTGGAACTTAAGACCTCTTTGAACTTAGCCATATTCAGTCTCATTGCATTTTCTTCTCTTCACCTCCCATAGCATTCAAAGCCAAAGTGTTTTTTTCATAGTCTCACGGGTTTTCAAATATGGATTCATTAAAATTTTATATTTACATCATGGGCTAGAGCGATAGCACAGCGGTACATCGTTTGCCTTGCATGCAGCCAGCCCGGCCCAGCCGGGTTTGATTTCTCCTCCCCTCTCGGAGAGCCCGGGAAGCTACCGAGAGTGTCTCATCTGCACAGCAAAGCCTGGCAAGCTACCTGAGACGTATTCAATATGCCAAACACAGTAACAACAAGTCTCACGATGGAGATGTTACTGGACCCGCTAGAGCAAATCGATGAATAACGGAAGAACCGTGACCGTGATTTATATTATACATATATCTATATACATACAAGTACATATATATAGATATATAAAATCTTTCCATCCAACAAAACTATATTTTATTATCCATTCATAAACTTCTTTTTCTTCTATTTTTTTAGCGGGGGTGGGGGCATTTGGATTTTAGGCTACACCTGGAAGTGTGCTAGGCTTACTCCTAGCTCTGTGCTCTGGAATCTCTCCTGGTGGTTCTGGGTGAGGGGTGTATTTGTGGTGCTGGAGATCAAATTCAGTTGGCCATAAGGCACGTGCCCCTTGGACCTGATTCAATAAACTTCTATCAATATGAACATTGATTAAATATAAGGTCCTTCGTGATATCTTTTTATATTTATTCCATATATAGTTACTTTTCAGGAGCAATAGCACAGCGGGTAGAGCATTTGCCTTGCATGCAGCTGACCCGGGTTCGATTCCTCTGCCTCTCTTGGAGAGCCCGGCAAGCTACTGAGAGTATACCGCCTGCACAGCAGAGCCTGACAAGCTCCCCGTGGTGTATTCGATATGCCAAAAACAGTAACAACACGTCTCACAATGGAGATGTTACTGGTGCCCGCTAGAGGAAATCGATGAACAACAGGAGGACAGTGCTACCTTTAACTCATTGTTCAAGATTTACAGCACTATTAAAGCATCTGTTATAATACATCCTGACTTTTATGTGCCAGAAATGCATAGTTATTTCTATATAAAAATGTGTATGTGTATGTGCTCACTCACACACACACACACACACACACACACACACACACACACACAACTACATTCACTTCTTGAATGGAAATGGAAATGAATTTTAATGTCTTCTACATGGAAGACGAGGAAAGTCAGAAGTGTAGTCCTCTTAGTCACCTGCTGTCACCCCAGTTACTTACCATCTTGGAATGTGTCATTAATTGCAATAACAGCCTGGAAGGGTTTGGTCAGTTCGGCCCCTTGTGCTGAGCTGAGGAAGACCACAAAGGTCTCCAGCCCTTCGATTACTGGATACTGAGTGTCATCCAGGATAGTCAAGGTGCAATACTAGAAGAAAAACCAGGGTGTTAATAGACTTGTATTAATTATATATATTCATAATATAGACAAATATCGAATCATGTACCCCTGAAACCAGCATATATCATACGTATCAATTATATACCAGACATTTAAATAATTAAAATAATTTGAAAACCAAACCAAACCAACAATATAGATAGCAAAATACTTAACACCCATTTGCCTTTGGGAAGCTTTCTTTGGTGGTCTCTAGAATACATTATTATTATCATTATCATCATTATTATATTATTCCTTAGAATACATTTTTTATTCTTTTGTTGGTTTGGGGACCATACCTGGTAGATGCTCTGGGCTTACACCTGGTCTGCACTTCCTTTCTGGCAGGACTTTGGGGACCATATGGGATGCTGGGATCAAATTCTGGTTGGCCACTTGCAAGGCAAGTACCTTACCCACTGTACTATCACTCCAGCCCCCAACTACATTATTCTTGGTTAAGTGTTTCATTGGTAAAGGAATTCACTTTTATTCTCTCTTCCCTCTGTTGATGGCGTAGCAAGGACTGGGGTTTGCACACACGCTTGGTGTGTTCTTAAACAGCAGGTCGTGGTGCTTGAAACTGGCCCAAGGTGCTTTCTTGGGTCATGGTCCTTTGAGCTTGTACACTTGTACACATGCTCACAGGGGTTCATACTCTTGGCTGTGGTGCTCACACAGATTCCAATCATTGTGCTTGCTAAGAGTATGGGTGGGGAATCACTAGGGTCTCACACACAAATACCCACCAAGGGTCACACTCTTGTCTGTGGTGCCCACACACTTCTTTCATGGAGGTGTGAGCACCTTCTAGAGTGGTGGTGCTGCCACTCACCTGGAAGTTGTGTACTTGGGAACTGCTATGGCACTGAGGCTCATAGAGGGTAGAGCCACAGAGACATGGGCAGAGATCTCACAATCTCACACTGCACCACCACCTGGACTCCTTCAAGGACATGTTCTGTTTATTTGGGGGTCACAGCTGACGGTGTTTAGTGCTTGGAAAACTGGAACTATGTGCTGCTGGGAAGTGAATCTATGTTTCCTGCAGGTGAAGCAAGCGCTAGCCTCTGTGCTAGCTCCCTGGCCCTTTAAGTATGTTTTATAATCCATAGGAACGATTAACACAAAATGACCTCTGTGGTTTCTTTTTGTTTGTTTCATTTTGGTTTGGGGTCACACCTGTCGGTGCTCAGGGATTACTCCTAGCTCTGTGCTCTGGGTTCACTCCTGGTTTGGGAGGGACCATATGTGGTGCCGGGGACCAAATCCAGGTCTGCCAAGTGCAAGGCAAGGCCCAACCCACTCTCCTATTGTTCTCATGCCTAGATCTGTGGTTTCTAACCAAAATTCTAGGTGTGTGGTTTCTAACCTAAATCAATGAAGGGAAGCAGTACTGTTAGGGGTGCGGCATTTGGACTAGAGATAGCTATATTTAGCAGACTAGTGATATCATTTTATTTATTTTTTTCTTTTGCTTTTCGGGTTACACCCGGCGATGCACAGGGGTGACTCTGGGCTCTGCACTCAGGAATTACACTTGGCGGTGCTGGGGGACCCTACGGGGTGCTGGGAATCAAACCCAGGTTAGCCACGTACAAGGCAAATACCCTACCCGCTGTGCTATTGCTCCAGTTCCAGTGGTATCATTTTAAAAATAACTCTCCTGACCTTCGGCTGCAGTTCACTCACCTGCTCAGTGACCCCTGCGCCAAACTCCACCTTCCTCGAGCTGGGGACATAGTCCACTCCCGGCGTGGCCGACGCTGGGTCTGAGGGGCGCGTCGCACACCAGACAGATGTGAAGGTAGACAGGTCAGTGCCGTGGCGGATAACTGGGATCTTCACGGTACCTGAGTGGGAGGCCCAGAGATGTCAGCATCAGCCCAGGGCCAGAAAAGAAGGAACATCTTCAGTCCCTCTCCCTCCCAGTGGCAGCGGTAGAGACTTCACCTCCTGCTGCTGCTGGTGCAGTGACAGGGGTGAGCTTCTATCTCCTGGCCAACCCGGGGAAGATGGAACGCGGCCACTGAGCATTGTTTATTCAGCCTCAGATCATAAGCAGCCTCATAGAGGTGGTCCTGAGGGTCAACCCCCAACGGAAAGTGGATCTGTAGCTCCCCAAATGAGAATGTTCACAGGAGAGATTGGTGAAAACTATCCCAAGCCTTGAGAGAAAGAAGAAACCCAGAGGCCGGGGCCTCGGGGAGGCACTAGAAAAGACTCAATTAAGGAAGAACCAGCTAGGGAACTCCATGGGACCCGAAGCGGAATGTTCCTAATTAAATATTCCTGACTGGGTTGATTTCCCTATTTAATCCAAGTGGTGCGCACCCAGACATTACTTGTTTATCGATTTTCTCCAGAATGTAGTTCAACTTCTGGTTCACTGTGACATTATACTTTGTAGGGTTCTAATAACGAGAGGTAGATTTTTAACTGTTTCACAATCAAGGTCAGAGAAAACTTAGCAAAAAGCCCATCCATCACACTTCTCTAGACAATAAGCCCATGGGGCACCAGGATATCAGGGCTGGTCACTGGGTGAATGGTGAAAGGAACATTTCTGATAGAAAGCTCTGATTTCTAATCCCACTCTTCTGTATTAACTACTTGATGATATAGGACCTCCCTGAGTCTCACTTTGCTCTTCTCTGGAATGTTATCTGGAATGTAAGTGAGAATGTTTGGAATGCACAGCCCTGGTCTCTGGCATTCAGGAAGTGCTCAGGAATCCTTGCTCTCACTGGCTCTCTGAGTACCACCCTCCAACTGGGAAAACATCTTGATTGGGTGGCTCGGAGAAGTGGACACTCCTCCCAGCTGCTGACCTCTGGCTATGCATCTGCTGACAGCAGGCAGACCATGTCCAGGCCCCGCGGAGGCAGAGGAGTGAGCGAGTCTGAGCGCCGTGAGCCTGCCACCGACTGCTTTGGGCTATTTTGTGATTAAAAACATTACACTATCTAGACACGACAACTTTTGAAATTGATTTTGTTTCAGCAGCTAGCAGGGTACCGCTAACGTATTCATCTTCAATAGATCACATACCCTTTTTTCAACAAAGCCAAAAAACCGCACAGACTGTCTCCTGGACCAGAGAGTCCAGCCAGTGCGGCTCTAAGTCAAATCCCTCCCTGCCACCAGGAATGAGAAAGAAACTGATGAAACCACCTCTTCTTTACCATGGAGACATTCCTGGATTTGGTGCATGGCCTCAAACCACAGTGGTGCCCTGGAGTGTCTTAAAGGCATCCCCAGAACCAAGAGGACCTGGTAGAGAAAGCGACCGGAAAGGCATGCTGGAAGTCAGAGATGGTCTCCCTTACCTGCATCCTCGCTAACCGTGAAGGCCGTGTTGCCCAGGGACACGGTGGAGGCGTCATTGGGACCACTTATGAGCACCTTGGCGGATGCCACCCTCCCAATGCGGGCATTGTCAGAGGCATCTGCCAGAACAATCTCAAACTCTTCTTCGTCTTCATACTCGCTGTCGTCAATGAGCATGACGTCACAGGTGGACTTGGTCACCCCGGGCCCGAAGATCACACGACTCTCCGCAGACATTCCTCTCGATTTAAAATCAGAGCCCGATTCAAGAGCATAGAGGCTGCTGCCCATCGCCGACTTAGGAACCGTGTAGCAAACTGCAGACACGATGCTGCTTGAGTCCCCTGAAATACAGACATCTAAGCGAGCTCTTCTCAGAATGCCAAGTCTGGTCATAACCGAGCTAGACCTCGCCCGACAGGTGCTGTGACTACTTCTGTTTGAACTGTGAACACGAAGGAACCCTCTGTATCCTAGTTTTAAGTTCTACTGGCACAGACCACTTGAGGATTTAATAGGCCCCAGATATTCCACCACACAACTTAAAATGGATTTCCTATTTTGTGAATTTTGTGCTCTGTTAATTCACAAGAATCACTGCTCACCAGCTAAGACCACAGTGGGTAGAAAGATAAGCGGCATCTTTGGTATTTTAAGAAGCAAAGTAATTGTGTCCTGAAGGTAGTGTTCTGAGAACAGTTCACTGCCTTTCTGAATAAACTTCTGCACTTTAATTCCCAGGGAGAAGCAAGATTGTTTAAAAAAAAAAAAAGACAAAACAAAATAAAATCCACCCGCCTCTCTACAAATTACTTATTTGCTGCCACTTCCTTGGGTGACAGCCTGCTTTGGGCCCACTTTGCTGGCAAGACCTCAGGGATGCTTGTTCCAAGAGACATCACCAAGGGGTTATGCTAGCCACAGTGTTTGTTACACTAATACCCCATTAGCAGATTCATTAAAAACCCGATATCACCATTTACAGTCTTGTTATGACTTTGAATGGGAATTTAATTTCCATGTGTTTTCAAGTCTCTGTATTGATGTAATCATAACTCTATTCAATCTTTGTTTTCATAAGCCCATCAAATCTTTGATTTCTTTATCCCTCAAGAATTGCCCTTTATTTCCTCATAGTTCATTTCTCATCCACACTCTCTATGTAGGGCATTTTTCAAACACACTTTCTGTCTTCCATGAGCTAAATGGGACCAAGTCTAACAACTCATAACTTCTCTCTTTGATCAAGGTTACTAAATAATTCATAGATTGGGTGATTAAGAATCTAGCATTTATAAATAATTTGCAAAGCTAAATACAACTGGTCTTCTAGTCTCATTGAAGAATAAATGAAACTTTATGAACTTTAACTAAGAGTTTTCTGACCTTCCTCAATATGGGAGATTCAGGAAAAGGTTGTGCTAGAGAACTGAATGAGTTAGCGCATGTACAATAACAATACACAAGAGTTAATATGGTTCCTGAGCACTGGGTACACAGACGATTAGTTTATCACCAGTAAATGTTAGTCGTGGGTATAGTGTCATCTTTGGCACCGACAGACCTTTTCTTTCAATAGGTGCAAACAAAAACCCGGCACTCTCGTTGACTCGGTAGGTCTTCTTATCAAACTCCAGAGTGGGTTCATCCTCAGTGTCATTGATAATGACCTTGGCCTGGGTGATCTCCCCTAACAGGGCATATGCCGGCATGCTGAGCTCCACGGTGAAACTTTCGATATTCTCAAACACATCATCATCATTGATGACAATGGTGCAGGACTTGGTGTCCTCTCGCTCGTCAAACTGCACCTGTCACAGGAAAACAACCAAGGAACTAAGCTGGGCCTCCACTTCTTCTATCTGCCTCTGCGGATGATGGAGAAAGGGGTCCCATGCCTAGGAAGTGACTGGAATGTCAGGTTTCCCCCATCCTGACTTCCCATTGTACTGGAAATGCTTGGCTACCCCTAGCCTTTCTCCATAAGTACCCTGGGACTGATTGCCTATGCTGCAGTAGAGAAGGCAAATATACTTTTTATAAGTGGGTCTACAATTCTTTCTTGCATATTTTTTGGGTGCGCAGGTGGTCCTGGTCTGGGTTGAATGGCTCAGTGCTTGTTCTAGTGCTGTGGTGCTCCAAGGGCCCAGTGGAGCTTGAGGGTCCTTGGGGCTCCACCAACTGGTGCATGGGGGTTTGTGGTGTAGGGGACTCACCATGTAGGCATTCCTGACCTCTGGGACCTCTTAGCCTGATGTTACAGTTTAGAAAAACAAGTAGCTGACTGTGCACGCTCTGATGAACTCACTTGGGACACCCAAGAGTCATTTGATTACTCAGTTCCTTTCCTTTGTTTTCCTTTACTCTATTTTTTGGGGTTGGGGGCCACACTCAGCAGTGCTCAGGGCTTACTCCTGGCACTGAGCTCACTCCTGGAGGTGCTTAGGTCACCACATGTGGTGTTAGGGATTGAACTCAGAGGAGCTCTGTGTAAGCAAATGCCCTACCCGCTGTTCTATCTCTCTAGTCCTCAGTTCTCTTTTTCTGTGTGACAAGACTAATTAAATCAATCTTTGAATTGGGAGGAAAGGTCTGGCCTCTGCCTTATTTTAATTCCGTCCAAGTAAGTTAGGCTATAACACTACAAAGATTAGATTCCTCATTTGCTAAATAATAATAATAGTGACATTCCTATACTACATACTTATTGGGAAGACTAAAAGCAATTGTGTATAATAAAAACACAAAGTGCATTTTAAAAGTTATGAACAAGTGTGAACTGTTAACACTATCCCATCACAGTATTATTTATACAACCAAAATGGCGTAGAAGAATTCAGAGATATTTACATTATGAACAAGTCAGACTGCATTTTAACTTTTTAAAAATTTTAACTAACTAAATGCTTTGCCATTAAAAGATGAGTGAGACCACAGTCTGGAGCTGGCTGGGATGGTGCAAGCCTGCACGAGAGGTCTTAGGTTCAATTGCTAGCCCTGGCAAAAAAAAAAAAAAAGATAACTTTTTTGGCTAAACATGAAGTGATTTTACATGAATGCAACTGAGAATATAAAGGGTTGAGTCTGGTTTTACTTTGTCTAAAAAAAAATAAGTGAATCCAGGGGCTGAAGTGATATTACAGCAGAGAGGCACTTGTGTTGCACGTGGCCGACCTAGGTCTGATCCCCAGCATCCCATATGATCCCCTGAGCACTGCCAGGAGTGATTCCTGAGCTCAAAGCCAGGAGTAATCCCTGAGCATCACTGGGTGTGACCCAAGAACAAAACAAAAAACAAAAAAATAAAACATGGCCAAGGGACTTGGCCAGTCATTCAGTACCTGGCACACATGTGCCCCCAACATCACAGCACGCTTCCTGGTGGCCTGAGCATGAATGATTCCCAAGCACTTAACACTTAACCTCAAAACGAATGTTTAAAAAGACAAAACTTATTTATTTATTTGAGGGAAGTACACCTGGCAGTGCTCAAAGGCTACTCCTGGCTCCGCATTCAGGAATTACCCTGGCAGTGCTCAGGGAACCATATTGGGTGCCAAGGATCAAACCCGGGTTGGCTGCATGCCAAGGAAACTCCCTACCCTGTGTACTCTGGCTCTAGTCCCTAAAAGACAAAACCTTTAAATAGAGCCAGGACTATTTGTTTGTCCAGCACTGGGATAGACCTGGATCAAATTCGTGTAAACCTACATAGCAGACATGTAAAAAAAAAATGTTGTCAGACTTCATGGGCACACAAATCTGAAAAACGCAGTTTTCATCAACAGTTACTACTATTCCACATATAATTTACCAAGCTCCAGATGTCTAAACACTCCCAACACAGTGAAATAGCTGCAAGCTCTCCCTTTCGACCCCGCACACACCGCCTCTGTCTGTGCCGTGCAGAAGTACCTGAACTTCTTACCAGGCTGCCAACAGGCTCCTTAGCTCAACTGTCTTTTCATAATCCCTGGTATTGGACATCAGAGCCTGCAGAAAATGCTTCAGATGATCCACAACTCTTTACATTGACAGAAATTCACTTTTTTTTTTTTTTTGCAATTTTGGGCCACACCCGACCATTCCTCTGGATCAGTCCTAGTGGACTCCAGGGATTATCTGGGCTGTCTGACCCTGAAAAAATTTCTTAAAAGTTAGTAATTTCCTGTAAAGTGCTAGACATTATGGTCTCTTTAAGACATGCAAAGGACAGATGGCCTGTGGTAAGGGACATCAGTATTTGGGCTCTGCTCCTTTTTCCCTTTGCCTTTCCGCTCTCTCTTCTCATTTGCTCACCCTGGCATTGGCCGTCATTACCGGAGTCAGAGACCTGCAGGCCTCTCTGTGTGCCCCGGGCCCCCTCTCGGCCCTCCCCACCAGCTAGCACGTCTCCCAGCTCACTGTCTAAGACAACTCCAGGCAACAGGTCCTAGGCAGGGTGAAGACCACTCCCTCACCATCTTCTGACAGTGCGCTCTTTCTGTCTCACTTCTGTCTCTCTCTGGAAGTGGTGCTTCCAAGAAGTGCTCCCAGGGCCTGGGGATCACCAGGAGGTCCTGGTGATCCTCAGTCAACCAGACTGACAGTTTAATACTCGGGTCCAAGATCATGATGCCCTCAGGCCCTGAAGCACCAGACATGGCAGTGAGCATCTTGGCAGAGCTCAGGGGACCATGATGTGCTGGGACCCACCTAGTGTTGTGGACTACATGTGAGGCACACACTCAACCCTGCCCTCTCTTGTCCTGGGCCCCCCTAATCTAATCGCTGCAAATCCTTTCCATCCTTATTCAGTCGCTGGATGCATACACTTTTCTCCATCTTTACTTTAAAATTAGTTTATGTTCCCACCCTCTCTCAGGTGATTATCTACCAATAGCTTCTCGATGACCAACTCGTTCTTCCTTTTCTTCAGATAAAGAATATGCAGGCAGAGAGGAAGGCTTTGAGAACAAGAGGCTCTGGAAACTCTGGACACCACGAAGCAAAAGGCAAACACTTCCAAGGAGCTGGACAACATAGGTTTTTGGCAGTGAAACTCGGAGGAAGATTAGACTGGAAAGAACACCGTCAGGAAACTTGGTGATGAAGGACACTAACAAAGGGAAGATGGGGGAAAGAGAGGTGGAGGCATCACTGGGGCCTAGAGCCCTGACTGGAGCCTGCCGGTGGTCTGGCAAATGACAGCCCCTAGGTCACCTACCTGGCCGGCGTACTCCATGTAGTCCTGCTGGCCAGGCGGGGAGCCGACCCTGGAGCTGGAGCTGGCAGAGCCTTGCTCGGTACGACACAGGACAATGGCATATTGGTTGAGGTTCCCATTCCTCTGCACGGTGACGCTGACGGACCCCGCCTTCTCACTGACATTGTAGCTGGAAGCACACAGAGAGGCATTCTCTGAAATTTCGCAGCCTGCGTGAGAACATCTAATTGCACAAGGCCTGCCTTTTCCGGTTGGTTTTTGGTGTTGGATGGTTGACAGTTTGGGTTTCTCTAAGAAACAAGGGTCTGTAGGCAGGGCTGTGTCTCTCTGGCATTGTCATGATAAGTGGCTAAGGAAGCTCTGAATGCAGTAGAGTCTTGCCCTCTATTCAAGTCTTGCCTTCAATTTTTAAAAAGAATTGAAGGTTCATCCAGAGCACAGAGGAACTAACAGTTAATATTTGAGAATGCAGAGCAACAAGGGCTGGAGCGGTAGCACAGCGTTAGGGCATTTGCCTTGCACGCGGTGCACCGAGCAGACCCGGGTTCAATTCCTCTGCCCCTCTCAGAGAGACTGGCAAGCTTCCGAGAGTATCCTGCCTGCACGGCAGAGCCTGGCAAGTTCTCTGTGATATATTCAATATACCAAAAACAGTAACAATAAGTCTCACAATGGAGACATGACTGGGCCCACTCGAACAAATTGATGAACAACTGGAGCACAGTGCTACAGTGTGGAGAAACAAGAAATAATTGTTCCTTTGGGCAGTCACAAGCCTCAGTCAGTGGATGTAGGGGGAAGAAAGTGACTTAGCAGGCAATTCATGACTTAGGTTAGGAGCAGTTCCAGACCAGAGCTCTGGGAAGTGTAGAACGGAGTTTGGGCAAGTGACGAGGGAAGACAGAGAATTGGCATCGATCATAGGTATCTAGACAAAGGGGGCTCTGTGAAAGTGAGGGAGTGATAGTGTACCGCAGATTGAGTATCCTCCACACCTCCAACTCATCCAGTGCAACCCTGCCCCGCCATGGGAGAGGATTTTATTTGCTCACGAGAGTGGAGTGCTCATGCTTGGTATTCATGTCTCTTATAAAAGAGACCCCAAGGAGCTCTTGCTCCCAGCTGCCATATGAGAACAGAGAGAGAGGCCACTGAAGCCAGGATCAGGCACCAAATCTGCTGACGCCTTGGTTTTGGTCTTCCCAGTCTGGGGAATGGTGAGACATACATTTCTGTTGTTTAGATACAGGTATGGTATTGTGTAATGTCAGCATGATTAAACTATGGTACAAGGTTACCTTTGTTTGCGGCTATGAATTTGCAGTTTTGCAAAGTAAGAGGCAAATTATCCAAGTGCAATTAATCGGTAATAAGTCTCTAGGGTTCAATAAACTATATGTGTGACCTGAGTTTTCCTTTTCATCACTGAGGATGGTTGTTGGACCAAGGCTTAGGTACCACTGTGAGAGTTGCAGGTAAGTGCTTAGGTTTCATTGGCAGCCGTACACCCTCTTTCTGTCTCTGATGCTTTGATGTCATGGAAACATACGATGGTACAAATCTCATAATTGTAAGTACTAAATGAGACAAGGTCCTATTAAATGTCTAGAACAGTGTTTAATGCTATAGTTTTGTTTGTTCTGTCCTTGGGCCACACTCAGTGATGCTCCAGGGTTATTCTTGGCTGTGTACTCAGGAATTACTCCTGGCAGTGGTCAGGGGACATATGGGATGCCAGGGATCGAACCCGGGTCAGTAGTGTGTGAGGCAAATGCAATACCCAGTGTACTATTGCTCCATCCCTGATGCTTCAGTTTTTGAGAATTACTTGGAGCTACTGTTGTTATTATTGCTACTACTACACAACCATCAGCAGATGGACATGAGGGCTTCATTCCATTTTCCAAGTCTGAACACACAGCAGCACACGTACCTGGTATATTTAAAGCTAATGACGGACCACTGGATGTGGAAGACATTGTCCCTGACCACATTGGGTTTACTGTCTTTCACCAGAAACTGGAAACTGTCCATCATTTCATGGATCTTCTCTTCGAGCAACACATAACGAATCAGCCCCAAGTTCACCTCCTCTGTAAGAGAAAAGATACTGAGTTAGCCCAGGGAATTAAAGACAATCTCATGGATTCCCACGCCAATACACCCAATTTATCCTCCTAATGGGTTACTGACAGAACTTCTTTTGTCAGGAAAAACAAAGGATAGCAGTTTTAAAAATAAATGTTTCTGTCAGAATTTAAAATAAAATCCTGTAGCTCTTTGTAACAAAGACCAGTCTCTATGTATAGAAAAATGTCTTTCTACTACTATAAAATGAGAATATCAGGGTTTTGATGTAAAGAAAGCACTCTGATGTTATGCCATATATATATATAAAAGTTATAATATATTATATAATGTTATGTTCACGGTCATGGTCCTCCCGTTGTTCATCGATTTGCTTGAGCGGGCCCAGTAACGCCTCCATCGTGAGACTTGTTGTTACTGTGTTTGACAAATTCATTGTTATGTTATAATATAAAATCCATATTATAGGCTATAATATATTATATATAGCCTATATTATAATATAGTCTATATTATAGACTACAATAAAGCCTATGATATAAAAGTGTTTTCCTTATTCAAAATGCCTATGTGAATGATAACTATCACAGCTATCTATGGCACTAATGTTCTTGGTGTATTCCCTCTCCCTCCAAATATGTTCCATGCAACATATAAAGTCAAATCCTGCCATGCATTTCTCTCCTATAACAGGACTAGCATCATGCACTTAAAAACTGATAATTTTAATGTAAATGTGAGAACTGACACAGAGGGAAGTCTTTGACTACTCTGTTTAAATATTCTCATTCCTACCCCCAAATTCCTTCTAAATAAGGTTCTTTAGAAGGTAAGTGCTCAGAAGAAAGGCTAGGGGTGGATTACATAGTCCACATTGTCTGGCGCCAATGACAGAGGCCTGGAGAGGAGAGGAGCCAGGGAACAAGGAGAAGAGATGAGGCCTGGACATGACCAATGGCCGCTCCCAATCAGGGCCCTCCTTCAGTAAGCCTAGAAGATTCTGACAGTTTTATAAGAAGCTGACACACAAAACAATCTGCTGTGTGTGGTTCAAATAGAAGCAACCACTCAATGCTGATTTTAATTTCCTTGATAAGGACTCAAAAAAAAAAACCATAGAAAACAAAAATAAACCATCGAGGACTAGATCTTTTTTTTTTTTTTGCTTTTTGGGTCACACCCAGCAATGCTCAGGAGTTACTCCTGGCTCATGCACTCAGGAATCACTCCTGGCGGTGCTCAGGGGTTACTCCTGGCTCATGCACTCAGGAATCAATCCTGGCAGTGCTCGGGGGACCATATGGGATGTTGGGAATCGAACCTGTGTTGGCCATGTTGGCTGCGTGCAAGGCAAATGCCCTACCACTGTGCTATTGCTCCAGCCCCTCGAGGACTAGATCTTTCATAGTCAGATCACAGATTTTGTTTGGGGGATTTTTAAGCAAACCCATTTTTTAAAAAAAATGCTGTGTGTTCATTTCTAGAGAACTTGGCCAAAACCTAAAGCAATCTGGGTGCTGAAGATGTGGGGTAAGGATGAATTTTTCTTTGTCACAGTTCACAGGAACAGGGCAACAGCAGGGTGAGGGGGGACTGGGTGGGTGGGATGCAGGAGAAGCAAAATCCCAAACATTGATGGCAAGACCCTAAGAGATGTTTTTGTTGACAACTAGGTTACGTGCAGGTATAATAGCTAGGAAGTGACTAAGAAAAATTGGGGACTAGCAGGGGACTAGGTTTCTCCCACTTCTCAGGTGCCTGAGTGCCCACCCTGTGTGAACGTAGTAGTGGCCCTGCCAGGCTGTAGCTTGTTCTCCACGTAGCCATGGCTGGGCCCCACCATGATCTCATACACAAGCTGCTGGTCCTCCGTGTCCGGGTCCATGGTCAGCAGCTCTTTCTTGGTGATCAGGTTGGTGGCCTGAAATAGAAACCCATTAAATTTAATTCCTGAGGTGGGAATACAGTGAAAACAAGCCCCTCTGACTCAGATTTAATTCGGTTCAGCTATGATTTACTGAGCGCATTTGCTGCCTGGGAAACTCTGTCAGGATTTGAGAGGTTATGAGCATCGACACCATCCCAGCCTTGCCTTCAAGTGCTCCCACTTCACTGGGAAAGAAAAGATCACAGAGTAATTGTGGCCAGAGCAATAAGGGAGCTACAGAAGAGTCCTACTTACCCTTGGGATAGGGGGAGATTCAGTTCATCTACAACTGGGGATGGAAACCTCTGAGGTCCGGGGATATTTGAGTTTGGCCCTGAAAGGTCGGATCTTTGAAAGAATGACACGCTACAGGGAATACGGCTACTTTACAACTTTCAGTAATTAATTACAGTGCTCAATCTTGAATATGATGAATATTTTATCTGACAACATTATCCAAGCTTACTGGTTAAACTTTAATTCACTTTTCCATTAGTTCGACAGATATTCAGTGAGAATAAAGGCTTAAGAGAAAAAGTGGAGTGTTAGTAGTAATCAATGTTACGGGATCAAGAAGTATGAGAACATGTACTTAACCTTGGTGAAACAGAGCTCATTTGATGACTGCTGGGACTCTTACAATAGGATAATGATGAGAAATTAAACAACAACAACAACAAAATGGTTGCAAGGGCCCAGTGGACTGAGGTGGAGAGATACTGGTGGTGTGTATCATGTGGCAATACTGTACCTATAAAATATTTAAAAGTTGGCACTCTTCTAACCTGCACCATCTCAGTAAGAGTGAATAAGTAAAAACCAATTGGAGAGTGTTGAGAAGAGAATGGGATGGAGCTAAACATGCAGAACGAAATCAAGTGAGGGCTAAAGAGAGGTTGTATTGGTTTCGCTTCATTTATTTAAAAACGCCTATCCAGAGAGATAGTATATTTGGGTAGGACACTTTCCTTGTGTGTGGTTGATCCTGGTTCAATCCCTGGCACCCCAAGTGGTTCCCTAAGCCTGCCAGGATGGAGGAAGCCGTGAGTATCTCAGGGGTACATTCAAAACAAACACACAAAATCCCATCCACTTCAGTAGGAAGCCATCAATACAGTACAAGAGCTACACGTACAGTCAACAAATAAGCAACATGCAGATGGAAAAAAAATTCCACATCCTACAGGCAATATCACATATAAAAGTAAGTCAGTCCCCATAAGGAATAGATGACCTAATTGTGTGTGCTTGGTTGTGGATAGGGATTTTATATCATGTTGGGGGAGAGTGAGAGACTCGAAATGGTGCTGAGGGGTCTACAGGCCCTGTCAAAGGGTTTGGCCACATAGAAAGCATGCACTCTACCCCATGTCTCTCTCTGGCCCCTTCCATGGGGATTTAACGACTGATATGCTACCCAGTGGTAGGCTGGAGAGATAGCACAGCAGGTAGGGCGTTTGCCTTGCATGAGGCTGACTTGGGTTCGATTCCTTCATCACTCTCAAAAAGCCCGGCAAGTCACCGAGAGTATCCTGCCCGCACGGCAGAGCCTGGCAAGCTCCCCGTGGTGTATTCGATATGCCAAACACAATAACAAGAAGTCTCACAATGGAGACGTTACTGGTGCCCACTCGAGCAAATCAATGAGCAATGGGAGGATAGTGCTACAGTGCTACGCTACCCAGTGAGAATGAAGACACAAGCCTTAAGATGGCCAAACTGGATTTCAGGAAAAGGAGAATATTCACTAAAAAAAATACTCATTTCTTTCCCATCTGTGGAATTTTTCAGATGTTTCCCTAAAGTCATTTCCCAATACTGTTAACTGTCATTATATTGTGGCCCAACAATATAGTGGGCCACAATATGCCTAGCAACAATTCCTTGCTTGTTGCCTCCCATAGAACCGGCCCATTTCTTGCCAATGGGTGCAAGAGATGTGTTCAATCATTAACTTCCCCATGGCCTGTGTATGTGTAGGTGTGTGTGTGTGTGTGTGTGTGTGTGTGTGTGTGTGGTGGAGGGGAGGATGCTGAAGAATATTGGTCATCTGTTGAGAGCCCTGATGACCTGCAGCCCTCCCTGGTCAAGTGGAGTCTTTCTTCTACCTTGATATATGAGGGAAGCAGGAACTTGAGTCTGGCACCTTAGACCACTCAGCCATACTGACACACTGGAGCGATAGCACAGCGGTAGGGTGTTTGCCTTGCACACAGCCAACTTGGCCGAACGAGTTCGATTCCTCTGCCCCTCTCGGAGAGCCCGGCAAGCTACAGAGAGTATCTTGCCCGCACGGCAGGGCCTGGCAAGCCACCCATGATGTATTCGATATGCCAAACACAGTAACAACAAAGTCTCCAATGGAGACGTTACTGGGCCCGCTCGAGCAAATCGATGATCAACGGGAGGGCCTTTACCTTTACCTTTACGATATATGAGGAAAGAATAAATTCTCTTGTTTAAACTCTCCTGCTTTGTGGATTTCACTGTAAGAATAACTTAAATGATAATCTTAGCCAGGCTCACGGCATTAATCTTTCTTAGGAAGCTCAGTTTGTTTTCCTAAGAAAACAAAGAAACTCACAGTTTTCAGGTGTTTCCCTAAAGTCATTCCCCAATACTGATAACTGACATTATATTGTGGCCCAATGAGTTAGGATGAGTCCTATTCAAGAATCTGTATCATGAATGAGGAAGTTGGTAGGAACCAACTTCAATCACAATTTTCACAATGAGAGGATGATAAGGGGAAGACTGAGGCTGTTTTAAGTGCAAAGTTTTTACAGACTGGTCGGTACTTGTATCTACTAGCTGGAAGTTATGGAACAGGGGATTCACCTTCCCCTCTTACCTTGCCATCCATATATTCCAGCCATTGTAGTCCCAGGTTGGTGACAATTCTCGGAGTGCCATCATCTACAGGGAGTATGTCTATTTGGAATTGCTGAGGTGCCGCTGTCATAATCTGTGGGAGGAAAACAAACAAGGTAACATATTCCTCAGTCACATACAACTGAAATATGTCAAAACTGGGACCTACCAAGATGGGGGTGCTGAAAACTGTTCATACTACAGGAAGGACAACCGGCCCATTTCAAGGGCTTATACCTCTTAACCTGAGGTTTATGGGCAAAGACTAATGGGTAAAGTCATGCCAATATCAAAAGGAAAGCAAGAAACAGGTGGCATTCTTGCTAGGATTTCACCTGCCTTGGGCCTTGCTTCCCAAGCATTCGTTGAGGTCAGTTTTGTTCTGTGGTGCAAAAATAAACAAAATATTTTTCTTTCAATACTCTTGTGGACAAAAAAAAAATCATTGGAACGTAAAATCTGACTGTAGGTGGTATTTTTGCCAGATGGAGAGAGATCTCACGGGAAAACCTTTCTCTTTTTCAACTTAAAACAATATTTATTCATTTATTTTGGTTCGTGAAGAGGGATCGCATGCAGTGGTGCATAGAGGCTACTCCAGGCTTCGTGCTTGAGAGACTGCAGTTCGGGGGGGTCTCAGCTAGACCTCCCTTCTTTTTTGTTTTTTTTCCTTTGCTTTTTGGGTTACACCTGACGATGCTCAGGGGTTACTCCTGGCTCTGCACTCAGGAATTACTCCTGGCAGTGCTCGGGGGACCATATGGGATGCTGAGAATCGAACCTGGGTCAACTGTGTGCAAGGCAAACGTTCTATCCGTCGTTCTATTGCTCCAGCCCCTGGGCCTCCCTTCTGCAAAGCATGCACTTAGCCTACTGAGCTATCTCTCTGGTCCAAGAAAATTTCTTTCTTTCATTTATTTATCTGGAGTGTTTCATTTATTTATCTGGAGTGATAGCAAAGCAGTAGGGCATTTGCCTTGCGCGCACCCAGCCAGGCTGAGCCGGGTTCAATTCCTCCACCCCTCTCAGAGAGCCCGGCAGTCTACTGAGAGTATCTCGCCCACACAGCAAAGCCTGGCAAGCTGCCCGTGTTGTATTCGATATGCCAAACACAGTAACAAGTCTCACAATGGAGACGTTACTGGGTCTGCTCGAGCAAATCGATGAACAGTGGGAGGACAGTGTGACAGTGACATCTATTTATTTATTTATTTATTTATTGTGAGAAAGAGAGCCGCCCACATATGAAAGAAGAGGTAGGAGAAATCGAGAATGAAAACATTTATAGGAGTAGTGAAAAGGTTTGGGTTTACAACTTTATTTCCCTAGAGAGACGCAGGAAAAGAAAGGGGGGGGGGAGAGAACAGACACGGAGAGACCCGCCCGGCACTTTCTGAGCGGCCACCATGAGCCACCAGGCAGACAGGCCTGCTCAGTTTTCCTTTTGAGTCCTTGCCACTTTGGAAAATGACATGAGGCCTCCAGAGACCCGCCGTGACCTTTCCATTTCCTCAGAGAAGCAGCCCTCTGGTGGATTCAACCAGAAACCGTGATTCTCTTCTGCAAAGTCAAACTAACCAGGAATCAGTTCTCATTTTGGGAAAGCAAAGAAAAGTGATGACCTTTGGGCAAGGATGCAGCACGGACCTCCCGCTGTCAGGGACTCCCAGGCGTCATCCCCCTGCTGCGGCCCCTGAGACTGACCTTCGCAGACCTGTGGGACCAAGGGAGGCAGCGTGGGCAGAGCCAGCCGTCATTCAGTCAGGAAGGAAACGCTCCAGGGTGAGACGCGGACCCTGGTGTTACTCTGGGCGGGCAGGGGTGACTCACTGAAGCGGCTCTGCCGATTCCTCCAGATGGGATGAGACAGGGGTGGCCACGGAAAATTGTTCCCAGGGAGTGTGATGGGAGCACAGCAGCCCGCTAAGGATGGGTGAAGGAGGAGGATTTGCAGGGAAGGCAGCAGAGGGGGAATCTCGTTGGTCCTTTTGGACACCTTCTGTTCAAAGGGAGCAATTCTGTGAAGGGAGGTTTGATAGCTACTCAAGAGGAAAGCATCCTTACCTGCTCCACTAGTTGGTCCTAAAACGCTGTGATGGTGACCACAGCCAGTTTATTGGATGTTTTCGGTGTGTGAAGCACTGGGCTAAGAGCCTTAATGTACAACATGAGGGGTAGATATTATCCCCATTTTATAGATTGGGCCTAGAAAGATTATGGACATTGTTATGAGTATCCTAAAATATTCATAAGTGACATATGTGATGCCACAATAAGTGACATAGCCATATAAGTGAGAGATCCAAAATTAAAATCAGAATCATTTGTGATTTGATTTTTACTTTTTTTTTTTGGCCTTTTGGGTCACTCCCAGTGATGTCCAGGGGTTACTCTTGTTTCTGCACTCAGGAATTACTCCTGGCAGTTCTCTGGGGACCATATGGGATGTTAGGGATCGAACCCAGGTTGGCCATGTGCAAAGCAAACACCATACCTGCTGTGCTATCGCTATGGCTCCTCATTTGTGATCTGTTTTATTTTTAGACACATCTGGCCATGCCTGGGAGCTACTACCAGCCAGTGGGCTTGGGGGATCATGTGGTGCCAGGGATCAAACCTGAGCTTCCACATGCACATCAAGTGCTCGACCTCAAGTTGAGCTAGCTCTCTGAGTCTTGGATGCAAAAGTCAATTTTAATCACTGTTATTTCCCCCCAGACTTGAGTACTTGAGGGAACTCTAGAAAGACAATACAGAGTCAGATGATATTACAGAAAAACGAGATCAACTAAAAATAAAAGAAAAAAAAGAATGGGTGAAACAGAAAGGAGGAATAATAACAGTGATAATTATTAGCGTCCACTAATTCTCAAATGTGGGAGGCACCGGATTGAAGGACCCCCTTAGATCTGGAGATGAACGGAAGCCGGTGATCACTATGGTTCTGCTTTGACAATTGAAAAGCTGAAGTTTCTTTACTTATTTATTTACTTAGCATATATTTTGTGTATCTGTGCTTTGGAGACGTCAGTATCTGTGCTTCTGACGGTGCTCTGAAGCTCCACCTGGCTTGGAGCTCAGGGATGGTTAGTGGTAGTCTAAGGGGATGTTATGCTGTGCTGGGATTTGAACCAGTGTTGCAGTTACCACAGCTGTGTACTAGGCAAGCAGCACCTGAACCTTCATATTCTCTGTCAGCCCAGAGAAGATGAAGTTTAGAGATCAGAAGCAACACACCAGCCCAAGACCAGTGAGTAAGCAACAGAACAAGATCTCCAACACTGCTCCACTGGTCCTGAAATCCCCTGCCCACATCTATGGGCTTTGCCAGCCTCCCTGTCTAAATCCCCGCCTCTCACCTCCTTCTCTCCCTCCTGGACAATGAAGAAGGGGTTGGTGCCATCAGTCACTGTGAAGGCAAACCGGTCCTTGAGGGAGTTGCTGCCGTCGTGGTTGTAGCTGACCCGGTTCTGGTAGATGTCCTCCATGGTGAAGGTGGAGGTGTGCTGAGAGCGTGGCCCGATGCCAGCTCGCTCGATGGTACCGTGGCGCGGTGACTGTGTGATGGTGAAGGTGATGAAACCGGCCTGAGGGGGTGGCAGGACACAAGAGGAGAAGGGAAAAAGAAGACCAGTGAAGGATGGTCCATGAACATGAATACACGAAGGGGAGCATTTTCTTTATAAGCGCGAAAAGGTAAAGGTAAAGGCCCTCCCGTTGATCGTCGATTTGCTCGAGCGGGCCCAGTAATGTCTCCATTGGAGACTTTGTTGTTACTGTGTCTGGCATATCGAATACTCTAGGCAGCTTGCCGGGCTCTCCGAGAGGGGCGGAGGAATCGAACTCGGGTTGGCCATGTTGGCCGCTTGTAAGGCGAACGCCCTACCTGCTGTGCTATCGCTCCAGCCCGAAAAATGAAGTTAAAAGGCCAGAGTGACAGTACAGTGGGTAGGGCGCTTGCCTTGCTATAAACGACTCAGATTCAAAATGACCCTTTTCAAAAATGATTCCTGAGAACAAAGGCAGGAGTAAGCCCTGAGCATAGGCCGATGTGATCCTCAAAACCAAAACTAAAAATAATATGAAACTTCCCCAGAATTGAACTTATATTTAGGTGTCTTCAGTTGTAAGACAATTGAAATGTGTCCTTTAAGAGTCTCAGTCTTATGGTGATAGAAATCAAACCTTTTGAAATAATTTCCTTTCCACTCATTTCTCCCCAGTTTCCCAAAACCTCTCTTCTGGTTTTTGGTTTGTTTTGGTTTGGGGGACCCAGAAGTGCTCAAGGTTTACTTCTGGCTTTGTGTTCACGAGTCACTCCTGGCAGTGCTTGGAGAACCATTCGGGGTGCCAGATATTGAACCTGGGTGAGCAGCATGCAAGGCAAGTGCCTAAGCTCTGGGCTATGTCTCTGATTCCTCATTCTTATATAGATAATCCCACATGCCTTTGAGCTAAAGCTAACTTTCTAATTGCTATTTCAAATGTGACATGGAGAAGGAAAAAGATGAGTAGAAAACTTCGCTCAAGATTCCTCAACGATTTCCACCAACTTAGGATAAGATGCAAAGGCCTCCTGTGGGCCAAGAAGGCTCTTCATCTGCCCTTCCACCTCTCTCTGCTCTCACTTTCCTTTCCCCAAACCGTGTGCTCACTGGGTTGCAGCTCCTGGTCTCCTAGATGTCATTCATGGGACCCAGGCACACTTGGAATTTGTTGGAACTTGAGCACGGCCTTCTGCACTTCTGGTTCTGCTCAGAGTAAATAACCCCCCCCCCCCCCAAAAAAAAAACCCACAGAACTTGCTCTTTCACTTCATGCTGTCTCTGCTAAAAACCGTCAGCTCTGGGCTTGAGGATGTGATTTGGGGGCAGCGGCCTACTTTGCCTGCATTCTAGCTCCAAGACCACCCCCCACCACAGAGGCCTTCCCAGACCACTGGTGAAAAGAAACACACCCACTGAGTGCACTGGCCACTTTATTTATTTATTTTTTTGGTGGGGAGAGTGGTTTTAAATAATTTAAATTCATTTTTAAAAATTGAATCACAGTGAGATACACAGTTACAAAGTTGTTCATGATTGGGTTTCAGCCATATAATGTTCCAAAATCTGATACTTACCACTTTAGACAAGATGTTATAGATCCCCTCTTTGCCCCTCTGTTCCCATAACTAAAAGGTGTACGCTCCTATGGCTTTTTCTGTTCCTAGCTGCAGAATGTCACACTAAGTATGGAATAAATATTTTCTGAGAGACTGAATGTATGAATGAGTTCCGCTGGATGGAAGGTTGTGTATAGAACTGATTAGTAAGGGCTGTAAAGGGAGTGAATTATGTCACCATGTTAGATACTTCACTCTGAACGTATCATGAGAATAAGAGTGGAGTTTCTACATTTCTCTTCTATTATACAAAGTTCATTTACTGGAGTGTGCACTAATAGTAATGAGTTGACATCCAGAGAAACTGGAATGATGGGGCAGAAGGTCATGGAGGAGAAAAGTCTTCCTCATTCAGGTAGAGAATTTTAAAAATGGGTAAAATACCACCTATCTAATTTTCTACAAGGATGTTAATTTATAATAATGTGCATCTGGAAGTTACACAGTGTTATCATGTCACATAACTTCAATCAAGATTTAAAAAAACAACTTGTTAAAAGATTGTCAGATGTAAGTGGAACAAAAGATAAATGCATCATCTACAGTTTCAGAAAGGAGTTGATGGGGTCAGAGAGATAGTACTGCAGATAAGGGGCTTGCCTTGCATGCAGCTGACTGAGATTCTGTCCCCGGCATCACACAAGGGCCCCTGGGCACTGCCAGGAGAGATTCCTGAATGAGGACACAGGAGTAACCCCGGAGCACCGCTGAATGTGACCCCCAAACAAAACAAAACAAAACAAAACAAAACAAAACAAAACAAAATAGGAGTTGATTGCCACTCAAAGCCTCTCTTGCAAAACACAGTACCCAAAAGAAGAGAGAGAGAACAAGGGGGAATACCCTGCCACAGAAGCAGGATGGGACGGGGGGGGGGGGGGATGAGGGTGGGGGGGATGCTGGGACCCATGGGGATGGATGACGGGCACTGGTGGAGGGATGGGGACTTGATCATTGTATAACTGAAACCCAAGCACAAAATTTGTAAGCCTATAACTGTACCTCATGGTTTTTCACTAATAAAAAAAACAAAATAGGAGTTGAAACAAACCACTTGTTCCCAAATGTATCTACTGTACTTTGTCTGAAGGCCATGGTATCTTCTGCGTTTCAGTCCTTCAAGGAGGCCTGTGCTGACCCCAACCCCAAGATGCACATACGCAGAGTGACAGATGGCACCCCCTGGGACCCTCACTCACTCACACAGAGCCGCACGCACTCACCTCGGTGTCTGCATCCACCGCCTTCAGCTCGAACTCTGTAATGGTCTTCCTCACTCCCTCCTGGACTCGCAACCCCGTGGTCTGGACAATGGGCAGCGAGTCATCCACAGGGCGAATGGTGATGTGAAACGTCTGGGTCACCTAGAGTGGCAGACAAGTGCAGGTGGGATTGGTGCTTCTCTCTCTCTCTCTCTCTCTCTCTCTCTCTCTCTCTCTCTCTCTCTCTCCAGTGCTGGGATGATTGCCTGCCCGGAACCCCAAATGCGCTCTTTGTGAGGAGAGTCAGTGACGATGCCCCGTGCTGGTGTGCACTGGGCAGAGGAAAATGGTGTTGAATCAATAGCCACACTAGGAGGGAATCAGGGCATCCTCCTACCTCATGGACTCCGTCAGATAATGTAAAGCTGAAGGCATCGGAATGTTTTTCGGTCTCACTGGAATGGACATACTGGACATTCCGTGACATCAGGTCAGCTTGAGTAAAGGAAGTGATCCGGAGTCCTGGCGACGAGGAAGAAAGAGCATTAGGCATTCTTCTAAGGCTAGGAAGATGCTGTTCGCTCACCTGATAGAGCCTTTTGCATTCTCCTAGTGTCCATATGCTTCCGCCCAAGACCCCGAGATAGACTTGCTGGTGTGTTTTATTTTCTCCAGCAGCATATGTTCGGTGGGAGCATGATGTTAACTTAATTATCTTGGCTCTGCCACGTGCCAAAGCAACAGCAGCTGCTCCATGAATGTTATTCTCCTTTCTCTTGGGGTTTATGTCTGCAGGTCAAATCTCTGAAAGGTAGAGTCATTCCTCTCTTCTCCAAACTCTTCTCATTATATTTTATGTTTCCCTCATAGTCTTTAAGACCTTCCTAAAAATCTGCTCTGACTTTAACATTGACGCATGAGCTTCTGAGCACGGCAGTCTCAGGACTTAGCTAGAGAGAGCCTTCCCGTGGTGATGGGGAGCCATTGGCAGCCAGCCTACTTTCAGGGGACACGCTCCAAGTCTGTCACCTCCCAGGGCTCTCTGCCTCTGGTACCCATAGAACATAGCAGCTAGGCTGCCAATGACCAAACTTACCCGGGGACTTGGGAGTTTGGGAAAATCTAAGTTATATCAAATCTAAAATCAGCTGGAGAAGTAGCATCCTTTAAATACTATGATGTAGCACTTTAGCACTGTCCTCCCGTTGTTCATCGAGTTGCTTGAGCGGGCCCAGTAACGTGTCCATTGTGAGACGTGTTGTTACTGTGTTTGGCATATCTAATACGTCATGGGGAGCTTGCCAGACTTTGCCGTGTGGGCGAGATAATTTCCATAGTTTGCCAGGCTCTCCGAAAGGGGTGAAGGAATCAAACCCGGCTCGGCTGGGCCGACCACACGCAAGGCAAATGCCCTACTGCTGTGCTATCACTCTAGCCCACTATGATATAGTGGGTCAAAATATAAACAGGAATATTCCATTTTGTTTCTTTCAGAATCAGTTTCAAAATAAAAAAAAATAAAGAAAACGACTTTATTTTATTTTGGTTTGGGGGCCACACCTGGAGGTTCTCAGGGCTCACCCTGGCTCAGCACTCAGGGAGCACTTCTTGCTGGGACTTCGAGAAACATATAGGGTGCTAGGGATTGAAACCGCGCCAGCTACATTCAAGGAAAGTATGCAGCATGCTGTATTATTGCCCAGCACTTACAAAATGCCTTTGACAAGGTCGAAATAGCCCACTAATGACTAACACATCAATGTAAACTCATTTGATTGCTATAGAGGCCACTCCTAAGAGAAGTGTGTGCTGGGGCCCCCAGACCCACACCAAGCTGCAGGTGCTCAGGGGTCCCAAGGGAAATACCTGGCTGTGCCATGGAGTGTCAGGGATCAAACTCAGAAACTTTAGCATACACCGTGCTCTCCCACTAGCACTATTATTCTTAGTTAACATCTATTTAAAATTTTAATTTATTCTCTTTTTATCCCCAAATTTAGACACTGTGATTTTTTTTCTTGAATCACTGTAAGATACAGTTACAAAGCTTTCATGTTTGAGTTTCAGTGATACAATGATCGAACACCCATCCCTCCATCAGTGCACGTCCTCTACCACCAATGTCACCATTTTATTCCCCCAACTTTCCAATCCTCCCCCTACCTCCATGGCAGACAATTTCCTCCATACTCCCTCTTTACTTTGGGACACTATGGTTTGAAATAGAGATACTGACAGGCCATCATGTTTGGTCCTTTATCTACTTTCAGCACATATCTCCCCTCCTGGACAATCCCTCCAACCATCATTGACTTAGTGATCCCTTCTCTACTCCAGCTGCCTTCTCTCCCAGATCATGAGACAGGCTTCCAACTATGGTCCTTGTGTCTACTGTCCTTGAGTAGACACTGTGACTTACAATACTACTAATAATTGAATTTCATACATACGATGTCACAGCACCACACCCAACACCACAGTGTCAGTGTCCTTCTGTCAGTGTCTCACGGTCCCCTTCCACCTACCCACTCCTCCCTGTTGACAAACTCAATGTTGTATGTTGGTCAACACCAAGAGTCATTTACTATTAGATATTGCTATTTCCTTTCTATGTTTCTTCATGTTCCACGTGTTTTTTCTCTTCCCTCTGACCTAAGACTAGCTTCCAACCTTCTACTCCTTGAAGATTTTTTTCTTTTTTTTTTAAGAATCAGATAGGAGCGATTAGGGTATTGCCAACCCTAATCATATAGAGATGTTAATCATAAATCACATGAACTCCAATCATCATGTTCTATCTGCTCCCTGAACAGAGAAACAGAAAACGGTTGTCCTACCTCATGATCTCGTCAAAGGCTCTTAATTGAAAAATTAAGTGATCATCACATGTCTGTTTTTAAGTGTCCACCAATATTTAGCAAAACAGCCCAGAATTCTTCTATCCTAGGGCTTCATTCTCTGGAGCTAGCCAAGGCTGAAATATAATCTTATTTTTTAGTTCCTCAACATACATTTCCTTTTTCTGATTCTAGCTATTGGGATATTAATCCAGTGCTTTGGCCTGGTTCTGAGATTCATGTGCTACTTCCTGGGATTTATTGTTTGTCACTGCTAATCCTGGCAAAACCAGTTGGGCTTTCCTGTAAAATAACAGAGAGACTCGACTCCGGTTGCTTTACACTTAACTGTGACATCAATATCACTGCTTTATCTAAAAACAAAAATCCACGGCAGGGTTTATATTTGCATCTCTATCATCTGAAATTTGTCACCCAGATACAATAGCCTCCTGGATATTGAAGCATTAATTTTTTGATGAGGCATTTTATATTTCTGGGCTTGCTACATCAGCTCTTGACAAGGAAAAAATGTAGCCCTCTGTCTTCTAGCTTTGTCTTGTGACTCTGGACAGAAATCTATACTGTTCTTTAAAAATTTAATAACTTCAGGCTGGTTGCACTGAAAATTTAAATCTCTGGCCCTGATGTGAATCCATCCTCACAGCTCATGGGAAAACCTGTCTCTGGATTCCCACAGTTAACTGGTCACCCCATTTATTCTTCTCTGTATGAGTCAGACTGATTAAGGAATATGATAGATCTCTTTCCTTCCTCTTGGGTTGGAAGCTCTAAAATTGATCTTATTTTTAAAAGAACATTTTTTTTACATAGAGTAAATTGGCATGTAATAAATTGCAGATGATTAAAGTATATAATTTCATGACTCTCACATATCTATGAAACCATCACCCTAAACATAAGAGTGCATATATCGATAACCCTAAAGCTTTCAACAGTATAACCTTCCAACCTTCCCTTTCTGTCTTACTGCATAGCATCAAATGAATTATCTTTTGTCACTGTTAATATCTGGCATTTTCTCTAATTTTTAATTTATTTTTATTTTGGGTTTAGGGACACATCTGCTGGTGCTCAGCTTACTCCTGGCTCAGTAGTCAGGGATCGTTCCTGGCAAGAATTAGGGGACTATATGGGGTGCCAAGGATATTATATATTATATATTAATTAAACCCAGGTTGTCCACGTGCAGGACAAACTCTCTACCCACTGTACTTTCGCTCTGCCCCCTTCTCTGTTTTTGAAGAAAACGGTCACGGTCACTGTCCTCCCGTTGTTCATCGATTTGCTCGAGAGGGCCCAGTAACATCTCCATCGTGAGACTTGTTGTTACTATGTTTGCCATATTAAATACATCGCGGGGAGCTTGCCAAGGTCTGCTGTGCAGACAAGATACTCTCGGTAGCTTGCCGGGCTCTCCAAGAGGGGTGGAGGAATCGAACTTGGGTCGGCCATGCTGGCCGCTTGCAAGGCAAATGCCCTACCCGCTGTGCTATCACTCTAGCCCTTGAAGAAAACACAGTCACAGTCCTCCCGTTATTCATCGATTTGCTCGAGCGGGCCCAGTAACGTCTCCATCGTGAGACTTGATGTTACTGTGTTTGGCATATCGAATACGTCACAGGGAGCTTGCCAGGCTCTGCCGTGCAGGCTCGATACTCTCGGTAGCTTGCCGGGCTCTCCGAGAGGGGCGGAGGAATCGAACTCGGGTCGGCCATGTTTGCTGCGTGCAAGGCAAATGCCCTACCACTGTGCTATCACTCCAGCCCTTGAAGAAAACATTATAGTCATATTGTTCTAGGCCTCTTTTATCCTGTCACTATTTTTTTTATTTTGAAATTTACTCCTATCCTAGCATGTACTCATTCCTTTTGATTACTGAGTAATATTCTATGGTGTAGATATATTTGCCTATTTGTGAATATTTAGACTATTTCCAGCTTGATTATAAATAGATATGCCATTGACATAAAATCCAGCTCCCGGATGAGAACAGTGCAGTCTCCTGCCCCCGCGCCTGGCTGTTCCTTGCCGGGGCCCCTTGGAGGGGAGCGGGTTGAGCTTTCCTCCCTGCCCCGACCAGGGCTTCAGCAGCCGAAGACCTCCAGGACCAGCCACCACCATGCTGAGACCACTCTCCGCACACATGAAGGTACTGGCAGAGGGACAAATCCACGCGGGTTCCGGGGCCGAGATCTCCAAGCCTACTCGGATTGGAGTCGAGCATCCTCCACCAGATCCTCCAAATTCCTGTAGGCGGGGGTCACACCCACCACCTGGCCCCCTGGCGCCGTGTAATCCCATCAACGGCCAAGACTCAGAGACTATAAAATCCAGCTCCCGGAACCGCGCGGCCGCGCGACATCTTATCAGGACATCTTTTTTATGACATCTTATTATCTCATTCCTACTTTGGACAAACATGCAGGCTATCGAATGTAGCCTGCCCACAGGGCAGAGTCTGGCAAACTCCCCATGGCATACCAAATATGCCAAATACCAGTAACAATGATGGGTCTCATTCTCCTAAAGAGCCTTGAATATAATCTCAGGGCTAGGATGAAAGAGACGTTACTGGGGCCTGCTCGAGGCAATCGACGAATATGATGAGATGCCATTGACATTTATGCATAAACCTTTGTATAGACATAAATTACTATTGTAAGGCAAATTTCTAAGACTAGAATGGTTGGGATATGTCTGGCATGTGTTTGGCTTTATAGAAAATCGCCAAGCTCTACTTCAGTGATGTCACGATTTTTCCTCCAAGAATCTATAAATAATAGCTGTGGGGCTGATCTTAGGAGGTCTTTACCCGTTCAATCCAATAGTCAGACCAGCCACAACATGCAATGACTTCTGTTTTCAATCCTCCAATGACTGAGAGGCCACAGTGGGCAGATTACCTTAGTTTTGATTATAACACTGCAGCAAAATTAGAAAAGCCAAGGTCACAGAGCTAATAAGAGGAAGGTATTGAGACTGGAACTCAAGGTTGGATATGCTTGCTAGAAATTTATTTTGAACTTCTCTAGCCTCTTCAGCTAAAGAACCTCTTGGATTTCACCCTCATCCTTTAATTCCTTCCAATATGCAAATGATATATGAAAACAAATGTGAACAGGCATAAAAGTGAAGGATCACAGAAAACACTCACAGACTTAACACTCAAATGTCATCATCATTATAGTTTCGAATTGAACTGTTTCTTCTAAGATAGTTTCCTGTCTAATCACCTTTGACTAGATTGAGATTATTGATTTTGATAGAGTTTATATTATCAATACTTATTAAGTGATAGAGGTTAACAAGCTAAAGCTATAGTGTAAATTTCAAGAGGACAAGGATATTTGGGTTGTTTCTCCACTAGCCTGTACCCTGAAGAATGTGTGAAACCCAAATTGGTCAGTAAATTTAATTTATTCGTGATAATTGATATCTGAGACGTGTTACACCCAAACTGCCCAATCTTCATCCACTTCCAACGTTGTTTAGTCTCTGCTAATTGGGTACAGGAAAGCTCTAGTTACTCACTCACCAGCAAGAAGGCGCTTCAAGTAACATATTGTCCCTGCTGGCTGTCACAGAAGGTAGTTACTGTTTGAAATATCTTGAAGGCTTTTAATCTCGTGGAAGGTGTTTTCAGTCACCAACCTGCTGGCTAAACTATGTATCTGTCAGTATTACGGAGACCCGCATTAACCCTGTCAGTTTTTCCAATTCCCCTGGAGCCAGCACATTAGAGGAAGCTCAGGCCAGGTCAGAGAAGTGAGAGAGGAACAAAGCGTCTCTGAAGAAGCTGCCTTCCTAATAGGAGGCTCGGTGGCCGCCCTGTTTTCAGAGCAGATGGCTGTGTGCGTGACGTCTGGGTCGTGCCTCAAGCTCGCGTTGTGGGAAACTCGCACTTCTCCTGCCTCCCATTTCTTCAGAGCCCCGTGTTAGGGGCTTACCTGTGTCCTCCTCAACTCACACACTGAAGTGCTGACCCTCAGTCCCTCACAACATGCCTTTATATTTGGACATGAGATCCCCGCAGATGCAGTTTGTTAAAATGGGGTTGTCGGACCAGCCCTAATGCACCGCGACGACTTTCTCTATACAAGGGGAAATATGGACGTAGATGAGGAAGGGCCAGGAAGGCGAGCAAGGTGATTGAGCTGGGGAAAGCCCCTTCCCTAGGAAGGAACCCCCGTCCCTGCACCGACTCAGGCCTCCAGCCCTAGATCGGGAGAGGAGCCTCTCTGTGGCTTGAGCCGCTCCGTCGAGGCAGCCTAGTACTGCTCTGTGTTAAGGGCTTGCTCGCCACCGGGCCCAGCGCCGAGCCGAGAGCACGGATGGAAGAACAGCTTTGCGAGAGCAGTGCCTCTGGGGAAGGACTTCCCTGCTCCCCCAGTCCTCTGTCGGCTGGACCCTCGTCTTTGGTCAGGTCTCAGAGCTGTACTCTACACAGCGACTCTATACAGACTTGCCACTGAGGGGGAAGAATTGAGCGAGGGAGGGAAGGAAGCTTCTCTGGCAGGAGGCGGTACTGGCGCGGTGAGCCCAGGCCCAGGCGCCCCCTGACTTCTCTGGGCAGGGCCTGGGTGTCACTGTGTTCTAGACACAGTTCACACAAGGCTGAAAACAGTGTAGGTACCAGGAAAATAGAAAGAACAACCAGAAAATAGAAAGAACAATCAGAAAACTTTCTTGGACCTGGGCTGGAGCCATAGCACAGCGGGAGGGCATTTGCCTTGCACGCAGCCAACATGGTCGAGGCTGAAAACAGTGTAGGTACCAGGAAAGTAGAAAGAACAACCAGAAAATAGAAAGAACAATCAGAAAACTTTCTTGGACCTGGGCTGGAGCCATAGCACAGCGGGAGGGCATTTGCCTTGCACGCAGCCAACACGGTCGACCCGAATTTGATTCCTCCGCCCCTCTTGGAGAGCCCGGCAAGCTACCGAGAGTATCTCGCCCGCACGGCAGAGCCTGGCAAGCTACCCGTGATATATTTGATATGCCAGACACAGTAACAACAAAGTCTCCAATGGAGACGTTACTGGGCCTGCTCGAGCAAATTGATGAACAACGGGAGGACCGACCCTGATTCTTGGACCTGTTTTTCTTTGCTTCGTCTTTTTTCCCTAAGCTGTGCTCACTTAATCCTCAACGGTACCCCCATCCCCTATGGAACTCACACATTCGGTCTTGGTGCTTGCTGTGATGGAATTTTTTTTTTTGTTTTTTTAGGTTACACCCAAAAATGCACAGGGGTTACTCCTGGCTCTGCACTCAGGAATTACTCCTGGTGGTGCTTGGGGGACCATATGGGATGCTGGGAATTGAACCTGGGTTGGTTGTTGTGTGTAAGGCAAGCGACCTACCCACTGTACTATTGCTCCAGCTCCACTGAGCTAGAGATAATGCAATGTGTCACAGGATTAAATGCATGCAGTCATGCTTTAGTGTGCGTGGGGGGTTGGGGTGTGGGAAGCATATGAAGGGGCCTGAGGCATGCCTGGCTGTGCACAAAGCTTACCCCTGACTCTGTGCTCAAGGGTCACTCCTGGCAGAGCTCAGGGCACCAGATGCAGTTCTGGGGACTGGGAGTTGAGCCCAGGGCAAATACCTTAACCCCGTACCTGCTCCAGGTCCAAGGCAGGTTTATTTGTTTTTGTTTTTGGCCACACCTGGTGGGACTCAGATGTGGTCCCAAGGAACTGAACCCAGGTCACCCACGCGCCAAGTCAATGCCAAACCCCTTTTGCTCTGGCCCCAAAAGGTAGGTGTTTTTATTTACCTTAAACAATTTTAATTGAAGATCCATAATTTACTAAGTTCATAATAGGTGCATCTTAGGCATATGATAATACAACCCCCATCCCACTACCGGTTCAAACTCTCTCTGCTGTGGCCCCAGGCTTCTTCCTGCCCATCCCCATCCTCCACCTGCCATCATTGACCCAACCCTAGGCATTTTGGCCTTTTTTCTTTATTGCTGTTTTTTTTTTCAGCCCCCACCTCATGGTGCTCAGGGACTACTCCTAGTTCTGTGCTTGGGAGTTGCATCTGGTCTTGCTTGGGACCATACGAGGCGCCAGGAACAAGACCTTGACCTCTGGCATGCACAAGAATCTCTCCAGCTCGTATTCTTTAATGCATTTTCCCTGCCACATCACCTGGCAGTCGGGGGTACTAGAGCCAGTCCTCTAACAGAGCCTTAGTTTATATTTTGTCTTTCTGAAGTTGGGATTGTCACAGTCACCTTGGAAGAAGCAGATAAAATGGTGGTGACAATAAGATTATGTCCTTCGTCTTATTCAGTCTCTGGAACAGCAGATACGAAGTGACATGCATTCTGCAGGCTTTGTTTTCTTTTTTAAAAAAATAGGAAAATTTGAGTGGCCGTCCCAACAAGAGAACCGCTTGTATCTGGTGGTCATAATTATGTTTCCCAGCAATGCCAAGTCACAGAATGGGCCAAGCACTAAAGGCACCATCATGAGTGGGGTCGAGAGATAGCATGGCATCAAACACCATGCACGCGGCTGGCTTGGGTTCAATTCTCAGCACCAAATACAAACCTCTGAGCACCACTGGGAGTGACCCCCAAACAAAACGAACAGCAACAGAAAGCACAACTATGACTGGTTGGGTGACGGCAGAGACAGGCTCCCTAATGCTGTTCTACCTTACATGGGAACTTATATGAGCTGCACTCGGATATAAGTCAAGGGAGGAAGGAGGAAGTCCAGGGGTCTGGCTCTGCATGTACAGACTTCGTGCTCAGCAGCTGGGACATCCTGAGGGATTCTGGGCTCTGGGGTTGTCTGATTCCTCTGGGGTGGACGTGTCAAAGCCAAGGGTGTTCTGCTCAGCTCGCTGCTTCCAGTTTCCTCTCTGCATTCCTAAACTATGCTGTCCTTTATACAAGGCACCTGGGCAGTCATGCTGCCAGTGGATTGGGAAATCAAGTTTGGGGGGAGGACAGGACCTGGGGAGAAAGCCTGCTTCCCCAAGAAAACCCTGGAGGTGAGTTTTAAAGTCTGAGTCATGTTCATTTTTTGGGACAGGGAGGGGGAAGAGTTTTGATGAAAAGGTTTGCAAATTTAAAAACACCAACTCAGCTCCTTTAGGGAGCACTTGAAAGTGAGTAAAGAATGGAAAGTGGTGGGCTGGAGTGACATTACAGCGGGGAAGGCGTTTGCCTAGCAGGCAGTGGACCCAGATTCGATTCCCGGCATCCCACATGGTCCCCCAAGCACTGCCAGAAGTAATTCCTGAGTGCAGAGCTAGGAGTAACCCCTGGGCATTGCTGGGTGTGACCCAAAAAGGAAAAAAAAAAGAATGGAAAGTGGATAAATTATGGGCAGTATCCTGGTAAGTTCCCTAAAAGATTTTACAACAACCAAACGGCTAAGATAACAAGACCACGTGTCCACCAGGTCTGAGGGGACTCACCGCAAGGGCAAGGTGCGAGGCCTGGTGGTTAGTGACCAGACAATGGAAGATCTTACACTTGAGGAAGGGAGGACTGGGTCCTTTTTCTTTTTCTGGAGGTGCAGGGGATTGAAGCCAGGGTCTCACACATGCAAGCTATGTGCTTTACTGTTGAGAGACATCCTGTCTGAGGGGTGAAGTCTTGCATGATGATATTTTACTTAAGCAAAGTACAGATTCCTGAATCTAAGTGAAAACGTTGCCCCTTGCAAGCAGGATCCTACAGAGGACTTTGTTCAAGCTGCTAGGAGGCCGATAAACACCCAGTTTACTCACAGAGGCTGAATGAAGCTAAGTGTGGTGAACAACAGTTTTCATCAAAAAGCATCCCACGTTGGGATGCCCAGATCAACTTTGGCCCCAGAATATAAGGAGGAAAATAAAAGAAAGAGTGGAGAGGAGGGGAAGAAGAGACAGACGAGAAGCAGTGGGGGCCAGGACTGGGATTAAGGTACCAAGGTGGTGTTTAGGGATGACAGAGCCAAATATCCAAACCCAGAGTCAACAATGCTGAAATCAAGAGACCTGAACTTTAACAACCAAACTTGGAGAGGTTTGTCAAGAGGGTGGGCTGGAAGGAGCCCGGGTGGTGGGGGAGAATATGGGAGGAAACATAGGTGGAGGGAAGCTGGCAGTAGCCATGGGATTGCTGCTTACAATAGTACAAGTCAAAAACTCAATCACAAATGATGCTGTAAATCACAGCACTGTAGTTAAATACACACACACACACACACACACACACACACACACAAATCAAACATGGGGCTGGAGTGATAGCACAGTGGGTAGGGCGTTTGCATGCACCAACCTGGGTTCGATTCTCAGCATCCCATATGGTCCCCGAAGCACCACCAGGAGTAATTCCTGAGTGCAGAGCCAGGAGTAACCCTTGAGCATTGCTGGGTGTGACCCAAAAAGCAAAAAAGCAAAAAAAAAAAAAAAGTAAAAAGAAAAATACCCACATCTGAAACCCTGCACAACCTTAACTAATTATAACATGAGGCATGGCACTGGAAAAGGGCACTGTTAGTCTGGTTCAGAGTTGCCGCAAACTTTCATATGAATAAAATTATATCAGCTCAGCATTTTTTTTTTTAAAAAGCATCCCTTGCATCCGAGAGATGGCTTAAAGTGTTGGACACATCCTTTCCCTGCAGGAGGTCCCAGTTGAACCTCAGCACCGGTGCCTCGAGGTTCCCTGAGTTGGAAGCTACCCCCAGCCTAAAGCTGGGAGGAGCTTCTGGGCACCTCCTTCCAGATACAGCCGGACCCCCGACCGCCAACGAAACAAAGCCCTTCTGGGAAGCAGGTAGCCTCGGTGGCTGGCAGAGAGGACGGCCTGCCTCCCTCCTGCTCTGGAATCACCCTCTGTGGGCCCTTGCTGAAAGTGATGCTCTCATCTAAAGACCACTGCTCTGGTCTATAGGGCCTAGATAGGAACTGTTGACCTAAGAAGGAGCCACCTGGGTGCCAGTCCTCAAAAAAGCCCCGCAAAAAGGGGCTTCCAAATACATTTGGGGATTCTGACATATAAAGAACCATTATTTGGTCTGGTTGAGAATTTTGTTGTGTGCACTTCAGCGTCCGAGAAAGGTATGGCTACATTGGCAGCATCTGTGCCGAGAATAAAGTACTTCTCTCTTTGATACACTCTTGAAAGAAACAGTACCTTATCTTCTTCAGGGAGGGAGATTTCAGGGCCCATCCAGTAGAAACTCTATGGCTACTCCTGGGTCGGTACTCCAGGCTTACTTCTGGGGTGCTCAGGGGACCATTATGTGGTGCCAGGGATTAAACCGGGATTGGCTGCATGCAAAGCAAACACCTTTACCCCTGTACTATCTCTCCAGCTCCGATAACTATGTAATTATTGAAATTTCAGTAGTGCATCATTCTATACACTGCATTACTAAAAGTTCGGTTCTGTCCTTCCCTTTGTCCAATTTACCTGCCTCACCAATTGCTTTCCTGAAGACCACTAATTTGGCCCAGCAGTCTAAAACTTCATTTCTATCTTCATTCATTGATTCATTTATTCCTCTATAGATCACATAAGAGAGAAATCACCCTCTTCAACTCCACCTGAATGACTTAATAGGCCCATCCATGGGTGGCACAGGGCAGGATTTCGCCTTGTTTTAAGAGCTAAGTAGTCCATTATGTATATACACCACCTCTTTAACTTTTAACTTCACAAAGAGTCACAGTCAGGTAAATACTCCCAGGGGAGAGAGGGAAGGAGAGAATTCTAGCCAGATGCTTTGCTAAGGCTGGAGGCAGTGGGCCAAAACAGGCCAGACAAGGGGATCTTGTGAATAACGGGGTTGGGGCCGGGTGCTTGGGTCTGGAGCACTGAGTTATTCTAAGAGGAAGACTGAGAAACAGACTCAGTGGGGTAGGGGACCACCGTGTGGATGGGAAACCAAACTTGTGAGGAGGGAGTGTCCCTTGCTCTTCCTTTCTTTTAGAAAGGTACATTCTTTTTTCTTTTGTAATTTAAAATAATTTTTAAAAATTGAATCACTGTGAGATAGATCCTTATAAGGCTGTTCACCATTAGGTTTCAGTGCTACAATATTCCAACATCCATCCCTCCACCAGTGTACATTTCCCAGCACCAGTGTCCCAAGTTTCCCTCTCAGCCCCCTCCCCCCAACAGCCGACAATGCCTCTGCCCAGTCTGTCTCTATGGCAGGTGCTTTTCTTCTCCCTCTCACCCCCTCCCGTCTTCCCTCTCTCTCCCCCTTCCTTTTGGGCATTGTGGTTTGCAATACAGATACTGAAAGGTTATCAAGAATATCCCTTTATCTACTTTTAACACTCAATTCTTGTCCAACGTGATCATCCCTAGCTATTATTATCATACTGTTCCCCTCTCTATCTTACCTACTCTTTTCCCCACACAACTTGTGGTTGATTCTAACCACTAACTGGTTGGAAAGGCACATTTTATTTTGAGTTTTTGGGTCACACCTGGTGATGCCCAGGGGTTACTCCTGGCTCTGCTCTCAGGGATTACTCCTGGTGGTGCTTGGGAGAGCTTCTGGGGTGCTGGGAATAGGACCTGGGTCGACTGCATGCAAGGCAAATGCCCTCCCCACTGTACTATCGCTACGACCCCAAGACAGGTGCATTCTTTTTTTTTATATTTATTTATTTTTTAATAGTGAGGCACCATGAGGTACAGTTGTAGACTTACACATTTTTGTGCTTGGGTTTCGATTATACAATGATCAAACACTCATCCCTCCACCAGTGTGCATTTCCCACCACCACGGATCCCAGCATCCCCTCCCCCCCCCAGCCCCCATCCCACCCTGCCTCTGTGGCAGGGCATTTCCCTCTCTCTCTTTTTGAGTGCCATGATCTGCAAAAGAGGCATTGAGTGGCAATCATGCTTGGTCGACAGTCTACCCTCAGCATGCTCTCCCATCATGGGCGGATCCTCCCAACACCCTTTATTTGGTGTTCCCTTCTCTTTCTGAGCTCCCCCTTCCCCTAACATGTGTGCTTGTCCTCTAGGTCATTGAGTAAAATTCCTGGTACTAATCTCTGCTATACTTGGGTGTTAGTTTCCTATTTTGTTACTTTATGTTCCCAGATGAATGCAATCTTTCTGTGTCTATCCCTTTCTTTCTGAGTCATTTCGCTTAACATGATACTTTCCATGTAGTACCACTTGTATGTAAACTTCATGACTTCGTCTTTTCTAACAACTACATAGTACTCCATTGTGTAAATGTGCCAGAGTTTCTTCAACCAGTCATCTGTTCTCGGGCACTCAGGTTTTTTTCCAGATTCTGGCTATTGTAAAGAGTGCTGCAATAAACAGACAATTGCAGATGTCACTTCGGCTATACTTTTTTGCCTCTCTGGGATATATTCCCAGGAGTGGTATTGCTGGGTCAAATGGGAGCTCAATTTCTAATTTCTTGAGAATCATCCATACTGTTTTCCAAAAGGGCTGAACCAGTCGGCATTCCCACCAACAGTGAAGGAGTGTCCCTTTCTCACCACATCCGCGCCAGCACCGGTTGCTTTTGTTCTTGTGGATATGGGCCAGTCTCTGTGGTGTGAGATGATACCTCATTGTGGTTTTGATCTGCATCTCCCTGATGATTAATGATGTGGAACATTTTCTCATGTAAGACAGGTGCATTCTTAAGGGAAGGGTGCACACAGGGAGTCTTTCCACAGGCCCTCCTGGCTTGGTCTAGAACTGAAACTGAAACCAAATGCAGGCTGAGACTGCCTGACGACCTTCCTCCTTTCACCAGGCAGATTTGAAGCAGCCTCCCCGGGCCTGTACCACAGACTGGCTCGGAGAACAGTGATGCTCAGGGCCTGGCCACGGGGAGGGGGGCAGGAGACAGCTGCAGCGCCTTGCTTACAGAATGGTTAGGATGCACTGGCCCAACACAACAGTCCAAAGTCTGTCCTTTCATCTTTGGAGAGATACAATCAGCAGCTTGACAGATTCCTGGCAGAAGCAATTAGCTCATGAATTAGTTATCGAGTGTCTCATGCAGCCAAGGGCTGGCAAATGCTGATCTGCAAACTTCCCTCAAGAACTCTGGGACAAAAGGGTCAGCCACCTGCTCTACTTGGCTGCAGGAATTTTAGCCCCTCCATCCATCCTTCCTTTCACTCTCCTCGAACACATCCCTCTCTCCTCCGCTACCCTTCCGGGGACCCAGACTTGGTCTCCTGCCCTTACCTCCTTTGCTGATGCCCCTCCAGCTCTCCAAGCTCATCATGCACTGCTCCCCCAACGGTCATGTGACTCCCAGCAAGCTGGTCCTTTGCCTGCCGTGAGATGTTGGCTGGTTCTGCCGGGGGCTGTTTACTGTCTGTCTAGGATGTGAGCGTGGCTAGCTCACTCATGTTCTTCAGATCTCTGTTCAAACATCCTCTTATTATTAGGAAGGCTTCTCTCAGCCCCTTGATTCTCACACTCTGGAATGCCCTGATTTCTCTCTCTCCATCCACCTCTGGCGACACTATCTCTGCTTACTTGCTTGCTATCTGATGGCCTGCATCAGAAAGTGAGTGCTGTAAGGACAGGCACGGCCCTGTTTGGCCATTTCCCTGGAGGAATGAATGAAGAATCTATAGCTCAAAATCCAAATAAAACCGATGCAGAGCTACAATCTCCTTCTAGCTGCCACGGCCTCTTTGAAGTACAAAATAAAGACGAGTTTATCTTCAAATTGCTTTTCGGCAAGCGTCTCTTGTCCTCCCATCCATTCAGCTGCCAAGTTCCCTAGGTTCTCTGCTTGAAACCCGTAATTCCTTCCATCCTTTCATCCTATTTATTGAATACTTACTAGGTACCTGGCGTTGTCTCTTACATTATTCTCACCACGCTATTCCCACCGCTGCTCTTTCCGATGAAACCTCTCTACCCCCTACCTGGCCAAAGGTGAATCTTCTCTATCACTGTCACTGCTTCCTATTTTTCTTTCAGTTCATCCTCTCGAATTCCTAGATAAATTTCATCTCCCTTCCCTGCTCGAAATTCTGCAGTGCTTCCCGATTGCCAATTGAATTAAATAGAGATTACTTAGCCCAGCTTTGAAGAGTCTCCATAAAATCTCAATCTTCTCATGAGTTCCATCTAGGACTATTTTCAGCATGGAGGTTTTCTCTAAACTGGCCCACTCATTGCTTTTTCAATGTGCCCACATGCTGTTCCCATCTCTAGAAATAACACAATTTCTGTCTTCCCCAAATGTGTCTTCCAAGAGCCCTCGGCAATGCCGGTGCTGTGAACCCTCCCATAGGAGGTATCCTCTCCCACTTTTGAGTCTTATGACACCAGGTGTAGACAGTTATGAATACCTGCATCATCTCCTGGTGCTGCGGTTATATGCAGAGGAATGCTGACCGGAAATGGCAATCGGATCTTTAATTCATTTGTCTGTTGAGCATCAGCTGTGTGTTTGGTATCATGTAAGGTGGTATGTAATAGTAAAAATTTAATTCAGTAGTAAGTAAATACTCATGACGGAAGTTCCTAAGGGCTAGTGGTGGTTCCCAAATGCCCACCAACTGGGGCTGCAGCGATAGCACAGCGGGTAGGGCGTCTGCCTTGCACGCAGCCAACCTGGGTTCGATTCCCAGCATCCCATATGGTCCCCTGAGCACCACCAGGGATAATTCCTGAGTGCAGAGCCAGGAGTAACCCCTTGTGCATTGCCAGGTGTGACCCAAAAAGAAAACAGACAAACAAACAAACAAACAAAAACCCAAATGCCCACCAACTTCCAACACTTGGGTTGATGGAGGGAGAGATAAGAAGCTGACCTGGGGAGGTTGCAAGTTCCAGGTGGCCCAGGTGTGGCTGTCTGGTGACTCTGTAGGTCAGTTCTGCAGGCACACGCTCCTGGTCAGTGGCAGAGAGCTGCAGAGTTGTGATTTTCTTCACTGAGTTTTCATCCAAGATGAGACCTTTATTGGTGATGATGACAGGTGGGGATCTGTCTTCTGGAAAGATCAGAAATGGATTTGAGGTGGTATCTTTTCCCTTTCTTCAGCTCGAGGCTTGGGGTCTTAGGGTGAGATCTGAACAGTCCTGAGGTCTGACCCTCAGAGAGGCAACCAAGGAATTGGAACTTCACACAAATGGGAGGGAGTCCAGATTTCCATACCAGTTAAGTAAAGACAAAGGTTCGAATCTTAACCACAGTGTGAGTGACAGACCCTCGGAATACTAAAGTGTTTTGAGAATCCCAAAGCTCTTTTACCCTGAACGCTGATGGAAAATGACTGGCCAGTCAATTTGTTGCCGTCTCCATCAACCACGTCAAACTTAAAAACAAAGCTGCCACCAGGTTCTCCTTTTTCATGACTATATTCCAGTTGGCCTGTAAAAAGGACAAGAGAGATTTGCTTGGAGCACTTTTCCATCTCTATTTCTGATGACAACTGGTTTTCCCATCCAATGAATCAATTAACACCAGCTCGCTTTAGCTCCACTTTTGACATTTCCATCTAAAGTATTCACTCCTTTTCTGTCTTCTCCCACTGTGGGCATTTTCATAATGAAAGGCCCGTTAGAATAAAGTCATCGCAAACAACACTGTTTGTGGTGCAGGTCCAGTCTTTGTGAAAGGCCCTGACAGCTGTGAAAACTGTGAATAACACGGTCAGCCAAGTTGCCCATATGTGAAATGAGTATGACTGTACCTGCACCACGAGTGCGACCTTTCCTGTCACCTTTTCACAGGGAAAAGAATACAGGATGCAGCCCACACTCTCCCACAAATAGTTGTACCCATTTCCTCAAAGAGCCTTCATTATTTTTGGAACAACAGGGTGTACAACCAACCCAAAAATAAATAAACAAAATAAGTGAGCTCTTTAGAAAAGCCAAAAGTACTGACAGACATCTGCAATGTATTAATAATTTTGTCTATTTGTTTTGGCCTGAGGTTAAATTTTGGGGACCACACCTGTTGGTACCTGGGACTAACTCCTAGCGAAGTACTCAGTGATCTCTTCTGGCAAAGCTCAGGGGACCTTTTGGGGTGCAGGGGATTGAACCTGAGTCAGCCACATTCAAGGCAAACACCCTATCCACTCTACTATCTCTCAGGTCCCTGCAATATACTACATTTTGTTAAACCATAGCACACTTTTAAGTACTTATCCATGGAAATGTAATCAAATGTTTGAGAAGAGGCACCTAGTCATGCTTTTATTTTATTTTTTTACTTTGTATTTACTTGGCCACCCCTGGAAGTTATCAGAGCTTACTTCTGGTTCTGCATTCGAGGATCACACCTGAAGGGCTTGGGAGACCGTATGGGATGCCAGGGATTGAACCTGAATTGGTTGCATTCAAGGCAAACACTCTGCCCACTGTACTACTGCTCCAGCTCTCTGGTCTCATTTTCCAGAAAAGACACAGAAGCAAAGAATGAAGGAATTACTCTCCTTTGGCCCTTTCCTAAAGTTATGATAAGTTCAGTGAGGTTTCAGCTGCTGCCAACTTCAGGTGACAGTACACAGAAAGGACATTTATATCTACTTTCAGGGGTATATTTCTGCTGCTGAGTGGAACTGCACCTCATCACTTGGCTGTGGATTAGTTCCTGCATCCCCCAAATGGGCCCCCTTCTTTTTATCCCTAAAAGTATTGGACAGTAACTACGTGGCATTGAACATTCATGCTTTCACACGGCATCAGCATTTCCTGGAGGAGGGATGAGCTGTGCAGTCTCCCCCAGGCAGCTCCTATTTATGCCCTTCCATTTTGCTTAGTTCATTAACTCGTGCTCTTTGGGGAGCTGAAAAAAAAATAAAAAGATATAAATTGTTCACCTACAGCAGGCATAATTTTCACCTTAATCCATCCCAATTCACTTCTTTTCATTTCTCTCTTTCTCTTACACACACACTCTTTGTAGCATCTGAGTGAGTGAAAATGACTTTTTCCCCTCTATAATGGCCCCAAATTCTATCACTGCTCTGTCAAAGCATGAGCACATTTTAGTCAAGAAAGATAGTCCTTTTGTGAAAAGCAAAATATCGAGACGAAAGCATAAATGAAGCTATAATTCAGCAATTATTCAAAACAGATGGGCCAAATTGGAGTGATAGTACAGCAGGTAGGGCGCTTGCCTTGCTCCAAGTCAACGGGGTTCAGTATCTGGTGCCAAATAAGCTCCCCTAAGCACCTCCAGGAGTGGTACCTGAGCAAAAGCAGGTGTGGCAAAAAACAAATTTGAACTAAAATGGAATAGGGCACAGCTTAGTGCCGTGGGCCTCTGGGGATGGGACTGGACCTTGATGCCGTGGGTGGGTTGTACCGGCTGACCTTGGCTGATGTCCGCCTGTGTGAAGCTTCGGACAGGGCCCTCCGCAGAAATTTGCTCCACGTGGTCGCGCTGGACCACCTGTAGATGACCTGCTCCAGGGTCTTCCCTCAGCACGTACAACACCCGATGGGCATCGGAGTGGGTGTCCGTGGCCTTCAAGTGCTGTTCTGTGATACGTGCTACTGATCCTGGGAGAGAAAGGAGGAGGACCCCATCATTTCCTCTGACTACCAGGTCAAAGAGGTGCAAACCCAGACAGTGAGTGATCACACATTCTCGGGAGCAAGCAGCAGTCAAACATCTTTCTCAGTTTCAAGCTGAAGAGAGTTTAACTTCCCTAAGCAAAAGAGTCCCAACTTCCCATTTTGGGACCCTTCCTCTCCCTCTCCTTTCTTCCTTCACCCCCCTCTCTATCCCCCATTTAGCTTTAAGACGTGTTGTTTTATTTTATTCTCTCTGGAAACATTTCCAGTTTCTCTGTCCACTCTGTTCCTGTGACGATCCGAATCTATGTAATCGCTCTGAGTCCTGTGATGTTAATTACCTTCAAGAAAGAAAACCTGCTGGGCCAATTTATTTATTAGCTGTCTTGGGGGATCACCAAAGAGTTTTACATAAACTCATCAACTCATCTTGCTGCTCTCCCAGAGAAAGTGGGTGTTCCTCAAGCCTAAAGAGTGGAGCGTTATGCTCGAGTCCTGGTCCTGTGAGGGATGAAGAATGGAGGCAAAAACCTGACTACAGAAAACACCTCTCTTGACAACCAGTTGCTGCCCTGCCTGGCCATTTTCTATACTAATTTTTACTGTAGATTTTGGTAAGGAAGATCCTAAGCTTTCCTAGCAAGGCAGCCTGGTATGTGGGGAGGTGCTCCACTGAGCCCTGAGCATATTCTGGGCTGAGTTAACGCCAACAGGCACATTTATCCATTTGTCACCCGGGTCATTCTTAGTGAACAGCCTTGATGGATGAAGAGATGTTCTCTCTGGGACAAAAATCAGGTTTCTTATGGTTATTCTCCTAAAACATAGGGAAGCATCCCACCTTCATGATCCTCTTCTGTAATGCAAGTCACTGCACTAGAGGTCCCATCTGGACCCTTGGTGTCACCCTGTGGGGCATGGGAAGTGGAGGGAACTGACAGATGTGCTGGTGCCCATGCTGCCTGCCGCGCTGTGGGCAGTCTAAGTATTTGGTCTCTGATGCGGAGTCTCATGTCTTCTGTCAGCATTCATGAAACAGTACCAGGCCAGTTATTACCATGTGAAAAGGGGTCAAGTCAAATCCCAGGTATCTAAATCCAAATAGGGCATTTTTTTTTGGCTACAGATCAAATGAAGAATAAACAAACAGAACCTCAGTCAGCTACAGATGCTCTGTGGCCAGAAGATGGACAGCCCGTGAAAAACTCTATGGATGCCACTTGTCCCCAACCCTTCAGGGCTGTTTAGCCATAGGCAACACTGTGAGGATTTGACTCTAGGAAGGCATCTGCAATGATTCTCAGTTATTTGCATAATATTTTCTATTTTCAGTGAATGAGAACTTTTAATCACCCTTTCATGCCTCCCTACTTTTTTTTTTTTGAGCACGTCAAAAATCCTATTGTTTATCTTTTATTGTTGGTTTCTGTGGTGTTGGTTGGGCAGTGTCAATGTTCTAAGTGGGCCAATAAACAGTTGGATAACTTTAAATTTTCAAAGACCCTAGACAAACTATAAACCTTTGAAATATTTTCTCAAATTCAGAAACACTGAACCAAAACACTGGACTTGATAGGTTCACATTTGTCACTCACAATTCTTAGTCTTCCTAAAACAATAGTTCTCCTCAATTCCAACTTTCCCAAGCTACAGACCTGATTCAGGAGGCTCTCACAGAACTAAGGAGGTCTGACACACGACAAAGAAGTAAGGATGGCAAAGCCATGGTCACTCCCTCCCACTCCTGTGGTACCTGCTGAGAGCTGCAGGCCTCTGTTTACAGCCAAGTGGGGGGTGTCACCTGTAGGCAGTTCAACAAAGATCTCCATTCTCCCCAGGTTTGTGTGGAGACCATCACTCAGGGAGAACTGGAACTCGTCCACTGCCATACCAGGCCCACCAGGCACGTAGCCCACCAGCCCGGACAGGACTTCCTCGTAGGTAAAGGAGGAGCCTTGGGTCAAAACCCTCCCATTCTCCAGAGGCTCAGAGGCACTTCGTCTAAGGAATACATGACCTGAGGAAGGAAGTAAAGAAAAACAAATAAGCAATGATACATAGCACCGAAAACACAAGCTGATTTTGTCAACCAATATGAACGTGCATAGGTTGAGGGCCTTAGAAGTAGTTGGTGTCACACACATAAATGAACAACCTGTATTTTACATATAAGTGCTTATGTAAGCATTTCAGAAAAGATGAAGTCTCACTTTTCCTGGTTAAACATCCCTCCAGGAAAACCAGCTGGAGCAGTAATTGAGTGACTTAGCCATCAAATCTCTCTCCAAGAAGTCAAATTAACTTCAATGCTTAACTTTTATTTTTTTTTCTTTCACAAAGTGAAAAATAGTACTCTTCACTTACTGCCTTTCTCCTTGGGCATTCAGCATGGGGGAGTGGGGGAGGAGTAGGTTTTAAATTCCCCGAATTACCAAGGCATCAAACCCCAAAGACACTCTGGGTTGGAGTCAAGTTTTCTCTTTTCAAGGGTCATGTATACTCCGCAGCCAAGCGGAGAGTTTCATTAAAGAATGCAGGTGAATGAAGGCGAGCCCAACTGCTCCGACTTGCAGTCTATGAATGAACACTCCATCCACAGCAACAATTTCATCTTGAAATGACCAAAGAGCATTCTGATGGACTAAGACACCACTTGGGAGATGAAATTCCAGAGTTTTAGTACCAAGGGGATTCTCGTACTAGACGTTTAGCAAAGAAGTTGAGAGAAGATTCCCCAAGATGGTGTTTTACCTCTGGTTTAATCAGGGAAAGTGCTTTCTTTGCAAAAGGAGCTAGCTTGTAACGACTTCGAGCATGCATTAACCTGAGGTGAACACATTTTGCAATTAATAACAAGGCAGCCACACTAGTCCTTGCCTTAGATGGCCCAGGATTAGCAAGTAATGAGGTCTTTGAAAAGGATACGCAGGCTCTGAAAACTGTTTTGCTCACAGTGACGGAGGAAAGCAACTAAATAAATAACCAAACCCCAAACAGTCTAATTGGATTTCAGAGACACCAATTACCTAGAAATCAGGTTTTCAGAACAACCAGTGCCTACTGGGACCCCAAAAAATCTTAGCGAGCTGTGAATGAATCTGATTATACTTTGATGCAAAGAAACAACTCCATACAGGTAAGGCTGAGGAATAATCAACAGAGATCTACGTGTTTGCGCTAATAAGCCACTAAGCACCTCAAGTAGAAACCTTCCATAATCATTGTGTCCTACCGTGGTGAGGGGTATTGGTCAACACAAAAATCAGCTCATTATCGGGAGTGTCCAGGTCTTGTAGGCTCAGGGAAGAATTGCTTATCACCTCTCCTGAGCTCAGATGTACTTGGAGGGGTCGCAAGGTCATCCTGGGAGGTTCATCATTCTTTCTCTGATTAAAACAAAAAATAGGCCGTCTCACACAGATATTGGTTGAAGAAGAAAGAAAATGAACATTATTCAGAAAAAATGTCATACTGTTGCACCAGAGTTCACTATCAAAATAGCATTTCGTGTGACATCCTTATTCATTTCCAGTCAAAATGTTTAGTTTGAAAAAGAAGACCGGTCACACAAACAAAACCACTGTCATTGTCACTGTCCTCCCGTTGTTCATCGATTTGCTCGAGCGGGCCCAGTAACGTCTCCATTAGAAACTTTGTTGTTACTATGTTTGGCATATCAAATACATCACGGGTAGCTTGCCAGGCTCTGCCCTATGGGTGAGATACTCTCGGTAGCTTGCCGGGCTCTCCAAGAGGGGCGGAGGAATCGAACTTGGGTCGGCCATGTTGGCTGCGTGCAAGGCAAACGCCCTACCGCTGTGCTATCACTCCAGTCCACACAAACAAAATATCCCTTTGGAAAGAAGCTATTGGACCATTCGACAGAAATCTTGTTAGATATCTTGCTTAGACACAATGATCATTTTTTCCCCCAGTCCAAAATATATGCATGTGTGTAGACAAGCACAAATATTCTTGGGATAGTAAAGGCATATGATCTGAAATCAGCCTTAGAATACCCTTTCCACATTCCACATTTCCTGGGGAAAGATAGTTTAGCTAAAAGTGGGTCTCCAAACCTGTTTCTGGATGCTGTCTCCGCCCTCCCACCAACAATGCTACGAAAAGAAGGTTGAGGGTAGCTTATGCGTTCTCATCACAAAGCAAAGGATAGTCTACTCTGAATTTTATCTTCTGGGGCTGGGCGACACACTCAGCAGTGCTCTGGGTCTACTCCCAGTGGTGCTCAGAGAATCCTAGAGTGTCAGGGATCAAACCCAAAGCCTTCACTTTGGCCCTCCTAGCTAACTCCCTGACTAACTCCTGACATGTCTCTTTCAACTCTCTGGGCCTGGGGTGGTAGAACAAATCTATATAGTCACTCAAATGAGGAAAATATAGTACTAGCAAATTGCAATAAATAAATTTAATGTAATACATTTAATAAATAAATGTACTAAGATATAAGAAAAAGACTACACATAGAACCACACGCAACCATTTCAAGGCTATGCAGGCATGGGTGATTTCTTATCTAAATGCAAGACAGGCTGGGTTTCTCTGTCCGACTCCTGCAAACTTCTCACACAGAACAAGTAAAAATGGAATCTAGATTTCCAAGTTGAACCAGTCCCAAATGCCAGCCTTAATTCTATGAATTTGCCAAAGGTCAGGGTTATATTTTTAAATTGGCCTCTAAAATTGAAGGTCAAATCTAATCTTCTTTGCTTTTGCGTTCTTCTGTGTGAAGCTATCTAATGGAGGGAGATTGTGGTCAAAGGCTCAACTTCCCCAGCATCCGAAGTCTTTACCTCGATGGTGATGTTGATGCTTTGGATTTCTGAATGACTGTTTCCATCACTTACATAAAAACTAAAAATGTCATGGGTGGGCTCAATGCTTTCATGAACACTCTGGAAGTAGTAAATGTAGTTTTCCAGGACGTCTTGAATAGGGAAGGAGGCATCAGAATGACCAGTCATTCCCGGGCCAAAACGATCACCTGCAGCGACATCAAGAAAGATGAGGGAATAAAGAGGATGTAGGTCATATACACAGTGAAACATTAGTCACTAGAATGGTGGACTGCTGTCTTCTGTCCCCACGCTTAGCAAAATACATCAGAAAGAGAAGGGCAAAGTAATGTCTGATCTCATTTACATGTGATTTAAAAACAAAGAAGAAGAATACAAAATTTTCAATAAAAACAAACACTTAGACTCAGACCACAGAATAGAGATTACTAAGGGGGGTGGCATGTTGAGCAGAAAAAAAATTCAAGGACTGTACGGATGCAAGATAAAGGCACTTTGTGTCTGGTATGGTGTGCTAACATTTTAGTCCTCAAACATACAAATATTTACACTCTTGCAAACCATTGTTCCGAGAGAGAGAGAGAGACAGAGAGACAGACAGAGACAGAGAGAGAGAGAGAGAGAGAGCTCTTACTTTGATGTATCAGTTCTGCTTATGAGGATGAATCAGAAAGTATAGCAGAATTATCAACAACAGATGGAAGTACATTTAAGGATCAAGGTAGAGGAGTAGTACTCACACAAGACCAGGAACTGGAAGAGCTAGGATTGGATCCCTGTTCTTTGTGCCACCCTCCCTGCAGGGGGTTGGGGGACCATATAGAGTGCCAGGGATTAAACTCAGGTACAAGGCAAGTGCCCTGCATGCAGTACTATCTCCTGGCCCCATGCAGTGTCTATATAGAATAGAATCAATGGTTGCTTTGCTAGAAATGTTGGATGACAAAGGTTCTGACACCGTCACAACAAAAGCTCGACTTTAAACTTTAGTTACTTTCAAATCTCCCCTGCCTGGCTTATGCTGCCTTTCTTTTTATATAAGAAATATGTAAGGGGTCAGACTGAGAGCACAGCGGACATTTGCCTTCTATGTGAATAGGCCGGGTTCAACCCATAAGGTCTCCAAGCACTGTCAGGAGTAATTCCTGAGTGCAGAGCCAGGAATAATATCTGAGCATTGCCAGGTGTGGCCCCCAAACAAAGGAAAAAGCAAAAGACCAAGAAAAAGTTAGCCATATGCCTTTCTATTTAAAAATCATTTCCAGAAGCAAGTTTTTAATTCCCTCTCAATTCCTTAAGGGAAACTCTGTGAGAGAATTTAGTCTCGGGATGGTACACCTAGGCCTCTGTGATGCTTAGGTATCATTCAGAGTTCAGGTGCCACAGAGACAAAAAATACTATAGAGAGTGCTGCCACCAACTCACTCTGTCTCATACTAACCCTGAACATTGCTAAAGGCCAAGGAGAAGAAAAAGCAATGTCTAGGTGATGAATGACTTGTCTCTTGCCTGGCTTTAATCGGAGTCTCTTTAATTCTTGCTTTTAAATTGTTACTAGTTTTCTTCTCAAGAGAGTTAAAAGAAATGCCAGTGTGTTCAAAGATTCCCAGGACATATATCAATAAAGAAAAGATCTGGAAAAAGCAAGGGTTTCTTTGCAAAGATCGAGTCTGCTACAAAACTATGGTTTAAAAAGCCACCAATTTCCTGAACTGTAGATAATGTCATGTTTTAGCTCACTTCTTAAGAAAAATGAGGAGAGAAAATGCTTTATTTATAATTTATCTGAAATTAAAACTGAAGGCAAATGAGTTTTCCTAACAAATTTTCCTAAATTTAATCCCAGAGATCTGACTAGGCACCAGAAAAATCGTCAAACCCGAATGACCTGTGACCCAATAATCCCCAACAAGTGTATACACTTCAGGGCTTTCAGAAGGAACTGATCTAAATTCTTTCCATCTTTATTTTAGTTTTTCATGAGTCACAATAAACATGAAAATGACTTTTCTATTTGGGTCAGAAGTGGCCAAAGGAAAGCAAATGATGCCTGACTCTTCTTCAATAGAGTAGTGCCCTATTTCCTGTCTTTGAGAGACAGACTATTCAACAAATGAAATTGTCAATGACTCTTCGAATATTTAAAATGGCACCTTCTATGTTTTCACACAAAGCTTTATATGAACATCCTTTTTGCCTTCTCCAATAGAATATACCACGTGCACGTTAAACAGTCCCTGATTCAAGCAGACTCACAATGAACATCTATTACTGCAAAGTGCTGGAGTCCGGACATACCCTGAAGGTCACCAAGGTGGGTCTGCCAAGGGTGGGTCCTGTCCTATTGGTGCTACTAATGGGCACAGAATCCATACACTTAAATTTCACCTACCAATATAATTATTCTGCTTCTCCTTCTTGTTAGGAAAAAATCAATCCACTTCTTTTATTTCCTTATTTATTTATTTAATTTGATCGCAAAGACTGAGATGATCTGTTTCACCACATTGTCAACCCATTCCTTGGTTGTATGCATCCTAAAGTTCTCCCCTTGCCCCCAAGTGACAACCTTTCACATTCAGAGAATATCACTGTCTAGCCCATTGATCCATGCCACAGTGATGGTAGAATGTTCTGTTGTACATATACACAGGTTTCAGCAGCATCTATGGAAGGCAGATGAAGGTAGTAACTTTGTTTGCATAATCATTAGACCTAGAATAATGTGGGCTATAGCCAGACTGGTGGTGTTCAGGGATTTAGGGATCTTCATATCCAAGTGGAAGAGCAGAGGGCGAAAGGGAAAGATTAAGGAAATCCACTTCTTCTAATAGCTCTTTTTAACAAAAAAGACAATAGTTGGAATCTAAATCTAAATCTCGGTGGCTTAAAACAGACTTGGCTTGGTACACAGGCTAAATAATTTCTCCCTTGGAGCCAGCTTGAGAACTTTAAGGATGAGTCACTCTTTTTTTCCTTTTGGGATCATACCTGACAATTCTCAGGGATCACTCCAGGCTCTATACTCATGAATTACTCCTGGCAGTGCTCGGAAAACCAAGTGGGATGCTGGGAATTGAACCCAGGTCAGTCACGTGCAAAGCAAGTGCCCTATCTGCTGTACTATCACTCTGGCCCCCAGAATGTGTGACTTGCTGACCCACTTTGCTTTATTCTTGGGCAATGAATGTTGAGCAGCAACTGTGCTCCAAGTGTGGTCCTTGAACCAAAAAAGAATAGCAAAATCCAGTGAAAAATGGCAATGCATGAGCCATAAAGACCCTCACAATAGGAACATGGGCTTGCTACCCAAGAAAACTGTGTTTCACGATCCCCTGGGTAAGTTGTATGCCTGTTAACAATAACTTTTCAGGGAATCAAGGCTTGCCAGATACTTAAATTCTGGACCAATGAAATATTCCTCCACATGCCATTCCAGGTTAACAAAGAATGGAACTAGTCAGGGTTAATGAGAAATTTCCTGGAGAGAAGAGGAGAAGCAAGCATCCTTTAATGACTTCTAACCTTTGTCCCTGTCCTTCTTCCTGCCCTCACTCACCTTACCCTCCCTAACCCAATAGGCCCATCCTTCAGCAACTCCCACTAACCTTGCACATTCCAACTCAAAGGTCACGTCCTCACACTTTCCTGCTTTCCCGGGCAAAAGCATTCTGTCCAGTTACCTTCCTAGCCCTGGCATTTCATTTTGGGGATAGCTTCTCAGTCTTCCAATCCGTTTCGCTCCCAAGGCAGGGGCAGGGGCTGTGTCTTATCCATCTCCACTTATTTTTTTTCTTTTTGAGTCACACCAGCAATGCTCAGGGGTTACTCCTGGCTTTGCACTCAGGAATTACTCTTGGCATTGCTCAGGGGACAATATGGGATGTCCGGGATTGAACCTAGGTTGGCTGAGTGCAAGGCAAATGCCCTACTCGCTGCACTATCGCTCCATCCCCCCATGTTCACTTCTATCATGCCGCATACAGACGTGTGTTGAGATACATCTAACCTGGCATAAAAAACATGTAACTGCGAACGCAGAAAGATAAGAAAAAAAGCCGGGGCTGTGTAGAGGGAAGCAGGAAGATCACTGATAATTGAGCACCAGCTCGGTCCCAGGCACCACGCTGGTCAGTGAACGGTGTCTCTGTGGGAGCTGCGTGCCAATTAGAGCCAAGCGCGGGTGCTAGGAAGCTCATTCCAGAGGCAGATGCACAGCGACCTGCCAGGAGCTGTCTCGGCTGCCAGTCACTGTGGTCCCGAGGGGGTGTGGACAACGCATGCCTGCTCACCTCCCCTTCAATGCAGAACCACCAAGGGCACGGGGTGCGGGCAGATGGCGGAGGGGGAGGAGTATGGAGTGGAGGGGCACAGACAGACAGGCAGCATCTCAATTCTGCACGTCCCCACCTGAGAAGGAGCTGACACTTAAGCTCTGTCTGAGCTCCACTGAGGTGGCCTCGAAGAGCAAGGACATCTCTGCTGCCCTAACAATCAATTCTAAGTGCAAGCCACACTCCCTTTCCTCCCCCTCAGCAGGCACCCTGAACCCCCTTCCCTTAGTTTTCCATTGCATTGACTTACTTATCAGCATGCACAAATTTCTCATTTATTAGTTTCTTATCTGTCTCCCCCACCAGGACCTACAGCACTGAGAGGGTGGTGGGGAGGGGGTAGTTTCTGTCTGTTTGGTTTACTGATAGGAACACCTGTGATTGTTCATCGTCTGTTCACTGCCTATCTCTAATTTTGTTCAGTGAGTGGCAACTTCCTTCCCTTTCTTCAAAACGGTTCGATTCTTCCTCAGTTTCCAAACTCTGGGTTTGTGTAAAGTTAGGAAACTCCCTCCACCCTCCCTGCGTTCAGGTCCTGAGCATCCCTACAGCAAGCGCTCTCGTGGGTACCTGTCCCCGTGTTCTCAATGCAGCCGAATTTGGGCAGAGCGCTGATTTTAATGACGGCATCTCTCCGGAGGTTGTCGTGCTCGTCGGTAGCAAAGAAATGGTGAAATGACAGCGGGGCTCTGCCGCCCTCATCAACCTGAGAAAGAAACAAATATATCTGTATTGCAAACCATAAGGCCCCAAAGTGGAGAGAGAGTAGGGGGGAAATTGTCTGCCATGGAGGCAGGGGGAGGGTTAAGAGGGGCGGGGCTATACTGGGGACAATGGTGGTGGAGAATGTGCACAGATGGAGGGATGGGTGTTTGATCATTGTATGACTGAAACTCAAACATGAAAGCTCTGGAACTGTATCTCACCATGATTCAATAAAAAAAAAGAGTCCTTGGGAGGTCTTTTTGCAGTCAAAAAGAACCCACAAGGAAAGTATCCCTCCGGAGTGACCTTCCATGACGTTTCCACCCTTTGAGGAGGCAGAGCTTGCCCAGAAGGGGAGAGAAATGCATCAGCTGTAGCAGACAGGCTGTGTCAGTGCCTCTCGAAGCTGCACTCACACTCAGTAACTTCTGGCTCACCCTTCAGAGCTGTGCTTCTTTCGATGATGGATCTGGTGATAAAGTCGCTCTGGCCCATTCTAATCACCCGTGCGATTTTGTACAGCTGCAGCACAGAATGGCAGCTTGCTTCTTTCCGAGCCGGCAGTCAGAAGCCCACATCCTCCTCAGGTCCTTCACGGACAATCCCACTCTACACTCTTCCCGCCCAGAACGAAAGTCCCATTTTCTCCCAGAGAGCAGAAATGTACAGTATGTGGTCAGAGAGAATGCACCATTGCTAAGAGTTAGAGCTTATTTTATTTTACTGTTTTTTTTTTTACCATGATGGCACTTTTATTTCATTTTATTTTTTAAGTCAACAGGAAAGAGAAATTAGTGTCAGTAAAAGCAGTGCTCCCAGCAATTCCTCCACCTAGGACACTGTTCCGTGTGTTAATTCTGTAGCCTGAGCCTGGAGTTTCTTGCTGGCTTGCTGGATTAGGACAGTGTAACTGCATTCTGAGTAGCCCAGTTGAAATGAAGGATGTCTATAAGTTACAAAGTGGAAGGACATTCATATTTATACCTTGGGCATATCCAAGGTATAAATATGGGGATATCAAAACCATTTAGAAGCAATTCATGGTGAGATAGTATAGCATGTAAGAAGCTTGCCTTGCATGTGGCTGACGCAGGCTCGATCCCCAGCAACCCCAAGTGTTCCCTCAGCCCACCAGGAGTGATCCCTAAGCTCAGAGTCAGGAGTCAGCTTTGAATACCACTGGTTATGGCCCCAAATAACAACAACAACAACAACAACAACAACAACAACAAGGCTTCAGCTTTTATGTGTGAATTTTCAGTTGCTCAACACGATCAGTAAACCTCCTGAGACTTTGGTTTTATGGGATCTATATGAAGTAGGATAAGGAAAATGAATGAACTTTCCAGAATATCACATGCAGGTCCTGTAGTTTGAGGGGTGGGGGGAAGGGGCCACATCCAGCAATGCTCATGGGATGCACTTGGCCCTGCACTCAGGGCACCATTTGTGGGTTGGGATTCAACCAGGACCTGGCCAAGTGCTTAACTAACTTCAGTGCTATCTCCAATAGCCTGTAATCATATTTTAATGCCATGTTATTGATTATTAGAACAATCATCTATGTGACAAGAAGGGTTCTGTTTTAAAGATGAGGGAATTGAGTCTAAGAAAGATTACGTGATCCATCTAAGCTAAGAAGTGGGCAGAACCAGCACTAGATCTCAGATCCAGGTAATGCCTATAATTAGAATATGTTACACAAACCCCACCCTCCTCACTCCAAATAATTGTCAATACTTAGTGGTAAGCATCAAATTAAAATAAAGACTGACTTGGGGCTTTGACATAAAGCCCATAACCCAATGTTTTAGTTTCTGCCAACAATATACTATAAATTTACTTCAAAGAATATTTCATTTCGAATTTACTCCTAAACTATACATAACTAGCACAGTACACAAAATATATATATGTCTGTCCATCATCATAAATATTTGCTAAGTAATAAGGACATAATGATTAGGTAGTCCATATACAATTATTTTCATACTTTCTGCAAAGTCATGATTGGGATTTCGTCCTCCTGCCTAGACACTTTGGGGGAAGCACTTGGCAGCCAATTCAGCAGCAACTGTTCATTTACACTGCATGGATTCTGGCTCTGTGTGGCACTCAATGTTTATTGATCTGAGAATTGTTTACCGTGATAAGGTCAGCAAAGGCAATGACTGGAGGTGGGCTCTTGACAGGAACGATCGTGATGGTAAACATCTGATTGTCCAGATGGTTATGGTCCATATCAGAGACAGAGAAGTGGAAGTTGTCCGTAGCCATGTGGCCTTCAGTCTCAAGTACAGCTGAGTACCTAAAGAAGCAGAAGAATCTAATGAACAACAATGACAAGTCAGGTAAGATGACAGCTCCATTCTTCAAATTGGATCCCAAAGCAGTTCCTTCTTTCAAGGGAGTTGAGATTTAGATGCTTAAATTTTTAAAAATTTAAAAAAAAAATTCGGCCGCAGCAGTAGCACAGCAGGTCGGGCATTTGCCCTGCACGTGGCCAACCCGGGTTCGATCCCAGACATCCCATATGGTCCCCCAAGGACTGCCAGGAGCAATTCCTGAACGCAGAGTCAGGAGTAACCTCTGAGAATCGCTGGGTATAGCCCCAAACAGAAGCAAAACAAAAAAAAAGTTTTAAAGAAATATCTTTTAAGTACTATAAAGTAGTATATACCGAATTTTTTTGCTGTTGATGTCTTCCATTGTGAAGTTGGAAACCTCGGACAGTTCTTCCACCTCCGGTCCTTCGGTTTTTAAGAGAGTGCCATACCTGGGTAGAGAGCTTAATCGAATCCGTATCTCTGAGTCTGGTGAAGAATCATCCTATTCAGGAAAATGAGCCAGACATTAGTGCTCATTTGCAGGAATAAACACGTCCAGTAGCAAAAGATCACTTCTGCCATTATGTGGCAGAAGTGGATGTTTCCTTCACTTTGTGATAAATCAACATCATTTCAAAGTACATGAAAACCCTGGTATTTATTCATCTTAAAATGCTGCTTTGATAGTATCTTCTTTCAAGAGTAGCTCTTAGGAGAACAGGAGAAACATGCACTTTGGTTCTGGGGCATAAACTCAGTGACACCCTAGCATTCCTCACAGGTTGTGGTTTTACGGCAAGCATCTAGTGAAGAACAAAAGAGACAAAACTGTAAGTAATCCATCTATAAAGACAGATGTTGGTTTCTGCCAGAGTTCCTCAGGACAGTTGTTTTTTTAGAAACAAGTAAAATTTAATTACAGCATCTCGTAACATGATAAAGAAACAGAAGGATGGCTTTAAGTAGTATTCAAGATGACAAAGGTTTCATTTAAAAAGGGAATTTTGGCTAGTTTATGAACTTCATTCTATCAGGAAGGAATCTCTGAGTACTTAAGACGTAAAGACCACTTTCCTTTCATTATGTGTTGTTTATTGAGAAAATAAATTTAGCTTCTGTGTTCCAACATAACTGATAATTGAGTGTCTTAATGAACTATTTTCTCTTCCATCAAGATGATTTGTTTTCGCTGGAATAAGGAGGTAGCACCAGATGTTCATGACCCTGGTTCAATGCCCAGGAGTCTCCTGGCACTGAATTCTGCCAGAGCAGGGCCAAAACCTAGGGCCCTTATGAGGAACCAGCTTGTCTAGTTGGCATAGTATCATGTGAAATGGCCCCGAGGCCTTCGGAGCATGGTTTGGCAGTATCCAAAAAAATATTTAATAATTTTTTTTAAATGTGTGAGGTCCTGGATTCTATCCCTGGCACTGTTAAAAAAGAAAAGTAAAGAAAAGAAAAGAAAGTATTTTTGGAAATCTCTAGGCAACACTTGCTTGGGTAGTTTCCCTAGGGCTTTGTCGTTGAGAGCAGCTGGCTGTGGGGATGGCAACTTGCCCTCTCCAATACAGCGATGAGGGGAAATGTGGCACTCTCCATTGTACCCTCAAGTATACACTTTCATGGCCACGAGGCACAGACAGCTGAGGTATGTCATCAGGAGGGGATAGCTGGCCCAGCAGTGGTGTGTAAGTGCTGAGGCTTCTCCCAAGCTAGGAATATGCTCTGACAACTTGACCTATGTCTCTATTATTGAGGAATAATCACAAAATCACAAATCATCCTGTTAATCGTCGATTGCCTCGAGCAGGCCCCAGTAACGTCTCCTTCATCCTAGCCCTGAGAATATATTCAAGGCTCTTAGGAGAATGAGACCCATCATTTTTACTGGTATTTGGCATATTGGGTATGCCACGGGGAGTTTGCCAGACTCTGCCGGAATAATAATTATCATTATTATAATTGTTGGGAGTAATAATTCCCCAGATGGAAATTACACTTTATTTATGAATTTTTAAATTTCAGGGACATAGGGGCTGGAGAGATAGCACAGTGGGCAGGGCATTTGCCTTGCATGCGGCCGACCCGGGTTCGATTCCCAGCATCACATATGGTCCCCTGAGCTACCGCCAGGAGTAATTCCTGAGTGCAGAGCCAGGAGTAAACCCTGTGCATCGCCAGGTGTGACCCAAAAAGCAATAAATAAATAAATAAATAAATAAAAATAAATAAAAGATCCCTTCCTCCCACACCTCGAGATTTTAAATAAAGAAAAAAAATTTCAGGGACATAGTCCGCCATGCTCAGGGGCGACTCCCAGAGAATTACTTGGGGGTTGCTTCAGGTGGTGATGTGGTTGCTTCAGATGGTGGACCATGTGATGCCTGGGATTGAGCTGGACCTCCTGTATTGCAATGCGTGCATTGAACTCCTTCAGTTAGCTCTCCGCCCTCTGCTTCCCAACACCCCCCCCCCCCCCACCCCACGAACCCTGCCCAGGGCTCTTTTAAAATTTGATAGTTCCGAGATTCAATGAAACATCATAAAATTGCTCTTATTTCTATTTTAAAGGCCCTCCCGTTGATCATCGATTTGCTTGAGCGGGCCCAGTAACGTCTCCATTGGAGACTTTGTTGTTACTGTGTCTGGCATATCGAATACTCTCGGCAGCTTGCACGGCTCTCCGAGAGGGGCGGAGGAATTGAACTCAGGTCGGCCATGTTGGCTGCGTGCAAGGCAGACGCCCTACTGCTGTGCTATTGCTCCATCTGCTTCTTTACTGGGGGTTGTGGACTTTATCAGGCATTGCCAGGGCTTTACTCCTGGATCTATGCTCAGGCACCGTTCCCGGTGGTGACAGGAAGGCTATGTATATGTCTGGAACTGAATTTGGGACAGTAACATACAAGACAAGGGCATTCCCCCAGTATGATCTCTCTGGTCACATCTACACATCTATGTTAATCTTCCTTTTAACTCATTTATCATTAACACACATGACTGAAAGATCTTCAGTGAATTTTCACCATTGACTGATTTATCAGTGGACTGTGAAATAACATCAAGGAGATAGCGTCACAGCTCTGTGAGGTGTGCAAGACCCTCTCCAGATCCCTACCCCATCCAATTTCCAATTGTCATCTTCAATCACGGTGACCACTACACCAGCAGTGGTCACTCATATCCACAGGAGCTACAAAACTTGGGACACTTCCCTTACATTTGCAAATGTTTCCTATTTTCTCATACAATGTGAAGGCTTTCTTTTATACTGTGAATACCTTCTGAGAGAGCATGTTTTAAATGGCTGCGGAGAAGGGCCAGAGAGTTAGTGCAGGGGTGAAGGCTTTTGCTTTGCATACTTCCAACCCTGTTTCAGTCCTTAAACGCCCCCAGAGCATTGCTAGGTGCAGCTCTGAAGGTCTCTGAGCACCTCAGGGCGGCCCTGTCATACTCACCCCCAGGGCCCACACAGACCACCTCCTCTGGCCCTCACAGTGAACTGCCCACACTCTTGTACAAGAATCTCTGATAGCAGCCTGGGTGGGGTATGAAGGGTCCCAGGGGAGGTGAGCACTCTAAAATGACCCTGAGAATTCTCTACTACTGTCTTCTGCAACAGTACTAATTAGATTAAAATTAATAGATTCTACAGTCTGTGTTGACAAATTTGACAAAGACAAGCTTTGTCTTTTTTATGTCATGCATATCATATGATTATGGTTGAAATCCCAAATAACTGGGTTTTAAAGTGTTTGAAATTAAATGCCCAAGAATATAGATCTGTTCTCAAGCTACTTTTCTACTCCTAGTCCTTATTTCTTTTGTGTTAATTCAGTTTTCATTTTCCTGATAGACCCACTGTTCAACCAGAATACTTAACTTTGCAAATTAGCATTTTCTTTCCTATGTGCTTCCCTGCTCCTGGACATATCAACCTCGGAATCTTGCTTCTCCTGTCCTTGAATTTTTTGATAGTTTAATATTTTACTATAAAATATCTTTGAAGGTCTTTTTGTAAAAACATTCCCCCCAAATCAACCACAAAACAGACATACAGATACACACACACAGACACACACACACACACGCACACATACGCACACACATACACACATAGAGGCCGTTAAGAGAGTTAGATTCTAGTTTTGTGGGATTTTTTTTTTTTTAGTCAATAGTAGATTTTTTTTTTATTTTTTTTTCCCTTTATTTTATTTTATTTTTTTTAAAGTTGTAGATTTACAATTTTTTGTGCTTTGGTTTCAATTATACAATGATCAGATACCCATCCCTCCACCAGTGCCCATTTTCCACCACCATGGATAATATCCCTCCCACCCCCATCCCCCCATCCCCCCGTCTCTGTGGCAGGGCAATCCCCTGTGTTCTCTCTCTCCTTTTGGGTGTTGTGGTCTGCAAAAGAGGCATTGAGTGGCAAACAATAGTAGATTTTTTAAGATCCACCAAACACTGCATAGTTATAGTTCATCAGTTTTGAGGACTTCCTAATTCCCCACAGAGTAAGTTACCCTTCTACCTCTTGGTGAGCACTGGGTTTGCTTCAATACCTTTGCTGTTACAAAGAGTACAGAATACATACTGCAGGGATATTTCTGTGCCTGACCTTTGCTGTACATATACAAATTTCTCTTGGATATGATCTAGGAGTGGAAAGATTATGCCAGATGAATATTCACTCCCAAAGACAATGCCAAGTTCATTTCTAAGGTGGCGATTCTAGTTCCGCTAAGGACTTCCCATCGATCACTGTCTCTCCAATATTTGGTTTGTTCTTTTCTGACTTTGCCATCCCGGCAATTAAGTTAATATAAAATTATATACCTTTCCCAGATTACAATGGCCTAATAAAAGCTGAATTCACCATCTTTCTTGACTTCACAATGGTATCAAAGTGGTACCCATTGGATAGAAACATGACTTCGATCTGAATCTTGATTCTTTCCTGGGCTAGTCGCATGAGTATAACTCTCTCTCAGTGCAGGCCGGCAACTGCTGACCATTGTTCCACACCAGCCATGGAGTCCTGGGTGGGGGGGAACTGGACACTCTCCAGCAGTGTTCCTTGACTCTTCCGATTGTCCTGTCCCCTTGTCCTGTCTTACCAGATAGCCTCTCGCCCAATGCTGTGGTCTCCCATTTACAGGGTTTTCACTAACATCTAGGGGGTTCACATTGCCCGCGGCTGAGGAACATTGCTCTAGAGGCCGTTTTTCAATTTCAGCACAATTCACTCAATAAAATTACACACAATACTCAACATTGTTATGAAATAGGATTTGTGTTAGATTTCACCCAACCGAGGCTGGTGTATGGTGTTCTGAATATGTTTAAAGTAGGTTAGCTTAAACTATGGTTATTAGGTATTAATAAAAACTATGATTGTTATCTATTAAACGGATTTCAGTTTCTAATGTTTTCTAGATACAATGGGTTTATATGGATGTAATTCCATCATGAGTTGAAGAAGATCCGTATAGTTTTGATTTGCTTTACCCTATCACTTTTGATATTTATTGACCCTGTATAGGCTCCTCTTCTGAAATGTCTATTAATTACTGTCTCCTGCTCATTTTTCTACTGGGTTATTTTCTTCCTTCTTGATCCGTGGAGTTCTTTATATTTTCTTTTTGCTTATATGTGTTGCAAATCTTTTTTCCAATTTGTAACTTGTCTATTTCCTGAATAGACGATGTCTTGGAAAACATAAATTTATTTTTAATATAGTTAAATTTATCAATCTTTTCTTTATAGTTAGTGCTTTTTGTTTCTAGTTTAAGAAATTCTTCCTATCCCCATATCATTAAAATAGCCACCTATATTTTACAAAGCAATTCTCAAATTTTTATAAAGATATTTCAGTACTTTGGAATCAGTATCTGTAATCAGTAATCAGTATCTAAAACAGTAATTTGGAATTAGTATGGGATGAGATAGCGGTACAAGTCCTTTCCCCCCTGTACGAATCATCATCACGTCAACCATATTGTCAACCTGACTTCCACTGATCTGACTTCTGCATCTGTTTGCTATCGCTGACCTAAGTGTAGCTCTGTTTCTGGACTCTAGCAGATGTCTCTGCTATCCTGCTTTAAATGGTGCAGGTTTATAACAAACCTCGGTATCAGATAAACTTGCACTCCTATCATTAGCTTTCAGAATTTGATCTCTTTTTATCTTTCTTTAAATATTTTCAACTCAGCTTATCATGTTTCCTAGAAAGTCCACTAGGCTTTTAACTGTCAACTTAATGAACGATCAATTTGTAGGAGAATGGATATATTTTGATACTAAATCTTCCTATTTATGAATATGGCATCTGTTGTTATTTATTTGTGTTTTAAAACATTGATCAGTGAGTGGATCGACATCACTTGACTGGCATATGGCTGACCTAGCACCAGTTCCCCATATGGTCTCCTGAGTCCGCCAGGAGTGATCCCTGAGTATAGAGCCCAGAGTAAGCCCTGGGCACCACTGAGTGTGACCCACAACAAAAAAGAAACAAACAATAAACATCTATTAATTAAGAGTTATAATACTCCCTATAGAGATTCTGCCTGGATTAAATTTGTAGATTTAGTCCAGTGATGATTTTTATAGTGCTCATTATGAATTGTGTCTTCTTTTCAGTTGCGTTTATTAGCGATGTTTTGGTCATGAAAAACAATGCTAGTGCTACTTCTTTATCTTCCCCCTGATAAATTCTCCTTTTATTTCTAATACCTTGTCATGACATTCTTTTGGATTTTCATTAGACTCAGCATCAATTTTCCCTAGGAGTTACACATCTTTTGTTACATCTATTCCTCGATGTGAGCATAAAATATTATAAGTAGTATCATATTTTTGAATTATTGTATTTTTTTGCTGGTGCATAAAAATGTTATTAGTCTCTTTGAAACAATCTCATATCATCTCTCCCAAATAATAGACAAGAAAACTAAGACTATATAGAATTTTAATAACTGGTCAAGGGTTACTACTTTTGTAAGGGTGAGACTGGCTTAAAAGCCATTTAATCTTACTACACAACCCAGATATCACACCCCTCTCTGAACAGCAAATTGTGTATAGGGAACCTTTGGAAAACAACACACAATCCAATTTTAGAGTCCTCATCTTTATTTCGGGGCTCACACCCAGCTGTACTGAAGGATTATTCCAGACTCTGTGCTCAAGGTTAACCTCCGGTGGGGCTTGGAATACGGGGCATCATGGACTGAACCTGGATCAGTTGCATAAAAGGAAAGCACCTTATCCACAGTACTAGCTCTCCGCACCTAAATTTTTCCTTTTAAGTCCCTCCTCCCTCACCCCACCACCTCGCAACTCTTGACAATTTGCCACTTTAGTACCATGATGGTACTCTAATTAAAAACATTCCTTTCAGAGGCACATAGTTCAGAAGGTAAGAAGCTTGTCCTTCATGCAGCTGATCCCTGTTTGACCCCTGGCACCTCATTTGGTTCCCTGAGCTCAGACAGGGTCACTATGGAGCACAGATACAGTAAACATTGCTGGGTGTGGCACAACAACTCCCCCTCACCCATCCTAAATAAAATCCTTTTCTATTCTGCTCCACTTCCCATGATTTTCCCAATCTCTCTGGATGTTCACCGAAGACTCATTATCTGCATATCTGGAAACTTTTCCAGTTGACACTAAGTACACAATTCTACAACCCTCAGAGAAAGTATTAAAACATTTAGCTAAGTCTTTAAAATGTGCTATGCTTTTAACAAGCCAGAGAGAGTTCTTCTGGAGTCTTTTTGCTCAAGTGCGTAAATTCCCATTCACTCAGTTTTTGAAAATACATGTTCAGTTGCCAATAGGCTTGCATTTTTGATATGCAGCAGCTTATAATATGCAGTTAATGGGCAGGCATTGCTCCAAGAGTGCTATTTTGGTCTGTCAACCATTTTTCAAGCCTTGGTGATCTATTGATTAAATCTGAATTCATACATTTTTATGAATTCAAGAGTTTCATAAGATTCAAAAGACCATAACCTACAAAAATCACCTGTCAATTAAAAAAAAAAAGCTGTTCTGAAACTAAACTAGACCCATGAGAAGAATCAGGGTGCAATGCAGTTTCCCATAATTTAAGAAAAGACAATTTGAGGGGAAAATCCGTGCAAAAGCAATTGAAGCAATTGTTCCCAAGCCAATGCTTTATCTTACAAGCTACTATTCAGAACTAGATTTTATTAGCCAGTCTTCAGCCCAGAAAGGGATTACAAGGATTAAAATGCAGCAGTCCTTGTTTATTTGTTTTTAAAGGCCAGGTTATTGGTTAGAAGTTTATAATTAGTCAAAGAATAAAATCCTAAGAATGATTTCCATTCAAATAATCCTTATTTTCAACATATTTGTTAAAACTACTTATCAATATGTTTGTATAGAATTCTGAGTTATTTACGACACACATAATTGAAAACTAAAGTGAATTATTAGCTTCAGAGGCAGAACCAAAGAAAGAAGACACGTAAACCCGGATTACGTATGTAGTTAGGCCAAAGAAAAGTAAAACAAACCTAGCATCCCTACCTCTACCTGGGCCTAAGATGTTTCTTTTCTTGGAGCCTGGGAGGGGAGGGGAGTCATCTTGTCTAGAAAATGTGGCAGGGAGGCAGAGCCAAGGCTGGTGCCAGGACTTTCTAGGGAGAGAGTTGAGACGACAGCCAATAGCGTGCAGGCTTTCTCTTAGCGAAACAGGAAACACTATTATCCACTAGTCATAAACCAGGCAAGTATTTCTGAAACAACCTTTCCTTAAAATTCCCAGTCAAAAGACTATGGATAGAACTTAAAAATGGAAATTTCTTACACTGGAACTGCTTCCTGTTGACGATTTCTTTCCTAAACACACACACACACACACACACACACACACACACACACACACACACACCTCTTACACTGGAACTGCTTCCTGTTGATGATTCCTGCATTTCCTACACACACACACACACACACCTCTTACACTGGAACTGCTTCCTGTTGATGATTCCTGCATTTCCTACACACACACACACACACACACACACACACACACACACCTCTTACACTGGAACTGCTTCCTGTTGATGATTCCTGCATTTCCTACACACACACACATACACACACACACACACACACACACACACACTGTGTTTTCATGCATGTTCCACTCATTCATGTTTATGTCTGTTTGAGAATTGGCAGTAACCCGGAATAAACAGGGTGATTAATCCTAAATGCAAAAAGCCAGAGACATAGAGAAAAAGCCCTGGATATGGGCATTTACGCACCTCAGGTATTCAGTCAGGATAGTGTCCTCTAGACAATCTAGTTGAAGGGTGTGTGTTGGGCACAGGGTGTGGGGTGGCAGAGGCAAGAAGGCAAGTGTAGGAACATACCACATAAGCCAGGTGTGACCGCGTGATGACAGCTGTACTTTTACTAGCAACAGTGATGCTGAGCGAGGCCCCCGCGGCCAGCCGAGGTCCAGAGTCCTGCGATGGTGTCACCTGCACCCTCACTTCCACAGTGCTGGTGGTCAGTGAGTCTGTGACTGAGATCTCCAGGCTGTCTTCCCGGGCCAAGGAGCCGTCGTGCAGATACTGCAGTGCATTCTTCTCAATGTCTGCATACGTGAATGCGTCCCCTTGCAAAGATAACGCACGCTTACTGAATCAGTTACTTCAAAGCAGTGGGGGGGAAGGGGCAGGGAGGGGATGCTGGTTAGGTAGGTGCAACACCTTGTTCTCAGTTTCTGAGTCCATGTAGGATTGTAAACTCTGACTGCTGAGGGTTCATTAGTTCACCCACCCAATCCAGGCTGCTCTTCACACCATCCTTGAAAAAGTTATCAAGGTGATAATTAGACCATCCTTCAAAGGTTATCAAGGTGAGAGGTTCTCTGTTTAACAAGGTGACTAATTTCATTTGTAAGAACTATATACTTTTTGGCCCGAGTGATAGTACAGCAGGGAGGGTGTTTGTCTTGTACTCAGCCAACCTGGATTTGGTCCCCGGCATCCCATATGGTCCCCCGAGCACTGCCAGGAGTAATCCCTGAGTGCAGAGCCAGGAGTAACCGCTGGACATGGCCAGGTATGGCCCAAACTTCCCCACAAAAAATGTAAAAATAATAATAATAATAATAATAATACATATATATATATGATTTGAATCCAACTGTATGAGTCCAGAGTGCCCAATTTATGATAGAATTGATAGGTATTGAATGTAAAAGTTCCAAATCATAGAAGCATGGAAAAATGATTTTAAAATAAAATTCAAAATAAAAACTTAAATGATGGATTTATTAAAATTTTGAAATCTACATATCATATAAAACCTTTTCAAAAGTTTTATGAGAATCACTTTTTAGTGCTGTAAGTTCCAATGATTACATGGAATACAGCTGAAGAGTTGTTTCCATGGATATTATACTCAATAATTTCCTCGTAGATTACTGAAAAAAACATGTTGCATAATGTTTTTTTCAATATTTATTCACGCTTTGTATTCATCTATTAATCTTTCTCTGTCAACACTGTGTTAATTGTGCCTAGTGATTTAGCATTTCACAAAGTAAGAAAATGGTCATTTTATATAATCATTATATCACATATATTAATTGTAAAAAGTACATTAAATGTTGAGAAAATAGGCTATGATTATTTTGAACCTAAAATAACTCTCTTAGATTCTAGAAATCTATCTTAAGCAAGCTTATTTTAGAAAAATTTTAAAAATTATTTCAAATACCTGACTGTTGATTAGTCTTACCAATTCCACTTACCTCACAGAACATTCCCTCCCCTCTATGGGGATTATTTGAAAGAATACAGTGTTACATTCCTACAAGGAATTATTATAAAGGTTTTGAGAAAATGAAGATTGTGGGATCAATCATCCCAGGTGACCACCTTGACAGAAATAATTTGACTTTGATATGTAAAGTTCACTAAAACAATCTCCTTAATTGTGGTCTTAGTGCCTTTCAATATTTCCTGAACAATTAATATGTAGTCTTTTTTATAATTGGAGGAGGTACAACAATTATTAATTTGGAAAGCTTGTCATACTATCGCCTGGCATAGATAGCACTGTAAAGAGTGTCCCTTTAGATGGATAAAGAGATACAAAATTTATACTCATTAGAGTCGAAGTGTTAAAAGTATTGCAAAGGCTTATATACCGAGTGAAGAAAACAAATCTTCATAAGCAAACCACAGGACAGGGTTAGCTGAATTCATGTAATGTTCTGAATGCATTCATTCCAAGATTCAGAAGCAACAATTTCACCTACAATGTAAAGGAAGTGTTTCGTAGGTGGGAAGGGTGTCGAAGAAAAATAAATTCGAACTATATTAGCTGGTGGGCTAAACACTAAAGGCACTTTCCTTTTGAAGAATCCCCTCATCACTTGCCAGAGGCATTTGCTTTCTTCTCCAAGACCCACACAACTATAGGGCAATATCTGCCAAGAGGACAATGACAAATAAGCAACTACCTGCAGTCATGGGCCCTTGAAAGTCAGTTGTGTACTTAAGAAGCGCGCCGTGCTGTGGAGGTTTCAGAAGCTCAAAGTAGAGCTCTTCAGGGTCTGTCTTGGTATCGCTAACTGTCAACTGAAGCCCTGCAGTAAAGAGAACAAAGTATGGGGAGAGGGTGTGTACCAAAAAAACTGTACTCTCTCCTAAACCCAAACCACAGGGCAGGCTGAAAGCAATTTGATAGAGACCATATAGCACCGTGTAAGTCTAATCAACCACAAGAAAAGTGAAGACTGACAATATAGTTACCAATTTATAAGTAGGTTCTTCCAGATCAGCTCAGTGCATGAGGTAGCATCAGGGTTTGAAGTCAGAACTCCACACAGCTAGGCAAGCCCTTGAAGCCACTCAGCATCCAGGTTCCCTGAACACCTATGTTTTACTTCTACACATATGAGCCCATGAATGCCCACACATAGGTAATCCCTGACTACCTAGGATAGATTTTCTTTGAGAAAAGAATCTCAGAAATGTTTTTGTTGTTTATTAGTTTTTCCCTCCCTTTTCCTGTGATCCACAAAAAAACTAAGTTATTTCCACAATTGCTGCTCTGATCCTCATTGAGGTAAGGAGTGGGTAAAAGTTATATATGGATTAATTTGTATAAATTGGGTGACAATTTGAGACCATCATCCATACTTGGAAGCAGGAGAGGGAACTACAGGACACGCCTAACTAGCACATTATCCAGTTTTCTCTTAAAAGCATTTTTGGTAAAAGACTAAGTAAACTTCAGGAAAGCAGGCATTCTGACAGAGTAATCGAATCACATACAAAATAGCTGTGCACAAGTCTTATAACTGGGACTCTAACTATTTTCAACTTTTGAAGGTCATTGTAATCTGTCATGTCTCCAGTTTGATTTTTGTAAACAGGGAACAGAGCGGTCACTAAAACCCGCTCCCCTCTTTTTCTCTCTCCTCTCCTCTGTTGTTTTATATTTTAGTGAGGGCCACAAATCAAATGCCTGGAGGCTGAAAAATAAATTCTGTTGTACTCCATCACTGAGCATTGGTCTCCAAAGAGATTATTTCCTTTTCTTGGTGCTGTTCATATTTGCATGGAAATGGGCAGGATGAAGGTTATAGATGAGAATTGCACACAACTTCTGGAAACTTATAACTTTTGGGTCACCATCAGAAGTCTGAAGGGGACTGCTGTTTCCCAAACCATGTTGCTTTGGGGTTCCTATCTCTCACCGAGAGAAGCGCTTCCCCCTGAGGTAACCTCAAGCAGTGGAGCCATGACCTGGAAAGCCGGTAGGCGCTCATCGGTGGGCAGCAGGTGAATGGTGAGGGCCATCTCTGGACTCGTGTGCTCTCCATCGGAAACTAAAAAGAATAACACACACACATACACAAACACCAACTTGTAGTCTGGTCACCTTCAGAATCTTTCCATAAATATGTAGCCAGAAGATCTGTTTTAGATTACCTCAACACTTTGAAGAGATGCTTACAGAGGGATAAAGTGAGCACGACATGTGAGCGATTCTAACAAAGCTTTTTTCTACCAGATAACAGAAAGCCTACAGTTATTCTAAAATAGCAAGTTTCACGACAAGGTGATATTGATAAACGTGAGTGGAGAGGAAAGTAATACAAAATATGCCCTCTTCGATGCTCCTGCCATAGGCCTTTATTTATGGAATCAAGGATTTTTGATTCTATTCATTCTTCTAATAGTCTGGAGAAATTTTATTTATGGAATGAATGATTCTTGATTCCACTCATTCTTCTAATAACCTGGAGAAATATGTTCTTTAAGTATTTTTAGAAGGACTAGACGTGCTTATGTTTCATTAGGAAATATGTATTATTGAAAGAACAGAAAATATCCATAGAGATGGGTCTTATGACCGATGTTTAGCTCATGATTTATGCACTATAAATAAATGAAAGACAGCTTTGTGAACAAAGCAGTGACCTTAACATTTTATTTCCCTGGATGCTTTGACATCCAAGGGAACACTGATCACCTGAGGGATATGAAAGCAGAAGAACTGCCTGATGCTTGACTCTTGCTCCGTCTTTCTGCACGTTTCCTTCTGGGAAAGGCAGGCCTAGAGGAACAGCTCACCCTCCGCAGCCTCTGTATGTCTGCCTGCAGTGGCCAACGAGAGACTATAGGGCTGATTACTTTAAATGCGTGAGATGACTGCACTTGGGTCGGTTATGAGAAACGGGTCCCCTCCTTAATTATAAGACAGTAGCAATCTGACCTCTTCCTGACCCCAGGAAAACAGTGCTTTGTGACTCCATTTAGCTTTTAGTTTTGTAGATTTGCTTTATTCTTTTTGGGGGGGGGGGTAGCGGCACACCTGGGGGTGCTCAGAGCTTACTACTGGACCATACCGAGGAATCACTCCCAGTAGGACTGAGGTGCATGGAGGCATATGGGGTGCCAGGGACTGAACTCAAGTGAGCCAAGGGCAAGGCAGATGCCTTACCTGCTATTCTATTGCTCTGACCCTGAGGTTTGCCTTATTCTTGAAAACAAATCTAAAGGAGTTGGCCAGATGCACTCCATGTCCCGGAGAAGCCTGGAAATAGCCCTACTGCAGAAGGAAAGACATTATTCCCAGGAGAATGAGGGTTTTATGACCCTTATCATTCAATCAAGTGCCAAAATTATTGCCACTGCTTCTTTGTTTATATTCAATCTTCTCTCTGGATTACCACAGGTAGGGCTTAACTTTGGGGATTTGAGAACAAATTTCAATGAATCAGAGTTCTCCAAGGTCCCTAGAATCTAAGATCCACAAATCAAGTAAAAACAAATAAGAACAAATTTTTCCAGTGGTTTATGATGGTTATACTTTCCAGATGGGGGAACCTGGGGGAGGCTTCCAAATCCTTATTTTGTAAAATAAAAGAAGAGAACCTAAATAGCTTTGATCCTAACACATACCCACCAATACCATTAAGGTGTATCCTTGCCTCTATAAGTAAGTGGAAAAAATCTATTTTCCAACATACATTACCTAATTAGAATATTACATATTTTGTCATACAGGGTCAGAGTTTTGCAAGCAAACAATACTACTTGTCTACAAGAAAAGACAGAATCATGAAATTTGCTACTACGTGGAAGGATCAGAGTGAAATCAGACAGAAAAAGAGGGACAGATAGAGAATGATCTCTCTCAAATGTGGAACAGAAAGACCATAGAAAAGGAATAATAAATGGTCAAAGGCAACAGAACATAAAAACTGGCTTACCAGAGGAGACCCTAAGACAATGGCGGAGGGAAGTAGACAGGTTGGTGGAGGTGTGGTGTTGGTCAAAATGGGTAAATATGAAATAAAATGCAAAACCCAAAGACCATGTAGAACATCTAGATGTTGTTGGTACCGTGATGCCTTTTAGATCCAATGGTAAAGACCCAGCCCATGAGAAAGTATTGATAAGCTGGGCTTGGTTACAGTTGGAATCATTTGCTCCAGACCAAGGTAAAGAGATTAAGAGGATGAACAAAGGACAGTTACCCAAGATAAATAAAGAGTTCTTAAAATTCAAAAACAAGAAAACACACAATCCGATTTAAAGATTTGTGGGCATGGGGCGGGGGGGGGAGAGAGAGACAGAGAGAGAGAGAGAGAGAGAGAGAGAGAGAGAGAGAAGAAAAGCAATTGCCATAGAGACAGGCAGGGTGAGTGTGTGGGGGGGAACTGGGGACATTGGTGATGGGAAATGTACACAGGTGAAGGGACGGGTTTTGGAACATTGTATGACTGAAATCCAATCATGAACAACTTTATCTCACAGTGATTCAATAAAAATAAATAGGTGTGTGTGTGTGTGTGTGTGTGTGTGTGTGTGTGAAATAACAACGGTTGAGAGTGGGGAGAGAGCAAAAAAGAAGGGCTATTCGGCATGTTCTGCCTAGGGACATCTGAATCCATCACTAGTACCACGTGGTCCCCTGAGATGTGCTGGGAGTGACTCCTGAGCACTGTGCCACAAGAGACCCCTGAGCACTGCTGAGTGTGCTTTTCACCAAAACTCAAAAACACACATCTAAACCTAAGTATGGGTCAAAAACTTTAACAGACACTAACCAGGGCCAGAGAGAGAGAGAGCTTAAGAAGCTTAAGCACACATCTCTCATGGGACAGGAATTATATGCCTGGTTCCGTGTGACCCCTAAACAGCACCAGATGCAGCTCTGAGCACTGAGGACTGCTTGGGAGCCTCTTCTCCTAAAAACACAGTCACCAAATCAAAGATAGAAAGATGACAGATACGCCTATGAAAAGATGCTCCTCATCACATGTACTCAGAGACATACAAATGAGATACCAGTGGGCGACCACCAGAATGACTAAAGGATCGAACACTGGCAACCTCAAAGGCTGATAAGGATAGGAACAAATGGATTCTCATGCCCTGTTGGGGATACAAAATGGCAAGTCACTTTGGAAGACAGTCTGACTGATTCTTATAAAACAAAACATTCTTCTATTACTATACAACAACTGCAGTCCTTGGTGTTGATTCCAAAGAACCGCAGATTTATGTACATAATACGCGCAAGCACACACGCAAAGAACTTTATAACAACTGTCAAAACTCAAAAGCAGCCAAGATGTCCTTCAGAAGAAATAAAAACACTGTGGTATTTCAGATGATGGAATATGATTCAGAATGAAAAAGAAACGAGCAAACAAGGCACGAAAAGACACAGGGGAACTTTAAATGCGTACAACCAAGTGAAAAGGAACTGATCTGAAACGGCTGTATACTGTACGATTTTAACTATCTGACATTCTAGAAAAGGCAAACTATGGAAGACAGTACTAAGATTACTGTTTGTCAGAGGTAGGAGGAATGCTGGGGATGAGTGAGCAGAAGAGAGAAGATTTTAGGGCAGTAAAAATATTTTTTGTATTATGATAGACAAGCTATTATGCATTGGACCAAAGCCAAAAAATGCCTATCAGGAATGTGCCTTAAGGCTTTTTTTGGTGTTTATGACATATTAACGTAGGCTCGCCCTTGGTTTAAAAATGTGCCCTCGGGTGAATGATGCTGATTTTGGGGTAGGCTATGCATATGTGAGTGCAGGGACAATTTCTACACCTTCTTCTCAATTTTGAATTGTGGATCCAAACTTCACTTGAAAAAGGTCTTCAATGGGGCTGGAGCAATAGCACGGCGGGTAGGGTGTTTGCCTTGCATGCGGTCGACCCGGGTTCGATTCCCAGCATCCCATATGGTCCCCCAAGCACTGCCAGGAGTAATTCCTGAGTGAAGATCCAAGAGTAAACCCTGTGCATCGCCAGGTATGACCCCAAAAGAAAAAAAAGTCTTAAAAAAATTAAAAAATAAAAAAACTAAAAAATTTAACAAAATCTTAGACAGTACTCCCCAGATACATTGTTATAAACCAAAATTCTTAGTACAAAAGGAAAAGATGACTTAAGGATTTGGAGCTTGGAGATACAACTACATCAAGAGTGAGCTGGGAGCTGGGACCCAGGAAATGTTATCCCCTGAGACACTTCCCTCCAGTGTTGGGATCTGAACTCTGCCAGCTTCAACAGGAAGACAGTGCTGCTGTTTTCCTATCAATTTCCTAACCATGCCTGAGTGGGGCAGATGCCAGCCCCGTCCTCAGAGCATTTCCCTCCCATCCGTCAGAATGCACAAACCCTCTGTGCTCTTACAACTGCTTCTAGGACTTGAGTACAAATATATTCACTTGTCTATCTCTTCTGCTGGACCCCTCTGGTTCCTTGCACTCAGTGAATACCCAAAAAGTTTTTTTTTCTTTCTCCGGGGAGGAGTGGTTTCGGGACACACTCAATGGAGCTCAGGGTTATTCTTGGGTCTGCACTCAGGAATCACTCCTGGTGGTGTTCAGGGGACCATCTGGGGTACCTGGAATTGAACCCAGGTTGGCTGTGTGCACAGCACATGCCCTACCTGCGGTGCTATCTCTCTGACCCCCACCCAAAGCCCAAAAAGCTTCTATTGAAATACAATGAAATACAATGTAGCACACAAGGAGTTTAAATTTACTATACTTACATCTTTTTTTTTTTTTTGAGGAACAAGATGGAGTCTTTAATGTTGACTCATTTATTTTGTAAAAACAATTTTTACAACTCTATAGAGGTTGTTGGGGAGTGCTTTGTATTAATATCTGATTCTATTATAATCCTTTTTTTCCCCTTTATTTAATTTTATTTTTTTTAAAGTTGTAGATTTACAATTTTTTGTGCTTTGGTTTCAATTATACAATGATCAGATACCCATCCCTCCACCAGTGCCCATTTTCCACCACCATGGATAATATCCCTCCCACCCCCATCCCCCCATCCCCCCTGTCTCTGTGGCAGGGCAATCCCCTGTGTTCTCTCTCTCCTTTTGGGTGTTGTGGTCTGCAAAAGAGGCATTGAGTGGCAAACATGTTCAGTCCATAGTCTACTTTCGACATGCATCTCCCCTCCTGGGAGGATCCTCCAAACATCCTTTATTTGGTGCTCCCTTCTCTATCTGAACTGCCCTTTCCTCTAGGATACCTGGCTGGCCTCTAAGTTATGGAGTAATCGTCCTGGTGCTGATCTCAGCTATTCTTGGGTATTAATCTCATACTTTGTTACTTTATATCCCCCAGATGAATGCAATCTTTCTATGTCTATCCCTCTCTTTCTGACTCATTTCGCTTAGCATGATACTTTCCATATTGTACCACTTGTATGTAAATTTCATGACTTCATCTTTTCTAACAGCTACATAGTACTCCATTGTGTAGATGTACCAAAGTTATACTTACATCTTTTATAAAAATTGTGTATGTTAGGGTTAGTCCCAAACCATGTGTGTGTGTGTGTGTATATGTATATACACACACATATACATATATACACACACACATATATATGTACCAAAAAAAGTGAATTTACTTTTTCTGTAAGCCCTATTCATTTCCTCCAAAGTGACATAAATGTAATCATAGAGTTGACCCTCAAGAATTCTGGGTCAGAACTGCAGGGCTCACTGGTAAGAGATTGTTTTCAATAAATATAGGAATGCATGAGTTGTTCTGCCTATAAAAATAAAAGAAACTCCAGGAAGAAGCAAACTAAATTCAAGTCAGATGAACCCATTGTCCATTTTCTCTACTCTGCATAGTAGGTTCAAGGATCATTTAACGTCAAGTCCTAGAGAAGTTAATTGTTCACTCTTTCAAATCTTCGGATAAGTCAAGATTTGGAGGAAGCTAAACTAATATTACCACAATACTTTTCTTCATGATCAAATGCACACCCTGATAAGACTAAACTAATTATCCTAGGCTCAAGAGTCAGACACGTGCATTAAAATCCTACTAATGCTGCTTCCCACAGGTAGAAATCCAGGTACAATATTTGTTACAATCACTTTTAGTTTCCTAGGTTTTGACATGCTAAAAATAATACATAATTTGACAATATGGCTATAATTATTAAATGAGAGAACTTATAAATTGCTCTCATGTTTTAAATTGTATATTCTACAACATGAAATGTTATAATCTGTAGTATATCACTGCCAATTGTATGAATTATCTGGAGGTCTCTTGCTGAAAATTAGTTGATTCAACAAAGACACAACATTGGAATTACTGCTCATCTAAGTAATTTTTAACCTTTAAAAAAAAAAAGAAAGGTCTGCGAGATTGAGGAATATATTCCACCAAGATTTACCCCTGCATGAAATATGACAGTACATATGGATGGTTGATTCCCCTGAAATAGTTCATTTCAACTACTCAGCTATTTAAGAATGTTATTTATGGTCAACCACCCTCACACTAGACTTAACAAGAAAGCTTGTCCCTCTGTTACCCCAGCATGGATGCAGACTTGATTCTGTCTTTTCTTGTTGGTTCGTAATTTCTATTGCCCTGGGAATTAAAACTAGGATACTGTGATTCTGTACACAAAAAGCTCTCAACTGGGTTGAAAAACTAACAGTATCAAAGCTGTAAATGAAAGTCTCGTTTAAGACTATATATGACCATTATTCATCATAGTGTCACACAGGAATGATTAAGTGTCAGTCATTGCTCAGGGAGGGTTACATATATTTAATTATTGTTTATGGTCCCTGTTTAGGGATTAAACATAAAAGAACAATGAGGCTGAGACATTTTCCCAGAATAGGCTGAATCCCTGGCATTCTAGACTCTAAAAATAAGACTCTCACAACTATTGCTTTTTTTTAAAAAACAGATTTTAGGACAAGTTTAGGTGGAGCTAAACAAAATGATATCCTTGACGGATAACATAACATTTAAAGTAGACCTTAGAAAATAGCTAACTGTAAATGATGAACAAAGCAAAAAGGACTCATAAAGAAAGATTTCCATTTCCTAATAAAATGGAGATAAAAATCTTCACCTGTGAAGTGGAATTTCACTGATTCAGGAAGACCTGAAAGACCAAAAGAGAGAAAAATCAGTACATTAAATAATTTAGGGTCAGAGGCAGATTCTGCAGAAGTACTAATTGTGAGGCAGAGGTTAGAAAAGTAAAGGACCTTTTAATCTAAATTATTATGGTTTAAGGGAATATTGTTAGGTCATTTGAAAATATTATGTTAAAATTGATGGTACTGGCACTAATTTTAAATAACAAAAATAACCACATCATGGAATAATTTTACATCAGAGCCGTTAGTATGATTTATAATGCATTCATTGGATCCCATTTTATCAGTACATAAAATTCTACAAACTGGTGAACGTGGGTGATGTTGTATATCACTGACAAGACTCTCTGGTGGGTCAATTCCATTGTGGAATTGAGTGATGCCTGAGACATTGATTTACAGACTATAACAGCGTGAGAGATTTATCTAGTGGCATTTATCCCATAGATTATATGGGACAGGCTTCTGTTCTCTCTAGAAAGGCTTGAAGAATTTAGGCAAGTACAGCAAATACAGAAATAACTTCAACCACAGTTGCTTTCCCCCTAATCCCAGGACATCCTGAGTTTCTTGTAAGGGAGATCTTCTACAGCAAGGGGTTAGAGAAACAAGAATGTTCACGGGCTTTGAGTTATCCATTTACTAGACACAGGAGATGCTCTGTAGCGAGGAGACCCATCCACTCTCTTGGAGATTTTCAATCTAATTGAGGAGCTAATCATTTTCTGCATGACTACCTTTATATAAATAATGGCAAATAGTATAGAGGTATTTGCCATACATTCAAAAGCAGTTCTAATATTTAACTCATGTTCAACTCACTGTAAGAAATTACCAGTTATTCCATATGAACAAAGACACCAGGTAAAGATAGATTTTTGTCTTAATCACATTAAGTGATGCATATTGTTAAAGACTGCAGAAATATTTTGGGTTAGAGACTCAAAAAATTCTCTTCGACCAGCAGCCTCACTTAGTGGAGGGAGAGCAGAGGAACAGTGGAGCGGGGTGCAGCCCAACTTAGTATAGTGGAAGTATACACACGCGCGCGCGCACATACACATGCACACACACACACACACACACACACACTCGGTTGGAGTTAGAGACTTACTTTCTACATCTTTTCTTTAAGAAGGTGTCTCTAGCAACTCCTCCTTTTAAACACAAAAACTTCACCGCTTTCTCTGTTCTTAAGTGAGAGATTCTCTGGGTCCCTGTACCACTCATCTCACTGTTTTCTCTTCTCCACAGGTATCCTCTTGGGTCTCCACTTCATATCCATTCCCATCAGACTGCACACAGAGTTCCACTTGAAGAGTCATTCTCCCCAGTCTTAACATCTGGGAGTAGGGACTCACTGTGCATCAGAGATATTCAGATCCTGACAGGCTGACAGACCCTCTGGAGAGTCACCCCCACTCTGCCTGACCATCCATTTTCAAACACATTGACTTCGTTTCAATCCCCAGAACATCACATTCTCTTCCTGCCCAGGGCCTCGACACGGGTCAGTGCCCAGGTTCAGTGCCCTTCCTTCAGAACGCTTCCTAGACAGCCCCAACATGCTTACTTAAGCCTGGTTAGCTTCAATCCTCCCACCATTGCCAATAGCCTCCGGAAGCCGCCTTCACCAACCTCTCAGTCCAGGTCAGCTTTGTCCTGCCTCCTTTTACCACTGAACACTCTTCTTTCTTTCCAGAGCTACTATATCAATTTTCAATTAAACATTAATTAAATTCTCTCTGGAAGGCTACATTCCCCCAAGCTGCCAAGAACTGGATTCATACCTCTTTTTCTCTCTCACGCAATATTTTGAGGGTTTAACACAATTGCCATGGAAGAGGCACAAACTGGTATTGAGTGAAACTATGCCTGCCTGTGTGAGTCAATAACAAACGAGGAGATACACTGGCTCACAAGTCTCAAGCTATTTTTTTAACTTTTATAAACAGTGTCAAATGCCAGGGGGACGATGAGAAGAGGCCGGTGAGTCTGTTGTGAAGATCTGCAGAGAAGAGCTTGGGTATCACAGAATAAGGAAGGACTCATTACCAGCAAAGGAGAAGGCCATGATTTCCTGGAGATGGGGGGCAGCTGGAGGAGGACGGTATAGGACTCGGCCCTGGTTAATATCTTCCTGGGAGAAGTATCTGATGGGAACGTGAGGCTGATCCTTGTATTCAATGGTACCTGGAGGAGAATCACACAAACATTGAAAGGAACTGAGGACAACTGAATGACCCCGGACACACAACTCCCTCTTCCTCAGTGGGAGTCTTTTCAGCTTGGGAAGCAATTGTTCCCCAGTTGCTCTTGGTACACTGTCGTCTATTCATTCAAGAAAAGGACATGTCTGAAATCCCACTAGACTCTTGTCTAGGATTTGTGGAATATAAACAGGAAATACTATGTCTACTGAAATATCCCAAAGCAGCTTTGACCAGCTAGTTCTCCATAAGTTATAGGCAAGAGATTCTCCCAACTGAGTTGCAGTTCGAAAGTCAAGATCACTAAGAAGTGGCAGAGACGGGTCTCCCGGGAAAGCTCAAAGGAGATTTGTCTCAGTCTAGTCTTTCCTTCAGTCATGTCTGAGTCTTTGTGTTGATCTGTGGCAACAACAATGCAAATCTTCGTTGTTGGAAAGATTGGACTTGCACACAGCACTCTGCTTGGGACAAATCAGGGGATCCAGATTTGCCTGTTACTTCGAAATTTTGCCATCCAGAGCAATGTTGGGGTCAAGCTTTCATGGTCCAGTAACTCTTTAAAAAGTTACTTGTTGGGGGCCAAGAGAGGGGATAGAAGTTAAAGTGCTTGTCTTGTAGGCAGTAGGCCCAGGTTTAATTCTTTTCACTGCATCTAGTCCCTCAGCACTGCCAGGAGTGATCCCAGAACATAGAGCTAGGAGTCTAAGTAAGTCTTGACTACAGATGCTGTGACCACGAAACCAAAAATAAATAAATAAAAGGAGGGCAGGTATGAGTTTTGGTGGTGAGCCATTCGATTTCTGAGGGGCTAAGAGACTGACAACTATTTTCCAGGAGACAGCCAGCCTACTGGCTGTCTTTCCTTCTATCTGCATCATACAGAGAACAACTCTTTAAGACTTCACAGATTAACAAAAAGAGAAGGGTAAACTTAAGGTTTTTGATCCTTAGGGGTTTTATCAAAAGAGTAATGCAATTTAATGTTTAGATTAAATTTATTTCTCAGTGGGAACCTGACCATGTGAAAGGCTGACTTCCAGATATGTGGTGGGCGTGGGGGGGGTCCAGCCTTAAACACAGGAGCACGAAAGTCATAAGAGAAATTGGTTTCTGCTTTTGCCAGAAATACCCCAGTATATTAGGTAAATTTGAAGGTAAGAGGCTCAAAGGCTAGAGACTGGTGGCAGAACTCACATCTCCTCTGACTGCAGTTCTTCATTCACATTGTTCCCCTCAGAGAGCAGTGAATTTAGCTACTTGAAAAAGGGATTATGCAGGTGCGGCTCAGTCACCTTAAACTCTCTGCAGAGATTTAATTTTTGTGTTTTGGTTTGGGGGCCACACCTGGCAGAGCTCAAGGCTTATTCCTAGTTCTGCCTCAAGGATCACTCCTGGATAGCTGAGGGGTGGGAGGCGGTAGAGGGGAGGGGGGGCACATATAGGGTGCTGGAGATTGAACCCGGATTGGCCATGTAGAAGCCAAGTGCTCTACTAGCTGTACTATTACTCCAGCCTCCATTTTTAAAAATTTTACTATTATTATTTTTTAAATTCTTATTAGTGAGTACAGTTGTAGACTTACAAATTTTTGTGCTTGGGTTTCAGTTATACAATGATCAAGTACCCATTGATCCACCAGTGCCCATTCTCCACCACCAAGGATCCCAGACCCCCCCCCCCCCCCATCTCCCACACTCTCCCCCCCACCCCCGCCCCTGCCTCTGTGGCAGGGCATTCCCTTTTGTTCTCTCTCTCCTTTTGGGTGTTGTGGTTTGCAAAAGAGGCAATGGGTGACAATCATGTTTAGTCTATAGTCTACTTTCCGCATGCTTCTTCCATCCTGGGAGGATCCTCCCAACACCCTTTATTTGGTTCTCCCTTCTCTATCTGAGCTGCCTGTTCCCCTAGCATGTGCGACCAGCCTTCATTTTTTTTTTAACTAAAAAAACATATTTTTAAAACCCACCTGGCAATGTCCAAGGCCTATTTATTCCTGACTCTATGCTCAGAGGTTTAGGGGTGCCTGTGCAGTGCCATGACCAAACTGGTGACCGCACACAAGGGAAATGCCTTCAGTCCCGTCCATTCGCTCTGGCCCTCATCAGAGCTCCTTATTCTTAGTTCATGTATCTATGTCCCTATTTGATAGAGCCCCTGGGACTGGGGTGGGAAAATCAATTCTGTGGTTGAAGTCCAGCCATACACCCTAGATTCTTTTGTTTACTTTTTAAAAAATTTTTTATTAGTGAAACACCATGAGGTACAGTTGTAGACTTACAAATTTTTGTGCTTGAGTCTCAGTTATACAATGATCAAGTACCCATCCCTTCACCAGTGCCCATTTCCCACCACCACAGATCTCAGTATCCCTCCCACCCTCCAACCCCCCCCCCCCCCCCATCCAACCCTGCCTCTGTGGCAGGGCATTCCCTTTTGTTCTCTCTCTCTTACTGGGTGTTGTGGTTTGCAAAAGAGGCAATGGGTGACAATCATGTTTGGTCTATAGTCTACTTTCAGCATGCTTCTCCCACCCTGGGAGGATCCTCCCAACACCTTTATTTAGTGTTCCCTTCTCTATCTGAGCTCCCTTTTCCCCTAGCATGTGTGGACACCCTAGATTCTTAGTAACAGAACTGTAGGCGCACAAGCTGGCCCATTCACCTCTGGCTGACCACCGTGTTTTTCTCTTACCCGGTACAAAATTCCAAACAGGGGCAAAGGGTAGGAATAATGGTAACTCTTTAAATCCTCAAGAAGCATAAGCAGATAAAACCGGGGAGCTTGAAAACCTAACAAGAACTGAAGGACAAAAGCATCCCTCAAAACTTCATTTCCTGCACAGCTTACCTTGATTTGGATGCAGAGGCAGGGTGATATTGTATACAACCTTCCCACTTGGCTTTTTGGAGTTTACAAAGGAGAGGGAATGAGGCTGAATCACAGTCAAGCCGTCCTCTCGAGCCTATACAAATTAAAAGAAGACAATAGAGGGGAAAAATGGAGAAAAACAAAAGCCAGCAGCAAAACCAAACCTCATTAAACACATACACACACAAAAAAAAACCTGACTCTGGGCTTTTACATTAGTCACACAAAGCACAATTAATTTCCTCCCAGAGTTCAAAGAAAGATCGAGTCTCTTGCGATGCACATTTGTCCCTTATGCCTTAGAAAGCTAAGAAATGTATTGGGTCCCCGTCATTTCTGCTGGCAACTTGGCCCTTCGCTCCCACCTCTGAGCTGTGTCCCCCTCCCCCCACACAATATTCTCTAGGGGAAGCTCATAGTGGTACATGTGTGAAAATGAATTGCCCCAGTTGGGTTTTCCTGTTTGCAGACTGCTATGACCCTGCTCCTCTAAATTAATGGGCTACGGTTGTACCTGGTATCTGGCAAGGAGGGTCTTCGCGCAGCCTTCCAAATTTACTACTGTGAACTGTGATGCTTTCTGGCTTCCAAGAACTAAATGTCAACCCATGCAGACAGCAAAGGCAGCTGACCATCTGAATCCAGACACTCAACAACCTGGTAGCTTATTAAATCCCATAAGGGCCGTCACTGTTTTTCTGTCGCCACTGTATTATCTAAAAGAACTAGATGGCTTTTCTCTTCTAGCTTTTATGAATGAGTCAAGTGAAATTAATCAGAAGGCTCTGGTACCCTTGGCTTTTATTATCCATTCACCAGCATATATCCATATCCCACAAATACTGGCAACACTCAAATAAATAAATAAATAAATAAATAAAAGACAAATTCAGAATCTCATGACCAGGCTGTGACAGTAACACAGAGAATAAAAAAGAAGAAAAAAAAAAAGGAAAAAGTTGTATGAGCCTGGACCCATGCCTGGGTCTTCCCAGGCTGTTAAGAGAACAAAAATATCTGCTCACTGCAGGCTCTTCCTCACTGACCCTGGAGCCTGCCCTGATCCCTGGCGCTTTGAAGCTCTGCTTCTGGCAGAAGGAATTTCCCCATTTAGGAAAGGATTAAGCAGGACTCAGTAATTCTCATGCAGGAGGGCGTGGTGTTCCTCCTTTTAACCATGAAAAGATTGAAGGTTGCAATTGCTCCGTAATTGTCCCCAAGGCATACTAGTCCTGGGGAGAGGCGGCATTTGCAGGTTAGGACAAACCCTTATACTTAAGAGTCATATTTCAGGCTATTGCTCAGGTCTGGAATGTAAGAAGCAAGAAAAATCAGAATTGCAAATAGCAGCTGGCCTCTCACCCGAAAATAAAACAGGACAGCAAATTAAAAATATGTGCACTATACAAGGCTTGCACAGATCATGTGTGCACACACCTAGACAGGTGTGGCCAGGGACACTTGTTCAGGGCTGTTTGTAATTTTTTCATGTCAAAGTCACCAGAGTAAAAATTCTCAGAGTCTGCTAAATTTTAAAATATAGATGTTCCTCAAGTAAAGCAATAAGAAAAAACAATTGTCATTCTCTCTTAGACACGGGACTATGAAAAGGGGAAAGAGTTTCACCCAAGGAAACAATATATTATGAATATAATGAGTATATTGATATAATTTCCTTACTAATAGAAATGGCTACTAGGCATAAAAAGAAAGAACTTGATTCTCTGAAGAAAGCAATATTCAGGTTGAGATATATTAGCGTATAATCAATTTTAATGCTGGCCATTTGGAATGCTCAGTATTTATCAATTAAATGTGGCAAGAAATGAGAGATTGACTTTCATGGAAACCATTATCAAAGGCATTTTTAAAGTTAAACGCCTGTCAACAAAAGAATATCACAGAGAAATGGTTTCCATAATATCCCCATTACCTTACACTATCCAGAATCCAACTATTTCTCCCCTCTACACTACCACGGGGCTGGAGCGATAGCACAGCGGGTAGGGCGTCTGCCTTGCATATGTCCGACCCGGGTTCGATTCCTCCACCCCTCTAGGAGAGCTGGGCAAGCTACCGAGAGTATCTCGCCCACACAGCAGAGCCTGGCAAGTTCCCCATGGTGTATTTGATATGCCAAACACAGTAACAAGTCTCACAATGAAGGTGATACTGGTGCCCGCTCCAGCAAATAGATGAACAATGGGAGGACAGTGCTACAGTGCTACATTACCACTACCTCTACATTGCCACTAATCCTCTGGGCAGGATTGCCCACTCCCAGGAATTGCTGAAGCCTCCCATCTACTCTCTTGCTTCCCCTACCGTCAGTTCCAGCACAACCATCAGCGTGAGTCCCAGTGGTGGAGAGTCTTGGGCGCTTTGGTGGTGGTGGTGGGGGGGGGGGTGGGGCATAAGTACCTTTATGCCTCAGTCCATACACTTTAGCACCATAATAACTAGGGCACCAAAACAGGATAAAAAAATAAAAAATAAATCCAAAAGACCTCAGGGGAAAAGGATGTAGCTTAGTGTGTGAGGGCCTGGGTTCAAGTCCAGGAATCCCAGCTCCACAAAAAATTTAATAAATAATAAATAAGGGGCTGGAGGAATAGCACAGCGGGTAGGGCGTTTGCCTTGCACAAGGCCAACCCGGGTTCGATTCCCAGCATCGATTCCCAGCATCCCATGGTCCCTCGAGCACCGCCAGAAGTGACTCCTGAGTGCAAAGCTGGGAGTAACCCCTGAGCATCACCAGGTGTGACCCAAAACGCAAAATAATAATAATAATAAATAGGAAATAAATAAAAAGGACATTAGACTCCTGCTTAATACTCTATAATGTGGTTCCTCACTTCCTTTAGAATAAAAACCAATTCTTTATAATGGCCTGTAAGGTCTGATGTAAAGTCTTCCTCCCCCCAACTCCCTCCCCCACCCCCAACCTATGAATGAATTCACTGACTTTTGCCCACTCTGCTCCAGCCACGCAGTCTTCCTCCTTGATCATCTATCTACAACATGTTCCCAACTCCATGCTTCTAAGCACATGGCTCTCTGAACACTCTTTCCTTGGGAATCTGCATGACTATTTCTCTCCTCTCCAGCATCTCTTTCCTTAAAGGTCATTTCTTAGTAAAGCCCACCCCGGGGTGGAAGGTGTCTAATGACAATAATCTCTTGGACTTTGGTATAGCACTGAGGTTACCAAGTGGAAGAGGGGCGGAAGAAGTGGGTTGGAAGTGACACCAGGACAGTATAGGAGAGGGAGCAACATACATAAGCATAAACATAAACACACACTGAACCCTGCTACCTCATCTGCAATTATTAAAAAATGTAACACACACACACACACACACACACATAGAGAAAACAAGCATTCACAATGTAAAAACCGTTTGAAATCTGGAGAGAAAATGTATTATTACAAGCAAAAGAAACCATATGTACTTTGTAAGTTATTCCAATAAATAAAAGAGGATTTTATTCCGTATTTTTTAAGAACTTTAAAGTCCTCATCAGTTATTTATAATTACATACGGTTTCCTCTGACCCTACCATTTTGATCCCTTTCAAAACATGATCTGTGCTTTGTTTTACCATCCAAACAACACAGTATATAAAATTTGCTTATTTATTTTACTAGTTATCGATTTATCCCCAAGATAATATAAATACCATGAGAGCACAGAACTTTACTTCTTATGATGGATATCAAGCATCTAGCACATGAAAATAAGGGCTCAATAAAAAATTCTTAAGTTAATAAAAATGCCATTATGAAAAACTTACATAATAAAGTAAGTAAAGTATTTAATAAAAATTTCATCGATAATTTTAAATATTTCTATTGCATTTCAATGTCATCTAGAGAACGAGAGGGTTAAACATTTTAACATTTAAGTCTTAAAATATGTACATGACTTAAACCTTCAGGTCAGGATTTATAAACAGCATTATTGTTTCACCCTTCATTAAACGAAAGATCAATTTTAGATCTTGACTCTCATTCTACCAAAGAAGCAAAGCTCATGACCAGCCAGAGAAATTAGATGTCCATGGATAATGAAACAAGTAAAATATAGGCACTACAAGAAGTCATCTTCTTTGATAGTTTAGTTAGTACAACACAATTTGATGTTGTGTGAGAACCTACTATGTACAAGGTACCAAGCAAAGAATTATGGGAAACGCAAGATGAATGAGGCATAGACCCTTTCCCCAAGGAGTTCCAGTTTTTAATAGAAACAGGGAAATCATAAATAACTCTAATACTTGAGAAGCTGAGAGTGTGAAAGTCTTGGATAAAACACAGCAAGAATTCAAAGGATAAAGAAACATTTCCAGAGATTAGAGATAATAATTGTATTAGTGTTTGAAAGGCCTCCAGGGGAAACATGGACACACAAGCCCACAGCCAGAAAACAAATAAGCAAGTCTGGACTTGAGTTTATCACAAAATAGATCAACTGTTCTAACTGGATCCCTGGGAGTCCTAATGAGAGTGGTTCTGAGAGAATTTGTGATACAGCACTCTCTCCAGAAATGAACAAAACTAAACAAAAAAGGCTTATGCAATGCCTTTCCATCAAATGGGTGCCTTGGGAAATCCAACCCTGGATAGACCAATTATTTTTAAAAAGGAAATAATAATTAGCCCATGTTTGTAGAGGCAGACAACAAGCAACCTAGGAACAGGGGCATGATGTGGTGGTGGATATAGTGCGATACCATAGCACACTGCAGGTACATACATGAACCCTACATATTTAACCATGCTAACTCAACTTGAAAAAATTAAAAACTTTCATTTGGCAATTTCTTGCCTTAAATGAGCTAATCAGACAAAAAGAAAACCATATAATAGAAAGAGCGGACAGAATTTGATATACAATATACAAAGTATGTGTATATACCCATATGATTTTTCACTCGCAAAACTAAAACCTACATCCATTGAACTCACAAACCACCATTCAACTTTCTACTTCTAGGAGTTTGATTACTTAAGATAGCTTCTATAATTGGAATCATATAGTACTCGTCTTTTTTGAGATGGCTTATTTCATTTAAGATAAATAATATCTTCAAGGTTCACTCACACTGGCATATGAAAGAATTAATGCTTTTTATAGTTTGTAACAAGAGTGTTAACTTTCATGGTTTTAATGTACCAAGTTACTGCACTATCACCATCACTCAAATGCCCCAGACTCTCCATCACTGTCCCTATGTCCTTTCTAGACTGTTTCTTAGGATTCCCTCCTCTCTTCACTGCGTGTTAATCTCAGTTTTACAGCCAAAGGCCAAGGGTTTGCCATAGTTAGATATTGCATATTTTCTTAATTTGTTTCTCTATAAACCAAAGATGAGTGAGATCATGTGGTATTCTTTTTTGCCTGACTTATTTCACGTAACATGATCTCTCCAATTCCATCCAAGTTGCAGTGAACTGCAATGTTTCATCTTTCCTTATATTCCTTCTTGCGTATAAATGTGTCACCACTTTGTTACACATTCATCACTTGCTAGATATTTTGGTTGTTTGCACATCTGCTGCTGTACTTAGTATTTCAATGAACATGTATGCATGCATATTTCTGAACTGTTGTTTGTGTTTGTGGGATAGATGGCAAGAAGTGGAATCACTGGGTCATAGGGATGCTCTGTCCTTAGTTTTTTCAGAAACTGTTTTGCTGAACCAGATGATATTCCCACCAGCAGTGAAGGAGGATTTCTTTTTCACCACATCCCTGGCAACACTGGTTGTTTCCAGTATTTTAATGCTGTTGTTATTGATATATGCCACTCACATTGGTATGAGCTAGCTCAAAATAATTCTGATTTGCATTTTCCTGATACATTTTTGAATAACATTATGTTGTTGTTGTATAAACACATTTTTTTTTGGTTTGCTTTTGGCCTGCACTCAGGGGTGCTCAGGGTTTACTCCTGGCTCTTACACTCAGGGATCACTCCTTGCAGTGCTCACAGTACCTGGATGCCAGATATTGAACCCAGGTCAGCTGCATGCAATGCACGTCTACTGTACTCTCCTGCTCTGGCCCCTTTTCCATATGTTCTGGATCCATTTATTTGCTGTAGCACAGTTCGGTTGCTTTTTGGCAACTACTTTGGCTCTTGTTAATAATGGTGCACTGATTATGGGCGTGAAGGATTTGATGAGACTCCACTAACCCTTAAGGCCACTCGATGGGGTTCAGGACACTGAGCTTTTTTTATTTTAGATGACTGCATCACTTTTTACTTGGCCTCCTTGTTTCTTGCCTACTTCCATCCTAGTCATTCTCCACCCTGAGTCAGAATGACCAAGTCATTTCTCTGTGACAAATCCTTCAACATCCCTCTAGTTCTAATAGCCTTTCAGGAGAGAATGGAACCCCCTCCGTCTTATCTTTAAGGTCCTCATGATTGACTCTCTCATTTCTTGTTTCTTCTCCACTGAGGGATTTATGCTCCAGCCACTGAACTTACGGTAATTCCTCAAGCAGGTCATGTTCTTCTGTGTTTGCATCTTTTTCCACTTGCTGCTCTGCCTGTAATGAATCCCTCCCTCCCCCATTTCTAGGCTAGATAAGTGGATCTTAAGTGTAATGAGCAGAGCTGCAGCACTACCATTCTCAGAATTTGTTAGAAACACGCATTCTCAGCTCTATACCAGGCAAGTGAATCAGAAAACTCTGGGATGGGCTTCAGAAATCTATGACTTAAGAAACTCTCTGGAGAATTAGAGTGCAAGATAACATCCGAGTCTATGTTTTAGATATAATTAACTACTTGACTAATTCAGTTTACCACCTAGAGAAGCCCTCCTGACTTCTCCCTTGCCCATGGAACTTGGGGTCTCCTATTTGTATCCAGACTATGGCTCTGTCATATATTTATCATTTTTTTTTTTGCTTTTTGGGTCACACCAGCAATACTCAGGGGTTACTCCTGGCTGTGTGCTCAGGAATTACTTACTCCTGGCAGTGCTCGGGGGACCGTATGGGATGCCGGGGATCAAACCTGGATCGGCCATGTGCAAGGCAAACGCCCTGCCCTCCGTGCTATCGCTCCAGCCCCCCATTTATCATTATTTTGCAATGGCTTATTTATTTGCTTGCCATTCCCTGCTGATTCTTAGTTTCTAGAGGATAGTGTGGTGTGTGTGTGTGTGTGTGTGTGTGTGTGTGTGTGTGTGTGTGTGTTTGGTATCTCACCTAGCTGTCTTAGAATTCACTCTTGGCTCTGTATTCAGGATCACTCCTAGCAGTCCTTGGGGGAACATACGTGTTGCCAGATATTCAGCCGGGGTTGGCCACATCCTAGGCAAGCACCTAAGCCTTGTACTATCTGTGTGGTCCAGAGACTGTGTTTAAAGATCATTCATACTCCAAATGCACAAATTTGTGCACATGGAACAAATTAGTGACTAGTGACTCAAAAGGATTTGAAGTTAAATGTTGAAGAGTTAACCGTCAACATATGTGTGACTATACCAATATGTATTTAGCATATGCATTCTTAATAACTTTATGTGCAAAACATTTGCGCTTAGATGACTGCAAATCACTGAACTGAGAAAGTGTTTTTGCTACAGATTACAAGTATGTCCTGCAGTCAATAGTACTAATTAATGATCCCCAAATGCAGAAATGATGTATGCTTTAAGGAATAATTTAGTAGAGCAATCACAATTTATAGGAAACTAACCATGTGCTATCCTGATATGCCAAATGACCTAATTTTGCCAACATGCAAACCTGAGACCCTACAGGTTAAGGAATTTGAAGAACCCCCTGGATGTTCAGAGCAAGGAAGCAGGAACAGAACCGTCTTCTTGGCTTCCGGCCCATTTATTTCCTCTAAACTCAAAATAACACTGCATTAGCATTTGGCAAGAAATGTGTATGCACATTTTTCTTTATACTTTAGAGAAAATTCTGATCCAAGTTCCTCCAGTCAGAATGATGAATTATAGACTTTATAGTGCTGCTGAATTATGATTTCTTTAAATTACGGTTTACGGTGGAAATGCCGATACCAGCTATTCATTAAAAACTTTCTATTTCCCCTTTTATGTCTCTGTCATGCCCCAGACCCATAATTTCGAAAACTACGGCTGCTCTCTTTGTTGTGGCTCAGGGCTGATACACTGCGTGGGAGTGTAATTATGTGGGCACTAACTAAACTGTGGATCCATAATGATTAATTTATAAGGTCTAATATATGCTGTGGTGTTGGCTGGAAGAAGGTTCTGGCATCGCATACCCCCTAGATATGGGGTTACAGTGGATTGGCTAATTGTCTGAACCAAGTTTCATGTGCTAATTTAGCTGTCACCTTGCTTCAAATCTTTCTGTGCAAACTTCCTCCTTCTCGCACAACCAGCAAGACCGTCGGTGCCTCAGTCGCTCACCTCTACATCCCTACCGCACCTCCTGTGCTCTCTGAATTTCTCTAGACTTATGAAACTATTGGCAGTTTCCCCAACAATCACATTTTTCCCTCTCAATTCTGGTTTTTATGCCATTATCTCTCCATACCACATACATCTAAGCTGCCACCCACAAACCCCAAACTTTGTTGGTTTTTTTCTTTTTTTTTTTTTCTTTTTAGGTCACATCCAGCAATGCTCAGGGGTTACTCCTGGTTCTGCATTCAGGAATTACTCCAGGCGGTGCTTGGGAGATCATACGCGATGCCAGAGATCGAACCTGGGTCGGCTGCATGCAAGGCAAACACACTACCCCTACCTGCTGTACTATCGCTCCGGCCCCATCAACCCCAAACTTTTATCTGGATTCCTCTACTTGTCTCTGTGGATTAAGCAAAAGAATCATCTTCTCCTGGAAACTTTTCTAATAGGCTACTCCAAACAGGGCACTAAAACGTAGAATAATGGTTTCTCCAGGAACGTAGAGCAATAACTGCCTGAACAATTATACCCAAAAGTCATCAATTAAATAGACATGTACTGGAAACTCCTTCCAACTAATCGCTCAAAGGGGGACTCTAATCTGTCCAGAAGGATACAGAAAGAACATCAGCAATGCCAGAAGTCAAGGTGGATTCCATGTAACCTTGCCTTCACTCGAAAAATTTTAACTTTCTTTTTCAACATAAGGAGGAATATCTTCACATGGCTATCATTGCTGGATCCACAGTCTGCATTCTGGGCCAGATGTTCATTGCATACAACTACGGGACATTGACCAGACAGAGCTAGTACAGTGAGCACGGCTCTGGTGTTGCCGGCAGCCAAGCTAGGTTTGATCCCCAGCCCTCTATACGATACTCCAAGCACTATCAGGAGTGATCCCTGTGTACTGAGGCAGGATATTCACCAAATACACATCTGACAAGGGGTTGATATCAAGGATATACAAGGTACTGATTGAACTCCACAAGAAGAAATCACCCAATCCCATCAAAAAATGGGGCGAGGAAATGAACAGAAACTTTTGCAAAGAAGAAATCCGAATGGCAAAATGGCACATGAGAAAATGCTCTACATCACTAATCATCAGAGAGATGCAGATCAAAACAACAATGAGATATCATTTCACATCACAGAGAGTGGCCCACATCCACAAGAACAAAAGCAACCGGTGCTGGCGCGGATATGGCGAGAAAGGGACCCTCCTTCACTGCTGGTTGGGAATGCCGGCTGGTCCAACCCTTTTGGAAAACAGTATGGACAATTCTTAAAAAATTAGAATTTGATCTCCCATTTGACCCAGCAATAGCACTCCTGGGAACATATCCCAAAGAGGCAAAAAAAAATTTTTTTTTTAATGAATCACTGTGAGATAGTTACAGATTTACAAACTTCTGTGATTACATTTCAGTCATACAATGATTAAGTACCCATCCCTCCACCAGTGCCCATTCTCCACCACTCATGTTCCCAGTATCCCTCCCCACCCTCCCCTCGCCTCTGTGGCAGACATATTCCCTTTTACTCTCTCCTTCCTTTTGGGTGCTATGACAAGAACAAATTTTTTAATTAAATTTTGATTTAACTGAAAAGGAACATTCCATCAACTCCCACTGCATGCCTCCCCAAAGTGGAAACTAGGGGCTTGCCCGCCAACTCACGGTCATGTGTAGCGTGGCTCCCAGAGAGAGTTTCGATGCTTCTGGTGTCTGTGGTAAAATGGCAATGTTGAACATGCGGCTCTGCAGATGGGTGTGGGCATCGGTGGCACTGGACACCTGGAAGGCAAGGACCCCGTGAGCCAAAGAGCTGCCCTTGACTATGTTTATGCCTCTCTGGACACAGTTGTCACCGATTCCATGTCTTCCTGCATTGCAATTCCCTGCTCTTCATATTTTAATATTATTTTTTGACTGACTTTAGAAAAAAATATCAAATAGTTTTAGGTAATTCTGAAAATGCAGAAAAGTATAAACAAGAAAAAGTCATCTAGGATTTCTTCACCTGGAAATAGTAGCGACTAACACATTGATGTCTTCTCATTTAATCGATTTTTTGATGCATATCGCAAGCTTTCTGCACAAGCGTCTGCTCTAAAATTTTACTTAATAAAATATGTGCATGACACTTTGATATATCATTAAGCATTCTTGAAAACATAATTGTTGATTGCCATATGCCTCTCTATGCACCTACAGTACACAAGTTTTATATGTGATTTTTATTCTGTATTTTTCATCTTTCTCCAGCACAGATATTACAGCTAGGCAATAAATCTCAGTCTCATCACTGCAAGGCATGATTGTTATTTATAATTAGGGAAGTGATCACAAAAATCAACTATTTCCTGCTTCAAAATGGCTGGAAAATGATGATTTTCCTATGCATCTTCTCCCCTTCTTCAGGGTTACTGAGACGCTTCCTTAAACTCCCTTCACTATTGTCTGTTTCCAGGCATCGCACAAAAATTGCAGTGACTTCCATGGCAATGCACAGTCACATTCAGAGCAAATGGAGGGGTCAGGATTCCGAGAAAAGGGAGGAAACGAAGTCTCTTCTCTATGTGTTCTAAAGTTACAGCTAACAGTCTTTCTATATGTTGGCCACTTTAAAACCTGGAGTTAAAGTTTCAATTAATAAATAACATTGATTATAATAGCTATAGAATTCATTGAATATCTATCATGGGCTCAGCCTTGTGCTAGTTACTTTTCACACATTATTTTATTTAATCCCCACTGAATAGATTTTGCTATTTCAGTTTTTTGTAAACGAGAAAACTAAAGGTCAAATTACCTAAGTGAGGTGTGAAGGTTACAAGGTAATGGGGCCAGGGGATTCCTGATCTTCCTAGTGGGCAAGATGACTTTTTATTTTTTTGGTAGCTTCTGAAAATTAAGAAAGGGGAAATAGAGTAAGTCTCTTCAAGCAAAGGGACAGGACTCAATGCAGGTAGTGAAATGAGGGCATGTTACTGATCTAGAGAATCTGTTCTGACTTCCTTGGTAAGGACACGGTTTGAAATCTCATTTTAGACCTCATTCTGGCAGGTCCACGTCCATGTGATCTGGGGGCTCCTTTCCAGGTCCCCAAGGATTATAAATGTGCAAACTTTCTTCTCACTATGCCATGTTCTATTTTAATACTACTTGCATAAATCCCCAGTACGGTAACAGATGGGAGGTATTGATGGCACATGACAGCACATCAACATTAAAATGGAAGGAATTAAATCCATGCAGCTCATTGTATTGTATTTTCTGCTTTAAAGGAAAAAAGAAAAGTCATTAGAATAGCATCTTTCTTAGTTTAAAATCCTTTAGGGACACTAACATGATGAATGGGAAAAGGTGCTAACCGTTTATTTTAGCACACAAGCTATACTGTTTGTGTTGTTTCCAATCAAAATCTGAGGTAAGCCTATAAAACAAGAAGACTTTAAAAACAAACACACCAAAACTTTTACATCCAGGAGAACATAATCTCTGAGGGTTGTTTCATATTTGCAATAAAGATGCTGTCAGTGTTCAATGCACTTTCAGATTGCCTTAGAGGAAGCTCACAAATCATGGAGGAAAGTCAACTTGTTACATTTCGACCAAACATAATTACTACTCTTCTTACCAGACATGGTTTTGAATAACTTTGGGCTACTTTTAAATGAGATAAACTCTCACCACACACAAAAAAAAAATTCTAGGAAATATCCCATAGGCTTGGAAGGACAATTTTTTTCTAAGCAATGAAGTTCAGCTAAATGTCTTAAACTCTTACAGGTTTGTTAAAAAGAAATTCATACGTTTTGCCATTTTACAATTACTCACTTAGTAACCAACCTGCAAAAGGAATCCAATACCATTTTGAGTAGCTGCCGAGAATCCCCTGCCAGGGAAATTCTCCATACTGGCCATGTTCTTCTTTCCCGATATTTCTGAGAGCCAAGGCAGCTCCAAAGATTATATTTTGCTGAGGTGATTTCTTTTGATTGAGGTCTTTGCCTCTATTCTGACTCAATATTTGAAGACCACGGAGTTCCCAGAGGTTCAACATGAAAAATTAAGTTGAGCAAAGGCTACATAATGTTTGTGCTCTCATTGGACATTCAGTGCGTTCTGTATAATCTCATTTTAATGGTTTCCAAATTTATTTCAACTTGCTCTCTGGGAAAGCACATCTTTTACACAATATAAATTAATCAGGCAATGAAGATGTGCACAGCCAGGCAGAAGAAGCAGAATGGATGATAATTTTAACAAGGTGAGCTTACCATGGAAGCCGCTCCCCAGCTGAATTCCTAGACAAAGGAGCAGGCTCAGACTCAGAGGGACTCATGGTGCCGTTTCAATTACTTGTTAGGAGCATTTCTTTATATTTTCTCTGACACGTTCCAAAATTCTCCTTTGTGTCTGGGCATAATTGCTCTCTCGTTCATAATTTTACATTCTTTTGTATTTCTGTTCCATTCTTTGCTTCCAAATTACGCTTTGCTGAGGTGTGTCTAATTTTATCAGTCTTTTCAAAGATGTACTCATTTTTTCCCAATTTTAACACTTAATAATTAATCAATTCTTTTGCTTATTTCTATTAGTTTCTTCCTTTGCCTTTCATTATGTTTCCCAAGTGGCGTCTTGGTTCTTGAGCTAAATATTTAGCGTATTTATTTTCATGTTTTCCTACTCAATAACCGGTTTCAAAACCATCAATTTTCTCCTGAGGACCATTTTGTCTACATCATTTAAGTTTTGATAAATTAATTTGTCCTTATCGATATTTCTTAATAGCTGCCATTTTAACTTCCTTTTGCACTGGTAGTTATTTAGAAGAGACAGTTTGAGAAATTCGAAATAGTTTGATTTTTTTTTACCCTTTTATTTTAATGAATCTAATTTTAATTAGATTCATAATGGCCAGAAAATGTGCTCAGCATAATTTCTCATTCTTCAATTTGTTGATTTAATTTAATTTAATTTATGGCCTGGGTACTTATTTGTTTTGCGCTATGACAACAAAAATACTATAGACTAGATCCTTATTAACAACAAAAATGTATTTCTCAGAGCGAGACTATGAGCTCAGTCTGACAATGTGGTTGCTTCCATCAGAGCCATTTTCTCGACTGTAAATTATTAACTTCTCACTGTGACCCCAGAGTGGGGAGCAGAACAAGGTGGCTAGTTCTTCTGTGGCCCTTTTAACTGCACTCATTGCTCTGTGAGTGCATAAACTTTCTGACTTCATCTTACACTCATCACCAACAATCTCCCTCTACCATCACATGTGGGAGACACCTTCCATGGAACTTAACCATAGAATCTGGGACAGTGACCTTAAGTTTATAGCACTGGTATTTGATCCTTATTAATGGCAACAACAAACCCTTACAAAGTGATAGACAGTATTTTTAATGTTTTATAAGCACTATCTAAATAAATTCTCACCATTATGTCACTTTATAGATGAGGAAGCTAACATTCAAGGATTTTGCCCAAGTAATTTGCCCATAGTTGAACAGTTAATATATGAAAGCACTGAAATATGAACACATCCGGTTTGGTTGCTAAGTATATGATCTTATCACAGTATGCTGAATGTTGCAAAAATATCTGTAAAAAGAAAATAAGTTTTTGTATCCATATGAAACTTTAGGGCCGGAGCGGTAGTACAGTGGGTAGGGCTTTTGCCTTGTTACACGGTCAGCTTGGGTTCAATCCCTGGCATCCCATATGGTGCCCCAAGCACCGCAAGGAGTAATTCCTGTTTGCAGAGCCAGGAATAACCTCTGAGCATTGCTGGGTGTGACCCCAAGAGCAAAAAAAAAAAAATAAAAAAATAAAAAATAAAAACAACAACAACAAAACATATGAAATATTAGTATTTTGAATTCATTTTTAACACCACAGCTATTTTCTATTATTAATCTGTTTGATGTGGAATGACTCTTATTTTATTCATTTATTTATTTTAGTTTTCTGGCCCACATTCAGCAATGCTCAGGGGTTACTCCTGGCTCTGCACTCAGGAAACACTCGGTGATGCTCAAAGGACCATATGGGATGCTGAGGACTGAACCTATGGCAGGTCAGCTACATGACAGGTAAGCACCTTACTTACTGTACTATCTCTCTGGCCCTGTGGAATGACTCTGAAACAAGCTGTCCACAATTGAATGAAAAGGTTAAAAAATTTTTTTTCTGTCCTGTTAGATTTTGTCTTCCCCCAAACATGATTTCCAGGTCACAAAAATGACTTGAGTTGTTGACAAATAAGGAATGATGGCTACCAGCACACCATGCAGACATCAGCCAGGTGGGAAGCAGTTACCTGAAAACGGAAGGAGTCGCTCTGGGCTGGGACTCCTGAGTGCCTGTACCACACAATGCCTTCGTCAATGTCTTGTTGTGTGAAGGTGTTGGTGGGAGTCGCTGTCCTTCCATCAGGCAGGTGTTGCCCTTCATCTGCGGGGCTGTCAGCTGGCATGTTAATCAGAAGGACCACCTCCCCTAGGAAACTCACAGTTAGTGATGCACTATGGGAAAAGGAAGAGTGAAGCAGAGTTCTTCGGCTATCATTTTTCTATCACTTTTTTAGCAGCAAATAAATGAAGTGCTTTTTAATTTTTATCCAAGGTAACATTAACATTAACAGAATTCAATGGACAACACAAAATCCAACTTTAGATAGGGGATTCCCAGTGTTGCAGATAGACAGAACGGAAGTCATTCAAGGGCAATTCGTGGACGAAGTGACTGATTTGTACCCATTACAATGACATTAGGAGATCCAAACAGTCATTCATACTGCAAACAAATATTCAGAGTCTCTCTACAGTTTTCTTTGTTACATCAAATGTTTTTTCCACCCAAGACATCTTTTGATGTAAACATAACAGAAATTAGAAGAAAATGAAAGATTCTTGGAAGAATTCTCCACAGTGAAAATAATAATAGCTAACATATAGCAGACACTGCATGAAGCAATTTCCATAATTGTTCACATAAGCTCTACCATGTCCAGCTACATGAACTTATTTAGGTTTAATAAATCTCTGCTCCTCAGTGACTGAGTAAGAATAGCAGTAGATACTTCACCAGTGCTTATAAAGAATGTTGGTTATCCTAATCCTTGTGATTTAATCTTCTAAAGAAGCTATTATTAATCTCCATTCTAATGACAAAATTCTTTAATTTTAGAGTTTAATGGCTTGTTCAAGGTCACACAATGGTAAGTGGAGTGGTTGGGATTTGAATCGGAGTTGATTTTCTTGGTCATGAAACTCTGTTACCAATTATGATTATTTTGTGTTCTCCTCTCTTGTTCCCTAAATGTTATTAGAATTGTAGCAAGGAAATATAAATCTCAACAGCAACACCAACCAATACCAATTTATTTCTATTGCTTATTCTTCACCTGAGCTAGCATCCTCTTACAGTGACACTGCAAACACAGAGGTGTTGTAGAAAGAATTAAAATTTCACTAGGAGAGTACGCCTGCAAGTGAAGACCAAACAAATTGTCACAAAAATGCGTCTAGCAATAAAGCTGAAGCAAGTCTCTGTGCCACTCAGATAGAAAGGGGGTTGGAATGGGAGGTGGAGAGAGAGACAGAGACAGAGACAGAGAAAGAAGATAGAGAGAAGAAAGAGAGAAGAGAGAGAGGAGAGAGAGAATGAGTATGTATTTTATCACACTATACTTTTCAGGCAATTACAATTGATAGGGCATTTTGATTACCCTAGGGAAATCTGATTTCTTACTTGGAAGAAATACTAACATTTATATGTACTAATTCAGCTTTAGAATAATATTTTGGATGGTGATGAAAGCTGAAATAAGACAAGAACATTAATGCTCTTCATTATATAATCATGTATAGAATCAACTTGCTTTTATTTCTTTTTTGTATCATCGCTCATTTGTACCATAGTCACAAATTCCATTACCTATCTCTCCCTGCTTCAACTTTTGTTCATAAGATGCTACTAATAAACATGCTTTTCTAGAATGTGGACTGTTTATAAATGTGAATATATTTGCAAAACATTCTAAAAGGAGATTTTCACCATGAAAATGTGGCAAGGATAAAAAGAAAATTTCAAATGCTAATTTCCCTAGCTATATTGCTTCATAACAGAAAAGCTTAGCATACTATTACTTTTAAAAAGGATAATAAAATAAGCCCCTTTCAGATAAAAAAAAATTATTACCATGGCACATAGATTAATAGCAGACATAGAATATGGGCTAAATCTGACCCAGGAAATAGTAGGTGAGGACCAGTTAGCTACTAACTACTGTGGTTGGCCTTTTAGAGGTGAGAACATCAAGCAAGAAGCAGTTCCTCCCTCTGAGAACAGCCCTTATATGCATCTGGACCCACGGTGAGACTTTTCAGTAGGTGAATGGGATGAGCTGATTTAGAACTCACAGTGTACATGATCAGAATACAAAAAGCATTTCAGATTTGAAAAATCTTGTTTAAAGGGCTGAACTTCTACCTATAAAAATGCTAACCAGACCTTAGGAAGCAGTTCTGTGGGAAAGTGCAGGCTTTGCACGTGTGAGGCTGTGAGATCTTGGCCCATGGCACAACTAGTAAGATCCCCTGTACAGGGGCTGGAGTGATAGCACAGCGGGTAGGGTGTTTGCCTTCACACGGCCGACCCAGGTTCGATTCCCAGCATCCCATATGGTCCCCCAAGCACCGTCAGGAGTAATTCCTGAGTGCAGAGCCCAGAGTAACCCCTGTGCATCACTGGGTGTGACTCAAAAAGCAAACAAACAAAAAAAAAAGATCCCCTGTACAAAGGGTATGAATCTGGGACCCCAACAAGGGTGTAACCCTCCAACAAAGCTGGGGGTGGGAAATGTACACAGTTATTTAATGGAACATTATATAACTGAAACCCACTCACGAACAACCTTGTAACTGTGTATCTCATTGTGATTCAATAAAACACAAACAAACAAATGAACAATAAGTGACAGCATCAATAACAACAACAACAACAACAAAAACACAACAGTACTCATGCAGAGAGTATTAGCAGTTATAAAGCCACTATAAAGGCCAGGTTTGAGATGGCGACCTGAACGCAACAGGGATTTGAAAGAACAAAATAGATACGAAAGTCACTAGGAATTGGAGAAGAGAGAACTTGGGAAGTGTGCTGGGTGGCAGGGAGAGAGGGAGGAGAGAGCGAAGACATGATGGGAGAAGGGACAAGTGGAAACAGGAGGCCAGCACAGCGCATGTGGAATGCCAGGTGGCTGTGAGAAGTCCATGAGTGGACAAGAAGAGACATCAGTATCTGGAGGAGGTTCACTGAGTGAGAACCTTGGTGGATACCCTCATCTCTGTTCTATAATAAGACAAACACAAGAAGATGATAGTTGATAGATATAAAAAATTACTTATAATATATTATAATTTTATTTATAAAATTTAATAAAATATAAATTTAAAATTTTTTATTTCTAATATGAATTTCCTGAAGGCTACAAAATCTTCCATCCCTCTTGGAGAGCCCGGCAAGCTACTGAGAGTATTCCACCCAGATGGCAGAACCTGGTGAGCTATGCGTGACGTATTTGATATGTCAAAAACAGTAACAATAACAGGTCTCATTCCCTTGACACTGAAAGAGCTCCCAGTATGCCACTGGGCTACACTATCATGTGACAAGGACAAATGGAGACGCTACTAGCGCCCGCTCGAGCAAATCGATGAACAACGGGAAAGTGACAAGTGACAAAAAATAATATATGACTTATTATATTCATAAAATACATAGATATATAAGTAATATATAAATATGAACATCCGGGTTTAAAATATGAATATCCAGTCTGGGACCTGGAGACTTGTGTCTCAAACAAGATGCTTTAGCTCTGAAGAGTGTAACTTAACCAAGAATTTTGGAGGGGGACATACCATACAGTGCTCAGGGACCTGGGGTCCCCTCTCATGATTCTTTGCCAACTGGCCATGTGGCTCATAGGTCAGAGCTAAAAATCCAAGAATGTAGTGATGGTTGGGGTCTCTAGGGTCACACTTGGTGGTGTGCTGAGGCTCTGAGTGCCACACCAGAGGTTTGGGGGGGGGGGGGGGTCACACAGTGCCAGGGGTTAATCTGCGGTCAGGTGACTATAATGTATGAGGTCTAAACTACTGTGTTTTCTCCCTGGCTCCAATTCTTATTGTCTTTTATTTCCCATTTCTAGGTAGTGATTGTGGGAAATTTTTCAGATTACTATATACTTGTTAGAAGTGAAAATAACAACGGAGATTTTGAAAAGGGCTTTTGTGTTAAAGCTTTGCTTTGGTGATGTTCTGGAGGGATGCAAGGAAGAAGAGTTCCAAAGCCCATTGCTTTGAAATGAGATCAAAGTATCTTAGCTGGGGGAGTAAAACGAAGCTGTTTAAAAACTGACATTTTAGGTTTTATACATGGTCAAGTACTTAGTGTACCATCTCGTACATAAAAGGTTTACAGTGTGAAGTGTGATTACTTTGTTTTTTGGTTTGGGGGACACACCCCAGTGGTGTTCAAGGCTTCCTCCTGGCCCTGTGCTCAGGGATCCCTCTTGGCAGGCTTGGGGGCCATAGTGGGGCTGGGTTTGCCTGGTCATCCGCGTGCTAGGTGATCACCTTACCCACTGTCCTGTCACTGCAGTTCCAGTTTTGTTTTGCTTTTATTTTTCCTACTTTTTGCATGGGCTGGAGCAATAGCACAGTGGTAGGACGTTTGCTTTGCGCGCGGCCAGCTGCCCGAGCCGGGTTCGATTCCTCCGCCCCTCTTGGAGAGTCCAGCAAGCTACCGAGAGTATCTCACCTTCATGACAGAGCCTGGCAAGCTCCCTGTGGTGTATTCGATATGACCAAAACAGTAACAAGTCTCACAATGGAGATATTACTGGGCCGGCTCCAAATCGATGAACAATGGGAGGACAGTGCTACAGGACAGGGCTGCTGCAGTGCTATCTTTTGCATTGCTACAGATCTAATCCCGGGCTTCACACATGCAAATGAAGTGCTCTACCACTGTGCTACCTCTCTGGCCTATTTTGCTTTTAAAGGGGATGTGTAGGTTCTTCAAAGTCAAGTTCACCAACTTCTTGATACTTGGATTTGTACAAAACTCCTAGATCACTGACTTGAAGGATAAGACCATGACTGTATCACTGTCACTGTCATCCTGTTGGTCATCGATTGCCTCGAGCAGGACCTAGTAACGTCTCCTTCGTCCTAGTCCTGAGATTTTAAAAAGTGCCACATTCAAAGCTCTTTCAGGGTCAGGAAAATGAGACCCATCAGTGTTACTGGTTTTTAGCATATTGAATATGCCACGGGGAGTTTGCCAGACTCTGCCGTGTGGGAAGGATACTTTTGGTAGCCTGGTTCACCAGAGTAAGACCTAGATAATAAGATAATAAGACCAGGACAAAAAAAATAGTTACCGAATTGGGGGTGATCCTCTGTGATTTTGTAGATGATTTCCGAGGCACTGGCACCCGGAGCTTCGGCCTGTAGGATCTTATTGGTGATCTGTAGCAGGCCCCCTTCTGGGACCCACACCATTGAATTGGCCACAAGTCGAAGACCACCAGCATTCTAGAATAAAGAAAACATACAGAATGATAAAATTATTTTATTATTTTACATATAAAATAAGACCAGGACAAAAAAAATAGTTACCGAATTGGGGGTGATCCTCTGTGATTTTGTAGATGATTTCTGAGGCACTGGCACCCGGAACTTCGGCCTGTAGGATCTTATTATTTTACACATAAAATAATAAAATACCCCAGTCCATGGGCTGGAGTGATAGCACAGTGGTAGAGCGTTTGCCTTGCAGGCAGCCAACATGGCTGACCCGAGTTTGATTCCTCCGCCCCTCTCGGAGAGCCCGGCAAGCTACTGGGAGTATCTCGCCCTGGCAAGCTGCCCGTGACGTATTCGATATGCCAAACACAGTAACAACAAAGTCTCCAATGGAGACGTTACTGGGCCCGCTCGAGCAAATTGACGAACAATGGGAGGGCCTTTACCTTTACCTTTTTACCCCAGTCCATAAATCCCTAGTTCTCAGAGTCTACTGTTGTTTAAACATCTAAGAAAAGAGCTTTAGAGTCACAATATGAACTACATGTATGCCAAGGGTGAATAATATGTAATTATAAGTATATACTTATATGCATACATGTACATATGTCTAGATCATACTGCTTCTCTTCATTCACCCTGAGTAAACAGCTCAGTTCACACAGGAAGTTTAGGTTACCCCATTTTTTTTCTTTTTGGGTCACACTCGGCGATGCTCAGGGGTTACTCCTGGCTCTGCACTCAGGAATTTCTCCTGGCAGTGCTCAGAGGACCATATGGGATGCTGGGAATCGAATCTGGGTTCGCCATGTACAAGGCAAATACCCTACCTGCTGTGCTATCACTCCAGTCCCCCATTTCTTCCATTATTTCACTTCCCTGTCCTTCCATCCTTCTCATTTGCCACATCCGGTGACTCTTCATTAAGCATCCTTATATGCCGGTCCTTTTCCTGAGGCCTAATATACATAAGCTTGGCTGAAACAAGACCTTAGTTTTAGAGTCTGGTGGGAAGTCACACAAGTGAGGCCCTGCAAGAAGTGTGAGCAGGTGCAAAGGGAAAAATAAAGAAAAACCCAAGAGTTCCTCTTGTGAGATGGAGCCGGGACTGTGTTTGGCCCCCAAGACAGTGTTCTGTGTTCCCCTCCTCAAAAGCAAAGGCTGAACTCAGCGCCCTGGAGTCCTGAAGCAGTGAATCTCTGAGAGATGACAAGGGAGGTTGTGACTGAAGAAGGAACTTTGACAGGAAAGAACTGGACTAAGCCAGTTTGTGCCAAGATGGACCCCAGGACTGACCCTCACGGAGATTTCCCCCACATTTTAATAGTCAAAAATCAGGCCCAGGGATGTAAGTTTTACAGACAGTGTGACACTTCTTTCATGCGCACTGAGTCTGCGCATCCAAATGGCTCCCGTATGAAGCTACTTCCACACGCGGAGAAGCCATTTCTTTGCCAGCTTTGCCTGAGACACATTCCCGGGTCTGTTCACGGAACCATTCAGGGCACTCAACCTATGTGATCTCCCTTCTTCTCATTCAATAAATACCCCAAATCTTTTCCCTTGGCCTCCCATCAATATCTATTTACTCTGAGAGCCCAGGAATCTTGGGAGCTATTGCATCTGGATTATTCTGGAAGATTCTCTCAAGAAAAATACCACTTAATTCTTGAGTGTCACAAAAATTTTTTTTTTAAAAAAATGCTCCACAGTGGAGAAATGGTAAAACAGATTCCATACAGAGGGTCTAGGTGGAGCAAAAGCAAAAACATGTGAGACCACTCAGCGGGCTTAATACGACATCTGCGTTGTGGATAGAGAGACAGGAGCTTGCCTTGCAAGTACTGCTCGGAGCTCCCTCTGAGTACAAAGCCAGGAAAAACCTCTTACCACTGCTTGGTGTGACTGAGAGAGAAAGAAAGAGAGAGACAGAGACAGAGAGAGAGAGAGAGAGATCCTTGTGTCTGGTGCAAATCTAGTTCAGAGAGCCAGGGAAGAGGAAGAATAAAAAGTGACACTCTCTTAAGGTTGGTTAGTAGATGGTAGCACCTAGGCCAAAAGTCTCAGTTCCTCTTGTCGCCACTGAAATGTCAACGCGAATCTTTTTTTTAATTTTTCTATTTTATAAGGTGCTTCACAATGTTTGATTACAAATATTAATATTCAAACACCAATATTCAAATATTGGTTAATATTCAAACACCAATCCTCTACCATTATACCTCTTCCCACCATCAAATTTGGGATGTTCCCATCCTAAGCCCAAAACCCTCTCCCAAAACACAACCGAAATAATATATTTTGTATTGTCTGTTATGGAAAACTGCTGAAAATACTACAGAAAAGTATCCATAGAGGAAACAGTGTGAGGATTTAGTGATATCCTAAAGAATGTCTTAATGATCTCTTCCAAAATAGATCAACGGGAATCTTGAGGGAAGGAAATGCGACGATCGGGTCTGGGTTTCAAAGCCGAGACTCCGGCAGCAACAGGAGACTGGGGATGAATGAAGCTGTTAGAAACCCTTTTAGGAGTTCCTGGAATGGCCCAGGTGAGAGAAGATGAGAAGTAACTGCAGTGGGAATGGAAAGACAGAAACAGAATGCAGACACTGCATCGGGAAACGTGACAGGCCTTGACGACTGATTGAGAGTGAAGCCTTCGAAACAAAGGTTGGAAGTCGCGGGCTGGAAGGAAGCGGCTGCTAGCACTCCCAAGAAGGCCACCGTTTTAATTGCTAAAGCTAATGTCATTACAAAGCTCTGCCACTCTTGGTTTGCTACGTGAGCACCCACTTCCAAAGCCTCGTCATCGACATTTTCCACCAAATGAGATTAGGGAGGCTTCTGGTGCTGTTTTCAGATTGTATTCATACTTCCAAAATCAGCACATCTGCTGGTTTAAAATAGGGCATTTCAGAAGAGATGTTTTTCTCAATTACTGTTATTACTTTCAAATATGCCAATAACAGAACAGTACAAACAGCACTCCCAGGAGAGGGGCATGCAGAACTGAAGACAAGCCCTCCTTTGCAGCATTTGGGGATAGAGGGCTTCTGCCCCTCTCCAAGGTGGTCACAGTACTTCCACCACAATTACCAGGAGTCTGAGTTACCTTGTAGTCAGGGGAGTGGCAACAAAGCCACCTTTTATTGGGACTGATGCTTAGGTAGAAAAATACCAGAGATTTCTCCGCTTTCATAATGCTGCAGTGTACTCTTTACAAAAGAAACCACAAGTTGCCAAGAATTTTACATAGTATTTTCTAGAAAAATGAGGAAATACCCTATGATTAAGTCCAGCAGTGCTATGCCATCATAAACACACTTGGATCTAAGTATTTCAATTGCTAGAAATCTTCTAATAGCAGCCCTGTTGATGGCTGCAGAAAATCAATCCCACGTCAGCATCTGTGTTACGGAATGAAGGGGGAGCGGACGTGTTTCATGTTTGAAGCAAGAAAGCACTGTGGTGGCTGAAGCGATAGAACAGCGGGTAGGGCGTTTGCCTTGCACACGGATGACCCGGGTTCGATTCTCAGCATCCCATATGGTCCCCTGAGCACTGCCAGGAGTAATTACTGAGTGCATGAACAAGGAGCAACCCCTGTGCCTCGCTGGGTGTGACCCAAAATGTAAAAAAAAGAAAAAAGATTAAAAAAATTAAAAAAAAAAAAGAAAACTGCATCCCAACACAGCCGATGTCTCTCTCACTAACCCTCCTCTCAGCGTCTCTCAGCAATTACACTCTCTAGCTCCTGTCTGACTGAAATTTTGTGAGGCAAGGACATGTGTCTGAACAGTGCACAAAATGTTCAGACACGATTAATAGAAGCGTATGAAAAGTTCTGAATCTCAGGGGCTGCGAGATAGTATAGCAGTTAAGGCACATGCCTGGCGTGCACCCAGAGATCCTGAATCTCCTGAGCACCCTGAAAAGTTCAGACCCTCAGAGTCCTTCCCAGACCAAGATTAGAATCCACAATTTTGGTCTTTGCTTTGATAGCTTGATCCATGAATTGCTCTATGAAAATTGTATGTTAATAGTAAGGTGATGCTTTGATATAAACATCAATATCAACAGTATGAAATGATTTCTTGATCAAACTAATTGTGATACTCATCTCCTCACACCGATGAACAGTATTTTTGTGTGTGGTGATGAAGACACTTAAGCACAACGCTCAGTAGACTTCCGTTATCCGGTGCAGTATTATTAAACATAGTCATCATATCAATCCTGTGTCAGTGAAATTTTGTAATCTTCGACCAACATTTTCCCATTTCCCCCACTCCCAGTCCTTGCCTCCTCTATTCCACTCTGCTACTTGGAGCTCAACATTCTCTGGTTCCACCAAGGAAAATATGACATATACATAGATATTATATAAACCACATTTTCTTATTTCATTTAGCAGTCCACATTTCAAACATGATGCTTCTGTGTCTTGGTGGTGAGGAATGAATGCGGCGGTGCACAGAGGGCTGAGACAGCTCTCTGAGACCCTGTTTTCATTTCCTTTGGATACATTCCTAATAGCAGAATGGTTAGGTCAATGATGGTTCTATTTTTAATTAAAAAACATTTCTTTTGCCTCCCAAGCAGTGCTCAGGAGGCCCAGGTGTCCCACTGGCACTTCTCAGCCAGCTGGGTCTCTGCGCAATGCCAAGACCTGAGGAAGATGCGGTGCGGCTGAGGCCATGCTAGCCAGGAATATGGGAGCCTCACTGGAGACTGTGCTGGGAGCCTACGAGACTGCACCTGGCAGTACTCGGGGGACCACATGGTGCCAGGATGCAATAATTGGGCTGTGCACATGGTAGTCATGTGCCCCGACCATGATAATATCTCCCAACTCCTCTACTTATAACTTCATATTGAAAATACAAACTGTTTTCCATAGCATCTGCAAAGTGGGGGTTACATGCCTCCCAACAGTGTAGAAAGGTCCTTTTCCTCTGTATTCTCTTGACATTTTAATAAGAGCCACCTACAACTTAACAAATGATGTGAAGGACATCTCTATTGAAAACTATCAGCCACTACTGAAAGAAATAGAAGAAGATACAAGGAAATGTTCATGGGATGGAAGAACTGATATTATCAAAATGAACATCCTACTCCAAGTGTTCTAGTCAATGAAACCCTTACCAAATCTGATAGTGTTTTATGTCTGCTTGGGGTCACAACTGGCAGAAATCAGGGTTTACTCCTGGCTCTGCACTCAAGGATCACTCCAGGTGGGCTCAGTGGATCGTTTGGGGTACCAGGAATCAAACTCAGGTTGGCCGCATGCAAGGCAAAAACCTTACTCACGGTAGTATCTCTTGGATCCCCCAACTACATTCTTTAAAGACTAAGAACAAACTCTACTAAAATTTGTACGAATCATAAATTTCCCTGAGTAGCCAGATATTCTAGGGGAAAAAAGATGAAAACAATTGCATCTCCTGACTTTAAATTGTATTATAAAGCTGTAGCAATCAAAATGGTGTGGCTCTGTAACAAAGACAGACTTTCAGATCTGTGAAACAGAACACAAAGTACAGAGGTAAGTTCTCAGTTCTATGAACAGTTAATTTATGACAAAAGCGCTGAGAGCAAGAAGTGGAGCAAGAAAAGTCCCTTCAATAATAGTATTGGAGGGCTGGGAGCCATAGCACAGCAGGTAGGGCGTTTGCCTTGCATGTGACCAACCCAGGTTCGATTCCCAGAATCCCATATGGTCCCCTGAGCACTGCCAGGAGTAATTCCTGAGTGTCAAATCAGGAGTTACCCCTGAGCATCGCCGGGTGTGACCCCCCCCCCAAAAAAAGAAAAGAAAGTCCATTGCTGAGGCTGGAGCCATAGCACAGCAGGTAGGGTGTTTGCCTTGTACGCGGTGGACCTGGGTTTGATGCCCAGCATCCCATATGGTCCCCCAAGCACCACCAGGAGTGATTCCTGAGTGCATGAGTCAGGAGTTACCCCTGTGCATCGCCAGGTGTGACCCAAAAGCAAAAAAAAACCCAAAAATAAGAGTATTGGAAAAACTGCACGGGCACAAGCAAAACCATTAACACTAGATTACAAACCTGAGATTATCAGAAAGTGGAGGGAAAGAGAAGTGGTGAATGAAGAGGTGGGTTAAAAGTAACATAAAGACAGCAGTGGGGGATCCTGGGCACTTTGATGGTGGTGGGTTCAGTAGCTGTACATCAAAGCCTTACACGTTTACTCTGTTGTAATCATGTTATCAAAAGTACAGCAACAACAACAACAACAGTGATAATAAATAATTTTATTCAAGACATACTTTTTTAAAAATTTGCATAAAATTTGTCATCACATTTTTCATACAGAAGTGTTATCTGTAAAAATTTGCCAGTGTAATTTAAACTGATCAAGTTTTGTTTTATAGAAAACAAATAAGTCATTCCAACAGAAACAAAGTGCTAGCTCCTTGTTACTTTAATTTGCACTTCTTGGATGATTATTGATGGGGAGCCGCTTTTCTCATCTTATTTAACTTATATTATTTCTCTTACATTATCAATATATTAGGAATGATATTATGTCATTATACTATTCGTCTTATATTATTTATCTTTTCTTGTATTGTGGCTATTTGTTTCTTAAATTTATTTTTTAATTGAATCACCATGAGGTACGGTAGAAAGTTGTTCATGACTGGGTTTCAGTTGTACAATACTTCAACACCTGTCCCTTCACTAGTATACATTTCTCAACACTAATGATCTCAGTTCCTCTTAAAATGCCACCCCATCACCTCTGTGGCTTGCACTTTTCTATCTCTTTCTCTTTCTCCTTTTGGGCATCATGGTTTGAAATACAAATACTGAAAGGTTATCATGTATATCCCTCTACCTACTTTCAGCACTCAGTTTTTGTGCAGAGTAATCATTTCCAACTATTAATGTCATAGTGGTTCCTTCTCTATTCTATCTGCTTCTCCCTTTCCCTGCTACACTTACACATATTTGTGACAAGCTTCCAACTGTGGACCAGTCCTCCTGGTCCCTGTTTTTTCTGTGCTTGGATATTAGTTTTATACTACTTTTGTTATATATATACCCCGAATTCCAGGTCTGTCCCTCTACTTCGAACTCATTTCATTCAGCATGATACTATCCATTTATAAGCAAAACAAACACAAAAACAAACAAAAACTACTAGAAACAATAGATTTTATAGTAAAGTGGCAGGTTAAAAAAATCAATACTTAAAAGTCCATGGTTTTCCTATATACAAATAATGAAAGAGAAGAGATATTTTTTAAAATTCCTGTTGACAATGATGTCTCAGAAAATTGATTACCTTAAATATAGAGGTGAAGGACCTATACAAAGAAAACCACAAAATGCTACTTCAAGAAATAAAAGAGGACAAAAGGAAATGGAAACACATCCCCTGCTAATGAATTAGAAGGATTAACATTGTCAAAATGGCTATGCTCCCCAAAGCATTATACAGAGTCAATGAAATCCCGTAGGGATATCCATGACATTTTTTCAAATAAATAGATCAAACACTTCTGAAATTCATATGGAACAATAAATGCCACGAATAGTTAAAACAATTGTTGAGAAAAGAAGGTGGAAGACATCAAACTTCCCCAGCTGTAAAGTGTATTACAGAGTGGTAATAATTAAAACAGCATGGTATTGGAATAAAGCCAGACCTGCAAACCAATGGAACAGAGTTGAATATCCTGACACAGACCCTTAAATATGTGATCACTTAATCGATAGCACAGCGGGTAGGGCGTTTGCCTTGCACGCAGCCAACATGGCCAACCCAAGTTCGATTCCTCCGCCCCTCTCGGAGAGCCCGGCAAGCTACCGAGAGTATCTCGCCCGCACGACAGAGCCTGGCAAGCTCCCCGTGACGTAATCGATATGCCAAACACAGTAACAACAAAGTCTCCAATGGAGACGTTACTGGGCCCGCTCGAGCAAATCGACGAACAACGGGAGGGCCTTTACTTACTTACTTACTAATCTTTGATAAAGGAACAAGAACTATGAAATGGAACAAGGAAAGCCTTTTCAACAAGTGATGCTGGGAAAACATGCAAAAAAAGAAAAAAAATTAACTCAGACATGTTTCTAATGCCTGAAACAAAAGTCAGATAAAAATGGATTAAAGACCTCAATATCAGACCTGAAACCATAAGGTACATGGAGGAAAACGTAAGCAGAACACACTATGACATTGAAACTAAAGGCATCTTCAAAGATGAAACACCACTGAACAAGCAAGTGGAGGCAAAGATAAACAAACATGAAACTAAGAAGCTTCTGCACTTAATAAATAAATAAATAAATAAATAAGGTGACCAAGGTATATAGACAGCCCACTGAATGGGAAATATCATTTAACCAATAGTCATTAGATAAGGGGTTAATATCCAAGATACATAAGGCACTGGCAGAACTTTACAAGAAAAAAATTTAACCCCATAAAAATCGGGAAGAAGAAATGAACAGAAACTTCCTCCAAGAAGAAACAGAAATGGCAAAAAGGCACATGAAAAAAAAATGCTCTATATCACTAATCATCAGGGAGATGCAAATCAAAACTACAATGAGATATCATCTCATACCATATAGACTGAACAACCAGTGTTGGTGTGGATGAAGGGAGAAAGGGACTCTTATCCATAGTTAGGGGAAAGGCCTGCCTGCCCAGTCTTTTCAAAAGAAAACAATACAGACATTCCTAAAAAAAATAAATAAAAACTAAAAAAAAAAAAACAACTAGAAATCGAGCTCCCATTTGACCCATCAATACCACTTCTGGGATATACCCCAAGGGCTCAAAAACACAGCAGAAATCTCATTTGTGTTCATTGTAGCACTGTTCACAATGGGAAGAATCTGGAAACAACCCAAGTGCCTGAGAACAGATGAATGAATAAAGAAATTATGGTACATCTACACAGTGGAATACAACACAGCCACAAAGTTATAAAGTTTGCTTATGGCTGTTTATTTGTCTTCCTCCTTACCCCAGCCCCTGCAGGGTAAGGAATGTATGGGACCAAGGCATCATACAAGCAAGGCAAGGGTGCTTCTTCCGAGCTATAGCCCCATTGCTCAGCATTTTTTCTTGTGAAATATGTCTCTGCAGGTCCTTACTCTATTTTGTGATTGTAGCCCAAACATGAAAGCTTGTAACTATCTCACGGTGATTCAATAAAATAATAAAAAAGGAAAACTTCTGTAAATGAAAAATATTCTATTAAATATTTTAGTTTCTTGCATATTTTTAGACATTAACTCCATTTAAGATATTTGGTTTCAAATATTTATTCCCATTCTTTAGGTTGCTTTTCCATTTTGATATTTCATTTGTTGGCTAGTTTTTTCATTTGGTTCTTGAAATATAATATCCCCTTATATTTCAAGAAGGTATGAAGTAAAGTTAAAGAGTGAAAAAAAATGAAAATAACAAATTCCTGAAATAGTTCTACTAAAAGTCTATACATATAGATTTTAGAAGATTTTTTTTTTTGTTGCTGTTTGTGGGCCACATGGGCAGTGCTCAGGATTTACTCCTAGCTCTGTGTTCAGGAATCATTCCTGGCAGTGCTTGGGGAACCAGATGTGGTACCAGGGACTGAACTCAGTAACGTGCAAGGTAAACATCCTGCTTGTTCTCACTTCAGTCTCCCATTAAGATTTACCTTTATTGAAGGCTAATATATAAACATATATATATATACATACATATATATGTATTGAATTAGTTTATAGTACTTGAGAAAATACAAATGATATCTAAGGAGAAGAAGCATATTGTTAAGGGGAAAAACATAATTCTTACAATTCATTACGATTAAGATGGTATTTTCAATAACTTTCTTATAGAAGAGAGTCTTGAAATGATTCAAGGAGAAATTAATGAAGCCTGTGTATTTTTTATAGCTAAAGTACATAAAAATCAAACAAATTTTCACCAATTTCCCCAATGATTCTGACATTTTGCAATTTCTTTATCTCCTTGTACTTTTTTTTCCTTCCACAATGGTACATATATCTCTGTAAACTCAAGAAATTAGCCATAATATTAGTTGAATAATTTCCTACCTGGTGATGTTTTATATTTCTTTCAGGTTGCCACATAAAAAGTAATGAAATACCAAATAAAACTGAGAGCAAAATTAAAACAGTGCTTTAAATTCATTTCATAGAATAATAGGCATACAGAAATGTTGATAATAAAGGTTAGTCATAATAGTCATTATATATTATACCGCCAAAAATATTAATGCTGAAAACCAAAAGTAAGGGCTAAGCCTCCATAATTTGGAAGAAAAAAACTCCTATAAACAAAATAAAAATTCTTTTGTCCTCGTATAAAAATTTGTGATATAATACTATGCCTAAATGATCGTACACCCCAACTAGAGGCCAAAACAGCAAGGTGAAAGCTTAAAACGGAATTAAATGGAAAAATATTATGGATGTAAGTGTCGTCATAACATTTTGTTTAGTTTACAAAAATGTACTCTATTCAGAAAAGACTCACATAGCTTTTCAATTTTTAATCTTGTGGGGCATTTGGATTTTAGGGAGGGACTCTGAGACCTGGGACATATTAGATGAAGCTTAGATGCTATTTATCAGGATCAAGAATAATGGAAAGAAACATCATTGAGTTATTTCTGTGCTTGTCAAAGTATGTGTAAATTTCAGAGGCTTCCTTCTTCAGGTCCAGAATTTAGAAAGTTCGGGGTCTTTGGGACACTGTTAAGGGAAGGAGGTTCTCTGGTGATGGGTGTCGTTCTGGAATAAAAGCATGCATAACTCATTTGTGGAATGTAGAGTAGCATAATATGAGACTAACACCGGAGGACAGTAGAGATAAGGACCAGGAGGATCATGCCATGGTTTGGAAGTCATCCCCATGTGCTGGGGGAAAAGGCAGTTGGGATGGAGAAGGGAGCACTAAGTAAAGAATGACTGGAGGGATCGCCTAGGATGGGAGATGTGTGCTGAAAGTAGACCAAGGACCAAACATGAAGGCCTCTTAGTATCTGTATTGCAAATCATAATGCCCAAAAGTAGAGAGGCAGTAAGAAGGAATGTACCTGCTACAGAGGCAGGGAGTGTAGTGGGGTGGGGGTGGCGTGTAGGATACTGGGAACAATGGTGGTGGGAAATATGCACTGGTGGAGGGATGGGTGCTTGAGCATTGTGTGACTGAAGTGTAATCATTCAAGTTTGTAACTGCATCTCACGGTGATCCAATAAACTTATTTAAAAAAGCATGCATAAACTATCTTTTTAAAAATTTATTTTTACTTTAATTTTTTAAAAAAATGATCTTTTATGCTACTGTAAATCCAAGTACACAAACAAAAATGGGAAAAATAAAGAACATGGAGCCTTCTTTCCCAGAAGATTTCAACTACTTTACAGATATAACTATACTATATTTACATATTTTTATGTCAAAATATAAATGTATAGGTATATGATTAAACCAAATGTTTTCTCAGTGAAGTCCTTTCAGAGACACCAAATTGAATAGATTAAGGAAATCAAAATATAATAAAACCCTGATACATGCTGTGATTCATTTATTTAGGAGAAAGAGTTTATTAAATATAGTTTTTGTATAATTTGAATTTGCAATTTCCACAAACATTAATGCGTCCCTATAAGACATTATGTGTCTCCATAAAAATTTTTATTATGTATCCTGATAATCTGTGTCCCTATGAGATACTCAATGGGCTGGTGAGATTAAGGAAACTGAGACCCTCACGAAATTCCAACAGCCAGAAAGGATTCGTGGCAACACAATGTTCCACCCAGTTCAGGTCATGACCTTCTGGGACTTCTAACATCAAAGCATTACCCCGTTGCAGAAAATAACTGCTCCAACAACAAAGTAGGTCAGAGAGATCATCAAATTCATCACCAACGTGGAAAAAGAATCCCTGTTTCCATGGGCATCTTAATTAACGGAAAAGAAGGTAATTCCTTGACAGCCCCGGAGTGACGAGAACCCACCAATAGTAGGAGTCTCTCCTGCCCACATCTTAGTCCGTTATGAGATGTCAGATTGCTTAAGGATCATCTCTCGAGCAGGTCGGGGGATGCTGATCCATCCAATTAATGACAGCCTGTTCAGCAGAGCACTCTTTATTACCTTTTAATCTTCTTGGTTTCTTTTCCCTCCTTCCCCCAGTAGGAGTTTCATCCTCAGTCCTGGGTCTCTTTCCTCCACAGTGACTCTGAAAAGAGCCTGGGGCATGGTAGTGGGGTTTATTCACTGCCCAGCTGAAGAGTACCATCCAAGATTGGGGAAATGGATACGGAATTTGAGAAGCTAAGGTGGAACTGACACTCACTACACCCTCTGTCCAGGAAAGGGAACCCCAAGGTCAGCAGTGGTTTCCCAAAGGCTGCCTGTCTCTGACTTGAGAAAGCAGTTCAAAGATAGGAGCCCCAAATCTGTCCAACCTGTGAAAATGAGCCAGTCCCGTGATGTGCTTGGTTCGAGAGAAAGCACATCTGTCCCACGACGCAACCTTCTCCGAGCACTTCTTCCTCTTTCATTTCTCTTACTAGGTGAGAGCCCTCCCCACCCCAAGGGACCCAGCCCTAGCAGCCGATCTCCACTACCCAACCACTGCTATACTCTAGGCCGCTTTCCACATGCTCGGGCCGAGACTTACACATGAGTGATCATATTCCTGGACACATCATAAGACAGTTTGTCCAAAAACTGTCTTTTGGACAAACTGGAAGGCTACCGAATATAACCTGCCCACACGGCAGAGTCTGGCAAACTCTCCGTGGCGTACCCAATATGCCAAATACCAGTAACAATGAAGGCTCTCATTCTCCTAACTCTGAAAGAGCCTTGAATATGGCACTTTTTAAAAAAATCTCACAGGCTAGGACGAAGGAGACGTTACTGGGGCCTGCTCGAGGCAATCGACGAATAACAGGATGGTTGTGATTGATTGTGATTGTGATCATAAGACATTTCCTACCCATTTTCCATAATTACCACACCATATTTGATGGGGTTCAGAGAGTAGGCAACAAATCACAGCGGGAAATATATATATATATATATATATATATATATATATATATATATCTCAGAGAGCCTGGCAAGCTACCGAGAGTATCCTGCCCCCAGGAAGACTCTGGCAAGCCACCTGTGGTGTATTCGATATGCCCAAAACAGTAACAATAACAGGTGTCATTCCCCTGACCCTGAAAGAGCATCCAATATGGCAGCATTGGGAAAGACGAGTAAGGAGAGGCTTCTAAAATCTCAGGACTGGGATTTACTGGCACCTGCTTGAGTAAATCGATGAGGATGACAGTGACAGTGACAGTGAGGTTAAAGCTTCTGTTGAACTGCATCAGAATTAGTTTATCTACCCATTCACCAGGAATTAGCCCTAACCCCCTTGGCGATCTCACTTAAGCTACCAGCAAAGACATCAGCAGGTAACCTTAAAAAGAGTCAGGAGAGGGACATGGGGGTCACCCATCTCCAGAGAAGATTTTCCAAACAAAATCAATCATGCTGGCTCCACATTTGCTGGAAACTGCTATCAACTGAGGCTAGTTTTTTCTCTTCTTGGGCTTTGGTAGACTTATGATTATAAATAGCTTTGCTTGTAACAAGATGTGTGGAGTCCATGGGGAAGCCTGGGGCCTAGAAAACTTGGATAGGACATCGAGAAAAGAACTAAATGCCTTGTCCAGTGTGTCCGTTAAAGGTATAAGAATGTATAAGGCCAAGAGAGTGAAAACTAGGGACTAGAATGTAAAGAGTCATGCAATTAAAGAGTGAGGAATCAGAGTGAGCACAATTCAAAATTGTAGTGCTAGCACCAATACCTTTACTAAAAGTAAATGCTTCTTCCCCTTCTCTCCAGTGCCCACTGTTAGAGAAATGACAGAGAGTAATTGTACAGACATCACAGAATTAGTGAAGATCCAATGTTTTCATTTTTTTTCCAATCGAAGCATTAGTGCTAAATAAAGATTTAAATTAAAAAAAAAACTACCCAGTGTAGAATTTTCTTTAGAAAAACTAAAATTATGAAGACTTTCATTTTAACCCTCTTGGCTAAGATTTGCAATTAGATAAAAGGAAGAGAACTTGTCATTTCTCAAATGAAGTATAATGTCTATTCATAAATACTACTTTGTTGCAGTGTCAAATTTCTTATTAAGCTATCGAATGGAACTGAGGGCTGGTCACTGCCTTTGCCATGCCAGTTCCTTGGTTTAGTAGCCATTAGGTCACTGATGAGACATGAAAGACCGACACTCGAAGGAATGCAGTGTAATAACAGCATCACTACAGAGATGAAGTGAGGGAGAGGGGCGGCGGGGGGAGGGCCAAACACCATAAACACCGACATAATTCCTGAGTTCGAAGCCCTGCAAGGCTCTCAAGTTCTATGCTGAGACTTTATTCATAACCAAAAAGGGATAAAAAGCTATGAGTTTTTCTTTGTTTTTCTAGGGTAGCCATAGCAGCTAACCCCCTAGAAATACCCTTCAACTGTGGGCCACACCATGTGAAATAATTGTGCAACAAACTGCTCTGAAGCCTACACTTGGAGATGAAAGATGCTAGGAAAGGCGGCTGCTCGGCTGCAAGGAACCCCTGCGACAACCTTTGGAAAGACCCCAAGTGGGAAGAAAAGAAAAGTTTTTGTGTCTAGACTTCATCTCTTCAGAACTAAATCTCATCTCCCAGGGCGGTTGTTTGCAGAGTGATAATTAGGATTAGCTACAAGCTGGCTCTGTGCCGACTCATCTCATAAGTAAGTCTTCACTTACTCCCATCTATCTTTTTGCCACCATCACTGACTTCAGGAGCTGGAAATAATGACACAAGAGTGAAGAAACCAGCCAGCAGATAGTTTTAGGTTCAGCTGTTTTACGTCACCACCCCCCACACCAAGGATCCATCACAAATTTTGACTGATCACTGGTAGGAAAGTGACAAGTGATTTCTAAATTGTCCTCAGCAAATTGGTCTCTCTTACTAATCATTAATGACACTTAATTATGTACTGATATTTAGAGTACCATGTTAAAAAACATTCTGTCTCCCAATCTACCACCAAGAAAAAGGGTCATTCTTGCTGTACTGGAGAAAAGATCTTCTGGTGAACTAGCATCAGATAGTATATGATGTTACTGAGAATATAGAGATGTAACAGTTGTTATGGAGCTTGTCTTGAATGTGGCCAAGCCAGATTCAATCCCTGGTGTTGTCAGGAATTAACCCTGAGCCCCGAACCAGGAGGAAGCCCTAAGCACTGTCTGGTATGGCCCCCAAACCAAGAAACCAAAGATGAAATAGCCAAAAGAAGTTTTTCAATAAGTCTCTTGGTTAGGTTAGGTTAGCCCAGTATTGTCCCAAAATGTGATAGCCATTACATCAGAAATCTCTAAGAACATCTGATATGGTACATGTTTAAAATTATATAAAACGGTCATGCTATATCTATCTATCTATCTATCTATCTAATGTATAATATGTAAATTGTACTGTTGGGAGAAAAAGTATAGGATACAATGATCCTAAGAGTTAAAAAATATTCATTAGGATAAGGCCCCAATAAATATTTTAATTGATTCAAAGAAAAATGTTAGGGAAGTAAGTAGGTAGATAAGTTGGAATTATGGTGGGTAAGACAAAAACATGAGGTCAGCATAGAAATGACTCCAGCTGACAGCACTGCTTTTCTGGGCTACAATCCTCAGGCTATCGCTGGAAATGTCCAGTCCACAGGCCATTAAAGGTTCAAGAAATCATGTGGCATAGACCTGGTACATGATGGGACAAACATGGAAACTTCTTGTTCGCTGTCTACAGCCCATCTGCCTAGACTGTAAGGATTATGAATGATGCCAGATATCTATCTAAATGGCTCTTGGCAGAAGAAAGGTTTCCTACTCCTACCCTATGGTTTGTATGTAGCAAAAGAGAGAGCTCTCTCACCATGATTCAGTTGGGCTAGCACAATGGCTAAACTTTCCCATCCTTTTCAACTCTGTATAATAACCTGACTATGAGTGTCACATGGTTTTAGGACAGGAACCAGGGTGCATTTGATTTTTTTATGATCATTCTAAGAGAGGATATAAGAAGTATCAGTAAACTGATGCATTTTTAAGGGAGAAAGTCAACATAAAGTTTCCCATTCTGAAGAGAACCTGGGAATAGTTCTCTTAGAGCAAGGGTTTTCCTGAACAAAATATATAACTACTCTTGAGATTGGGAACTACCTTTTATTAAACTTTGGTAACAAAGTTTATTCTTAAGTAGCTCCACAATAAAAGTACATAATACATGTGTGAACTTGATCACTTGATCACTTGACTTCCCGTTAATCATCGATTTACTCGAGTGGGCGCCAGTAACGTCTCCATTTGTCCTTGTCGCGTGCTAATGTAGCCCAATGACGTCTGTTCACTCTAGGAACACAAAGAGCCTCAAACCGATCGTTCATGATCTTGATGAAGAAGTTTGACCATCTGGTAGGTGGGCGGCCACGCGGTCTTTTGACATCCCGTGGAATCCAGTAGGTAACAGCTCTAGTCCAGCGGTTGTCTTTAAATCTCATTATGTGACCAGCCCATCTGATTTTTGACACCTTGGCAAATGAGACAGCGTCTCTGATTCTTGATCATCGACGGAGGTCGGAACTCCGGATTCTTTCTCTCATTTGAGTGAAACGTGATATTCCAAGCATAGCTCTTTCAATTCCTCTGTGGGAGACCGGAATAGCGTTCTCATCCTGTTTGCATAGGGCCCAGGTCTCTGAGGCGTATGTTGATGCAGGAAGAACAGTGGAATCAAAGAGATGTGCCCGGAGCCGGAGGTTCTTCGTCCTCTTAACTATTTCTTTGACGCTCTTGAAGGCGTTCCAAGCTGCTCTCTTCCTCCTGCGCAGCTCGGGTGCCAGGTCATTTGTCATGTTGACTTCTCGACCTAGGTACACATAGCTGTTGCATTCGGAGATGGTCGTTCCGTTGAGAGCGAATGGGGCGTCAGGAACGAGGTTGTTTCTCATAAACATTGTCTTCATAAGATTCAGCTGTAGTCCAACCTTTTCACACTCACGGTTGAAGTCGGCCAGCATTTGTGCCACTTGGCTGATGTTTGGTGTTATTAAAACAATGTCATCAGCAAAGCGGAGGTGGTGTAGTTGCCGACCATCTATCTTCACTCCCATTCCTTCCCATTCCAGTCATCGGATGATGTTCTCGAGGGTGGCACTGAAGAGTTTCGGTGAAATGGTATCACCCTGCCGAACCCCTCTCTTGACATCAATGATTACTTCTTTGTAGAATGGTGAGATCCTGGTAGTGAATCCGTAATACAGCTCATGGAGGATCTTGATGTATTGAGCTTGAATGCCCTGATTGGCTAGGGCTTCAATGACCACTTCCGTTTCAACAAAATCAAAGGCCTTCTTTAAATCAATGAACATTAGACAGAGCGGCATCTTGAACTCCCGAGAAACCTCAATGAGCTTGGTTATTGTGTGGATGTGGTCAATGGTGCTGAATCCTTTGCAGAACCCGGCTTGCTTGCATGGTTGTCCTTCATCTAGTGTTCTGCCAATCCTATTTAGGATGACTCGAGGGAACAACTTGTAGATGACAGACAATAGGCAGATAGGGTGATAGTTGCCAATGTCACGGATGTCTCCCTTTTTGTACAGTAGTACAGTCCTGCTGGTTTTCAGACACTACCTCCACTATCCAGCCGCCGCCACACTCCAGGATGCTTTCCGGACCCGCGTGGCCACTCTGGCCGAGACTCACGCACGACTGAAGCCCCACAGAACAAGATAAGCGGAACTCTCTGAGACCTTGGACTCCAGGCTCAACGGACCCAGGGACAGAGATTCTCTGCTTGCTCCCACCAACCACAGGTGACAAAGGGATTCTAATCAGGAGCCCCACCCTACCCTGCCCTGTCTGCTTCCACCAACCACCAGGGACCCAGGGATTGGATTGCACACAGAAGACCCACCCTACCCCTACCGGGAGCAGATAAATACCTCACTGGCAGACCTCCACTACCGACACTACCTCCACTACCCAGCTGCCGCCACACTCTAGGATGCTTTGGGACCTGTGCGGCCGCTTTAGACACTAAATACCTATCTTCCAGAATTTCCCTACTATATTTGATAGGGTTCAAATATGGTAACACCTACGAGGGCGATTAGAGGTCGCCCCAAAAGCCTCTATCCCTCTCGGAAAGCCTGGCAAGCTACCGAGAGTATTCTGCCCGCACGGCAGAGCCTTGCAAGCTATCCGTTGTGTATTTGATATGCCTAAACCAGTACCTTTACTTTACTTTACTTTAAACCAGTACTTATATGTGTGAACAAACAGCTATATATATTTATGAGTATTTCAGAATAATATCAACAGAACTCTGCACCTAGGTGAAAGGAAACTGTTGTTTAAGAATGACACCTCCCAGGTCAGACAGGAGAGTGGATAAGGCACTTGCCTTACCTCAGTACCCAGCCCCAATTCAATCCCCAGCACCCCAGATACCTGAGCCCTACCAGAAGCCACTCCTGAGTGCAGAGCCAGTAGTAAGCCCTGAGCACAGGCCCTTGTAGCCCCACCATCCCACCACCCACAAAAAAAAAAAAAAAAGGAAAGGAAAGAAAAAAGAAAAAAAAAGAAAAAGAAAAAAGAAAAGAATAAAAAGAAAAAAAAGAAAGAAAAGATAAAAGAAAAGAAAAGAAAAACACCTACCTTGGGAACAATCTTCACGTGAAAGAGAATATTCTGGAAGGAGTGTCCATCGTTGGCCTGCAGCACTGCCACGTCAGAAGTGCCGTGTGAGCCCCCATGAGCGTAGTGGACAAGGCCCCTGGACAATTCGTCCAGCCGGAACTGATAGAGTGGAGCCGGGGGCGACTGCAGCGTGTGCAGCAACTGGCCGTGAAGCGGAGGGTCCAGCACCTCGACAACCACATCCTGGGGGTTGTCGTCATCCCGGATGTCGAGCAGCTGGTTGGTGATGGTCCCCTTCTCTCCTCTGCTGATACGCAGAGCCTCGTTTCTCAGCACATAGGGGGCCTGAGGAGTTAAGAAAAAGAGAGGTAAAGAGAACACGGAGAAGGAAGAAACAGCCACCGAGTGGACGAGCAGCCAGCCTTCTGCGGCTGGGTTGATGTTTTGATGCTCCTGCACCTCCACCCCGCCCCTCAGTGCTAGCTCATTCCACAAAGGCAAAGCTTTTGCCAGAGGTGCCATCCATCCGTCCTACTAATCACTGAAAGAGAAGTTCATTTCCACCTCTGCTTCTGGAGGGTCCTCAAGCTTCTTCAAGAACAGAGAATTCTGGGGGCTGGAGCAACAGCACGGTGGGGAGAGCATTTGCCTTGCATGTGGCTGACCTGGGTTTGATTCCCGGCATCCCATATGGTCCCCCGAGCACCACTAGGAGTAACTGCTGAGTACAGAGTTAGGAGTAACCCCTGAGCACTGCCGGGAGTGACTCAAAAAGGGAAAAAAAAAACAGAGAATTCACCAGAAGTAAAATGAGGAGAGCTGCTTGCTTCTATCTCTCTAACGTCTCTGCTCTCTTCAGTTGCACCAGAGGCTCTCAAATAAGTTTGAGAATAAAATCCAAATAAAACTGCCCCCTTCTCAAGAAAAAAAAAATATTCCTCAGTAACACCCCGGAAATCAACCTTTTTTTTTTAAGTAAAACAACAGAAAGCATGCCCAGTTGCACCTGAGGCTTCAACACCTCCCCCCCATCATTCCAGAGCACCTCCTGGTGTCCTCCCCTCCCCTCCCCACTCCCTGGAGGTATCTCCCTCTGCTTTGTAACTGAGACCAGGTCAAGGTCGGAAACCCTTCAGTTGTGTGACTCCAGGAGAGCCTAATCAGAGCTGAGGCGATTGTGGGCTGAGCAGAATGGGCTCTGCGTCAGGAAGGTGTCTGTACTGAGTTCCTGCTCTTTCAGGTCTCCGACTAAGTTCCTCCAGCTGTGTCTCCTACAGCCTGAAGAAGCGCATCTCAGCTCGGCCTGAGCAGACTGTGGGGCCCAGTGAGTACAGCAACCATCTGGTTATCTCCTGTGGGACCATCAGAAAAGCAAACCAACACTCTCCTGAGGAGCACTGGCTTTCCTCACCAATGTGAGCAACAGATAAAATGCCCCTTCATAAAGATAAAAGTTACTGAACCACAACAGGGAAAAAATATTCACGTAAACAAACAAACACACAAATCCCCTGAGTCCAGAAGCCAAAGAAAACGTTCTCCTGGTTATTTTATATCATCTGAAGTTGAACCATCTTGGACTTCTCAGCACACTGCCTTCTTTAATCCAAACGGCTTTCTTTATAAATTACCCAAGTACCCTCCTGGCCTCCTGGAAATTTCAGTACCTATTAAAGTAATGTCTAACTAATGCATTATTATAATAATCACAGAGCGAAAATCCAGATAACAGCTGGTCCTCAAAATTCCCAAGTGAGAGTTCAAAAGCTATGATTCTCTACATGGGAATAAGTGACCCCTCAGATTTCAAAAGCGAATGTCAGAGGTGATGTCAAGATCTGTAAATGGAAATGATCAAATTAACTCGCATGAGGAAATCTTCAGGGAGGCACAGATTCATGGCAAAATATCACAGAAAGGTAAGGGAAGAAAATGCTAAGAAAATGTATTTCTAAGATTCCACCTTTGGGGGCTACAGGAATTCAGGAGTGTTGGGGACTAGAGGACTCTCCCTGTGACACTTGGCCAATTAATCCTGACACTTCCATGCCCAGACCTTGCCATGCTCAGGGCGTCCAGGGCTGTGGAGTGTGGGGAATCAAGCCAGGATCCCAGTGCATCTCCCTAACTCCAACTGCAACTTTCTGAAAGTTAAAATGGGAACAACTTCTCATATAATGAAGATAATAGAAAAATAGAAATCACTATCTACTCACTTGATTTGGGTAAAGTTTTATTAGGGAAACCCTGGGAACTAACCCTCTCTGGTTAGGAAGTCAACCATCAACATCTACCTGTCTTTTTTAACTCACCTAATCAAAGTAACCATGTTAACCCAAACCAAAACGAGCAATACACAACTTGTGAGCTTAAGCAGCAAGAAGCATCTAAGACAGTATATCCTGAGACCTGATTTGCTCAAATTTACAGATAAGACAATATCTTAGCTTCAATTGAGAAAGGAATTCCTAGGGTTGGAGCAATCGCACAGCAGGTAGGGCGTGTGTCTTGTAGGCAGCCAGTCCGAGTTTGATCCCAGGCACCCCGTATGGTTTTCTGAGTCCCACTAGGAGTGATGCCTGAGCGTGGGGAGCAAGAAAAAGCCTTGACAGTTGGGATAGAGAAAGGGAGCACTATGACAAAGATAGTTGGAAATGATTGCTCTGGATAAGAACTGCATGCTGGAAGTGGGTGAGGGAGCAAGCATGATAACTAATCAGTATCTGTACTGTAGACCATAATGCCCAAAAGTGAGAGAGAGAGACAGAGACAGACAAACAGACAGACACATATGCAGAGAGAGAGAGAGAGAGAGACAGAGAGAGACAGAGAGAGAAGGAATGTGCCTGTCATAGAGACAGACTGGTGGCAGGGGAAGGGGGAGGGTGGTGGGAAGGAAACTGGGGACATTGGTGGTGGGAAATGTGCACTGGTGGAGGGATGGACGTTGGAACACTGCATGACTAAAATCTGATCATGAACAGCTTTGTAACTCTATCTCATGGTGATTCAATAAAAAGAAAAAGAGAAAAGAAATGAAATGAAAAGAAAAAAAAGAATAAGCTCTGAGCACTGCTGTGTGTGGCCCCAAAAAGGGAAAGAAAGAAATTCCTACTTTCTGTCCAACCCTGGGATCAAATTAGCTTGGGATGAATTTCTCATCATCCCTGGATTTCAGTCACCCGAGGTGAGACTGCAAAAGAGGTACATGGGTGGGGAGCAGTGTGGAGAGTGATTTGCTTCAAGTCTATGTTATCTGGGATCTTGCTCTGCTCATTGGGGGCAAAAAAAAAATATGAACATATCTGTGTAAAAAAAAAAACACTGATCTTGTTTCTCAGAATAGAATTTACACACTGGCAAGTTGGATATTTAGGTTGTCTAAATAGGACATTTGATCCTGCGGCTGCCTGTGTTTCCCTATCTGTTCTCAAGAGAACATAGCCCTTTCCCTTCCCTCTCTGCGCATTTTAGCTGCTCACTCCCTCAAGCTCAGCCAGTCAGCACAGTGACCACAATATGTATTCTGGACACATCAGTTCAAGTCGACAGCTGAATGATAAGCGCAGAAGAACCATCACATTTAGTTTTATAGCATCTACCAGGATTTCCTCTGACCCACGTTTGACGGATGACCATGCAGGCACCCCATTTAAGTTCATCGTTAACAAGGTGCTGTAACTACTGCAAACTGAGTTTGACATCGTCTGGCTACATGATAGGTAAAATAACCCTGGAGAAACATTTAAGTAAACTCAGCCAAGAATAAGACAAGTCTTAACTGGAACAACTTCCAATTGTTCTGAGAAGCCAGTATTGGATTCAATACTGTCAAGTCAGGCACCATAATACAATGGTTAACAGCACAGATGCTGACTGCACACAAACCTCACCTCACTTAGCTACATCACCATAAACCACTGACTAAAACTTGCGGTGACTTAGTTTCCTCTTCTGAAAAATTTGGGATAATAATGTCACATGAGGTCATTGTGAGGACTGAATAAGAAATGCTAACTAATACTTACTATAGACATGTAAGTTCTTGTTTGGTTGTAAGGTTATTTATTGTTCACAAGTGCCAAACACTGGTCTAGCGGCATGTGAAGCAAATAAAACAATATTAATTTAGCTCATCATTTTTACTAAGAGTCCAAGAAACCTCAGATTACACTTGAGACTTAGCATGAAATTATTAATCATGCAAAAGTTTCCTTACCTGTGTTGAAAATGCTTGTATGTTGATCAGCTTCGGCTCAGAGAAGAACTGCTGGTCACTGATTTTCAGCGAGAAGTAACCTTTCCTAAAAGACATGCCCCAGAACGGAAAAGGAAAATACAATCATGTTGTTAGTCATGAGAAAGACAAAGATTTAGAAGTATTTTCAGCAGGGGTGGGGTCTGGGATTTGGTTCAGTGGCTAAAATATCTGCCTGGGAATCACGAGGCTGCAAGCTCACCCCCTGGTGCCCAAGACATATGCAAGCACGATGCAGGAACCACTTCTGCCTGTCGTCTCTGATGCTGCTCTGCAGGGTGAATTCTCACTTCAGGGGGACTGACGAGCACCCAAACTAAAATAAGCAACGCCAGACCAGGAAGTGTGGCCCTTCAGCCAGTAGATATACAAATACACCAGCTACAGGAATGCAACCCTCAGAGAGCACTGAGGCTGAGTGTGAGGAACGTGAGATGCTGGGCAACCCCAGGTGAGCTACGCAACTCCACCGCACAAGCATCACAGCCAAGGGTGGCTGGAGTCATGGTCATCACAGCAGCAGCTCAACAGAGGGGACATGAGGGGAGCAGAGAAACGAAGTCCTTACATTTCCAGGTCACAGGCAAGTAAGAATTTGCATCAAACCACCACAGGAATATAACATTCATACTGCAAATTAAAGAAAGATGTCTGGGGAATGGGCTCATTGGTATGGCACTGGGTGAGACCCTGGGTTGGATCCCTGACACAGGAAAAACAAATGACCAGATAAAGATGAACATGAGGAGATGCAAATAAAACTACTATGAATTTAAATAAAACTACTATGAATTTTTAGATCTCACGATTACATAAAAATAATGTGAGATGAATGTTTTTTTTGCTTTTTGGGTCACACCCAGCCGATGTTCAGGGGTTACTCCTGGCTCTGCACTCGGGAATCACTCCTGGCGGTGCTTGGAGGACCGTATGGGATGTTGGGAATCAAACCCGGGTCGGACGCATGCAAGGCAAATGCCCTACTACTGCTATTGCTATTGCTCCAGCCCCTCAAATTTTTTTTTTTACCAAAGTATTTTTTGATAATTTTCTTAGCCATTTAGTTGTAACAAGTGATATAAAACACATTACTGTGTGCTGGCTAAGGGGGCAGGTTTGGGGGTGTTTGGGGGGATGGTGGAGGGAAGGTCACACTGGAGGTGGGATTGGGATCAGAATACTGAATGCCTGAGACAACTGTATTATGAACAACTTTGTGAACCATGGTGTTTAAATAAAGGGAAGAAAAGAATGTGAACATGCTGCTTCCTATTTTTTAAGTAAATATTTTAAAAATAAATATTGATTTGAAAAGATAGTGGCATTTTACATGCTCTGTTGGTGCACAGTTGACCCGGGTTCAATTCCTGGCACCCCAGATGGTCTTCAAAGCCCCACCAAAGTGATTCCTGAGTACAGAGCTAGGAGTGAGGCCTGAGCACCACTGTGTGTGGCCCCAAACCAAAGAAAAATCTAAGTGAAATATACAATGAGTTAAATATTAGCAGTCAGGGCAAGTTAGTAATACAGGATAATGGTCAAACAGGAGAACGGAACTTTCATGGTATCTGAATTTTTCGCAATGACTTCTGTCTCCTACAGACCCTCTTCTTAACCTCTGCCTAATTCATGAGTATGAACTCTCAATAGCAATGTCTGAAATCATATTTGAATGAGATGACTGCACATATTCCTCCCCCAGCACATGTGTATGCAATGCGGGGCTAGAGAATGAAGACTGACAATTAGCTTGAATTAGAATTAGCTTGAAAGTCCCATTGGGCTATAGGGAACCATGGCCTATCATGACTACAAGAACATGGACCCAGGCTTGTGAATGATGAACAAAGAGGCACTGAGACAGGAGGAAGACTTGAACCCTGTTTCCTGCTTCTGATTCTGGACTTGTTCTAAACTGACTCTTCCTTGCTGCCTTCAAGATCTAAGCCATGCCTAGAATGTTATCCATAATGAGCCTTACTAGTTTTCTTAATCTAGTTCAAATCGATTTCCATTACTTGCAACCAAAGGGCTTAATTAGGAGAACAAAATAAGGCTCTTTGCTGTGGTTCTTATTTTCAGTGAAAGAATGTTCCAACAGCTGCAGGCCTCATGGAAGGGAAGATGGGAGTTATCTGCCTTCAAAGACCAACCAAGTGCAGAAGTCATTGCCGAATGGTCAGCTGTGGCATTAACACACTCTGGCAGTTTAAACATTTTTGTCAACTATAGAAACCATTGTTTTTCAAGTTTTTTTTAAAACAGGTTTCCTTGTTTGTTTGTGCATTTATTTTTTAGGCAACACTTGGTGATGCTTAGGGGTAACTCCTGTTTTGGCACTCAGGAATTAGTCATGGCAGTGCTCTGGGGACCATATGGGATGCTGGAGATTAACCCTGGGTCAGCTGTGGCCGTGTGCAAGGTAAGTACCCTACCTGACGTATTCTCTCTCCAGCCCCCATCTCAGCTATTCAGGGAACTATACATACACTGTAAGAACGTGGATGGAGCTCAAACGCATTATGTAAAACCCTGGAACAAAGATTTCATTCACATGACATTTCAGAAAGGATAAGACTATTAGGGTAGAAAACAGACTAGTACTTTACAGGGATCTGGGAGGAAGGGAGTGGCTACAAAAGGGAGTTTTTTGGACAAAAGAACTATTTTACATCTTGTTTCTGGTTGTGGCTTGAGACGGAGTCTATTATTTGTTAACACTCATGGTCACACACTAATAGTGTTAACAACTATGTAGTCTCCATTTAAAAACATAATAATTTATTGAATGCAAACCATACCATTACATATATATTTTTTTTCCTCATCTTCTTTCCTCCACTCCATCATCATGCTTTCTGCTTCATTTATTTTATTTGTACGGAGGGCTCCTAAGCAGTGCTCCGGGGCCCAAGGGCCACTCCTCACAATAGAACATGGTAGTGCTTGGCCAAGTGATGTGAAGCAGCTCAGGCCCTGTGGTGCTCAGGTGCCACCAGGCCTACAGCTAATAGAGCTCAGGGACCACTTGGTACCAGGAATCAAAGTCGAAGCCGTGGACACTCAAGGCCTGTCCTCCAGTCCCTGAGTCCTTCTGCCCCACTGCCATCCTGCCGCTCTCTCCCATGTCTAGACTCTGAGGGAATGCAATTAATGAAAGCACAAAGAAGGGTGTCACCCCCAGCCTACTGGGAAAATTGCCTGATGATTGCATCAAGGTTCCAGTGACCATATTTAGCATTTCAGTGAGGTTAGTTGAGCACAGTCACTAAGGACTATATTTAGAGACTGTCCTATCAATTACAGGAGTTTTCCCCTCCCAACAGAATCTCAGAGAGTACAGCTAGGTGAGGTGTTTGCCTTGTTCGAGGCTGACCTGGGCTTGATCCAGGGCACTACATAGGATCCCAGAGCACTGCCAGGAGTGATCCCTAAGCATAGAGACAGGAATAAGCCTTAAGAATAGCTGGATATGGTCCTCAACACAATAAAGACTGGTAACACACACATACACACACACACACAAAAAAAAAACCTTAAAGGAATCTAATCGAAAAGAAGCATGGCTAGTGTTTTCATGGGGAAAACAAAATACAAACCTATGTGGTAGGCTGTTTCTTTGTTTTTGGGTCATCAGAACCTGTATGTATAATGTATGTGAGATACATACATACATACATGCAAAACATACTATATATACTTATATACACACCATATGTATTTATATATACTATATATTTATATATATAAAATGTCCTCTTTTTCATGAGTTCCTGCTAACCTTATTTTACTATTCTTCTCATTCTTTCTTTTGATGTGTTTTTTAAATAAAGAAAATCCACCATTGCAGTGGGTACCAAATATATATATATATATATATGGAATACTCAAAGAATTGCCCCCCAAATGGTGTCATCCTTTGTTCTGTTTCAGGGTTCAAAGCTATTCAATGATGAAACATTCATTCAAAGATGAAAGAGGCTAAAGAGCTAAAAAGGTTGACTTTGGTCGTCTATGGTATTCATACATTACACAGTAAATTCCATGACAAATAACCATTGGCCTTGCATGATACCTGTGCATGATATCTGTGTGTCATACAAACATATGAGAACAACAAAACGAAAGCATGGAGTGGAGCAAACATTTGAAGAGTGGCATCAAACACCAGCAATTTAAGCTTCATTTCCGCAGAAATAACTTCTCAATGCAGAGATTCTTTGGCCCCTCGAGAATGAAAGCACACGACCAACCATGCCCCAGTATGATGGAGGAGGCAGAAACTGTAAGGAACAGACGAAGGGCTGTGGAATCACAGAGCTGCGCGTGGGAGTCCCAGCTCCACACTCACAGACCATACACGACATTACTTATCCTCTCAAGGCACAGCCTGCCTGGAGATGAGGAATAAACTGCATATGATTTACATAAAATGATTAGTAGAACGCCCAGCTCAGAGCTAGCCATTAGTAAATGTTGCTTGTTCTCATTTCTATAAATGCTTCTTTGAGGTTACTGGTATCACCAGTGCTGACCTGCAACTTTTCTTTCCACCTGTTGCTTAGTCCAAACCTTAAAAAACAAACAAACAAACAAACAAACAAACAACAACAACAAAAAACCCTCAAATCGAATGGGAGCAGTAAAAGTGATTCTCTGTATCATTACCACTATTCCCTGAGTTTTGATTCCTGTTTTTCATAGAGTCTCCCATGAATTATCTGCACCAATGAAGCAGAGCAGTGAGGAGAGTCCGAGGAGCTAATCTGGATTTTCTCTAGAATTAGTAGAAATTCTCTGCCAAATATATGGCATTTTTTGCTTGGGTTGGTGTGAACAATCACACCAGCAACCTGTGTTCCTGAAGCACAGGTCAGCTGGAGTGGGGAAGACTCCCAGAAGTGGGCTAAACACAGGGAAAAGCCGGAAAAGGCTCGCAGATTAGCGAGATTTAAAGGCATCAAGTGGATAATAAATAGACACTTGGCACGACTCTTCTCTGTCTTCTAACTCTGGGATTCTAGGAACCAGACAAAGGCTTGAAAATCACGTGCTTAGTTCTCCTGGTACTCCACCACATTCCCCAATGTTGAAGAAACAGCCATCGCATCTCTTGTTTCTAATAAACCCCCAAATTTAGTAACTGTTCTATGAGCCATCACAGCAGAGAACTGCCCATAATAATGATTAAAAATGATTAATAAAAAGTCCCCTCATAGTGCTCTCTGAGCAGTTACAGTGAAATAACGGTAGGCAGCTGAAGCATTTGTCCTTTGTGAAGTATCGGGAAAGGAAGGGGTGGCTTCTGGAGAGAGAGACGGGGCAGGCCACGCCCTGCTGGGCCAGAGGAAAGGGGAGCACGGGGCATGGAGTCACCTGGGCTTCTCTTTGCTGTGCACAAAACGCACTTTGTTCTCATGCACATCTTTCCAGCTAAAGTGCTTGGCCTTGTCGAGCTGAACCTCTTTTCCGTTCCTCGAAAGCACCAGCTGACCGTTGGTGGGAGTGCTCACAACGTGGAACAGGAGGTCTTCGACGCTGCCATCCTGGTCTTGGACATTCAGGAGCGAGAAATCAAGTGGCTTCATTGAACCAATGGCAAGGGTGAGGGAGCCATTTACATGAAGACTCGGGGTGTGTATTTGGCCTAAAAAATGTATTAATTCAGAGGTCAGCTTGGCACATTCACTAATTACATCTTTATTAAAAAAACATAGATAAGTAATATTCAGAGGCACAGAGATGAAAGAACATGGGTTTCCATATTCCATCATTCAAACGTTTCCATAACACACATGAAGTTATAGGATCGCATGTTTAACTAGAACCCTCCCCATTTGAAATGACCAGAGCAGACCTACTTGATCTTGAATTAGGCAATGTTTTCCTATAAAAGCAAAGTCACAAAATAAAAATAGAGAAATTGGATATCATTAAAATAAAAGTAGTTTTGGGTCTTAATGGATAGCAGCAAAAAAAAAATTGTGAAGACAACTCACAGAATGGCATAAAACACTTGTATATCATTTCTCAGAAAAGAGACTTGTAGTGAAAGCATATAAAGAACTCTTACAGCTCAAGGGAAGACAACCCAATTTAAAAACAGGTGAATAATCTGAATAGGCATTTGGAAGACAAATAAAAGGTCAATAAGCACATAGAAAGGTTTTGGACGTTATTAGTCTTCAGGAGAATGTGAATTGAAACCTCATTGTGATTCTATTCCACAAGATCTAAGAAGGACAATAAAAGAGTTCTTTTGACATGTGGATAAACCGAAACCTTCATCTATTGCTGGTGGAAATGTCAAATGGTGCAGCAGTTTAGGGAAACAGTCTGGCAGTACCTCAAACAAACATAAAGCTACTAGATGACCCAGCAAATCCCCTCCAAGGTATATATCTAAAAGAACTGCAAATATAGGTATTGTTTTGGATAGCATATTTTTGCATAAAAACTTCTACATAAATAATCATGGCAGTCTTTTTCACAATAGTCCTGAGTGCAGATACTCAAAAGACATTCATCCATTGATGGATGGATAAAAGAAATATGGTATATATCCACATAATACACTGTTATTCAAACAAACAAAAAAAACCCAATGATGTAGCAGCACATTCCCATATTCATCAAGTGGATGAATCCAGGAACAGCTACATGAAAGAAGCCAGTCATAAAGACCATATATTGCATGACTGCATGAAACGTTTAAGGTCGGTAAATCTGTATAGACAAAGAGTAGATCAGTGCTTGCAAAAAGGAAACCACAGGAAAAGGTTGCTGATAATTATTAGATTTCTTTTTTAGGGTGATTAAATATCCTGAATTATGGCACGGTAATGGTTGTCTATGTGAATATTGTAAGTCACTGAATTGTACATTTTAATGGGTGAATTCCACTATACATAAAACATATCTCAATAGTTAGATAAAGAATGGGGGTCTTCAGAAACAATGCTTCTTGTTCCCCATCACCAAATTTCAACAGATAGGGGGTATGGAGAGATAGTACAGCTGGTAGGGCATTTTCATGTACATGACTAACCCAGGTTAGATCCCTGTATTCCCTTAAGCACCAACATGAGTATATTCCTGAGTGCAGAGCCAGGAATAACCCCTGAGCCATCACTGAATATGGCCCCCAAACCAAACCAAAACAAAAAAAGATGCTCTGGCTCAGAACCTCAGGTATTTTATATTTCCAGGTAACTCTAATAATCTTTCAAGTTTGAGAACCCTGGTCCTATCCCAATATATATGAAAAACAGACCTACTGAAAGCAAGAAGATGGGCTAATAGTATTTTCTAAAACAGTATCAATGACTCGATAATGCAGGAGGATGATTAGAGGTTTATATTCAGCATTCATCTGAAAGATATACATTTTATGTGAAAAATTATGTGGCAGCTTTCCACAGGAAGCATCTGATGGGTACATTAGGGTTTCCTGACCACAATACAGAATTCATCCTGTCTCCTGCTTGTTTCATCTGCATTCTAATTGGTCACGTTTCCTTTTACAACCAGGTGAGGCAGGACTGCTTGGCACTGCTAAATTTCAGGGCTCTTCTACTGTAAAATTATTCTAATGAAAGCAAATTCATTTTTGCAAGCTGTCTCACATTATACCCCAAGAGAAGGAATCTGACTGTCAAGTAATTGAGGTTCCAGAAGGATCTCCCCTGAAAATAGGCTAAAGATTCTTCCCTCATGGGAAATCTTAATATCTTTAGAAGTCAGAAATGCAGATTTTAAAAAAAGGATTGACAGCAGATGTTAAAATATGTCTCATGTAACCATGGAATGCTCAGATATAAATGACTCCCAAGTTTCATTCGTCCATATAATTTGTGGGGTTCAAAGATTCAATTTAAAACTGCATCCCTTTGCTATTTAAGGTGAAACATTATTAATATATTGGAAAACAATAGATTTATTCCTTTAACATGCTACTTTATTCTTTTTGGCAAATGATGTGGCCTGAAATCCATCCATTTCAAATATGTAAAGCTAACGGGGCAGATTCCTTATATTATTCATTATTTATTTATCACTTGTCTTGAGTGTATGTACAAAGGAAGCACCCCTATTAACTGGCATAATGTGTTTTTTAATTTTGTATAAATATAAACATATTTGTAAGTATAAATGTAATAAATAATATTTGTAAGGATAAATATAATTTTCTACCATGTGGCTATAGAATTCAGGATTATAAGAAATGTCATGTCAAGTTTCTCAACTATTTGTTGTGATTTACTGGGGAGAGGGTATTGTAACTTTGAAAGCTAAGATTGGTGCTTTATCTTTTTCAAAGATCTTAGATGTGGAGTTTTCTCAATGTTCTACTTGCAATAAGAGTTCTTTATTTTGGCGGTTAGAGCAATAGCAAAGCAGGTAAGGCTTTTGTTTTGCATGCAGCCGACGACCCAGGTTCGATTCCCAGAATCCCATATGGTCCCCTGAGCACTGCCAGGAGTAATTCCTGAGTGCATGAGCCAGGAGTAACCCCTGTGCATTGCCGGGTGTGACACCCCCAAAAAATTTTTTTAAAAAAAGTTCTTTATTTTATTATTTTAGCCTTACCAGGGGCTTTCTCAGATGGGAATCTTGAATTTATATGAAATGTACCTGCAAACTCAGCCTTTAGGTGCAGGGAAATTACAGGTGAATTCACCAACCCATGGAAGGAAAAAAAGAAAAGCACTTACCAGAGCAGGTTTCATTAGGCACGTGGGCAAAGAAACCGGGAAGGCAGCTGGCAATGCAGAGACCACGCTTCAGGAAGAATCCCTGGGCACAGACATAGCACCGGTCCCTGTGCTGACACTGCAAGCATCCCTGCGGACAGGCTGCCAAAGAGAGAACACACGAAATAAGGTCCATGAGAGACCCCGGCCCCCAGGAGGCCACCAGTGACAAAGTAAAGAATGAGACACCAGCCACATGGCTCCAATTGAGCAAGAGAGAATGCTAACAGCTTAAGATTGAGTCTCCAGGGCGCTGCTCTGCCCGTCAAAGGAAAGTACACTCTCACACTCTGCACTGTGATCAGAAAATGTGGCAAATGGGTTGTTTTAAAAAATTAACCTTGAGGGGCTAGAGCGATAGCACAGCAGGTAGGGCATTTGCCTTGCACGAAGCTGACCCGGGTTCAAATCCCAGCATCCCATATGGTCCCCTGAGCACCGCCAGGAGTGATTCCTGAGTGCAGAGCCAGGAGTAACCCCTGTGCATCGCCAGGTGTGACCCAAAAAGAAAAAAATTAAACCTATTGGAGTTGCTGAGATAGTACAACAGTAAGGGGTTTGCCTTGCACCTGCAGATCAAGGTTTGATCTCTGGCACTCCATATGGTCCCCTGAGCCAGACATGATCCCTGAGTAGAGAACCAGGAATAAGCCCTGAGCAACACAGGGGTATTCTAAAATGCCCCTCTCCCCCCCAAAAACCCCAATTAAACATATTGACTTGTAAGAGAGGCAGATGATGGCAGTTAAGAGCACAGAGCCTGTTTGGGTACTGAGTACCGTTCCTTCTCTACTACCTGTCAACTTGGGCATTTAAAAAAATAAAAACTTTTGTTGCAAGGGTCTCCTTTGGAAAATTTGCACCTAGTGCAAATAGTTGTTGAAAACATCCCATGCAATGTCGACGTGAAGTGACTAAATAGTGCCTGTCACACAAAAGGATTCAACTGCACCACTAATACCATTGCTACTTCTACCTCACCACTGTTGCTGTGATTATCATTTTAAGTGTATGAGTAGAGAAAGCTATTGGAAGGACTATGTGATTGTTTGGGGGAGTTAATTATTTTCCAAGAATCCAGTTTTTATTGCCTCACATTCCTGCTTCTCTTTGGGGAGAGCTTTCCAAGGAGTGAAGAGAGGGTAGAAGTCACACTTCTGGACACCAGGGCCAGATGGCTCAGTGCCAAGACCCAAGAATAAAGAGCTGTTTGAGTTGTGTGGAGTTGGGGACCACCAGAACCATCCCAGTGGTGCTCAGGGACCTGTTTTCTATTTTTTTAAATTTTTATTAATGAGACATCATGAGGTATAGTTGTAGACTTACAAATTTTTGTGCTTGGGTTTCAGTTATACAATGGTCAAATACCCATCCCTCCACCAGTGCCCATTTCCCACCACCACGGATCCCAGTATCTTGCCCACCCCCCATCCCACCCATCCAACCCTGCCTCTGTGGCAGGGCATTCCCTTTTGTTCTCTCTCTCTTATTGGGTGTTGTGGTTTGCAAAAGAGGCAATGGGTGACAATCATGTTCGGTCTATAGTCTACTTTCAGCATGCTTCTCCCATCCTGGGAGGATCCTCCCAACACCTTTTATTTGGTGCTCCCTTCTCTATCTGAGCTCCTCTTTCCCTTAGCATCTGTGGTTGGCCTCCAAGCCATGGAGTAAAATTCCTGGTACTAATCTCGGCCATTCTTGGGTGTTAGCCTCCTATTTTGTTACTTTATGTTCCTCAGATGAATGCAATCTTTCTATGTCTATCCCTCTCTTTCTGACTCATTTCCATTTGTCTATGTCTTGGCTATTGTATGATACAACAATAAATATAAGTGTACATATACACACCTAATATCTCATTTTAACTCTTTATTAATGTTTTTGAATCTCTTATTTTTTCCAACTGTAAAATAGGATACCATATTCTACCAAGTTATTCTGAGTACTGAATAAGATAATGCAGATGGAGAAAACTTGGTGAAATATAAAATGCCATGCCCAAGGATTAAATATCACTGTATGAAATATCAAGCAATACTTTAAGTTGGTACATGGTAATAATTTTTGTTAGAAATGATGAGGAAATACTGATGGATAATTCTGTGTACAAGACTTTGGGTGAAATTTCATTTAATAAAAGCCCACGGAGTCTCACTAATTTGCCTTATGAAATCCTACTCTCCAAGGGTATTATGACAACATCAGGGTCACCCGTGATTTAGTCTATTTACTGAAAATTCTACGCCCATATCAATAGGGCTGATCTATTCTTAATGGATATCACACCTGAGTTCAATATAAGCACTACATCCAATAAAATATTGGCTTCGTTTCCATAAAGACCTTTAAGGACAATATTGATTTGTGCAAGAGAATTATTGGCCTGCACTTCTAGATTCTATTTAACCAGCAATTGGCAGATGCTCACAGGAAGCCATCAATAACTTCAGCCAAGCTTCCGAGCTTTCATTTTGCTTCAACTCAGCTTCCCCTTGATGCCCTGCGCCTGGCACACCTGACTTACTTGCTGTACTCCCAGAGAACTTGGCATGATCTCCAAGTTACCTGTGCATCTGTGGTTTACACGATCGGCAAAGTACCCCTTGCCGCATTCCTGGACACACTGAGATTCCAAAAGGAGAAATGGTTCTTCACAGCGGGTGCACTCCCGGGGACCTTGGCACTGGAGACAGTGGCTGTCACAGCCTGAAAGACAAAAGTCAGTGGGTATGTGCAGGGTTTCCAAGGAGCTCCCAATCCTCCCAGCTGGTGGGGCAAAGTGCACTGCAGTCAACAAGGGTCCGAGAGTGGCTGAGATTATACTCGGCCTCTCCCAGACTTAGTGTTCTCTCCTCTAAAGTGGGAATGGACAGAATATCCCACCCGCTCACTGGAAAAGGATTAGACCACTTAGCACTGTCTGTAGCTCTGTCCTCCCATTGTTCATCGATTTTCTCTAGCGGGCCCAGTAACGTCTCCATTGTGAGACTTTCATTGTTACTGTGTTTGGCATATCGAATATGTCACGAGTAGCTTGCCAGGCTTTGCCGTGCGGGCAAGATACTCTCGGTTGCTTTCCGGGCTCTCCGAGAGGGGCGGAGGAATCAAACTTGGGTCGGCCAGGTTGGCCACATGCAAGGCAAACGCCCTACCACTGCTCCAGCCCTACGCTTGGCGAACCAGAAACATATATTCATCATTATCGTGACTATTCCCCAACCTTGTTTCTGTACAGCCTCTCTCCAGTGTCAATCTGTTCGAACTCAGCTGTTAACCTCACCAGAACGTTCCCGCAATGCCGTCTGGGAACTCTGAGTGTGCACTTCACACTGGAAAGATTCTGTGACACTCCAGTGGGGCTGAGGCCAGGGGAGAAAGCTCAGAGGGCTGGGGCGCATGTGTTGCATGTGGGAGACCAGGGTTGATCTCGGGCACTGCATGCCCTCCCCCCCAACACCGAGAATGTTATCCTGCCGATAAAATCAAGTGAGATTCCAAAGGGGTACCGGGCCTGATAAAAGTGCTAGGGAGGTCACTGATGTGTAGAGCATTGTGGGAGGCATGTGGAGGAACATGTGTCTATCATGTGCTCTGTAACCTCCTGATCTTCAGCTCATTTAAAAAAATTATTTATTTAAAGAATTTGCTCGTGCGGGCCCAGTAACGTCTCCATTGGAGACTTTGTTGTTACTGTGTCTGGCATATCGAATACTCTCGGTAGCTTGCCAGGCTCACCGAGAGGGGCGGAGGAATCGAACTCGGGTCGGCCATGTTGGCCGTTTGTAAGGCGAACGCCCTACTGCTGTGCTATCGCTGGCTGGAGCGATAGTACAGTGGGTAGGGCATTTGCCTTTCACGCGGCTGACCCGGGTTCAATTCCCAGCATCCCATATGGTCCCCTGAGCCCCGCCAGGAGTAATTCCTGAGTGCAAAGCCAGGAGGAACCCCTGTGCATCACCAGGTGTGACCCCAAAAGATAAAAAAAAGAATAGAAATTTATAAAGTTATTGACAGTTGAGGCTTTGAGATATGATGTTCCATCACCAGTCCCAATATCTGTGTCAACTTCCCTCCACAGGGTTCCCATGCTTCCTGCCACCTTGACAGGTACATTTCAGACATCAGTGGTGCTAGTTTAGATCTCATGGTTTCAGTGTTGTTAAGTCTGTGCTTTGGATATACAGTTATAAGCGCTCTCCTGCTTCATCAGCAGACCTGAAGCTCCTAACTAACCCCTGTTCCCCCATTCCTGCCCCTTCTCATCTTCTCCCTTTCCCAGTTTCTTTTCTTCTCTGTCCTTCTCCTCCCTGTACTCTGGGGACAGGGGTGAGTTGATACCCTCCCTTTACTATACTCTCTGCCCCATGCAGTTATTCTATAGGCCACAGGCGAGACCATCCCAGGTTCAGGATTCTTAAGTCCTTAAGGAAAACTATAGTTTGTAGGTGATTGTATACCTCAACGATGCTCAGACTGATCCCACATTTTAGTAAGAATATTTGGACAGGGAAAACAGAAATGAGGCCATTTTCATTGTAATGAAGCAGACGTTCTTTCAAAGCAGCCAGAAATTGGGTAAAATGCCAGAAAGGAAAATTTGCCAGAGGCTCTTTCTCAGAACAGTTTAAAAAAAAAATTCCGAGCAGGTGGCAGCTTGGGTGAGGACAGGGCGGAGGCTCAGGCACTTACTCTTTTTTTTTTAAATTATTTCATTTTGTAATCACAATATTTGATTACATTTAATATTCAAAATTACATTTAATATTCAAAATCCCACACCATGACACCTTCCCACCATCATATTTTGGGTGTTTCCATCCTGAACCCCATTCCCTGACCCAAAGCAGAACCAAAGTAACATATTTTGTATTGTTTGTTATGAAAATCGGCTGAAAATGCTACAAAAAAGTATCCTTAGGTGGCTGGAGCAATAGCACAGCGGGTAGGGTGTTTGTTTGCCTTGTACCCGGCCAACCTAGGTTCGATTCCCTGCATCCCATATGGTCCCTCCAGCACAGCCAGGAATAATTCCTTAATGCATGAGCCAGGAGTAACCCCTGTGCATCACCAGGTGTGACCCGAAAAGAAAAAAAAAAAGTATCCCTAGAGGAAAGAGTGTGAAGATTATTGTATTTCACCTGGGGGCCATCCAGCCCTTCTATGAGAGATCACTAACGCGTTGTTAGAGGTTGAGCCTGGCGCAGGCGCTTACCCTTGCAAAGGCCCGCGTGGCGGTAGAAGGCGGGCGAGCACTGCTCCACGCACGCGCCCTCCTGGAGGACGTAGCCGTCCAGGCACTGCAGGCAGTCTGTGCTCAGAGGCCCGGTGCAGGTGCTGCAAGTCCAGTGACACTCTGGGGAGAGAGAGAGAGCACATTAGCAGGGTTTCTTCCCGTCCGTTCTCGGAGTCAGCACCTCATTTCCGAGGACGCCGTCTGCAGCAGCGAGGGGGAACGCGAGAACAACGGGAACCGCATCAGAAAAGCGAGCCTTTGGACTGCTCGGCTTGTAGCAGCCTGAATGCCTCTAGACAGGTTCAGTGTTTGCTTGTTGGGTGTGACACGGGCAGGGGGGAAGGGTCCTTGCACACGCACTCGGAGCCCGCCTGGCAGCACGACTGCCCACAAGCTAAATCAACGGCATTAAGTTCCGCAGGCCCCGGCAATACGGGCACTTTTTTTTTTTTTTGGCCTTTTGGGTCACACTTGCACAGGGCTTACTCCTGGCTCTGCACTCAGGAATTGCCCCTGACGGTGCTCAGGGGACCATATGGAATGCTGGGAATCGAACCCGGGTTGGCTGCGAGCAAGGCAAACGCCCTACCCGCTGTGCTATATTGCTTCAGTTCAATACAGGCACTCTTTATCCCACCATATTTTGGGTGTTTCCCCTGAAACGTCTTCACACACAGCCTGCAGTTGGACCAGCCAAGGTGCATTGCAAGCCCAGACTGGAGCTCTGCCCTGGGTGCTCTCGGGAAGCCCGTCAAAGGCCCAACTACGAATGTGATCATGGAGAGTATCATGCTAAGTGAAATGAGTCAGAGAGAGAGGGAAAGACATAGAGGCACTGCACTCATGTGTGTAATATAAAGTAACATAATGGGAGACTAACATTGAAGGAAAGTAGAGATAAGGGTTAGGAGGATTGCTCCATAGCTTGGAAGTCGGCCTCACATGCTGGGAAAAATGCAGCTGGGATAGAGAAGGGACCACCAAGCAAAGGATGCTCAGAGGGCTCGCTCAGGATGGGAGATGCGTGCTGAAAGTAAACTATGGACTGAACATGATGGTCACTTAGTACCCGTATGGCAAACCATAACACTCCAAAGGAGAGAGAGAGTAAAAGGGAATGTGCGTGCCATAGAGTCAGGGGGTGGGTGGGGTGGGGATGGCGGGAGGGCCACTGGGAACATTGGTGGTGGAGAATGGGCACTGGTGGAGGGATGGGTACTCGATCATTGTATGACTGAAACATAAGCACAAAAGTTTGTAAGTCTATAACCTTATCTCAAGGTGATTCATTAAAAATATATATATATAACTATATTTTTAAAAATGTGTCTATGTCTCTAGCAATGCCAGGCACACGACTTCTGTTTCTTCTAACCCAGGGATAGGAAGAACCATGCTGGAGTTCAACAGGACCTACAGAACATTCCCGAGAGCAAGGGCTAACTGAAACCATAGAGGATCTCATTTAGAAAGTAGAACTGATTTATTCACATGCTTCTTCGCTCATCTACAGGAAGGACAGCACTGAAAGGGGACAATAAAACAGCAGGTAGAGTCTCTGCATCAAGGACCTTCTGTCCTGGAGGGTGCAAGCCTTAATGTGGTACAATAATCCAGCAAAACTGTGAGCAATACAAATCTTCAGGCGCAACATCAGAAGCAGTGAGTCTTGGGGAGCGGGAACGGGAGAGCATGTTGGGATGGTTGTTTGTGCCACTATGATTATTAGAGTGGTTGCCGATGCTGTGGTTAGTTTTATTTTGGACTCAGGCACGTCTGATGCAGTTCAGAAAGTCCTGTTTGAGAGTTCATGTTCTAGCTGTATGCATGGAAGACGGAGCAAGAAAGCATGCTTAAGTTCTTGGAGGTTGAAGCCAGAAAGGTCTGCATTTGAGTGATGGCTTTGCCACTTTTTGTCTTCTTTAAATCTTTTCTTTAAAAAAATCATTTTGGGGCCACACCTGACAGTTTTCAGGGCTTACTCCTGTGCTCAGGGCTCACTCTCAGCGGGGCACGAGGGACCATATGGGGTTCCAGGGATTGAACGTGGGTGGGGCACGTGCAAGTTAAATGCCCCACTCACTCTGCTATTGTTCGGCTTCTTCTTTAAATATTTTCTGCCTGACTTTTCTTACTGTAGAGAGCACGGCAAGCTACAGGAGAGTATCTCGCCCGCACAGCAAAGCCTTGTAAGCTCCTCATGACGTAATCAATATGCCAAAAACAGTAACAACAAGTCTCACAATTTGTCGTGAGATGTTACTGGTGCCCGCTCGAGCAAATCAATGAACAATGGGAGGACAGTGCTACAGTGTTACAGACTGATAAAAATCGTACCTATTGCATATGGGTGCTGTGAAGACAAAATAAACTAAACATATAAAGAACATGGGAGGCTAGGAAATAGCATGAAGAGGTGGTGTGCTTGACTTACATGCCTGAGATCCCAAGTTCAATCACATGGTCATTCCTGACCATGCTCTGGGTCCTCAGCCTAAGGATCAGTGAGTCCTCATGGTCCCCAACACCACTGGAACTGAGTAGCTAGTCACCAGGCCTGGAGCTGCTGGCATGAACCCCAGACTGCTGGGCATAGCTGGGGAGAGTCCCACCCAAATAAAGAGCTTAGCGCCATGTCTGACACACAGGAGCAGCCAGAGAGATATGTGCCGCTCAAACACTTTCCTGCAGAGCATCTATCTTCCTTTAGTTCCCTCATCTCTAGCTTCCTGCATTGGAAAGCAAGGGAACTCACTCATTAGTCACCGTTCTCTCTTCCCTGATGCAATATTTCTAAGACCCAAAGAGGCAGGTAAAATGTACAAGACAGTATCTGTGCCTCCAAGAAGATTTATAAAGTTAATCTCACCCATTTATTTGACGGAATCCGTCCTAAGGGAAAATGACGAAAACAGAATCTTGAAAATTACCAGCATAGTTATGAAATCATTTACAACGGGGAGGATTTGTGCTAATCTTGTTTTTCACCGCAAACTGACAACCGCTGGTTAGTGGGAGGGGCGGGGAGGGGGAAAGTCTTCTGTGGTCTTGAGCAGAGCAGACCACCTAAGTTGACAACCGAGCAAAATTTCTTGGATTGGAAAGTGTGCGATTTTGCAAAGCCTTAAAAGCGCCCCAAGTTTGCTTGACAGATGTTTGATCTCCATATCTGAGTTCCAGCTTCTCTGGCAGAACCAGGGTGGGATAAAGAAGGAAAATAGAACAGGAACAAGGGAAATTCATTGTTTAACACTCAGTTTTCCCTGGGCTAAGCTCCGTCACTCAAAGAGCATAAGCCCCAAGAATTACGATCCTGGCAAACAAGGAAATCTGTACCTGGTATTTGTCAGTCCCTCTGAAACTAGACCTGAGAGCAGTGTTTTCATTAGTACTCAGCAATCTAGAATTGTAAGGACAAGTGCCTACAGGGCCCAGGAATGTCACGAAGACCTGTGGAATGGGGCTGGTGGGAGAGAACATGGGCTGGTTGGGATTGTGGTATCTGAAAAGCTCATGATGCATCCAATATTGATGGCAGTCGCCTCTCTAGCCTATGAATGCAACTGTGGGATTGTAACTCCAACTTTGCTAAATGACTAAGTCTTCAGGGCTTTCATCTCAGCTTTTGTATGTTAAGCTTTCTGATTTGGGGGCAGAGGGAATCAGGACCATATCTGGCACTATTCAGAGTATACTCCAGATCTGTACTCAGGGGTCATTCCTGACCATGCTCCGGAGAACCATATGCTATATTGGGGATTGAGCCAGGATTGGTTGCATGAAAGGCAAGCATCTTAACCCATATATTATCTTTCCAAAAAGTTTTCTGTGTTTTAAAAGTCTAATGGTTTCTTTCTTTTTAAATTTTAATTTTTTTAATTGAGTCGCTGTGGGTTACACAGTTACAAAGCTTTTCGTGATCAGGTTTCAGTCATACAATGATCCAACACCCCTTCCTCCACTCATGTCCATTTCCCATAACCAATTACCCCAGTTTCTCTCCCGTCACTCCCACCCCTGCCCCCAACCTGCCTCTATGGGCAGGCACCCTCCTCCTCCTCCTCCTCCCCCCTTCTGCCTCCCACACCCCCCTCCTCCTCTCTCCCTCCTTATGGGCACTATGGTCTGCAACACAGATACTGAGAGGTTATCACGTTTGTTCCTTTATCTACTTTCAGCACACACTTCCTATCCAGAGTGATCATTTCCAACTCTCTTTGTCATAATGGTCTCTTCTATATCCCAATTGCCTTCTCCCCCAGCACTTGAGGCAGGCTTTCACTGTAGACCAATCCTCCTTGCCCTTGTTTCTCCTGTCCTTGTGCTTTTAATATTCTGCAAATGAGTGCAATCATTCTATGTCTGTCCTGCTCCTCCTGACTCATTTCACTCAGCACGACAGTTTCTTAAACAATATAAAAATTGGAGCATTTAGGTGAACCAAGAAGAACACACTGGGCCAAAATTCAATATGGCAATTTCCAGTTTGCTACCTACAGCCTAGTTACTGGTATCAGCATGTAACAGGGACTCAAAAATATCTGCCTGATGAACAAATGAATACACGATAACTTTTCACTATCAATCAGTAAAGTCTAAACATCGGATGATGGTTTCCCCCACCTCCCCCCCCAGTGTGGGGAATTAGAGATCAATAGTGTAGGAGCATCAAAGAGTCGTCATACAATCAGAAAGAGTTTTACCTCTGCAAGTCTTGGTGGAGAAGTCGAGATAGTACTGCGGGGCACAGGCCTCGTACTGACACTCCCCAAAGAGCAGGACCTTGTTGGGATCTCGGCAGGAGGTACAGCTGGCCTGAGAGTCACAACTTCCACACTGAGCATCACACGCTGAGCAGAGAGGACGAGGGAATGACCAGATGATTACAATTGCAAATATCGAGACACTGATCAAGACTAGACAGACAGATGCTGCCAGCAACAAAGGCCTACCCCGACCTCTTTCTTGAAATTATAGTCCGCAAGCCTCCCCTGAGATAAACAAAAATAGAAAACTGGAAAATAGAAAAGAAATATTTTCCAACTAAAAAAGAATAATCATACATCTGAGAAAAGATAAATAACAAATCCAAAAATGGAAATCCCATGTGCAAACTGCCCTTCAATTCAGCAGTAGAATTTCTATTTATTCCAATAGCTCTGGAATAATAGACTGGGGTTTATTTGAACCCTATTCTTTTTAAATCTTTTTTTTATTTTATTGAATCACCGTGAGATATAGTTACAAGCTTTCATGTTTGGGTTACAATCACACAATGATCAAACACCCATTCCTCCATCAGTGCACATTCCCTACCACCAATATCCCCTTTATACCCCCCCCCCTTTCCCACCCTCTCCCTGCCTCCATGGCAGACAATATTCCCCACACTCTCTCTCTACTTTTGTGCATTATGGTTTGCAATACAGATATACAGACACTGAGAGGTTATCATGTTTGGTCTTTTATCTACTTTCTGCACACATCTCCCACCCTGACCGATTCCTTCAACCATCATTTTCTTAGTGATCCCTTCTCTATTCCAGCTGCCTCCCCCCCCCCCCCCCCCGGCTCATGAGGCAGGCTTGAACCCTATTCTTAAAAAAACAAACCTCCTATAGCTTATTTGGTACATTTAGATTTTGATTTGAGGCCAAATTAGGCATCATCTTCATTGTGGAGCTCAGGAAGTCGCATATTTATATACAATACACTTAAAAGTGACCACCTGGCTTACTGATTTTTCCAGCTGTACTTCTCAGCTGGCATTCAGAGATGACCCCAAACCTGGCCACACTTCCATTTGTCTGATGTTACAACGGCCATCTCTCCTTCTACTGGCTATTCATGCCAGAAACCTGGAGTCTACCTTTTTTTTTTTTTAGTTTAATTTTTTTATTGAATAATCGTGAGCTACAGTTACAAAGCTTTTATGATTGAATTTCAGTCATACAATGATTCAACACCCATCCCTCTACCAGTGCACATTTCCCACCACCAATGTCCCCAGTATTCCTCACCCCTCACCCCAACTCACCCCTCGCCTCTATGGCAAGCACTTTCTTTCTTACCCTGGAGTCTATCTTGACATCTTTTTTTCTCACCACTAATCCATTCACTCAGGGGATCCTAGATATTTAAACTCTCCTATGTAATTCTCAGAACTTTTTGTTTTGCTCCATATCCACAAAGAGTTTAGCAAGATAAGCTTGTAAATACAAATAGAAGTGTAGTTGGATTTGAAAAGGTTTGAAATGCATTCCCACAAAGCGATCAGTAAATCTTTGCAAGCAGCATCAGAAACGACTCTAATGAGGTACCATAACCAAGTACTGCTTATTGGATCAGCACTTTTATAATGACTTAAAGACAAAGAAGTCATACTAATGATACGTAGACAGGTCCCAACCACCGAGGTGGGAAACACATAGTTCGTTTTCACCAGCAGAAAGAAAAGCAAATCAAACTTATTTTAACCAGTTGAAGAAAGAAACTGAAAATGAGCTAATCAAAGCAAAAGTATAAGTAACCCCTTGTCTATATATATCCAATGACTAAATGTACAAACAGAAGCTATGAAAGATCTTAGAAGTTACCACAAATATCATCAGAGTATAGTAGGTCATACTAGACGTGAATGGTTACTAAGGAAACAGTCTCAGACTCTCCATGTCACCTACATATTAGTTGTTTGTTTCCTCTTTCCTCCCTGTCCTCTGCTGACAAGGTGCTGCCCCAAAGAAGGCCCAAACTGCCAGTCCCTCAGTCAGAGGGTGACAACTAAGAGTTCCTTGTCATTGACTTCCTCAAGTTTCTGCCTGCCTATGTGTGTATGAATTTTCTCTATAGTCTTTCATCACCCTGCACCCCGAGGCCGCCTGGATATCTCTAAAGACAACTCTGTCTTTTCATTGGCTTCAAAAAGATGTGAAGGGGCTGGAGAGATAGTACAATTGGGTAGGGCTGTTCCCTGGTACATGGTGCACCCAGGTTTGAACTCCAGCATCCCATATGGTCCCCCAAGTACTGCCAGGAATGATTCCTGAGCGCAGAGCAGGAGTAAGCCCTGAGCAATATCCGGTGTGAAACCAAAACCTCAAAACAGACAAAAATCCCCAAGGATGTGGATTCATGTTGAGCATTCCGAGATGATAGAAGACACAAAAATAAGTAAATAAATAAATAAAAGTCACCTACTGCACTGTGTCTAAAGTTATCAGCTTTATCGTTGTCTGTGACTACGAACATCTGAAAGAAACACTGTTGATTCATTTTACATACTAAACTGTCTAATTTTTTTCTCTTATATCACAATGTAGGGGCTTACTTTATTCAATACAGGACAGAATGAAAATTAAGCATTAGCCAAAGATGAACGTTAGGAGATTCTTACTGCAATTGAAATAGCTATAAAATCATATTATATTTTGATAATGGCAGCATAGCAAATGCATTTGGGCAGAAATCACCCTGTACCCAAGCAAAACCATAAAGAGAAATATTTCAATATAATGCACTTTTGTCAACCTATCTTCAATAGAAAGGATGCTATTTTTTTTGGTGAGCTTTTATTTCTCTGATTCCACTCCTGTGAAGAGCTTCATAAATCTAAGTCACCATTTCTCCACCAACATGCTCTCACTTTTGAATTGAACATGCAACTATTTCATTCAAGTCTCTTGTGTTATAGAAACCAGAGATTCTGCCAGACAGTTGACATATATCAAGCAAAGTTTTTTATTACAAGAGTATGATTCTTTTCATTGATCCAAAAAGCGCGCTCTCTCTCTAGAATCTCAACAGATGACCTATAAATTCATTCCAAATGCAAATCCTTGAACACATCTCTGCCAATGCAATATTCCTATCTATAAAATAAATATACTGTTCACCATTTGGTTTGTTTTTCTTCCCAGATGATGATAAGAAGAACAGTAGCTAATGTACAGGAGAAATCTATTCTTTGTGAGGGTTTGTGCAAAGCAAGATAACATTAGATAAACATTCTATTAGCATTTCTTTGATAGAAAATATGCAAGGAAGCCTGGCAATTAGTTCACTTGGCCCAGGTCACAAAGCTAAATAAATGACAGGTGGGATTTGGAAGTCAGCCAGCTCACTCTTGGGTCCCACCTCGTAACCACTGCTGTACGCTTCCTTCCACATTGTATGTTCTAGAACATCTACTTGAAATATCAGCAATGTATTTGTAACTGTCGTTTTTTTTAACGAGACAGTGCAACAAATTTGTTTTTGGAAGATGATGCTTTCGTGATTGAAATAAACAAACTGCCACAGTGTATCTCAAAAGTGTTCCTTCATCCATGAAGTGTTCTTAATGAACCCATTCTGATTTGACCTTTTTAAAATTCATCTTAATTTTTTGCCTGACACAGGTAATTAATCATATTTTGATTTATTTTAGAAGACATCTACAAGATAAAATAACAGCCATGTGGCTGTTTGGGCAGAAACAATGCTTTGTAGCATGTCAAGCCTTGTATTGTGTCAATATTCAACAAGTGCATGTCAAAAGCAAATTAACTATTATCATAATCATAGTCCTTCTTTATTCTAACTGCCCTCTGCCCCCATTTGTGGCAAGCTTCCAACCATGGATTAGTCTTCCTGGTCCCTGCTTTTTCTGTTCTTGGATATTATTTTCATAGTGTGTGTTTTTAATATCCCACAAATGACTGAAGTCATCCTATGTCTTTTCCTCTCCTTTTGACTCTTTTCACTGAGCACAGCACTCTTCATGCACAGCCACTTATTAGCAAATTTTATGAATTCATTTTTCCTTGTGGCTGCATAGTATTCCACTGTGTAGATGGACCCAAAAAAACCATTGTGTATATGATCACTCTGGAAAAGAACTGAGTCCTGAAAGTAGGTAAAGGGATATACATGATAATGATTCAGTACCTGCATTGCCTGCCTACCATAATGCCCAAAAGGAGAGAGAGAGAGAAAGAGAGAGAGAGAGAGAGAGAGAGACAGACAGACAGACAGACAGACAGAGACAGAGACAAAGACAAAGACAAAGACAGAGAAGAAAAGTCTCTGCCATAGAGGCAGGTGGGGGGGGGGTGGCGAGGTGGGGGCAGGAGGAGGGAAACTGAGGACACTGGTGGTAGGAAATGCATACTGGTGTAGGGATGGGTGTTGGAACACTGTATGACTGAAATCCAATCATGAACAACTTTATAACTGTGTATCACAAAATGATTCAATAAAAAAAATGTTAAGCAATTTAAAAGCAGGGGATGGTGTCACCAATTTTGTCACCTTGAATGAGCTCCACTCTCCATTTAGGATCTTGGAATTAAATTGCCAAGAAAAAAAACTGTAGAAATGAAACAATTATTTTTCCCATAAATATTTAAAAACGAGACAACTGTTACTAATCTCGGCCATTCTTGGGTGTTAGTCTCCTATTTTGTTACTTTATGTTCCCCAGATGAATGCAATCTTTCTATGACCATCCCTCTCTTTCTGAGTCATTTAGCTGAACATGATACTTTTCATGTAGTACCACTTGTATGTAAATTTCATGACTTCCTCTTTTCTAACAGCTACATAGTACTCCATTGTGCAAATGTACCAAAGTTTCTTTAACCAGTCATCTGTTCTTGGGCACTCAGGTTTTTTCCAGATTCTGACTATTCCCAGGAGTGGTATATGGGAGCTCAATTTCTAACTTTTTGAGAATCATTCATACTGTTTTCCAAAAGGGCTGAACCAGTCGGCATTCCCACCAGCAGTGAAGGAGGGTCCCTTTCTCACCACATCTGCGCCAGCACCGGTTGCTTTTGTTCTTGTGGATGTGGGCCAGTCTCTGTGGTGTGAAATGATACCTCATTGTGGTTTTGATCTGCATCTCCCTAATGTTATTAATGATGTGGAGCATTTTCTCATATGATTGCCACTCAATACCTCTTTTGCAAACCACAACACCCAAAAGGAGAGAGAGAACAAAAGGGAAAGCCCTGCCACAGAGGTAGGGTGGGATGGGGGGGATGGGGAGTGGGAGGGATACTGGGATCCGTGGTGGTGGGAAATGGGCACTGGTGGAGGGATGGGTCTTTGATCATTGTATAATTGAAACCCAAGCACAAAAATCTGTAAGTCTTCAACTGTACCTCATGGTGTCTCACTAATTAAAAAAAAAAAAAAACGAGACAACTGAAGAACAGAGAAGTTACAATGAACCCAAGATCACAAGATCACACAGGTTGTACTTTGAGAGGAGATTCCGAATTTCCAAGCAGGTGAATATATGAGTGACAATATGCTAGCAGTGATCCTATACGAATTATTTACTCTCTTTGATGAACATAAAAGTTACGGAGCAAGATGACAGGAGTGAAACCTCTATATTCCCTACAGTGAGCTCAGCAGACAGAAAAGGAGGGAAAGTACAGTAGTAAAACCTACGCTGACAGGCACGGTTGCCATCGAGATAGTGCCCGGGGAAGCAGGTCATGCTGCAGGTGCCCAGGTGAGACAGAACGAGGCCGGGGTCACACGAGGAGCAGGAGAAGGGACCTCTGTCATGGCAGGTCCTGCAGGAGGAGTGACATTCTGCAAAGGGAAAAGGGAGACACACAGTGAAGCAAAACTCTCTTGCCGAGTGGCATCCTGAGAGCTGCTAATAAACGCCCCAACGCACCAGCTCAGTTTCTGGTCCCATGTGTGCCGTCTGCCTCCTCCCGCTCCCGGGGAGTTCAAGCCCTCTCAGCTGCCACCCCCAAAGACAAGCCCCTGAGGCCCGACGGTCACCACTTACTCACTTTTACAAGCTCCTCTCTCTGCATAGTGTCCGGGAGGGCAGCTGGGAACACAGTGGTCCCCCAGGAGCAGATGATGGGGATGCTGGCACGTCAGGCAGATGCTCTTGGGGCGTTGGGGCTGAGCCACACAGCGCTGGCACAGAGGATGGCAGTCTGGAGAGGGTAGGGAGTGGAGACAAGGCAGGGCTGCCGTGAGCACCACGCTCGTCACGACACCAAAGGGCAGACGGGACCGCAGTTAGCACCGGCTCAGCACACAGCCGGGGACTAGCCCGCAGGCAGAATCTGTCAGTGAAGTAGAAGCCTGGGACCTCTCCAGAGCGTGTGTCTGAGGCTGTTAGCAAACGGCCGGGCCCAGCACAGTGATTGAGTTTTCATTCGTTTTCACTTGGATGACCTTCAACTAGCGCAGCATATGACAGACACTTGCTCAGGGCACAGAGAACCGTCAGAATGAGATGCACAGAATCATTAACACTGTCAAGATGCCCCCAAGAGCTCCCTGAAGCCCAGTGTGACCCGAGGCCCATGCACAGTGCTCAGGTGCTATGTCCAGCGCCCTCTGTGTGGTTCCAGGGTCAGGAGAGCAATGTTCCTTCAAGTCACAAAGAAAAGTTGTGCATGAACCGTAACTAGCACACCGGAGCTCCATTGTACCAGCTGTGATGAGCTATAGGAAATGGTCCCACTAAGCCAGGACTGCCTATTGTTCGTTCTTTCCTTCCTTCCTTCCTTCCTTCCTTCCTTCCTTCCTTCCTTCCTTCCTTCCTTCTTCCCTCCCTCCCTCCCTCCCTCCCTCCCTCCCTCCCTCCCTCCCTCCTTCCTTCCTTCCTTCCTTCTTTGCTTTCTTCCTTTCTTTCTTCCTTTCTTTCTTTCTGTGTCATACCTGGCAATGAACAGGGGTTACTCCTGGCTCTGCACTCAGGAATTACCCCTGGTGGTGCTCAGGGTACCCTATGGGATGCTGGGAACTGAACTCGGGTTGGCCGCGTGCAAGGCAAATGCCCTACCCACTGTGCTATTGCTCCGTGACAGCATCCCACAGTGGAAGAATTTGTGCTCAGCTCCCACTGGAGGAGAAAACTTCCCTGCTCCTATTTTTCATGGTGGTTTTTTTTTCCAGTTCTATTTACTGCCCTCCACTCCACAGATGGGAGAAGAGTACAAATCCTGAGTTGCTCACCAGAAGGAAAAAGGAGAAAAGACCCAGGAAAGGAGATAGGTAAACTCCGACGTGAGGGACTTACGCTCCTCCCTGGAAAAGTCAAAGCACTATTTGCACTTGCTCAGGCACCATTCATGGACTGGGAATGTTTTATTTCATGAGAACAATTTGTAGATCCCTTATCCAGAGTAAATATTTCTGAATATCTTCACAGTGGTCCCTTCTCTACCCAAGCTGCCCACCACCCATCACCGTTCAAGGTAAGCTTCCAATCACTGACCGTTCCTCCTGGCACTTGTTTCTACTGTGTCTGGGTATTAGTCTCATACTTTGTTTTTTTTCTTTATATCCAATAAATGAGTCCAATCATTCTATACATGTCTCTTTCCCTCTGACTTCCTTCACTCAGCATGGACAAACATGATAATCTTTTAGTACCTGTACTGCAAAGCATGATGTAGAGAGAGAGAGAGAGAGAGAGAGAGAGAGAGAGAGAGAGAGACAGAGAGAGACAGAGAGAGACAGAGACAGAGAGAGAGGACTGAAACCCAATAATGAACAACTTTGTAATGTGTATCTCACTGTGATTCAATAAATAAATTAAAAGATAAAACCAAGTTGTGGATCAAGAGAGTGATTTCTAGTGCTGTTTAGGTTGAGAACAAAAAAGAAAAAGAATAAAAAGAGAAGAAAGCCAAAAGCACACTCAACAACTTCTGTTAATAAAATCATGCCTGTCTTTTGAAAACTGTGAGAACAGGTCTTTATTTCTCCATGCTGAGAGATACTTTCTTCATATCTGACCACTAGACATATTATCTACCTTAAGCAGATTTCAAACCCAGCAACCTTTAATCTGTACACAAAGTCTTTCTAGAACTGCTCAAGTTCCTCCAGAAGCTGCCCAAGGGAGTCCCCTCTCTCAAACACTGCTGACTTTTCTAGAAGCTTGGCAACTAGCAGCCACTGATCTTTGTCTGAAGTTCAGCAACTTCAAATTTCAGACAATTTTTTTTTGCCAATATAGGGTTAAATTCGTGTGTGTTTGTGGTTTGGGGGCAACATCCAGCAGTGCTCAGGGCTTACTCCTGACTCTGTGTTCAGAGATCTCTCCTGGCAGGGTTCCAGGGATTGAACCCAGGCTGGCCTTGTGCAAGGTAAACACGCTGTCCTCTGGACTATTGCTCCAGCCCCTTTCAGGTATTAATTCTTGATATCCTAAAATGCAAATCATTACCCAAGTTCTACAGGAAGCCATCCCTACCTCCCCACAATTTCCCATATAATTGCTACACAGTGCCAGCCTTCTTGCTCTCTCTCCCTCTGTGCAATCTTCAAAGTATGACAAACACAGTCCAAAGGGCAAATGTAAAAGCTCTGACAGTTGCTGGAACAAATGGCAATGACCATGCATGCTCCCTTGGCAAGGTAGACACATGTGAGGACTAGAAACGCAGGAAGCAGCACAGACGCAAGGCTCCACCCTCTGCAACTCCCTGGCCTCTTGCTCTCTGAAGCACGTGTTTACAGAACGTTCTGGGCCCTGGCGAGCGCCAACAAGCTCTGCAGGTGTCTGCTGGTCGAATGGCTGCACCTGGCGGAGTCTGCCTCTAGCGTGCAATTAGAGAAATAAAGTAGGAGGATCGCCAAGAGGATGCTTTGAAGAGAAAGTAGGCAGGTCTTGGGAGGGTTCGGCGGGTAGGATAAATAAATATTTATGGATTTGTCTCATCTTGGGGATCTCCAGAAGCTGTTTCGGAGTATAATGCATATGAATCAGTGCTAAAGGAAGCTCGTTCTTTTATGGACTTTCCTCCCCAGCCCCTGGTAGCTGCATTCAAGCCCTCACTGCTCTACCCTTCCACTTCTCCCTAGGACATTTATTTTCCTCCTTCCTTCAGGCCATCAAGTCCGAACATCTTTGATTCCTCCCTGCCAACCTCAGAAGATGTATCTTTACCCGTTTTTATGTTTTTCCTCCACTCCGCACAGCGGGTAGGGCGTCCGCCTTACAAGCGGCCAACATGGCCGACCCGAGTTCGATTCCTCCACCCCTCTCGGAGAGCCCGGCAAGCTACCGAGAGTATTCGATATGCCAGACACAGTAACAACAAAGTCTCCAATGGAGACGTTACTGGGCCCGCTCGAGCAAATCGACGATCAACAGGAGGGCCTTTACCTTTACCTTTACCTTCCACCCCCAAACGGAATGAAATAGATTCCTCCATCCACATTCTTGATCTAATTTTCAGCAATATTGCATCTTTTTTTTATAAACCACCCTTTGGGCCACTGCCCCTAGTCTTCTGTTCTCTTGGTTTGGCTCTCAGGGATCACTCCCAGCCGGGCTGGGGGTCCTATGTGTTGCTGGGGATCAAACCTGGGTGACCACATGCAAGACAGTGCCTTATCCACTGTACTATCTCTCTGGTCCCAATAATTACATCTTTTATCCCACACCTCTTCACTCTTCTTGACCTGAACCTCCAGTTATGTCCCGTCTCCCCACCCCAAAGGGCAAACCCCACCTCTTCTCCTTACCACCCAGCATCCTTGAAACTGTGATCACCTTTCTGTCATCTGCCCATCAGCTCTAATTCTTCTATATTATTTGTTCAGATAAGCTCTCTGATAACCTATTGGGAAATAACTCTAAAGGCTTTCTCTAATTCTGTAGCCTACTCCAAACCTTCCCAATACATTTCGACCACCCCTTCTCTTTGACATCATGTCTCCCCTTACCACTGTCTTGGTGTCCCTCTTAGTCCCCCTTTCCTGCCTTTAGTTACAGGATCAGTGTGGAGATTTCTTCTAGCCCTCAACTTTTCTTAACAAATTCTCACTCTTTGAAGGTCTTAGGAAAGATACATTAGCATCATATTTTGGTAGCGAGCTGCCAAGAAGCTGTGTGAAGTAACGGTTACCACCATTGCAGAGATGCTAAAACCACTTAACGCCTCTCTCACTCTGAGACTTCATGTTAAGCCACAAGAAGCAATTGGAGATATACATTGTATGATGATATTAGTGGTCAGAAGCAAAAAAATAAAAAATCAATAAACAATACCTGAAAATATAAAACAATCAACGACATGTTCCCAAAATGTTATACTAATTCAACTTAGCTTATGGTTTTTATCTTAGAGTGAGAATTTAACTGCTCAGAGTCTAGAAAGCTAGACTCTTACTGATTTGTTCATGAGCTGTACTCATCCTGTGGTTAAAAAAGTTATAGTAAGAAGCTGGAGAGCTAGTACAGCAGTCAAGGTGCTTTGCCATGCATTCAATCCTGGTCTGGTACCCTGCACTGTGATGGTTCCTCAAGTACTGCCAAGTGTCACACCTGAGCAGAGAAATAGGACTAGCCCCTGAGTATCACTCCAATCAATCACCTCAATCAATAAATGATATACTGAATATAAATAAGATCCCATAATAGATTCTCAAACACCCATCTGAGTGGACCTGTGCTAATTCCTCCAAGCAAACCTTCCTTCCCACTCTGTCCTATACAAGCCATAGCAGAAGACACTTACATAAACAGGTTCTAAAATCCTGCTCTGATGGCTGACTGTCTTTATAAAACCAATCAGAAAACCAAACCCTAAAACCTAGAAGACAACAATTGTACATGAGACACTAGAATTTAAAACCTCTTTGGAACAATTCTCCAGGGAGAGCTCAATATAGTCAGGGAAAGAAGCCAAAAAAGCAGAGCAAAAGGGTTTGAGAATGAACAACCAGCACTATGACTGGCCACTGGAAAAGTTTGGCTCCCAACACAGACTAGAGGACTTGGGCATAACAGCTTGTGGTCAGCCAGTCCCACTGGGTATAACTGCAAGCAAGTATGCAACGGGTTTGTCCCAGGCCCATTGTTAGCACCAGCACAGCAGACAGGCTCAAGAAGGGATGTGACCCAAACTTTAATAACAACATTTAAAAGGTTTCTGTCAAGATGGTAGACTGGGGCTGGGGTGGGGAGGAGGAGGGGGACCCTGGAACAGTGGTGGAGGGAAGTTGACACTGGTGGCAGGACAGTGATGGAACACTGTATGTCAAAAACCCAACTATGAACAACTGTGTCATTCATGGTGTTTTCTTTTTTCTTTTTTTTTAAAAAAAGAAAAAAAAACAACTGAAAGATTATCATATATGTCACTTTACCTTATTTTCAGCACTAAATTCTTATCCAGAGTGATCATTTTAAATTATTATTGTCATACTGGTCCCTTCCCTACCAGGGTGCTTTAATAAAATAAAATTTTGTAAAAGAAAAAGAAAAGGTATTGTGAGCTTCTGTTTACTGGCTCCAAGATGAGCCATGGGAGAAAATATGAAAAACATTCTTACAAAGTATCAATAAGCACAAATATTAAAGTATGCTTTTCAGTGAAAATAAACACTGGCTTCGACTATTTCTCTTCCTTATCTAAATAATTTTATGTGTATAATTTGTACATGGTGAGGCTATATTAAATATATACTATAGTACTTTCTTTACTCAGTGTCATCCACTTCCCATCACAGATATTTGTTGAGATCTTTTTCAGGAATTGCATAATATTTCAGCATTGAATACACAAACAGAATTACCATTTTTTTATAACTTGAATATTTACTTCCAATTTGTCCACTATTAAAATTAAGGGCGTGATAAGACTTCTGTATATCTCAGACTCTTTACTCTTTGAAAATATCAGAAGCAAATAATTCATGTTATTATAGTTTAAATCTATTGCATTTTGAATATTTTATCAAAATCTTATTTTGAAAAAATCATGTCCAATATTGTTCCATTTTAAAGATGAAGAAACAAATGCAGAAATCAAATTGTTTTCTTACAAATATATTCAGAACACACATTTTTAATACTATAGGATTGAAGAAAATGAAGTTTTTCATAGTATGCCAATATCTTCCCAGAATGTTTGTGTCAACTTACATTTCTAGGATGTAGGATAACATTGCTTTGTCCTTTCTCCCTTGCCACAAGGAACTCAGGTTTATTACAGTGCTCCTGAGGCACTTCCATTCCATTGTGTTTATCTGTAAACTCTTCCCTATGCTCTCCTCCCCAACCAGTTAATCAGCTTTTCCCCTAATCAGAATCTATTAATTATCTGTAAGGTCAGATCCTTCTAGGACACTGAAATTGTATTGTAAGTTAATATTGTCTTTCTCCTTTCCTTATGTCTTTTGAATAGTTTACTTTAAAGCAATGTCCTTTTTGTATAGATACAGAAAGACCGTTAATATTATGCTTTGTAACTTAGGATTTAATTGGCTTTGAATATTATTCACTTCCAGGCATCTGCTTTCTCGACTTAAGCCTCAGTTGCCCTTAGTTCCTAACACCCCAGAAGCAGAGTCCCGACAAGGGACTGAATGGGCCCAGGGCAAGTGGTGAGCTCCCCTGGCATTGAAATGGGCCAGGCCAAAGTGCCACGATTCTTAACTATAAGTTAAGAGCTTGATCATGGACAGATGTTGTCATGATCCAAAAATAATGACGAGACTAGGACCCTGCTAGGGATAGGAAAGACTATCTGGCCTGAGCACTGTAGTCTGAGATTGAGATGGCTCTAGGAGAGCAATTCTATAAGCTTAAGGTATTTCTTACTGTATCCATACAAAATAATTTATATTATGCATGCTTATATGTTTGTTGGACAAGGAGAGGAGAAACACACCCATGGGATTCCACTCTAGGGTGGGTCCTCCTACTGAGAAGGTATCTGTCATAGAAGAAGTACCCCCTGAGGGAAAGAACTTTACCCCTATTGATTGTGACCACACCTATGTGTAATTGTTACCCCAAGCCCTCATGCTTTGGGATTTAACTAGACTGTAAGAGTGGGCTGGGGGATCGGGATCAGGATCCAGACTCCAGAAGGAAAAGGAGAAATGGGAACAGATTCCAGAGCCAGAAGGAGAATGAAGGGGTATCGAGGAGAATGAAGTAGCATGGGGGAGGCAGAGGAGAGAGACAGGAATGAATGGAGAGAGGATTGGAATAAACTGCTTCTAAGACCAACCAGCCTGGCCCTTGTTTCCTTCCTTCACCTGTCATTCGCCATCGATCTCCCCAGCGTGGGGGAACTGGCGTGAGACAGATAGACCACCACCGCTGTTGTCTTTTTTGAGTTTGCACACTAGGAACGACTAACTGGGACTTTTTTTTTTACTATGTCAGCTGGCACTGAAAAATGTTAAAATACTACAAAATCTGTCTAACTTTGTCATATCGTGGTTTTGATTTTATTCCTTTCATTGTTAAGTGAGGTTAAGCATGAAAACTGAAACTTTCTTTAAAGAACAAAAATATTCAGGCGACGGAGTATGGCAGGCTAGTATGGCAGGCAGGCCTCCTGCTTTGCATACAGGAGTCCAGGGTGTGACCCCCGGCATCCCACACGGCCCCCTGAGCACCCCCAGGGCTGATCCACTGAGCCAGAAGGAGGCATTATCAGATGTGGCCCAAAATCCAAAACCCAAAAAGAACAGAAACATTCAAATGTTCACTGCATACACAGAGCTTTCACAGGGTGAGGAAAATCAACTCTGAATATATAATTATAATTGAATATGAAATATGTGGAACAAAAACAATAATTTCAACTATCAACCAGCGAGTTCTTTCCTCCTCGACTGTATTCATTCGCCCACTGAACCATCATTAATCCATGGAGGCACAGAGCATCGTGCGCTTCCAGAGAAAGCTCTCAGAACAGATGCCCCAGAGAGCGAATTCACAGGGTCCAGGGTGTGGAAGAACGATAAAAGATAAAACAAATTTGAATGGGCAATGGACAGAGTCATATCATTCCCTCCAATACAGCCCGTATACTCTCCACTTTCTTATCCCAGTCTAGAAAATCCCTTTAAGTAACATGAGGACAAGAGAAGAAAAATCTTTGCTTTGGCTCCCTTTTCCCCTTCTGCCAAACAAGGGTGGAGGCAGTTCAACCTTTAGTTCAAAGTAGACTTGAATCCAATAATAGTAAAATGGAGTTGGGCTGTGTGTCTTGTTTTATACAGGGCTGAATCCTGCGTCACAGGGCATTAGAGCTGGTGACACAGCTGGATAAACAAGAGAAATTATGACAGATGTGGACACAAGGGACAGCCATGAGGCTGTGACAGACATTCCACAGTTCAGTAAGACAATAAGTACATGGCCTTAGGCGTCTATGGGAGGGATCCAATTCAGTTCACTGGAGGGGGTGGGGGGAGGCTTCCACAGGAACAGAGTAGGAACTAGTTGAAAAGGAAGAGAGAATTGGGTTCAGATGAGTTGGAGATCATCCCAAGAAAAAAAACAGAAAAGCACCCCAAGAAAACCCAGAAGATGAACAGAACACGATGTCTTCAATGAACTGCAAAACGTTCAGCTGAACATGTCATAGAGCCAAAGAGGACCTGTCTGGTCCAGTTCTGGAAAACTTTTTTTTTTAAGTCACAAAAATGAGTATGGATGTTATCTAAAGGTGGCTGGGAGTGTATGTGTGTGTGTGAGAGAGAGTGTAAGTGTGTGCGTGTGTGTTTATGTGTGCATGCACACATGTGTGCATTCTTTATCAGTCTGTTTATGGAGGCCTCTCTGTTTTATTACACATATAAATGAGAAATTGGCGAATGAAGGTAACTCGGGATAGAAGACGTTGGAGCAGAGAACCAGCCATCCAAGAAAACCGTGATAGACTGCAGCTTTCAATATAAACTTTTCTGGGGAGGGAAATCCCCCTCCATTGGTCTATAAAAGATTCTTCTCTATTAATAACATCCTACAGCTGCAGTGTTCTCCAGGGGCTTATGCTAGACTAAGCATATTAAGACTATTAATAATGCTATAATGTGAAGCTTTCATGACAGGCAATGGAGATCCCAGAAGTTTCTTAAGGAATAAGAACAACACATTCCAGGGCCTTAGAGTTAACGACTGAGGGTTAAGAAGCGTGCCTTGCATGTGGCCTGCCTGGTACCATATCTACTTCCCAAACTCCACCAGGAGGGACCCCTGATCACAGAGCTTAGGGTATCCCCAAAACACCAATGTGTGTGGCTCAAACAACCCACTCCAAAAGGGAAAAAAAGGAACAACACATTAATGGTATCAGTGGGACTAGTGATCTGAATTGCAGGCATGAGCAGGAAGGACCCTGGTTATAACTGTCAAGCACCCAAAACCCTTTTCAAAATGAAAACAAAACAAAGCAAATTCTTAGCCATGTTAAAATGTTTGATTCATTTGTCTTAACAAAATTTGACTCGGGTTCAAAATCCTTTAAGTTACAGGGTCTGAGCGATAGCACAGCAGGTAGGGCATTTGCCTTGCACGCGACTGACCTGGGTTCTATCCCCGGCATCCTATATGGTCCCCCAAGCACCGCCAGGAGTGATTCCTGAGTGCAGAGCCAGGAATGACCCCTGAGCATCGCTGGGTGTAACCCAAAAAGCAAGAACCAAAAACAAACAAACAAACAAACAAACAAAAACCCCCAAAATCCTTTAAGTTACAGATGCTGATGCAGCCTAGATTGGACAGTCCATCTGACTTCTACCCGGGGCCCGAGGAAAAGCCCCCTTTCAAGGGACTCCACCTACAGCCCAAACCTTTCACCACTTAGTAGGAAGCAGTCAAATGATTCCTTTGCCCTATTGCCTGGCCATAGAGCGCTCTGCTGAAGAAGGAAGAAAAGTAGGTTCTAAAAGGAACAGACAGGGCAAGATTAGGAACAGGGCCCTTAAATAAGAAATTGTTGGTATGAAATGTCAAAAGGGTGGCCTGAGGTGGTAATTGCAAACCTAGATGACCGAAGTCCTGCTTGCTAACCTAAAGTGACTGAATAATCTAGGTGACTGGACAGCAGACAGCAAGCACCTCAATTCTCACCTTTTTTTTTTTTTTTTTACTGGCCCACATACTTCAAACACAGGAAAGAAATACCCGTTCTCATTACTAACAAGGTATTAAAGGGGAAAGATTTCTGCTTCTCTCTGGAATCCTGTTTTAGGAAACCACTCCAAGTAATCTGTGAGCTTCCTCATCTTCTTTTTCCTACTTTTAAATAAAATATTTTCTAAATTCAGGAAAAGAAAACAACAATAGCAAAAAAAAAAAAAAAACAAAGTAGAGTCTGGCCACATCAGTAGAACCTAGCAATACTCCTACCTATTTTATGAATGAAAGAAAACATTTTAGAGTGAAAAAATACTAGGAAACGGTGGGGGATGTGGAGACCCATTGCAGGTCAATGTGGGTGAGACACTTGGTTTTCAATATCCATTTCAGGCCCAAGGAAAAGGACACTACTTGGCTACCGGGTGTGACAATTTACAACTGCCTTGTCAGTACAATTTGAGATAATGAAGACAGAACTCTCCCCATGGGCAGCCAGATGTATCAATTACACAATCTAAACATAATTAAGAGGTGGCATGAGCGCCATCACCACGCACAGAATGTGACCACGGGCTCTGGGGACTTGCTAGGGCACCAGTGTCACTTGACACACAATCAAATCTCTGGGCATGTTTTCCAGGAACTAAGCTGATTTTAGAGGCAACTCTTGGTGGGTGGTGACCATCTGAGGAATTCTAACTCTCTCCTTGCTGGACCAGCACTGGAGGGATACAACCATCAGACACCACATCCTTAAAGTGGCAGTGTCCTCCGAGACGCCAACAGATCACAGAGTAAATTCTTCAGGAACCCTCCTCACTCCGCTGCCCACTCCCACACCTCCCCACAGGTGATACTTGGAATAATTTCACAGGATACAGCTAAGGGGAGTTAAGATTGTCACAGCTTAGTTTGTACCTAGGCTGCTATTTCTCAAATAGAAGTGAATTTCCAACCTACCAATCTAACAGCCTCTACCAGGATTACCCTTCCCTCTGAGAAGCTACATCTGTGCTTCAAAGCATCTGAGATGGACCTTCTTGTCTATAATCAAAGAAAGAAGGCTAGCCTCAAATATGTGTAAATGGGAGGATGTACCCATTAACTACTTAAGAACAGCGCCTATTCTAGACTCTCAGCCCTGTTCTCTCTCAGTCCTCCCATTACCACCGGGTAACTGAAGACTGATTTGTCATTATTTCAATTACAGCAAAAAGTCTTTAAGCATAAGACTCATTAAGCACGGAAAGGAAAGAAAAGAAACCGGGACACATTTATATTCTCGCCTGCATCAGATTACTGATAATAATAAACATGTGGTAGGGGGGAGGGCAGATGGAATTCCAGTTGTTTGTGTACATGTCGTCTTGCTAACAAACCCAGTGAAGTAGCGCTTTAAACAAACAAATTAATGAACACATTATAAGGGGGCCTGGTAATGCTGTTATCGTTGGAGCTGAAATAAATATATTTCTCGGTTGTTTATGCAGAGGATTCCATTTGTTTTCTAAACCAATAGACACAGCATGCAGGCTCGGCTCAAGTCGTAAATAGATCATAAGTTAATATTTCGAGTCAGCAGCTGTAATATTCTCAAATATGTCATCCTGCAGCTGTGAGGAATCACATGTGCTCATCACTGTGTGCTGCTTTCATCAAACCACAAAGAGTCTGGACTCTGCTTTGAGAATCATTGTGGATTATCCACCGCCACCAAGCAGGGAAGCATCTGACAGTGCAATCACTTATTTCACATCTTTGAAGCAAAGTCAGAAAAGCTTGACAATATTAAAGGCAATGAGCACTGTCAAAGCAGTGGCTCTGGATGTTGATTTTATGGAGCGGTGACTCCTTAGTTGATAAATAATGACCTGTAAAGACAAATTTAGACACACGGTGAGATTTTTAATAATGTCCTGTCAGTCGATTAGGCTCTTAATGTAACCACATTAAATGTGTTTTGAAGCAGTTAAAATAATCAGCACTTGTAGCTTCCTTACAGGCATAAAACTGTGATTTCATCACAAACTAAAGGCTCTTTAAAGATGCAGAATTTAAGTGCTGATATCACATTTTAAATGGCTGGTGGGGGGATTGTCTATTTGCGAGGTAAGTACAGAAAGAAGACAGAAAATAATATACCTATGGCAGAAAAGAAACAAGAGAGTGCTCTTCTTTCCTTTTGATCATTACTCTTGTCTTAACCTACCCATGAGCTCTTATAAATCACCATTTCTTTGGATTAGATGTTCGAATAAATGAACTGAGAAAAAACAAAAAATAAATCTCTTCCCCCCTGTTTTTTTTCAGTGTTTGTGTCTGTTATTTTCTCTGAAAAACTAAAAATAATAAAACAAAATAACAACAAAAAATGCAGCAAAATAGACTGACCTTAACATTTTAGGATAGTTTTTTCTAGCCAGTATTGATCATCTCAAAACTTCTCTGAGAAGGCTGAGACAGGACCAAGGAAGCAGGGCCTGAGGAAAAGGCAGTGTCAAATGGAAGGACCAACCTCTTCTTGGATGGGGGTCCAGTGCTCACTGCCAACAAGGAAGCATGAGCAAACATGTCTGCCTCCCCTTCATGAGGTCTTGTCCTAAACCTTCCATCAGGTTTCATCTTAGCTCATCTTCAAAATAGAAGACTGTGTAGGATAACGTTGGTTTGTCCTTTCCGTCTTGCCACAGAGAGCTTCGGTTATTGGGTTACACCCATCACAGTGCTCCGGAGGCACTCCCATTCCTCGGTGTTTATCTATAACCTCTTTCTTTGTGCTCTGCTTCCCCAACCGGTCAATCACCTTTATCTCCTAATCAGACTCTGTTAACTTGTAAATATCGCTTTTCTCTTCTCCTTATGTCCTTTGCATAATTAATTCAGGGCAATGTTATTTTTCTATAGACACATGAAGGCAAGGGAGCATGGAGAGAGTAGCAAGGAGGACCAGAGGAGACTGGAATGGGGAGCTTAGTGAGACTGGAACAGGCATGTGGGGAGAATGGAATAAACAACAACTGGTCACCAACCAACCTGGCCCTCATTTCCTCCTTTGTCTGACCATGGCATTGGCCATCCTGGGTGGGAAAGTGTCCTGAGACCACCAAATGCAGGTGGCGAGACAGAGAGTCGTGGGTTTCCTATTTGTTTGATGGACACACAGAAGACCTTTTCTTCAACATAGAACCCTAGTTGGATGTCAGACATTATGGAAATTACTGCAAGAGTTAGAACACAGAGTCAGACACACACCCTCCCACCAAGATGCTCATGATAAATGTTAGAAAAATGTCATCTCTAATGCCTAGATCTCCATTGGCCCCAGAGTATGGGAAGAAGCAGGAAAGAAACGGAGTTAAGGGGAAGATGAGAAGTGAAGATGAGAAGCAATGGGGCAGGACTCAAGGGGACTCAGGTGCATCGGTGGTACTAAAAAATGATAGAGCTAAATATCCAAACCACAGGGTCAACAACACAGAAATAAGAAGATCCAAATATTAATAACAAAAGGTGCTGGTCCCGATGGATTGAGGTGATGAAGGCTAATGACACACCACTGTGCTCACTAGGTGGGAAACACTGAAAAAACTGCCTAACATCTACAATTTTAGTCTTTTGGGCTATAAAGTAGTGATGGTACCAATCATAGGACTGACCTGTCACGGCTGGAGTTTGGATGAAATGAGATAGTACATACGAGGCGTCTGCACATTGCAGGTGCTTTTATTCATTATCTGTAGGAAACCCAGTCAAACTGCCGTTGGTACTGACCATCAAACTCACATTTCAGTCATTATTTTTGCTTATGATATATAAATCATGGAGACTCGCATGTGGAAGGAAAGTAAAGGTAGCCAGAGCGATTTGCTATCATTAGTACTTAAAAGGATAACTAACCTCTGTGTCTAAACTCAGTCGTATGCTCCAAGTATAGTTTGTCAAATATTTTCTCTGCAATTTAGGGCTTGGCCTGTAATTCTTTCAAAGATAACCACAACTCTGATTGCATTGGGAGTCCTCCAAATTGACAGATTTTTTTAGCTAGATCTTTATGTTATCACTAAAGCCAGTTAAGATATTGTTTAGTAAAAGTCACACAAAGGAGAAAATGCCAGTTCTTTCCCTCTTCTATTTTTTTTTTAATTTTGAAAGGCATCAATTTAAACATAGGTCATGTTCTCTTTCTTGAAAGGAAAAGTTCAAAGAAAAGAAATCCCTTGAAATATTCAATCATCCTTCAGTAGACAGTATGGGATCTTAAATAAAACAGAAATATAGGGAACGAGGAAGAGACAATCACTGAAAGTTCTGGAGAGAGACTGGATATGCAATTCATAGTTCAAGCAATAGGAGATAGGGTGACAAGATGAGAAATAAGAGCAGAAAGTGCATTGCAAAAAAAAAGATAAGGAAAATAAAAAAGGGAATGTTTTAAAAAATAGGAGACACGAGAAAATTGAAAAAATATCGAGGTAGAAGAATAAGATGAGACAGAGAATGTACTGGTGGTAAAAGTAAAGATAAGAACCAAAATATATGGATCCCATGAAGAATATTTTTCATAACACCGTGATTTACCAAGTTGTTCATAATACAGTTGTTTTAGATTCAGTGTTCCAACACCAATCGCACCAATTATATGGTGCATAAATGAAGTTTAGAGTAAACATTTCAAAATCAAGTACCTGTCATTCATTCACCCACTTTTTTTTTTAGCGCTGGGTATTGTATAGTTTACACAGATGACACATGGGAACACAGAGCCATATCTGTGACCTTCAGTCAATATTTTTTGATTACCATATAAGGTGCTAGTTCAACACTCCATGGAAGCTCAAACTCTTGCAGCATGGGAAGGTTTCTTGCAATGAGCAAGTAAAAATATAAGTGAAAAAATGCCTTAGAAACTACAAAATTCCACAAACACAACTTTATTACTGTTAATAAAATGAACAAAAAGCAGGACTAGTCCCAGACAAAGCCTTCAATGCCATATTACAGCATTTAGGAAATACCATATTCAACCTGTCATGGAATGAAGAGCAAGTCTAGCTCTTGGTATCAACCAGGTATCATCTAGATATCATCCAGATCCACCATAGGAAAACTGACAATCAAATTAAGTTGTATAAATAAAATGGAAATATAATGGAATGCTAAAATGACAAATATGGGCTTTCCCAAGATTTATCAACCGTGAATCAACTGTAAACTGTAAATATTGCTGTAAATTAGCAATATTTAAGAAAATTGAGAAACACATAACTGCATTATTGCAAATATGAAGTGATATAAATTATCAATATTTAGTATGTTAATATTTTTCTAAGGCATATTCACCTAATAAAGACAATATAGCATAGGACCACTTGTACACATGGCCATCTAAATCAGACTCCTAGCAAGTTTTTGCCATGTTTTTAACAGTGACTCTACAAGTCACCCTGTCATCCAAGACTTGGCCAATCTACAAATCACAGAAGCTATTCTTGAGTCCCTACTGTGTATAATGAATTGTTCCCAGCACCCCAGAGTAGAATACAGTGGGTGAGGCAGTGCTGGAATCACACTCCTAGGTGTAAATCTTGGCTCAATCTCCTGCCTTTTGTCATCTAAAGCAATAGTTTGAGTTTCTTTCCCTGTATCCTTTTCATCTTGTGTAAATGGAGATCAAATGACAATCTACCTGGCAGGGTCATTGTTAATATTAAATGGCAAAAAGCATTCAAAGCAATTAGCACAGTGCTTGTCACAGAAAGTCCTGGAACAGTCAGCTATTATGAGATCCTATGAAAAGATCATTCACAGAAAAACCTGAGTTAGTCATTGCCTAGTGCCAGGTAATTGGTAGAAACAATCAGCATTCCAGGAATTACAACGTGGGAGAGGCCAGGAGGAAGTGGGTCCTCAAAGGGAAGAAAAGAAACCCAAGCCAGGCCACAAGGCACGGATGGGTAGGATTTTGATGATCAAACTACAGAAGTAATTGCTACATGCTGTACTACTGTTTGTCTTTTTTCTTCCCTGTAGCTTAGAGTAGCAAGACTTATGGCAGTGCCAACCCCACAAACCCTGCAATGAGAAGCCGCTGAAAAACAGAACTAACTTTCATTTCTCCTGCTCCAAGTAATCATGTCTCGAGGCAGCGAGCTGGTGCATGGCCCGGCTAGGCTCTTCCCAATTTTCTAACTGCATTTCATTTGAATCGTTTATTACTATTAGTAATGGTAGTGTTAGAGTCGAATCAGCTTATTCCCAAACGAAGGCTTGCTAGCCTTTAAACCTGGGCATTTATTTAACACTTTCCACCACATTTTCAAAGGCCTTCCGTTCTAGTCAGTCAAGAGATGGCTTCACTTAGGTCTGGAGAGCAAACCCTACAGAACCCCAACACGGGAAGATAATCATTGATTGGTTTTCAGTGGTCTGCAGCAAGCAGAAACCCACAAACGTGAATACTGGTGACCTCTCGTTTGCCAGTAGAGAAAGGAAGGAAAGGAGAGAAGCAGCTAGCAATCTGAGCCCGGGTTCATTATTTCATTTTACACATAGGGAGTGCCAACAAAGAGTTCCACATCAGTTAGCAGAGAATTGCCCAAAGATTGTTTTGCAAAGCACTGGTTAGCTTTGTAAGACTCTAGATGAAACAAAACAGAAGGTATCTACAGTAAAATGTTTGGGAAATGTTATCCTGTCTCATTCTTCATGGAGATTCACAACGCACATCTACTCACTTAAGATCTTAATAAATCTTGTGATAAGAAAAGGGGGATTAACTTTATTTTGCTGAGAGAGTCCAGATTTATTTGGTCAATGCACCATTCTGTGTGCCATTATTAATCATCGATTAGAATTCTGAGTGTCATGAAATGTAATATGAAAACGTTCCAAGTAACATTTCTTTATTTACACCTGTCTTCTTTTGCTTATATTCTGATAGAGTCACAAAAAAATTAAACTAGGACTAGAGTGATAGCAGAGGTGGTAGGGTCCTTGCCTTGCATGCAGATGACCTGAGTTTGATCACGGGCATCCCATATGGTCCCCGAAGCTGGCAAGAGTGCTAATCCCTGAGCACAGAGCCAAGAGTAAACTTGAGTATGACCAGGAGTAGCCCCAAAATGAACAAACAAAAAATTAAACTGACTAATATACATTGCTCAGGGGTTAGGATTCAGCTCAATGGCTAAAGAACTTGCCTTTAAAGACTGAGGCTGCGAGTTTGATCCGTGGAGGTAGAGTATGATGAGTGGAGACTGGTCCCGGGAGCTGTGTTATCTGTGCCAGGCAGCTTTGCCGTTTGCTGTTTCTGGCTACACCATAGGCAGGCAGTGGAGGCTACACAACTAGAGGCCTGGAGAATATGGCAACTAAAAAGGCATGTGAGGTGAGCACTGTGGCCAGGTGTGAAACTGCTGGTGAGCACCAGTGAACTGTGGCAAGCACGACAAGCAGAATGTGCTCAAGCACAGAGAAGAGAGCACCAAATAAAGGGTGTTGTGAGGACCCTCCCAGGGTGGGAGAAGCATGCTAAAAGTAGTCTATAGACCAAACATGATTGCCACTCAATGCCTCTCTGGCAAAACACAGTACCCAAAAGAAGAGAGAGAGAACAAGGGGGAATGCCCTGCCACAGAGGCAGGGTGGGACGGGGGTGATGGGGGTGGGGGGGACGCTGGGACCCGTGGTGGTGGATGATGGGCACTGGTGGAGGGATGGGTGTTTGATCATTGTATAACTGAAACCCAAGCACAAAATTTGTAAGTCTATAACTGTACCTCATGGTGTTTCACTAATAAAAAAAGGGGGAAAAAAAGAATGTGCTCAAGCACACAAGTGAAAGCGTGTGGGAAGTGCCATGACAAATGTGTCAGTACCACAACAGCATCGCGACAACAGAGGGAAGGGTAAAGGGACAATAATAAAAGAATGAAAACTACTGCATGAAAAAAATCTTGGAATTTTGAATTCCAAAATTTGAATTTTACATTTTAGATTTCGAATGCCTAAAAGCTTTGAATTTACCAGAATTCTACCATCCTTATCAAGAAGCGATTTCAAGTGTTCTAGTCTTCCCGTCCAGAATATCACTGTCAATATTATCTCCTTTCCTGCATGCAAATGCCATCCTGTGATGCTCCCCATGAAGTTCAAGGCAGCTGCATCTGAATATTTCACCTTTGCATTTTCTTTTTCATTTGGTCCCCTCTTTTCTCAATAGGAGAAAGATTTTAGTTGAGCAAGACAGATGGAGAAAGGCTTTGGAATTTGGGGGTCATGTTGTTTAGATACGGGCGAACTTTTACAAAAAAAAACCCTACCTAAAATTCCTGACTTTCCATAGTACTTAAACATATCTGCAGCAATTTTATAGGCTCCTGCTTCTCTCCCCAGCTCATTAATCTTGGTTGAAAGCTTGCTGCCCTGGTCTAAATCTCGTAAATTGTGTATGTGCTTTGATCAACCTGGAACAAAAGAACCCACACATATGACATGTCCATATGTGATAACACACTGAGGTGATTGGACCTGTTCCCAGGATCTGTTTATTCTCGTCTGTGTGATGAATTTGATGCACTTTTCTTTCTTAACCGGGCTGGAGCGATAGCACAGCGGGTAGGGCGTCTGCCTTGCACGCAGCCAACATGGCCGACCCGAGTTTGATTCCTCCACCCCTCTCGGAGAGCCCGGCAAGCTACTGAGAGTATTCGATATGCCAGACACAGTAACAACAAAGTCTCCAATGGAGACGTTACTGGGCCCGCTCGAGCAAATCGACGATCAACGGGAAGGCCTTTACTTACTTACTTCTTTCTTAACCAGGTAAGTGCAATTACAAGGTCTCTTATGATGATCTTAGGTGCAGTTCTGATAGAGAAAAACAAAATAAATCCTGTAACTCTTACCCTCCTCCAAAATTCAAATGTGACACAGGGAGGAGAAGGCATTTTGCAGACTTCCAGAGCCAAAACATTCCCAAGATGGAGAAAACATGTAGTAGAAGGTTCTACAGGGGTGACAGCTCTGCTTTACAGTCACAGAGACTCCTGACATCGACACTCCTGGGTTCAAGCAAAAGTCACTGAAATAGCCCAAGAGATTAGCTGTGATCCCACTTAAAGAGGGGCTGGAGGGATAGTACAGCAGGTGGGGCATTTGCCTTGCATGTGACTGACCTGGGTTTGGTCCCCAGCATCCCATATGGTCCCCTGAGCACGGCCAAGAGTGATTCTTGAATGCAAAGCCAGGAGTAACCCCTGTGTATCACTGGGTGTGGCTCAAATACCAAAACCAAAAAACAAACAACAGAAAACCCTCCTCCATAAAAAAATCAATTTAGTTTATTATTATTGTTATTTTGATTTTGGGATCATGCCTTGGATTAAATGTTGGGATTTACAAAAATTTTCCACCATACGCGCGCGTGCGCACGCGCGTGTGTGTGTGTGTGTGTGTGTGTGTGTGTGTGTGTGTGTGTGTGTTGGGCTTACACCTCACGGTTTACTCCTGGTTCTGGGCTCCGGGATCACTCCCAGGCAGTGCTTGAGGGATCATATTTGGTAGAAGGAACCAAACCTGGGTAGACTATGTGCAAGACAATCATCTCACTCACTGTGGACTTTCAATCTAGTCCCCACCATAAAAATAAAAATTTTTAGAAAATTCCAGATTTTAAGTTGAGGGCAAAGCAAAGATGAATGAGCTTCTGGTGACGCCTGTAAGACACTGGGGTTCAGCTAAGCTTCAGCCCCCAACTCCTCCAAATTCCTTGCTGCTTCTCAGATTCAGTCTGGCCCTTTTATTCCTAGTCCTCAACTAGAAATGATGGGCAACTTGGAAATAATTGCTGAGGCTCCCTTCTCCACCCTCTCCTTACTATCCCCCATCTCCCCTGCCCTGACTAAGAAATCTCCAACTTCTTTAGTTGAAACATAAAATTGCCACTTTGAGTCACTGGTGTCCGTGAAACAACACCCTCACTGATACTGAACAAAGCAATGTGCCCACTTCTCAGACCCTCATCAATTTTCTCATCAAGGATCTTCAACTCTCCTCTGGGCCTCTCGTACTCCTTCCTAAACATGATTTTGCCCCGAGTGGTATCTTGCAAACAATCTTTTAATTCACAGAAACGCCATGTGACACACTTCTGCTTAAAAGCCTTTGGATGGAAAGTACACTCTCCTTCAAAGGAGTTCACCAAGGATCCGCTTGGGCCTGGCTTCCTTCTACTGTACCTCCCATCACTCCTGGACTCGGGTCTGGCATTCTGCTGTTTGGTGGTGCCTGAAGAGATAACACAATTTGGCCTGTTTTCTGGAATGCTCTATTCTCCAAATCTCCATGCTCTCTGATTCTTACTCAACATTCAAATTCATCTCACTTATGATACGCTCCAGGAATTCTTCACTCTCCACACACCCTCTGGTCTGAGGAAGAATTTCTCGTATAGCTTTTGCTTATGTTCAGAGCAAGATCATATTCAACACAGGTTCTGTTCCTTACTATACATATGGAAATCAAATAAAGTATCCAATTATTTGTGCATCTTCAGAATCCAGCACAGTGCCTGGCACAGAGCACGTGTTTAATAAATGTGTGACAAAGCAGCAAATGAATGAACACATGACGGTTGGGAAGGGCCTGTGTCATTTAAAAGTGAAGTCTGGGATTCGTGCATTTCTCTAAAAGGTCAACATTTGAAATTACCGGTGAAAAAACATTTCAAAGCCCACTTCCCCCAACCGCTGCACTACTGACTCATCCACTGGCCTTCCTCTGCTGAATCATGACTAAATCTCCGAGGAAATGCACACCAAGTAGCTAAAATTCATGGAAACACTGGTCCTAGAAGCTGAAACTTCTGGGATGCCCTCAAGAGACCAGTGGGACGACCCTGCTGCAGTCACACCAAGGACTCGACTCCACTGCTTCGTGAATATTCCCTGCAGAGGCGCCAAACTGAAAAATTTCAGTTACTTGGTGCCCTGGCTGAGAGATCTGGGTCTTCTCAGAGTTAAGGTGGGCAGACTCCCCCACCGAGCCCCACACTTTCAACTGTAATCCCCACTTCCCACAGCTGCTGCCAATGTCCACTCACTGATCCAGATCATGGACCATGTGGCCACGGATGCCTCCTAATTTCTCAATACTGACTGAAATTCCAGTAGGAGCACACCAAATTAATTGGATAAGAAAACAACACAGAAGACAGCTCAACTCAACAAACAAAAACAATAAAATAGAAGGTGCAACCAGCAGCAAACAGCTTAGTAAATTCTTAGACCAGGACTTCACAACCCCAGGATGAGATATAACAATTTTTACATTAAAATGACTTTATAATACTTACTGATTTTAATATTGGAGTTTTGTTATCTAATCAATACTAATCTTTTTTTTTTTGCTTTTTGGGTCACGCCCAGCTATGCATAGGGGTTACTCCTGGTTCATGCACTCAGGAATTAGTCCTGGAAATGCTAGGGAGACCATATGGGATGCTGGGAATCAAACCCGGGTTGGGCTGCGTGCAAAGCAAATGCCCTACCCATTGTGCTATCACTCCAGCCCCAATTCTAATCAATTTTAACTCTAGAATTGCATCAACAGTTGTGGCTTTTGTCTACATTTAAATAAGTTTAAAATTTTTTTTAATTTAAAAATTTTAATAAAAATGAGTATACTATTCTCTATTCAATGAAAGATTTTCAATACTAGACACCACTTCATTTAAAATCTTTACTTCATCTAATAGGTCTAAGTAGTAAAACGTTTACTTAGTCCAATAGGACACCTTTTTTTGATGTACCCATTTTTGCTGATTTTACAGGGGCCTGCTCTTCTAGAGCTAGGGTCCTCCAGAATTGACAAGTCCCATACCTCTTTATTCTAATGGTCCTCTACTGGCCTTAAAAAATTAATGCTTCTCCTCAATCACGTAATTGACTATCAAAGAGGGCTCTGGACATTAGAGAGAACAGAGTTCATTAAAAATTAAATTTTTCCAATCTCCTTATATAAACATTTATTTATAAATTATGCCCCAGCATAAAAATTTTAGGATCTGTGTGCAGAAGGAATTGAAATGGAAGTCATCAGAAAGGCTCTATCTTCTCTCTCCAGCTAGGGACTGTCCATCCTCAACACAATTGGCAGAGACCAGCCTATAATATATCCTGAGTCAAGACACAATCTTCTCCAAGGCATCCTGACCGTGTAGCCTTAGGACTCAGTCCCAAAATTTTAATCTGAAGATTTTCCCTGGTTCAAAACTTAAACATTACAAGGATTTTCCCTTTTATGCGTTAATATGAACTGTGTCTTCAGTCATGTAGAAACATTCGCTGGCTGAGAACAGCCCACATATTGACCATTTGGTCTTCATCCTCGATGGACTCACACACAGAAACCCATATCAGATGGGCTCTGACTAGCTGAACCCTAGCTCCTTCTCGAGGAATTTGTTTTGACCTCCTCCACACAAGGCATTATGGACATTCTACTTCTCCCTCCTCTAGACCCTGACAATCTTCACACTCTGTTAGTACTTGAGTCATTGGTTCTTCAACTGAAATAGCCAAAGGATTGCTGTGTCCCCTAAACAGTTCAATGCACTATGCTCAGTGGGCTCAGGTAAATATTGACTAGTGTGACCTGGCCGTGTTAGGAAACGCCTGGCAGTCATGAGAGCTGTTACTTCAGATCCAAAAGTAACCAACGGCCAAGGACAGGTACCAGCACCAGCATCTTCTTAAACTTGAGATGAGGAAGCTTTCCCTTTGGCCCTGATTTCTCAGGCTTTGGTGGTCCCACTCACCAGCACAGTAGCCCGTGATGTTGACGAACTGTTTTTCCTTGCAGTTGGTCTGGCAGCTCCCAGCAGTCAGAGTGGCGTGAGGGTGACAGGAAATACAGTCAGATTCCAACGGCCCCTGGCACTGCCTGCAGGTCGGGTGGCATTCTAAGAGGGGAAACAGGAGTCAGAAGTGACTCTATTAGCTCAGCTGAAACTAGCAGGTCAGTGTAGGACAGACTTAACACACTCCACAGATGACAGTGAGAGCAGACCCCGCAGAGCGACCCTCCTTTAGATACGCTCAGCAAGCCTGGCAAAGACTGAGATCAGAGCAAAATACTGCATCTCTGCTGCCAAGAGCAGAACCTAGAATGCGCAGGACCTTGAAAAGCAGAGAAATGGGCCTCCCATTCCAAACTGGTCAGCAGGGCCATCCCCATCTCTAAATCAAGTCGAGATCAAAGTCCTAAGACGGAAGCGTGGTGAGACCCAAGTCCCCTCCTGAAACAATGCCACGACAGAAAGAGAGTAAGACAGTGAGCAGAGGGGCACAGGGCTTCTCAGAAATTCTTGGCAGGTCCAGGGGAAACCAGACACAGTCCAGGACACCAAGACTTCCCAGTCAGTTGCCAGCCAAGCAGAACCCCCCCGAGTAGATGCCAGCTCTAGCAGCAACGCACAATTGAAATGCAAAGTCTGGAAAAAAAAAACTATCACCACAACACACAGAAGGTGATCAGAAGCTGTTTGAAGTTCAGATGGAATTGTTTTCCCTAGAAAAATTAATAAGAGGCACTGCCCTGAAAAAAGAAAAACCCAGTGAGTCACAGTAGGTATAGGCTATCGAGAGAAGGATGGCAAGATATAAAAGAAGCTGCAGCTGTAGTTACACGCAGGCTGCCAAGGTGGGTAGCAGGAAGGAGCCAGCGTGTGGAAGGAGATTTAAGGATTTGTCTGCCAAGGACGAGGAGGGTTAAGCTGATTCCAAGGCAGGGGAGCGGGGGAAGGGGGCTCGAAGCTGGGAAGAGCTCGCTGGAACTGATGACATAAAAATCCCTTCTGGCTCAGAGTTGGTGGAGCACAGGCGCGGATTTCGAGTCAAGTCAACTGCCTCTCACTTCTTCTGGAGAGAAGCCAAGAGAAGATAAGGAATTTTGAAAACACGTTTAAAAAAAGCAAGCAAGAAAATGAACTGCTGATTAGAAGGCTAACCTTAACTCTCACCCCCTTCTGCATTCCTGGCCTCTGCACATCCAAAGCGGTTGTCTAAAAGATACTAGAGTTGGCAGGCTGGTCTCCACCACCCACGTCTTCCTGAATATTTCCAGTGACCTGGGCACCCTGCGGGGTGTGGTACGAGCCATGTGCTGGCGTCCGCGGGTAGCAGCTGAGTGGGAAGGGTTAGAGCTTCTTGCTCTCTCTTTTCCCCCCAGTGAAGTCACACACACCCAGACCAACTGGCCCAGGGTGAAAGAACATACGAGCAGAAGGAAGACAACCCCAAGGACAAAGAAACCAAGCCGAGCTGGAGTATGCCTGAAGCAACTCATCTAAAGCCTAAAAAGATGAAAGAGGTTCTTGGGAAAACAAAATTCCAAAGGAAATAAAATACTGATCTTCAGTTCTCTAGATTTGCATCCCCAATTAAGTTTCCTCTTTGGAGGTTGAGGCTAGATGAGTCTAACAAGTGTTAATTTATTTTTAAAATAGTAGATATTTACAGTCTGTCTCTGCATGCATTACAATGGACTTTCCCCTCTCAGTTCACCTCAGTAGTTTGTTTTCTAGAAAGAAACTAGCAATCATGATAGAAAGTGTTCCGTTTTCCCTGTATTTTTTTCCCCCTGCAGATACAAGAAAACACAGTGCTACAGTAAGGTGGTTAAATTTTAGCATTTTGTCAATTGCAATAAAACCCTGCACGAATCTCAACTAGTAATTTCTAGGATCTCTGGTTCTGAAATTTAAAGGTGGTCTTGAAATTTCACAAAATTGACATAACAAAGACAATAAACATTTCTCTCTCCCCTTCTGCTTTATTAGACGAGAATCAGGGAAAGCAGAGCTGGGAAGTGGAGTTGCCAGCAAACGCCAGGTCCTATAAAAATGTTTTTGCCCTCTGCTTAGTCTCTGCAGATTGCCATCAAGCCCACCCCTCACTACACACACAGACCAAGTCAAAGCTAATTTTTCACTTTGCCTGTTTTACCCCTTAGGAAGACCAGGATTCGTTTTTGCTCATTCTGTGCCATTACTCCTACAAGTTCAAGGCAAGACTTGATAGCCCAAATGTCACCACCCGGTTTGGCACAGTTTTTAATGACAGTGTTTGGCTGCCTTAGGACGCCAGAGCACGGGCGGAGACTGTGTCTGGGCATGTTCCATGCTCACCTGTGCAAGCTCTTTCCTGGGTGAAGAATCCATCTGGGCAGCGGGCGAGGCAGCGGCCATCCAGCAGTGCCCGGGAGGGCTGGCAGACAGTGCAGTTGTGTGGACTCCTGCCGGCACACTCCACACAGGACTGGTGGCAAGCTGGGGGAAGCAAGAGCAGAGCAGAAAGTGAGAAAAGGCACCGGTGACAGTGACAGGGACTCTGCCTCTGCCGTTAGCTCTCCTGGTGAGGAGGCATTCCTGTAAGCGCTGAACTTCCAGCATTTCCCCATGTGGGCAGTGCCACCCTCAGGAGGGTTGGATGCTACCAGTTGGAGCAGTAGGCCCAGGTGAAACTGGAGGTTGCTTTTTGTTTGTCCCCTTAAAGAAAGTAGATTTCTACTACTTGTAGAAATAGTGGCGGGGGGGGGGGGGGATGCAGAGTTATTTGTTCAGGGGTTGGTAAACCAGAGATGTTTGGGACCTTTTGTGAGCTCTGCGTGAAGCAGGGTACTAGGGTGAAGTAAGATGGCAGGCTATGCTAGGGCTAGAGTACCCCCCCCCCCATGGGCTAGTACTTTAGCAACCAGTGTCGCAATAATAGCCGAGATCAGTACCAGGAGGATTAATTACTCCATGGCTTAGAGGCCAGCTGAACATTCTAGGGGAAAGGGCAGCTCAGATAGAGAAGGGAGCACCAAATAAAAGGGTGTTTGGAGGATCCTCCCAGGAGGGGAGATGCATGTTGAAAGTAGACTATGGACCGAACATGATTGCCACTCAATGCCTCTTTTGCAGACCAAAACACCCAAAAGGAGAGAGAGAACAAAAGGGAATGCCCTGCCACAGAGGCAGGGTGGGATGGGGGGGGGGGATGGGAGGTGGGAGGGATACTGGGACCCGTGGTGGTGGAGAATGGGCACTGGTGGAGGGATGGGTATTTGATCATTGTGTAATCGAAACCCAAGTACAAAAATTTGTAAGTCTATAACTGTACCTCATGGTGTTTCACTAATAAAAATTAATTAAAAAATGGTTATTATTATACAATAGTCCAGTTCATTCTGAGACTTCCCGTTAACTCACACGGTCCTTTCTGAAGGGCAAAGCCACAAAGCCAGGCTCTGTAGGCCCAGCCCAAGTCAGGTATACATGCCACAAAACAGAAATGAGCATCAGCAGATGCAGCTATGTCTTCTCACCTTCCCTTCCTCCTTCCTTCCTTCCTTCCTTCCTTCCTTCCTTCCTTCCTTCCTTCCTTCCTTCCTTCCTCTTTCTTGCTTTCTTGCTTTCCTGTTTTTGTGCCATAGCCAGCTGGGCTCAGGGATCACTCCTAGTAGTTTTGGGGAAACAGCAGGCATACAAGGAAAGAGTTCTTAACCCCTTTACTATTTCCCAACCCTTTAGACATCTAGTCCCTGGGTCTTGGCCGGAGTAGCTTTCCCCGGATCAGCGAGTGCCTGAAGAGAGGAAGGGACTAGCCCGGGAGAGCATCTTTCATGCCTGAGCCAAGCAGCCCAGCCCAGCTCACATGACCTCCTCAGGAATCTAAATTCAAGGCCACTAGAGGGGGAGCAAAGAACTGGTAGTAGCCCCTCCCTAAGCACTGAAATGATTCTAACTCCTCACTGGAAGTACCTTTCCTCTGCTTTGTTTTCACAATAAAAGCTCTTTTATTTTTTAAAATTTTTTAATCTATTTATTTATTTATTTTAACCTTTTTCGGTGCTGCTTCTGCTGCCCAACTAACACCGCTGCTCCCTGGGGTGTCCGCTACCTGGTGGATGTGTCCTTAGCACCTGTGACTGTCTCTCCCAGGTAATTCTTCTTGGATCCCTTGGCCTGCCCCTGCCTCACTGATCACACTTCCATTTGCAGCAGCTCCTACTCATCTTTCAATCATTCTCTTATCCATTCATTATGAAACTTCAGGTCCTTCTAGGAGCCAGGGACACAACATTATATAGGACAAAGTCTGGTCCACACGGCTGTGTTTAATGCTACCAAGATCCACCAACTGCAGAGATGCCACTCCAAGTCTCCTCTTCGCCTTCTCTGCCCTCTTAATAAATACCTAAAAGTCCTGGAGCTTAGAAGAACCAAACAGGATATTATAACATCAAGTCTTCCAACAACAACAAATATATATATATATACATATAGTCTTTGATATACAGTAACAACGAATCTCACAATGGAGACGTTACTGGGCCTGCTCGAACAAATCGATGAACAATGGGAGGACAGTGCTACAATGCACATATACCCAGGGCTGACATAATCCAGGATGCCCTGGACTATTGCATAATAAAAACCATTATTGTTACACTGGTTGCTAAAGTGCTAGCCAATGAGCATATGGCTGGCACATGACTGCTCTAATTCTAGCATAGCCTGCAATCTTGCTTCTCCCTAGTACCCTGCCTCACCCATAGCATACAGGGGTTCCCAAACTTCTTTGGCCTATGAATCCCTTAACAAAATAACTCTGCATCCCCTCCAAATCTAACTTCTTTAAGGAGGCAAGGAGAAAGCAGCCTCCAATTTCACCTGAGCCTACTGCTATACCTGGTAGCATCTGAGTCTTCCGAGGGTGGCACTACCCACTTGGGGAAACGCTGAAAGTTCAGCGTTTATGGGTTAAGTATCTGATCAATATGAATAGCCCTGCAGGCCGTTTCTCTCCATTTTCATTGGGCAGTATCCTGCCGTACGGGTGGATAAATATTTTATCATCTGGATATAATATAAAGTTTTATGTCATTCAACAGCACTTTGCTGCTACATTAAAAATAGGACTACAGGGGTCAGAAACATAACTCAGAGGACGAGGATGCACGCCCTGCTTGCAAAACCCCCAGGTCTGCATGATCCCCCAAATGCAGCCAGGAGTGACCTCAGGGCACCACTGGATGGATATGGCCCCCAAACCAGAAAAAAATAGAGCTAGAACCCTAATTTTAAAGTGATTTCTTTTTTTAAAACATTGCCCTGTTAATAGCTTTATTAGCATGAGTTATAGTTGAGAATTTTTCCCCAAGTATTTTTAGAATAACTGAGAAAACTTATTTTTAAGCACATATTATAAAAGAAGAGTTCACAGCCCATTAAGTCATGCTTAATGCAGAATGAAAAAGATGCAATGAAAAGTCAGGTGGCAATATCTGAAGAAACAGCTATATTATATCATCAGCACAAAGCATTTCAGGATGGTCTGGGGAAGTATGCATGGCCTAGATAGCTAAACATTCTCCTGGTAATACCAATATATTTACATAGGAGTTCGACAAGATTCATCCACCAGAAGTGGATGAGAGTTCCTTTCTCATCACATCCTTGCCAACATGATTGTTTCCAATCCTTTTGAGATGTGCCATCTCACTGTTGTAAGATCATTGTCATCTCGATTTGGATTTCCCTACTAGTAAGTGATGATGAGCAATTTTTCAAGTGCCTTTTGGCCATCCATTGGTCTTCCTCAGAAGTATCTGTTGATTTCCTCTTCCCAGTTTTTGATGAGGCCTAGATCTTCCTCTTGTGTCTTTCTATTAGGAAATTAAAGATTATCCCTCCAGAATTGAAAATTGAGAAGTTTATGAACTTTATTTGTTATTTTATTTCCTTACATTTGGTTACAAAGTTAATCATTTTGGCTCAATATAAATCAAGGTAGCTATTAAATTATGTATAAAAGCAAAGAGGAGACAAACTTGCTGAAGGCCGATGAGCCAAAATTTCCAGGAGGAGGAAACTCCTTTGTCACCTACTAGATTTTAGAAATCGGCCTCCCCAAAAAGTTGCATTCAAAACTGCTTTGACTGGAAATGTTTAAGAACCAAGTAGGCAACAAGCCAACTAGCTACCAGGTGGCACACAGGAGAATCTTCCTTTAAAAGTGCTCTTTCTTGTCATCGTGGTCCCATCTCTATCCCAACTGCCTTCTCTCCCCAGCACAAGATTATCTGATGCAGGTATGAGCCAGCGGTGATGGGGCAACTGCAGTCTCATGGGAAGGGGGCGGTACCGGCTTGTCCTTCATGCCCTACCGAGGTCATGAGTTGCCCCCCACAAGCGGCTCTCCGGCACAGCCATAACACCAGAAGCACAGAAACCAATCTCGTAATTATCTGGCTCTTGGCAGAAATCCCTCCAGATTTACCTAGTAAAATATCAGAAATCCAAAATTCCGTAGCCACTATTGCGGCTGCACGACATCATATGGTTCTCATAACCAGCTATAGAAAACAAATTATTTCACAATGCCTTTTCAGCAGTTCTGATTGTTGGGTGGAAATTCTAAACAATAATGGTGTATCTTTTGTCGAAATAATGAATGTAATCAAAGTAGAGAGAGAGTTAAGTAGAAATCATCTGCCTTACAGGCATTGGGAGGGCTGGGAGGGGGGTACATTGGGGTTCTTGGTGGTGAAAGATAAGTACTGGTGAAGGGAAAGGTGTTTGATCATTGTATGACCGAAACTTAATCTTGAAAGCTTTGTAACTTTTCTCACAGTGATTCAATAAATAAATATAACCAAAAATTCAAAAAAAAAAGATTATCTGGCGCCAGCCAGCCCAGTGGTGGCTTATGGGTGTGGCTGCTGAGTTGTCAAGGGAGCATAACACTTCATTGGACACACCCTATGCATAGTCCAAGAGTACTGCATCACATTTGATGGGATTCAAATTAGGAGGCAACCAACCTTAGAGGGAAATATTATATTATTTCAGTTCTGCTTTGGGGCAGGGATTGGAGTTCTGGATGTAAACACCTGAAATATGGTGGTGAAAAAATAGGGTAGTGGGATTGGTATTGGAGTATTAAATGTAATCAAATACTGTGAACTACTTTATAAAATAAAAAAGTTTTTAAAAAATTAAAAATAAAATTTAAAAAAAAGAACTGCATGCTGAAAGGCAAAGGAACAAACATGATAACCTCTCAGCACCTATGTTGCAAACCCTAGTGACCAAAGGGAGAGAGAGCAAGAGAAAAAAGAAAAGTGCCTGCCATAGACACGGGTGGAGGGGGGGGAAGGGGAGGATGGCAGGAGGGAAACTGTGACATTGGTGGTGGTGGGAAATGTACACAGGAGAAGGGATGGGTGCTGAACAGGTGTTGGAACATTGTCTGACTGAAACCCAATCATGACCAGCTCTGAAACTGTATCTCATGGGTGAGTCAGTACAAATAAAAATAAATAAATAAGTAAATAAAAATTGAGAAAACATTTTTAAAGTGCCTTTCTCTGCAGTGCTCTATTTTCAGAGGTATAGAAATCCACATCTTTGAGACAATCTCAAGAAACTCCAGTTCTGTGCTGGATTTGGAAAGCTCTCCGCTATCTCAGTGACTTTTATGAGGTTTGATCACTCTACGGAAGCTGATTTCATAGCAGAAGTTACAGTGTGAAGTCTAAGATCCTTCAAGGAAGACTAACTCCATTACGGGGCATATATGGAAGAGACACGAAAGAAGTTCTATGAATAATTTCTCCACGAAATACTCCATTTTTAGAGAGCGACTTTCTAACTGGTGACTGAGTATACTTCTATAAAAGCATACCTGAGTTGCTTCAGCACTAAAAGTGTCCTTAGATGGTTGTAAAGTCCTGTCAATCTCACTCCAGTAAAAGTTTTATGTAAAATAATTAAAATGCATCAAGGAGAGGACAGAGGATGGCTCAGTACCCTAGCACCTGCCTCGCAAGTGTGAGGTTATGAGTTCAACTCCCAGTGCCGCCCACATGCACTGTTCTTCGTGCAGGAGCTCTGCCATCTGGCATCTCCAGTATCATAAACAAAATCCCACGAAGAGGTGTGGGCACCAGAGCCAGGAGTGCAACCCTTAGCAAAGCTGTGTGAGTACCCAGCAACCCCTGGTGAACTCTGCTCTCGGAATGTGCTCCAATACTCTAACTGAGGAGTCCAACCTTCAGAGAGCATCACAGCCTGAGCACAAGGATGCAGCGCGGAGCACCACAAGCCAGTAGTGTGAAGCCATCAGTGTAATACTAGGAACCTCCATTTTCCCATCCAAATTACTCTTTTCTAATGATATTTCAGAAAACAGGCATTAATATTGCTCTTTCTTTCCTCATTTTAATGAAATGAAATGAGGTTCGGCACCATTACTTGCACATATAAAATTTCTCAACCTCTCATGCAAAAGCAATTTTTTAATGTCAAAAATACTTTTTTTCTAGGGGAAAGTCCTGCGACCACTCCCTAAAATTCACAAATAAACTTCACTGAACATCATCACAGTCATCTTCAAAACTGCCTTCACCAGGAACATTTACGGACTGAATAAAGAACTAGTCAGTTGCCCAGTGACAAGGGCACTTTTTTTCCCCTTCAATTATGATGTAAATATCAAAATCATCTAGGCCATACTTTAAGATACTGTGATAAGGGATGCAGACTAGTGAGTGGTGTCAAAAACATCAATCTCCTCATTTGCCTTACTGTCCTCGCTCTTCTCATCTTTCAAAGAACCCAAGTTAAGTTATTCCTCACCCTGCCATCCTCTGAAGGAGAAATGGGAACTTTGTGGGCACGGGTCCATCTCCATCTCTCGGCAGGTACCATAATACCTGTCCCTGGCATGTCCATATTTCTGCTGACTGACTGGGTGAGTGGATGGAACACCACGACATGGACAGGTGAATGAGTGGAAATGCCGACAACACACACTTGCCCTTCTCCTCTCTTTCTCGGATCATTTCTTTCCAACCTTTCTCTGTTTACAGCATTTCTACCAAGTCCTTCAAAATGTCACTCTCTGCTCTTTTTCTTCTTGCTCCAAGGCAAACTGCTCCATGTTTTTAACGATGATTTCCACACTGGTGAGTCCTGAATTTATGTGCACAGCGGTGGATTTTAGTGGGATCGAAACATCCAACTGCCAAGGAGTTAGCTAGCTCTAGTTGAGGCTTCGTACATAGTTCACACACCTCTCTTCCAAAACACCAAGTTTATCCTCTCCATGAACTCTGATAGCACATTCCTTCCATCCCCACCTCCTCCCTCCCTGGACTTTCTCCTGCATAATCTGTCTCACTTGGTGGCCCCACAATTCCTCCAGTCACTCACGCTGAAACCCTTACACTGTACTTTTCCATCACCATACCATAGCCAAGATATGTTGGTTCGTCCTTCCTAGGTTCAATCTCTCCCAATTCAGTGATCCTCATGAACCCCTGGTCCAGACCTTCCGAATCATTTCCGATGTGAGTTAGTGCAGCTGTTTCCTTCCTACTGTTTGCCCCCATAACTGCCCTACAACCACCAGAGAGATGCTTCCAAGCTGAAAATTGACCAAATCATTTCTTTGCTTAGACTCTTTTAATGATTCTCCAATACCAAGAGCGTAAACTCTGAACTCCTTATATTAGCACATAAAGCATTTTATGACATTACTTACTCCTGTGTCTCCAGATTTATTTCCCACCATTCCCCACTTTGGACTTTAGATTGCAGGGTGATCAAATACATGGAATTTCTCCAAATACAACATAAACTTGCACTTCCTGTTCCCTTGGACTAACGGGTTCTATCCTACTCCATTCCCGGCTCCCACCAGACTTTCAACAGCCTGATGATGGAGTCTGCCTTCTGCAAACCTTCCCTCCTACCTTCTCCCCAGCCAGTCTCCTGCTCGCCCTGTGCCTTGGACGTGCTGCCATTGTAACCAGCCTCCTGTCTTTAGTTATCTGTTCAAATGACAGCGCCCCCCTGACTTGCTCCTGTCTTCTTTGAGGCATGGCTTCCTAGCAGTTTCATCTTTCTATCCCCAAGCTTAGCACTCGAGGCTATAAAAAGCAAGTGAAGAAGACTGAACACTACCTGAAGGCATGCATGTATGCATTCATCCAGTTTCTGTGACACTCTGGGGACCACATTAAAGAGCATCGCTTTAGAGAGATGCCCTGTGTTTCACTCAATTAGGGCAAGGGAATCCCAACTTCATAAATAGCGACGTTCTCGAGAGCTGAGCAGGCAAACTCCTGGCCATTTATTTCTTTAATTAAAACCCTTTGCCTTACGGGCTTTGGTAAACCTTAGCAACAACCCAATAGACCGAAATATCCACAATATGCTTTATTTCTTATCATTCACCCAAAGCAAGTTAATTGGCCAAAATAATCAGGGGATTTCTGTTGAAGGAATATTACTAGCTTAGTAAGTAAATGTACTTATAAACCAAAGATGGTATTATTAGTAGTGTACAAACCAAAGATAGTATTATTTTTTTTTTTTTTGCTTTTTGGGTCACACCCGGCGATGCACAGGGGTTACTCCTGGCTCATGCACTCAGAAATTACTCCTGGTGGTGCTCGGGGGACCATAATGGGATGCTGGGAACCGAACCCGCATGCAAGGCAAATGCCCTACTCACTGTACTATCTCTCCAGCCCCAAAGATGGTATTATTCTTTCTCATAAATCTCCCCTTTGAACTGCTTTATCGAGGCTTTTATTTCAATCCTCGGACAAAACCTCCTGAAAACACCACTGCACTGTCAATAAGATCATCTAATTGATTCCAAAGCCTCCCCGTCCCAGGTTAGAGATTTTCCATCGTCACCACAGAAAGCACCGTGAGGGTCCATGTGAGCAAGCCATATCTGATATGGCTTATTCTTCCATGCTGTTTCCATAGATTTACATAACATTGCTCTATAAAATTATATAGGATTCAGTGTGCATTATTCTAGATCCATATTTGTATATACTACATTGAGCACTGAGCACAGTCCTCCCGTTGTTCATCGATTTGCTCGAGCCGGCCCAGTAACGTCTCCATTGTAAGACTTGTTACTGTGTTTGGCATATTGAATATGTCACGGATAGCTTGCCAGGCTTTGCTGTGCAGGTGAGATACTCTCGGTAGCTTGATGGGCTACTACATTAGGGGTGAATTTTCTCTTTTCCAAAATTGGTAACATCAGGGCAAGCAAAATAACTCAAAAGCCTAAAGAGCATTTCTTTTTATACAAACCCACTTATAAAAGGTAAAGGTAAAGGCCTTCCCGTTGATCGTCGATTTGCTCTAGCGGGCCCAGTAACGTCTCCATTGGAGACTTTGTTGTTACTTATAAAAAGTTTCCAAAAATTTTTTGACTTCAAACCTGCATTTATATTGTGCAATTTTATCTTTTTCAGTAAGACCCAGACTAAGAAGACAGAAAAAAAAGGGCTTGGATAAGTTTAGTTGTCAAATTTCCTTTGGTGCGTAACTGAACAATGTTCTGTGATTTTTCTAAACATAAGAAGTTGCTGATTCAGAGATAAGGTTATTGGAATGCCTTTTCCCTTTGGGTTCTTTTTCAATTAAAAAAAGTTTTGGGGGTCAGAGCGATAGCACAGCGGGTAGGGCATTTGCCTTGCATGCAGCCAACCCGGTTCAATCCTTGGCATCCCATATGGACCCCTGAGCACTGCCAGGAGTAATTCCTGAGTGCAAAGCCAGGAGTAACCCCTGAGCATTGCTGAGTGTGACCCAAAAAGGAAAAAAAGGTTTATTTATTTTGTTTTTTAGGCCACACCTGCTGTGCTCAGGGCTCTCTCCCTGCCCTGAAATCAGAGATCACTCAGACCATATGGGGTGCTGGGGATCAAACCTAGTCAGTTTCATGCAAGGCAAACATCCTACATGCCATAATAAGCACTCTGGTTCCTCTTTTATACATATATTTATATAAATATATATTTTATATATAAATATATATATTACATATATATAGTTCAGTATTTCTACTGGTAAGTACATCAGAAAACTCTCAGGAAAATCTATTATAGTGTGTACAAAGTTCATCTAAAAAATAAAATGTAATTCCTCAAAATCATATCATACCCTATTGAACTTTGTGGAAATTGAAAAAAATCCATCGGAGTCTAGCCATGGAACGGGGTCAAGCACTTGGCTAATCTAATCAGCTTATCATGTTTAGATCCCATTTTTATCACCACTGCCAAATTGTTGATATGAGTCTGAGCTGCATCATTAATTGAGATGGCCTGGCCTGAAGTTAAATTGGAAAGCTTTCATGTAAAATTAAGAACAAGAGACCTGAGTTTAGGAAGACCTTAGAGAAACTGTCCTCTGTATTAGAACTTAGAATCCTTCACTGATAAAGTATTTATTTGGCTCATTCTATTTTTTTTTAATTTTATTGAATCACCATAAGAAAGTTACAAGTTTTCATGTTTGGGTTACAATCACACAATGATCAAACACCCACCCCTCCACCAGTGCACATTCCCTACCACCAATATCCGAAGTATACCCCCCCTTTCCCACCCTCCCCCTGCCTCCATGGCAGACAATATTCCCTATAATCTCTCTCTACTTTGGGGCATTATGGTTTGCAATACAGACACTGAGAGGTCATCATGTTTGGTCCATTATCTACTTTCGGCACACATCTCCCATCTCGACTGATTCCTCCAGCCATCATTTTCTTAGTGATCCCTTCTCTATTCCAGCTGCCTTCTCCCCTCTGCTCATGAGGCAGGCTTGCAGCTTTGGGGCAATTCTCCTGGCCCTTGTATCTACTGTCCTTGGGTGTCAGCCTCATGTTATGTTATTCTATACTCCACAAATGAGTGCAGTCCTTCTATGTCTTAATGAATTTATAAAGTTTTAATTAATGTATAAAGTCTAAAGTGGTAAAAATTACTTATCTGCATAAAGTATAAGACACTTTATATAAAGACCTATAAGACTCCATGCCCAGATGCTGGATAGTACAGCAGGTAAGGCATTTACCTTGCACATGACTGTCTTAGATTCAAATCCCAGAACCACATACGGTCCCCCAGGCCCAGCCTGGAGTGATCCCTGACTACAAAGCCAGGAGTAAGCCTGGAGCACTGTTGGCTGTGGCCCAAACATTCACACACACACACACACACACACACACACACACACACACACACTCAAAGAATTTGTGCTCAAAGGATTATTAAAAGGTTAACTCAAGGGAAAGGGATTTTAGGTTGGATTTACAGAAAAAGATTAAGGATACTTGGTTAACATTCTGATTCCTTAATTCTGTGATTTTCTTATGTAACCAAGATGGCTTCATTTTATTTTTAATTCTGTATTTTCAAATTTTCTTTAATGTGATAGATCTCAACGAAAATCTATCTCCAGAATAGCTGAATCCTTTAAAAAATTTTCCTCAATACTAATAGGGGAAGATCTGAGGGTCCATGAAGCTATCTGCCTAGGTGCCAGGGATAGCCCAGGCAAGAAGCAAGGGCATCCAGACACCAGGACTCAGGGCCTTTGCATGTCCATTCCCCTCAATGGGCGATCATCACTCCAGGGGGCACCACCTCTTCCATCCATGAAGCATGTTGCCCCTGACGCGACCCATCATGGCAGCCCTTCTCAGCTCTGCCCAAGAACCCACCAGCTCTGACACAAACCTAAAGTGAGGCTGAAAACCAGATGTGAAGACAGGAGGATGGACGGAAAAGCGAGGGTACTTTACTTGTTTTGAATTTTTAAACACAAATTAGTCATTGGGAGGGTTGTTTGATTAGAGGAAGGAGACCCATGGGTATTCCTTGGTTTTGTCCTGGTTTTTTTTTTCTATAACTTTAATCTGTCAATGTTGGCAAGCAATCATCAGCCAGTGAGAATAACTCTATACAGTTACTAAAACCTTTGAGCGACTCCTAACACCAAGTTGACTATTGAAAATGCCTCCAAATGACCTTTAAGTTACAAACCCCTCTCCTTTGTACCAGCAGTGCTATCATTCCATGGCTCATCTGGGCTATATGCAGAAGAGGCACATTTGCCCTGGCTCCCTTTTCAGAAAACATTTAAAAGGTAGGATGAGCACAGGCAGGTGAACATCTCCATCACAGAGCACTCCACTTCTAAAGGCACCAGAGGACCCCACGTCTCCCCAGGATTCTGCTCTGAGCTTCATTACGCCAGATGAATATATATACTGGCTTTGCTGCTGCGTTGTTATTCACTTATGGCTTTATTATCTGTTTCTCTCACTAGAATATGAATTCCATGGGAGTTGCAATGGCATCTGATTCACTCACAAGTGTACCTCAGTGATTCAGCAATGCCTGGCACCCAGAAAACACTCAATTAACATTTGTGGATGGAATAAATAAGAACAGACTGTGCTTCGTCTTCTAGTAAACAATGTTCTCATTGGGCACTTTTTGTCAATTTTCATCTTTTCTCATCCTTCAGTCCCAGACTTTGATTTTTATCGAATATTGGGAATATTGTTGCTTCGTCTTCCACTAGGCAATTCCTGGGTCTGTCTTGTAGTTCAAAGTAGAATTTTTATGCTAACTTCTGACATCAATTCAGACTCTAAGCAAATTGCTTCTTCCTATAAAGCATCTGCCTCCTGCTTTCATTAACTGCAGCAAAATTCTAATCACTCTGTGCTGCAGTCTCAGAAAAAGAGAGAATTCCAGAAAAACAGTTATTTTCCACTTTTTTTATAGAAAAAGGTAAGGGAAGAAAGGTATTGTGGAATATTCTCAATGGTACATATGTAAAGCTCACACGTATACATGCACTTGAGCACGTGCGTGTGCTCACACACACACACAGACACACACACAATAACCTTTTTGAAATGTTCTTCTAATAGGCAAGGGTATTTCTGAGAGTGTGTGAGGATAGTTCAATGCAATCTCAGAGGACTTCCAGCCTTATTTCATAATAACACTTTGGAAGAACCGAAAATGGAACAGATTGTGGGAAGGCAGGAAGGTTTCCAGAGATAGGGGATGAGTGACAGGAAATACATCAATCAACAACTCCATGCTCAGGTAGGGCTGGAAACAACTGTGGTTGCATTCCGTCTCCCAGTGGAATCTTGGGCAACTCAATTAACCTCTTTCTGCCACATTCTCATCAGTTATAAATTGAATACAACAATCCACCTAGTAGAGATTGCACAGGGATTTGGTAATAAATGTGAAGAGACAGCTATATGTGTGCTACCTAATAATATTAAGTTAACTAGCATAAAACCGTGGGGCTACAAAGCACACAAGGCATCAATCTAGTCTGTCCCCTGGGACCACGATTAAGCCATTCCAGAGGGATTCGTTGTAAAACCCTTCCTAAAAGGTGATGACTATATGAGAGAGGTCACAGAAAACCCCCTTTCTCGATGAGGCTTTCTTAAATTTCTTCTCTGTCCCAAGCTTAAGCTTGCATTGTTGTTGGCCTTGCCTCTGATATCCGCAGAGGTGGCAGCAGCCTGGTTTGGTGTCTGGACACTGGAGTCAGGCTGACTTGGGTTCTGATTGGTCTCATCTCTGTACATGGCCTGGAGTCGGTACAGCCTAAATTCCTCCTGCCTCAGTTTCTTCTTTATTCTAGCTGTCCCTCTGATTCTGATGAGGTGGAGGCACTGAGAAGCCTTACTCCTGGTGCTAAACCAAACCAGCCTTACTCCTGGTGTTAAATCAAACCAATGGTGTCCCAGGATTTTGTGGCTCAAGAGCCCCCCCCACCAGGTTTTGATGGGAGACGTGTTCTGCCATTGAGCTCTAGCTCTGACCCTAATTCTTGCTTACAGTTCTAACTTAAAAAATTCAAAGTGGTGAGAATTGGGGCTGGAAAATGATAATCAGTCCAGAGGTGACATACGGACAGTGGTGGAGAGTCACTGGCACTTGGTGGTGGGATGCCATGACTTTTGTTCATCAGTACCATAAACTTCAACACTATTGAATCCTATACAATACTATGATACATTTTAATTAATGCAAATAAACAAAGGAATAAGTCAACTCCTTAAATGGTAAAGAGCGCACACAGGAACCAGGACTGGAGATGGGCACAGGGTTTACATGTTCCATCTCCAGCACCACATGGACCTCGGGCATCCCAGTTCTGGCTTTGGGAGGACCCCAGCACTGCTGAGGTGATCCAGGGAGTCCCTGGTGCCAAGGGGCCTGATCTGTATTGCACCCTCCTGCCTTAATGGTAAAGCACTGGTCCGGTCGACCAAATCACTGGGAGTAGCCCCAAGGACCCCTAAGCAACACTTGGGGAGATCCAAAGGAAACATGAACCATTTGTTTTTCTCTGACCATACTCCAACGTCCCTATTTCTAATAGAAAGTTAAAAACTCTCAAAAAGGCTGACTGTGCTGTGTGGCTCCATAGATAGTCTCTTCTCCTAGGATCACAACGGAATCAGGAGTAAGAGGGGACACAGCCATTAGACGACCATTAAGAATCTGCTAAAGGGGCGAGAGTGATAGTACAGTGGGGAGGGCATTTGCCTTGCACGCAGCTAATCTTTTGATCCCAGCATCCCATGTGGTCCCCTGAGCAGCCCTAGGAGTAATTCCTGAGTGCAGAGCCAGGATTAAGCCCTGAGCATCACTGGGTATGACCCTCCCACACCCAACCTCTTTCACACACACACAAACATACAAACACACACACACTCACACACATACACACAAATCTGCTAAGGGCTTCCCCAGCTTCCCTAGTTTCCACTTGCATGGATGAAAACCCAGATCTTACAATGCCTCTCTCTAAACTCTCAGACAGACCAGGGATCTTGCAGTCTTCACCCTTCTGATTTTCCACTAATCCCTGAGCCCATGCAAAGCAGACGAGTTTCCCACATTCCATCATTTCCAAACTACTTCTGGCACAAGGAGGATCCATGACAAATGTGCTGATGCCTTTTCTCCCTGTATTTCCCCCATGTCAGCAGGGGGCTGTCACTGTTACTCTCACTGTCCTCCACTGTTCATCCATTTGCTCGAGTGGGCCCAGTAACGTCTCCATTGTGAGACTTGTTGTTACTGTGTTTTGGCATATCGAATACGTCCCAGGGAGCTTGCCAGGCTCTGCGGTGTGGGCGCGATACTCTCGGTAGCTTGCCAGATTCTCCGAGAGGGGCGAAGGAATCAAATCCAGGTCAGCCGGGACAGCCGCATGCAAGGCAAATGCCCTACCGCTGTGCTATCGCTCCAGGCTGAGCAGGGGGCTAGACACCATTATTTATTTCGCTACAGGTAGTAGGCATCTAACCAGATGTGGTCCAAAGAAGCTAATCTGGTAAACTTAATCCACTGAAGGGATATATGCAGCAGTGGTTAGAAAAGAGAGAACATTCCTACCCCAGCACCCACTTGAAAGCAGCAGGCCACAGGGAGAAAGGCTGTGTGCTATGTGCCTTGGGAACCCCAGCTGCAGCAGTGGCAGAGAACCCCTATTTCTCAGGTGGTTATAGAAATAGAATCGTGGAGTTTAAGGCACCAGCATGAACTTGATCAATGCATAGATGGTCAGGAACCAGGATGGCTCAGAGTCTCGATCCCAATCCATAGGTACCAATTAGCTCCCTGCAGTACCACATCTCAGAGGGAAGGGGGCATCCCGCCAATGTTTCTGAACAGCTAAGTAAGTGAATTCCTACCTATCAAGTGAGCAACTTAGCGAGCATTTCATACCTCCTCTGATCCCGGAAAGAGCCTGTGTGAAAAATAACTATCCTTGTTCTAATGCTGTGAATGCAAAGACTCAAGAGTGGCAGATGTTTGGCCCGGGCCTGCCATATCCCAATCCAGCACACTTGTTTCTGTGCCCTATGACTCATTTGTCCAGAGTCCTTCACCTAATCTTGAAACCCGGTGAATCACTTTGAAAGCAAACTTGAAATCACTTTAATAGATGCGTTTGTGGGATATACAGTTAATATTGCAATATTCTTTTCAGTTCACTTTATATTTTTGGGGGGGTAACATCTGGCTGTGTGGAGAGCTTATTCCTGGTTCTCAGGATCAGGGATAAATCCTGAGCACTGGGGATTGAATTTAGGTCAGTCACTTCCAAAGCAAGTTCCCTACCTGCTGGACTATCTATCTGGCCCAAATCTGCAACATTCTAAAATTATGTTATAAAAAATAAACATTAGGGGAAAAGAGAGAGATGTTATCACATCAAAATGGTAAAGGAATTTGGGTTTAGGTGGGAAGTGACAGGCAGGTTAATTTTCTGCATTTCTCACAGTCAAAATTTTCCTTAATAAACATGTTATGTTTAGAATAGAAAAAAGTGAGAATAATCAATTTGGTTTCTTTGTTTGGGGGCCACACCCAGTGGAGCCCTGGGCTTACTCCTGGCTCTGAGCTTAGGGATCACTCTTGATAGTGCAGGGGGGACCATATGGCATGCCAGGGATTGAACCTGGGTCAGCCACGTGCAAGGCAAGCATGCTGCCAAATGTACTATTGCTCTGACTCCAGAGTTACAGATTTTTTGAAGTAGCTTGAGAGTTAAAAATTTTACCCAACAGTAATAATGCTTCCTTTAATTGTTAAGGGGCACACACCTCGCAGTACTCAAGAGACCATGTGGTCCCAGAGATCAAAGGCTGGGCAAAGCCTTTGCTCCGGCCCTTAGAACTACCTTCCTGGCCCAAGGCAGCTTCCTAGAGGAGCAGAAAGATGCTTTTCTTGCCTCTGGGTAATATCTACATGGCAACTGAGCACTGAGTCAAGTTATTTTGATTAGGCTCAACTCTCTGTAGATAAATGTCAAAACAAAGAATCATTAGAGAAGTGGGTAGGGTCACACTTAGTGGTGCTCAGGGCTTACTCCTGAGTCTGTGCTCAGGGATCACTTCTGGTGGTTCAAGGGATCAAGTTTGTTTTGCCAGGGACTAAACATGTGTTAGCAGTGAGCAAGTTAAGAGCCTTAACCCATGTACCATCTCTCTGGCCCCAGGCAAAATGACTTTTAAATTTGAATTAAGTCCCAACTTTTCCTCAAAGGGACCAATTCACAGTAGTAGCAAATTAGCAAGTTAGGAGAAATAAAATGTAAAATTCTGCATTGAACTCTGGGCCTTTCTTTACTTTCCCTGCTCATCCCTGGAAGAATTCCTATCAGCAATATCTAGGAGGATAACTTTGGGGATAGTGAGACAACAGAATTTATTTGAAAGGGGCAGGAGGACATAGGCGGTAACCACTACATATCCATCCTCTGAATGCTCAGTGAACAGCCTGACACCATCCTGAGGTGAAAACGAAGGTCTTCCTGGCATAGATCCCTCCCCACAAGCTTTCGGTAAACTCCCGAGTCCCTTCCCTGATGTACCTTTTTTCTTCTCACAGTGGCAAACTTCTGAGGGACCCATTCTCCTTTCCTCCATTTCTATTCTCTGGGCATTAATCACTCCCCTAGTATGTTTCTTTATACCCCACAAATGAGCGAGAGCATTCTGTGTCTATCTCTCTCCCTTTGACTCATTTCATTAAGCACAATATTTTCCAGATCCTACAATGGAACAGCAAATTTCATGACTTCATCTTTTCTAATGGCCACATCAGAGATTCAAATAAATTATTTTAAAAAAACACACAGTAATCCTGACTAGAGCAATAGCACAGTGGGTAGGACATTTGCCTTGCATGCGGCCGACCCGGGTTCAATTTCCAGCATCCCATATGGTCCCCTGAGCACAGCCAGGGATAATTTGTGAGTGCAGAGCCAAGAGTAACCCCTGTGCATCTCCAGGTATGATCCAAAAAGCAAAAAGCGAAAAAAAAAAAAAACAGTAATTGTCAAAAGCAACTACTATTCCCCCCACTGTGTCACTCACCTTCACACCGTCCAGTGCTCTCCAAGTAAAACTGGGCTCTGCAGTGGGGCAGGCACTCGCCTGAGGGAATGTCAACCCCAGGCAGTGGTGTTGCTTGCAGTGCGTCCTCTGGCTTCTTACACCGGGTGCAGTGAGAGGGCTCTGGGCCCACGCAGGCCAGGCAAGAGGGATGGCAGGCTGCCAAGGGACACAAGGCAGGAAAGCAAGGCCATGGTCATATATACGGGCACCCCAGGAAAGTCCTTCATGAAGCTCCAACCACTAGGAAAAGGTCACCACATACATCTCTTCAGAGAATTGGTTTCCGAGTATTCTCAGCAAAGCACAGGGTGATAATATTTGTACAAGCCAGAATGAAGTGATTTTACTGGGCATGTCTCACTGATCCTGAAAGGGCTATCAGGTGACATCCTGGGGAAAAATAGTGTCCTGGGCAACACCAGCGTGGTTCTCCAGAGAAACATATTCACTGTGTACCAATTTAACCCTGCGTCTCTCCTTTTTAGTGGCGATCTTAAGAAGCATTCGTATGAAGGCCATGACTACACTCTTTTGCAAAAGTAGTGGCTATGTTATCGTCCATTATATTATCTACCACCCTCTCTATTGGGGTCCAGGCAAGCAATTCCTCTTCTGATTTATGGGAAGAAAGACTACTTCTCTAGATGAGGAAGAGGACTCTTGTGAACAGCAGTAAGAATGTGACCATCCATCATCACTCTTTTCTGGCTACTGGTGAAAATCAGAGCCAAATAGAGGCCCGAAACAATCTCATCCCCACATTTTGAGAAGACGAACCTGTCTAAATTTAAAATATTTTCTAGGTTTTCATTTTTAGAATATCTCTTTCAGATGCCCCACTTTAAATGTGCTTTTCTCGTAACTATTCTCAAATTCTTTTCCAAGGTGCCCTTATGTATACATAAATTAATTTTCCTTAATTAAATTGTTTGTTTCCAATGTTCTACTTTCAAAAGGCTCAAATTCTACTGCCTTCTCAAAGAGCCCAAAGCCTTTTTGGCAAACAGCTACTTAAGATTTTCCATTTTACTCTGCCCAGAGGCCCTGCTAGTGATGCTCGGTGTACTCTACAGTATCATTAACAAAAAAAGAAGTTCTTCAGGGGAAAAAAAAAATGAAGACAGGGAAAATCATTAGCCATGCTAGGAGACAAGAAAGTGGAGGAAACCAGGGTTCGGGTTTTGTTTCTGAGGAGGCTGAAGCAAATGACACTCCCTTCACAGAGAGCCAGAAAAATCTTCCGAGGTCCCTGTACAGAACTGGGTAATGAGGAAAATGCATAGCGGTGAGAGATATTAGAGGAAAAGTCGCCCTGAAAAGTCACATCCGTGTCACTGGAATGCCCACCCGGCAATACCTTTGCAGACCCCGTGGTCGGGGTGGAATCCCTCTCCACAGCTGGGCAGGCAGAGACCTTGGCGTAGAGCCCGGGGGTGGGGACAGGAAGTGCAGTGGGAGACCAGAGGTCCAGAGCAGCTGGCACAGGAGTGATGACATGCTGAGGGACAGGGAGACACAATGACACTGAGGTGACTAAGGGCCTCTTCTGGGGAGAAGTCCTCAGAGCTGGTGCTCTTAAGCCCCTCCTCACTGATCCTCCACGTCCGAGGAAAAGGTGTTACGACAATACCCCTTTACCCATCTTGCATCCTCTATTATTTCACTGATTTCCTTTATTTAGTGTTTGCATTAAATACATTATTTTCAATATTCATAGCAACATACTGTTAATCACATTTTACAGATGAATTCATTCATTGGGGAAACCAACGTCTTTTTTTTTTCCCTTTCTGGTTTTTTGGTCCACACCTGGCAGTGCTCAGGCATTATTCCTAGCTCTGCATTCAGGAATCACTTCTGGTGATGCTCAGGAGACCATAGGGGATGCCGAGGATCAAACTCGGGCTGGTCATATGCAAGGCAAGCACCCTACCTGCTGTACCATGACTCCAGCCCCAGAAAACTGAAGTCTTAAAGGGTTCAAATATTTATAGAGGGTAAGAGAGAGAGAGAGAGAGAGAGAGAGAGAGAGAGAGAGAGAGAGAGTACAGTAGTATATAGGGATAAGGCATGTGCTTGTTTGCAGGCCACTGATCTGAATTCAATCTCCAGCATTGCACATGGTCCACTGAACCCCACCAGGAGTGATCCCTGAGCACAGAGCCAGAAGCAATCCCTGGGCATTGCTGGGTGTGCCCCCACATCACTAAAAATCATAGAGGGGGCTGGATTTAGCACAAGAATTGTCTGAACCTAAAACTCATACTCACTAAGTGTAAAATAGTGGATAGTCACGGGTCTAGCTTCCTAAGCAGGGCAAGAGGTTGGACTAAATGATAATTTTAGATTAATCCAACAGGGACATTCAAGGACTCTAAGTATTCAAAAGTGTGACCATGACCTGTGACAATGACAGACCTGCATCTCCTTGGTAACAGAGAGACATTTCTGACTCTAAGAGACAGATGGTATCATGGCTTGTCCTTGAGGACAGAAAGAAAAAAGTGGAAGAATCCAGGGGACAAAGGTCAGACCCAGGAGAGGCGAGTGTTGAGATGGGACGAGTCCCTGGGGAACAAGATGTTAAAAAAAAGAGAATGAACAGTGGGTAAAAGAAGGGATTGGCCAACAAGCAGAGTTGCTAAGGAGGGTTGTGGGACAAGCATTCAGACCCTTCCACTCGTGGGTAGATATTAGAAAAAGTTTGATGTTTTAAAGAGAATGATCTATAAAATGTTCTAGGCAGATTTCAGCTTGTGAAAAAAAAGACAGGAATCAAGTACATAGCTGTAAGAACCTTAAAATTTTGAGACGGGAATGTTTCTAATGTTTTTAAGTCTTAAAGAAACAACATAAAAATAGCTCATAAAATTTTTTAAAAAAACACACACAAAATAGACAGGCTTCAGATTCAGATGCTATTAAATTTAGCTCCCCTCTTTATTTTGGGGTTATGTTATAGTTCTCTGACCCCTGTTTGTATGAGGAATGATTCTGCCAAACGTACTATCTTAATTAGTGATGACTTACAAGCCTATAAGGACTGTATGATGATCGTCGAAAAGATGTTTTTGGCATTCAAAAAGGACTCAATGATGTTTAATTGTGATTGATTCAGGTAAATCCTTTATCTAATCACTCTAATCTCACAGTCTCCACTCATATCTTCCACATAAACACACATAGGTTCCGTAATGAAAATAGAATTCCTTTTAATTTGGCATTCTCTCATCACTCAAATCTGCCAATGAGCAGCCCACAGCACTGAACATGTTGAATTATTTTTGATACGATGATGATGACGATCCAGGTCTTACCTTTGCATCTGCCAGTGGCATCAGCGTAGAACCCATCGGGGCATTCAGAAATGCATTTCCTATCGTGCAACACTGTCTTTCCAACACAGGTGAGACACCTGGGGCTATTGGGGCCACAGCTCTTACAGGACTGGTCACAAGCTACGGAAGAGGAAAAGCCACAGACATACTCAATAGGGTGGAAAGGGAGCAGTGTCCTATCTGGACCAAAGTGAAGTTAGTGTCAACACAACAGTCACAGGCTGGCTTCCTGGTTGGCTTCTGTTTCCAACATTTCAGAAGACTTCACTTTCAACTTTCACAGGTGAAGGAGAACCACGAATTATTCACTGAAGGAAGCGTAACAAACACTTGGAGGCACACTCACTAGTGTATCTAATTCATTATAAAATCTAAAGTCAAAACAGCCTTTGGGTGGGGAGAGTTACTGGATTTTTAAAAAAGAATTTTAAAATGATTGTTTAAAGTTTAGGTAACGTGGTTACAACAGTGCTCACGTTCTTGATTATGATGTACAAATTACTGCCCCTTCAAAACCACAGTGTCCAAAGGTCATGGAAATTTGCTAGATTTAGCAAATAAAAGTACCTGGTGCTCAATTAGATTTGAATTTCAGAACTTAAAATTTAGTAACATTTTTAATTTGTCTCTTCCAACTATCTTATCCTCTATTTTATTCGATAACCCTAGAGAGGAAATTTAGAAATTCAGAATTGAAACTAAGAAAGGTCAGGTTATAAAAATCATGTTAAACTTCACCTAGTCTTCCAGCATCTACTCATTTATTTAATTATCTGGTCCCACAAGTATTTTTTAAGCTCTCTGTCAGGTCTGTGCCAAGTGACAGAAAACACAAAACCCAAATTAACTTAGTTTCTGCTTTAAGAGGCTTAAAGAGGGTCTCACAGATGGAAAGAGACATGTAATATTAGACATACAGAACACGTCTCTTGGGTCAGTCTGTCTAGGTGGTGAAAATTCCAAAAAGATGGTTGGAGGCGTAAAAGGCCAAGAAAGAATTTATAAAGAAGCAAGCCCTAAGCACTGTTTTGGGAGGTGGGAAGAGCAAGCCGGGTTGATGGGAATATATTTCTGGATGAAGCAGCAAGTCAAGAAAGGACCTGCAAACAGTCTGCAAACAGCCAGGCTGTCTGCAGGAACAATTCTTATTCAACTGGAAAAATGGGAAGAGTCATACTACGGAAACCTGTAGGGCAGTCTCATCCAATGAAAGGTCCTGGGGGTTCCTGAAAGTTTTTGTTTGTTTTGTTGTGGGGGGAACACAGCCGGTGATACTCAGCAACTCTTTCTGGATCTGTGCTTAAGGATCGTTGCCAGCAGTAGGAGTCCCTGTGTAGGGATTACCTTGCTCAGAAATGGGGCTGAGAGTGTCTCGGCCAGCCCCGGGTGAGGGTCAGGCTCATGATTAGATTCTTGGCTGAGAATGGAAGGGGGAAGAGAGGAAAATAATCAAAAAGATAAGTGAATGATTCATCTCTCTAATAGTGTAAATAGTCAAGACTGGTACGGAGTCTAGGAAAGCTTTCTGAAAAATAGCCTGAATAATTGTTGGAAGAATCTCAAGGAGAAAAGAGGGGGTGTAACTTCAAAAGCAGAGATGGAGATTAGCCTTAAACAGAGCAGAAAATTCTCCTATATCTGAAAGTCGAAGAAGGGAGGGAAGATGTTTTAAGTTGCCCACATTTTGATTCAATTATGCTATACTCTTAGGCTTTTATTTATTAGGATTTTAATTTATTATTACTTGGGTAGCATGGTTTTATGATGTTTATGTGTACGGAACTATACCCACCACCAGAGTGTCAATGCTTCTCCAGCACGGTCTTAAGGTTCTTTCTAGTCACTCCCCTTGGAAAGAGGCTAAGCTCTTTACAAACAAAGCAAGGGAGTGAGAGATACTGCTCAAGTGATAGAGCACAGGCTTTGGCATGCTGGGCTCTGGGCTTAATCCCTGGCACCCTTATTACTGCTGGGAGCAGCCCTGCCAGGCATGGCCATCAGAGGAATGGAAAATGAAGTAATGCTCACTATGAGAGAATACTTCAGAAACAGAGACTACTGTGATTATTATTCTCTTAATCCACTTCCGCCACACTAACCCACTGAAAAGTAAGTATCTCAAACACTTAGGGGGAAAAAATGACAAGTGATGGGATCAAATGTTGCATCCTGCATCCAAGCAAACTCAATAGCTTTCTAGAAGAAACATGAAGGGCAAAATAATCTTCAGTAAATGGGCAAGGATAATAGCCTAATATATCAGAGACATTCATCAGTGAAACATGGAAGTAAAAAAAAATAAAAGAATGTGAGTAGTATTCTCCCCTCCCAGCCTCCAAAGACATCTAAATATTTCTAATTCTAATTGAACAACTCAACAGAAGTGAACAAACTACAAATTAAGTGAATTTTTCCAGACTTGATGAGATGTAGAATAAACTTAGAATGGATCAACAAAAAATTACAAATCAAACATTTAAAGATGTCTAAATAATACTTAAAGTATATATTTTAAATTAACATAAAATTGTTAGGAAGATGTCATTTCTCCCCCAAATAATCCAAAATTTTCTTGTAATGTAAAGGAAAGAATCCATTTAAAATGATATAGAATGATATCTCGAAGATGGAACAATGGCCAAAGGCAACAGAACCTAAGAGTTGGTCTTACCATGGGCAGGGGTGAGGGGAGGTGGGTGGTAGGGAACTCTTAGTATTGGGAGGCAATAGACAATCTGCTGGAGGGTGTAGTCTTAGAACATTTTGTGCAGGAAAACCTATCATTAACAGTGTTGTAAATCATGATACCTCAAATTAAAAAAAATCAGTGAGCATATTTTAAAGTTCGTGCATAGCTAAGTCTAATTTGAAAATAAAATGAAATAAAGGGAGAATTTGCTGAACTAAGTGTTGAAAGCTAGCATAAATAAAAAACAGTAAACAAAACAGAGCAATAGGATAGTGATGCAAATACCAATATTTCTACTACTGGAATAGTTTAGAGACCAACGTATGTGCACACGAAAATGTAACTATGGCAAATGAATGGAGAAGTTTCTGCTGAATTACTTGATGATCTGGGGAAGACTGGGTCACAAAAGGGAGAAAATTCAAACAGGATCTCCTCTTAAATACATACATACAAGTGAACGCAAGTGTATGAGTCAAAAAACTAAATCAAGATAAAACAATTAAATTAATAGAGAAATATGTATATAAAAATTTCTTTGTGAACCTGCAAGGCATAGGTCTCTTTAAAAATCTGAAAATAAAACTGTAAAGTGAAAAATTCTGCATTACGAATTTCTGCTTGACAAAAGGCAGCATAACAAATGTATAAAAGGTAATAGGAAGGGAAAATATTGTATGCCAGGACTGACAAAGTTACTATCTATAACATACTGGGAAACTCAATAAAACCTACCATGAGAAAGCAACAGAGAAAATAATAGCAAAAACAAATTAAAAATCAACTTACAGAAATGGTAAACCCAAGTGGGAGTGCAAGATATTCTCAAAATCATTAAAAATCAAAATAATGAAAATCAAAATGAGTTGTGTCTGTATATCTCTTGACCTGAAAAGGATTCAAAGCTTGATAATCAAATGGCAGCAAGAATCCAGAGATGAGGGGCCAGAGAGATAGTACAACAGGTAGGGCCTTTGCCTTGCATGCGGCCGATCTGGATTGGATCCCCGGCATCCCTTATGGTCCCCTGAGCACTTGGCAGGCCCAAATCCTGAATGGAGAGCCAGGAGTAACCCCTGAGCATTGCTAAGTGTGACCACAAAATCAAAATAGTAATAATAATAATAATAATAATAATAATAAATCTGGAGATGAGAGGGCACTCAGGTCTGGGCACAAAGTATGAATACTAGATTGCTCTTGGCTCCATGTGATCAAAGAACAGGATGTGTTGAGTCAAGAAACTCTTTACTCAAGAAATCAACCCTTCGATCCCTGCGTTTTTAGGGGGACGTTCAAGTCTATTCACTGGTCCCCTCCAGTGATGGTCTGTGGATGGAGTGATTGAGGGTGTCTCTCAGTGGGAGAATGGACGGGTGAGATGTGGGGAAAACAGTCAAGGGAGCACTGTGCAGTAGTAAGAAGCAAAGCATTACGATGAGAGAGCAACGGAGATAAACCTTAAAAAACAGTGTTGAGTGAACAAAAAGAAGAGAAAGTTTCACTCTTTAACATCACTGTCACTGTCTCTGTTCTCCCATTGTTCATCGATTTGCTCGAGCGGGCCCAGTAACATCTCCATTGTGAGACTTGTTACTGTGTTTGGCATATTGAAAACGTCATGGGTAGCTTGCCAGGCTTTGCCATGCGGGCGAGATACTCTCGGTAGCTTGCCAGTCTCTCCAAGAGGGGTGAAGGAATCGAACCCGGCTCGGCCGGGCTGGCTGCGTGCAAGGCAAACGCCCTACCGCTGTGTTATCACTCCAGCCCTTTAACATCATATTGTTGAAAAGTTACACAAATACCATATACTCAAAATGACAATGCCCAGAGTCCAGAGGGATAGAACAGCAGATAGGGCATTTGCCTTGCATGTGGATGACCTGGATTTGATCCTCAGCATCCCCAAGTACGGCCAGGAGTAAGTCCTGAGTGCAGAGTCAGGAGTAACCCCTGAGCAACACTGGGTGTGACCTCCCCAAACAAAACAAAGCAAAGAGACAATGCTCAGTTTACATGAATTTATAAAAGTTAAATGATAAACACATGAAAAGAATTCTACTTTTGTACATTTAAGCCAAGAAAATAAAACCACTAACTCAAAAACATATATGTAACCAAAAGTTCATTATATTATTATTCACAGATGCCAAGATATAGAAACAATCTAAGCGTCTACCTACAGATAAAAGAAAATACACTGTGTATATGTATATAGATACACATAATAATGGATATATATTATATGCATTTATTAAAATTCTTTTCATTATAAAAAGAATAAATTTTGCCATTTGTGACAAGACTGGACTGTGAGTCATCATTTCAAGTGAATTAGGACATATACTGTATGATCTCACTGAGTGTCAAAGAATAAAAAAATATATTAAGTTCATAAAGACTAGGCACTAATCAATGGTTACCAGAAGAAGAGTTAGCAAGAATCTACTGTATATTTAGGAATCGTTATAAGAGTAGACACTAAAAAATAAATGTTATAATTCTGCATGATGCTAAGCCTAAAAAGTACTATTGATCGCTTCTCAATGATAATAATAATAATAATAATAATATGTAATTATTGTGTTGCACATCTAAAGCTAATATTAAGTTATAAGCAGATTATACTTCAATAAAAAGTAAAACAGTTGCATATGTAAAAAAGGAAAATGGGAATAAAAGGAAGGAAGGAAAGAGAGAAAAGAAAAGAGATAGGGAGATTGGTTAACAGAAACTTCTGAACTTGCTTTGATTTATTATGTTAGCTAGACTCAGGAAAGCCCTTCATAAAAGCACAAGCACTTAAAAGACCAAAGAATGGGAAGGTTTTGTACTTTCCCCACCCTTTATATCTAATATTTGTAAAACATAAAGCACGTACCACAGAATAACTTAGCTATGAGAAATCTTTTCAGACCACTGTTTATAACAGGTTATGCTGGATTTTTCCCAAGAGTTGACTTTGAGATTTCTGCAGATAGGGGCTGCTTGTATATAAATCATTAAACCAACATCAGCTGGTCTTTATCTTGAATAGCACTAACCTGAATCAAAAATGGGTCACACTATCAGCAACAGACGTCTTAATTAACATTCCAATCCTAATCAGAGATTGGATTTACTGTTGTTTCAGAAAATAGTTATACAGACATTTCTGGAGGCGTTTAATACAAATTTTGGGAACTGGGGAACTAATAATTTTATGAGAATCATAAACTCCAGCCTTGTGTATCAAAAGGCCTTTTTTGGCCAAACCCAATGATATCAAAAAATCTGGCATCTGATAAAGCATATGGCAAAGGTCTTCAACAAATACCTGTTGATCAAGTGATGGGTTGATTTGATGCTAACAATGGCCAATTCTACTGCATGGAAATTATCATTCTGATGTTTTATGTCAAACTGTACGCAGACAGCATTTCAGGTATATGCTCTCTCGTTAAGCCACATACTCAGGAGCCTTCCTTTTACAGTTCTTCCCATTCATAAGAAGCCTGGTGTTCTTCACTCAGTCCCTCAGCCCTCAGTCCTCTGGGCTCACACTAACCATCACTCCTTCCAAATACACCAAATGCTCACTTCAGGTCATTCAGAGGTTCTTGGACACAGCAACTTTAAATAAAATGGTGTGTAACAAAAGTAGGTCCTTAAATAAGTTGTTTGATATTTTTCCATCACTGTGATAATGAAAGGACACTCAACAGCATGACCATTCAGATAATACTCTCTGAATAACAAGTCAGGAGCAGGCTACTCATCAGTGACAGACTCCTCGGGACATCAAGGGTAAATGCCTTTGGGCCTCTGGGTTAGTGAAAATATGACATATGCTGACCTTCAAAGCACACATTTGGCTTAATTGAGCCGGAAAGCGATGCTGGCAGGAAAGATTAAAATCTCAGGCTAATGGCTGCCTGGCCTTTCTTTCCCTTGCTCTCTCCTGCACCGACACAAAAGCCACCTGTAACTTGTCCCTAACATGTGAGATTTTTTTCCCCACTAGAAGCTGATGGGTCTCTGCATAGCCTTCAGCAAGCAGCTGCCACCGGCCAGATCTCTCTTCCCTAAGACAAGTGGGTTTGTCAAATCCTAGAGACCGGCTCATTTTGGCTGTCGCCCAGCTCAGTAGAGAAAAAGACGATGATAAATAACTCATAGGCCGGGCATTTTATTAATGTAGTGGATTTAAATGATTAAAAAAATTCACAGGCTTTTTTTTCTACCGGTTTGACCATAGCAAGAAACTCAATTCAAACCTCTCAGTTCAGTGCCCCTGTCTCCTTGGATGGACCTGGCCAAGTCCATGAGACTAGCAGGTTGACCTCAAGACCAGGGAATGGACAGAGGAGGAGAGAAGAGGGGAACTGAGGAGGAAAGAAGAAGGAAAATAGTGGCACTTAATACCAGATTGGTAAAGGGATTCAAAGGGAAAACCTAAATTGAGGAAGAGACGTGAGCTTGAATTTCACACTGTCCCTTAACCTTAGCTCTGTAACCTTAGGCAAATTTCTTCTTTTTTTTTTCTTTTTGGGTCACACCGGATGATGCACAGGGGTTACTCCTGGCTCATGTACTCAGGAATTACTCCTGGCAGTGTTCGGGGGACCATATGGGATGCTGGGAATCGAACACAGGTCGGCTGCATGCAAAGGCAAATGCCCTACCCATTGTGTTATCACTCCAGCCCCAACTTCGGCACTGTAGCACTTAGCACTGTCTTCCCGTTGTTCACCAATTTGCTCAAGCGAGTCCAGTAACGTCTCCATTGTGAGACTTGTTACTGTATTTGGCATATCGAATACATCACATGCGGGAGAGATACTCTCAGCAGCTTGTCGGGCTCTCCGAGAGGGGCAGAGGAATCGAACTCAGGTTGGCCGTGTTTGCTGCATGCAAGGAAAACACCCTACCACTGTGCTATTGCTCCAGCCCAATTTCGGCTCGAAGGAGATGCCCCACCTTAGGCAAATTTCTTAATCTCTTTGCTTCTACCTCTGGAGATATGTGATAATAGGCATCTCATAGCCCAATTAAATACCAAACACAAGGCTTTTACTCAACATTGGGCATGGTGCTAAGTGCTTTAGGGTCAGAGATATATACAGCAGTGCTTGCCTTGCATGCCACCAACCTTGGTTAGAACCCTCACACTTCATATGGCCCTCCAAGCTTTACTAGGAATGATCCCCCAGCACTGAGCACTGCTACATATGACCCTCAAACTCAAATAATCAAGCAATCAATCTCTTGCATATGGCAGTCCTTAGCTAACTACCCCTTAGGAGGTGGGTGAGTGGGATTCCCATCATTGTCATCAAAATCACCAGGAAGTAAGTGGTTCCAAACAGCACAAATGTATCATCCTGCAGCCCTAGAAGTCAGAAGTCCCATATCAAGGTGTTGGTAGAGCAGATTCATTCTGGGAAGCTCGGAAGGGATGTGAACTTCCAGGTTCTAGAAGCCATTGGCTGCTCGTGGCCTTGTCTTGACATCACTGACCACCACTCACCCCTCGGTCTGCTGCAAAGCCTTTCTGATAACGCCTCCACCATGCGGCCCTCAAATAAAAGCCTAAAAACACCTTTTGTGCTGTTTCTCAGGTAAGACGGCTATAGCAGCGTTAATGTTTGTGGTTTTAATGGACATTATGGCACCTTTACCACCACCAAACTGCCCGAGACTCTCCACCATTGTCTTTGGGTCACTTCGCGTTTCCCACGCCTATCCCCTCACCTGTTCCCCACTGCTTGGTAATCAGTTTTGTGACCAAGTGTTTGTCACCATTTGCTACTGACTATTCCAAGGAGCCTGAGATGACTTGGCTCGGGGTATCCACAACAGGGTACTCTCCTCATCTCAAGATTTTTACTTAAGCATGGTTGCAAAACTCCCTTGCTATTCAAGGCACCATTTCCTTTCATTTATTTATTTACTTATTTATTTTTATTATATCACTGTGAGATACAATTACAAAGCTTTCACATTTGAGTTTCAGTCATATAATGATCAAACACCCAACCCTCCACCAGTGCACATTTTCCACCACCAGTGTTCCCAGTATCCCCACCCATCCCAACCCTCCCCCTGCCTCTAAGGCAGACAATTTCCCCCATACTCTCTCTCTACTTTGGGGCATTATGGTTTGCAGTACAGATACTAAGAGGCTATCACATTTGGTCAAGGCAACATTTTCAAAGGATTTGGAGACCAGGATACGGGGGATGCTGAGGAGATATTCTTCTGCCCACCACAGTACTAATCTCCCCCATTTTATACAAGGAAAAGTGACAGATAGAGAGATGAAGTAGCTAACCCATGGTCACCCTCGCTCCCCGATACTCTCTGCTTCTCCCTGGCTTGGAGAAGTGCCTGCTGCACTGTTAATCTAAACTGGTTGACTCCTATTGTCAGAGTGGCAGTTCGAGGCAGAGCAGACCTGCTTTACTCTTATGGCCATAGCGCCAATTCCAGTGGAATATCTGCCTCTGAGCAGCCTAATTGCGTCTTTGCTTCCGTGCAAACTGGGAAGGTAGCCTGAAGTAAACGGAGTTTAGGATATAAAGGAAGGAAGATGCGCTGTCTCCGACAGCTGTGGTGGAAGCAGGTACCCTGTGGGGGATGGTTTTCCCCTGCAGAATAAGGCTAGACTGAACAGCACCCCAATCTGATGAGCATCCCAAAGGTTGGCCATTAAGAAGGATTTTGCAAGTGTGCGTGAGGGCGGTAGGGCATTTGCCTTACATACAGCCAACCCATCTGGAGCTTCAATTCCTCCACCCCTCTCAGCAAGCCCGGCAAGCTACCTAGAGTATCTCGCCCGCATGGCAAAGCCTGGCACGCTCTCCGTGACGTATTCAGCATTCCAAACACAGTAACAGCAAGTCTCATAATGGAGACGTTACTGGGCCCGCTCGAGCAAATCCATGAACAACGGGAGGACAGTGACAGTGACAGTGGATGTGTGGGGTGCTTAGGAAAACGCCTGTGCTAACTGTCATTTGCATATTTGTGGAACTTTAACCCATGAGATTCTCACTGCTGTGATTGAAACAAAACACAGGTTGTGGGGGTGGAGAGACAATACAGAGGGTAAGTGAGGGTTCAATCCACAGCACCACATATTGTCCCTTGAGCCCCCCAGAAATGATCTCAGAGCACAGACTTAGAGTAAACCCAGAGCAAGCACCAGCAGGTGTGACCCAAACCACCCCCACCCACCCACACCCCCTCCAAAGTCCCCCAGGGTGTGGTAGCACCCTGACACTTACCAATGCAGGTCCCTTGCTTGTTGTAAAAGCCATCACCACAGCTGTCTTGGCAGCTGCCATCTCGCAGCACGTGCAGGGGGTCTCTGCAGGACGAGCACTGCTTCTCCGTGGGACCCCAGCAGGTGGCACAGGACTCGCTGCAGACTGTGGGCAAACAGCAAACTTGGTGAGCAAGGACCGTCGAAGAGCAGCGGGCGATTCTTTCTTTAAAGGTTTTGGACTGGATAAGCAGGAGGTGGCGCCTTCATTCCTAAACCACCATGAATCTATGGACAGGGTTGGAGTAGCCCAGCCGAATCTAAACTCAGTGTATTGCAATGAACAGACAATTGCAGATATCACTTCGACTATACTTTTTTGCCTCTCTGGGATATATTCCCAGGAGTGGTATTGCTGGGTCAAATGGGAGCTCAATTTCTAATTTTTTGAGAATCGTCCATACTGTTTTCCAAAAGGGCTGAACCAGTCGGCATTCCCACCAGCAGTGAAGGAGGGTCCCTTTCTCGCCACATCCCCACCAACACCGGTTGCTTTTGTTCTTTGTGGATGTGGGCCAGTCTTTGTGGTGTGAGATGATATCTCTAGTGCCCAAGAACAGATGACTGGTTAAAGAAACTTTGTTACATTTGCACAATGGAGTACTATGTAGCTGTTAGAAAAGAGGAAGTCATGAAATTTACCTACAAGTGGTACAACATGAAAAGTATCATGTTAAGCGAAATGACTCAGAAAGAAAGGGATAAACATAAAAAGATTGCACTCATCTGGGGAACATAAAGTAACAAAATAGGAGACTAACACCCAAGAATGGCCGAGATTACTACCAGGAATTTTGCTCCATGGCTTGGAGGCCAGCCACACATGCTAGGGGAAAAGGGAGTTCAGATAGAGAAGGGAACACCAAATAAAGGTGTTGGGAGGATTCTCCCAGGATGGGAGAAGCATGCTGAAAGTAGACTATAGACCAAACATGATTGTCACCCATCGCCTCTTTTGCAAACCACAACACCCAATAAGAGAGAGAGAACAAAAGGGAATGCCCTGCCACAGAGGCAGGGGGGGATGGGGGGATGGAGGGATGGGAGGGATACTGGGATCCGTGGTGGTGGGAAATGGGCACTGATGGAGGGATGGGTATTTGAACATTGTATAATTGAAACCCAAACACAAAAATTTGTAAGTCTACAACTGTACCTCATGATGTCTCACTAATAAAAATTAAAGAAAAACAAAAACTCAGTGTGTTAGCCAGAAACACGGATCTGATCAGTAGCTGCTCAGAGAACTGGGGAAGAGAATCAATGATGCAGGCAGAGAACGAAATGAGAAGGTGCTTTACCACTCTCACCTCACCTCTTACTCCAGGGGACAACCACTGTGGCCCCTCGCAGCTCGAGGGCCACCTTAGGACAATTCCACAACCTTGATTAGGTCTTGAAGAATCAGGGGCTTGATTTCTACCAGTCATTCGGTTCATTCCATTCTTCCCTCACTCTCTCTTCTGTCCATCATAATTTTCTCCATCCCTCTCCATCCTAGCTCTCCCCACCTCTGCGCCCCCCTCGACTTCCTCTCTAAATGTAGAACATTAGGACCCGGGGGCTTATCTTTCTCCTGCACTTGATGTTCCAAAGCGTACGATGCTCATTGAGCACTCACTTCCAGGAGTTAGGAAATGCCTCCTCTTCCAGCATTTGATTTGTAGTTACTATTCCTGCCCGTGTCACCTTTACACTGCTATGAGAGGCCAATTCTGAGTGATTGAATGTATTCAGGTTTGGCTAACTGCACACTCACCTCCGTGCATTTTGTTAATGCATCCTCTTTCTGACTGCTGCTTCGCTGTAGAGCACATCCTATTTTGCAGAGGTGTTCATTCTGACCAGAATTGGTGGGGAGAATAGCTTTGCTGATTGCAAGAGCCTTGGTCACTCTACCCCAGCCATTCAATTAGGTCTCCCTTTGGACTGGGAAGAAAGGATTGCGACGCTGCACACTTCAGGACCCAATCGTCTTCTCAGTCCCAGAGTCACAGACAGGACAGGGACAACGACAAAGAGCTAAGTGGTGAGGTAAGAGGGATAAATGGTAGACAGATCTAAAAGGTGGGGGCAAATGACCATCATTTATTTATTTCCTGACTTAATTTGATTTTGGGCTATGCTCAGCAGTGCTCAGGACTTGCTCCTGACTCTGTGCTCAGGGCTCCCTCCTGGTGGGGCTGGAATTGAATCCGGGTGAGCCATGTGCAAGGCAAGGGCCTCATGTGCAGAACAATCACTCAAGCCCCCCATGTGGGTGTGGTCATTCTAGGGAAGAGCCACAGCTGCACAAAGCTCCAAAGAAGAGAAGGAGCTCAGTGTCTGAGGTACTAAGACAGCCACTGCAGCTGGAGATGCGGAACAGAGAGGAGGTGTGTGGGGTGGCTCCTGGCTAGTGCGGGAGGCGGGAAGCCAAGCCCCTGACCTCAGAAACCACAGGAAGAAAATAGGGTTTTATTGCCCCCTTGCCCTGTGAAACCACGGGCGGAGTGAAGCAGGCAAGAGGCAAGACCTGATTTATATTTTTCAAAGCTCTCTGTGGCCGCCATGCAGAGTGGGTTTGAAGACTTACAGGCAGGCAGAGGTCAGGGCGAAGAGGGGCACTGAGTCTCCCAGGCAGAGCAGGCAGGGGGAAGGGGGCGCAGGGAGGAGGCAGAGATGGAGGAAGTTCGCTTCCGTATCACAGTTCCCTTCCCAAAGCACAATCTTCATGAGATCAGAGACTGTTTCTGTTCTGCTCGCTCTGTGCTGAGCGCACGGCCTGCTCTTCCTCACAGGCCTCTTGAGTGACTTCGTTTATAATTAACACCTTCTCTGTATTTTGTAAGTGTCACATGAGAATACAGTTCACACCAGGATAAGCCCTGTCACTGCATTATTGCTATAGATGGGGCTGCCAAGAGCCCGGGAACGAATTCTACCTTTTAGACACATGAAATCTGTCATTCACTTAACTTCCCTTCAAGGGCTGACCTACCCTCACTGTTCATCCCTCTGTTTACCCCCATAAGTCAGGAATTGATTCGAAGCCGCTATCTAAACAGGTAAACAAACAAGGAGCCCCAGCTCATTTGTAAGAAGGTGTCAGGGTGATGCATCAATCACAGTGAACCACAAGCATCCACTACGGAACCTGAAGGTCTTGGGCCGGCCACGGTGAGTCACATGAGCTCAGCTCTGCTCTGGCACCTGAGTGCAGCGTCACACACATGGCTTGGGGGGCAAATGTCCCAGAGGGCATGATGAATGAAACTACAAAGACAACAGCGTAGATCATGATGGAGGGGCCAAACGGCTAAGAACTGAGAACTTCTGCCCACAAAAGTTTCACGGGGGCATAACACTGCAATGCACTGCACTGTCCTCCCGTTGTACATCAATTTGCTCGAGCGGGCCTGGTAACATCTCCATCGTGAGACTTGTTGTTACTGTGTTTGGTATATCGAATACGTCACGGCTAGCTTGCCAGGCTTTGCCATGTGGGTGAGATACTCTCGGTAGCTTGCTGGGCTCTCCAAGAGGGGCAAAGGAATCAAACTCAGGTTGACCGGGTCAGCCGCGTGCAGTAATCATTTTTGCCTTTTTTTTTAAAGAGACCCTTGCTGTGAAAAAAAAATAAAAGGCAATAATCTCAAGCCATGGCTAAGGAATAATGTCCTCGTGGTCCAGGGTGCAGGGGCGAGAGATGAGATACGAGAGCCCAGCTTGTTTGTTCTCTTTAGGGACTAGTTGACGGAGGTGCAGACTGTGCCAGATGGTCTCCAGGGATGCTGCCCAGGACAGGGACCCCCACAAGCAGGGAAGAAGGCACAGGCTCTAACTGAGCTTTAATGTGAGCGCAGGCCCCTGCATGGTCCTTCCCTGAGGCACCGCGCTCTAGACAAGGCAGGGGCTGTCCTTGGCTTCAGGACCATTGGCAGCACCGTTGGCTCTTTCTCCAGCTCTTGTAACCCTGTTTAAGGACACGTCACAGGCCTCTGAAGCTGACGCAGCTTCTACATAACTATGGAACTTGTCCAAAGTTAGCTATTCTTCTCTCTCAGTTCCCGGAAGTGCCTCTCCTTGCATTATGTATCGGACCATCCTTCATCAGCATTTGCAAATCACCCTCTTCAGTGGAAGTTAATATCCACCCCTAATATGGAACATGGTTTTTAACATTAATTAATTAATTTTTTATTAAGTCACCATGAGACAAAGTCACAAAATTGTTCATAATTGGGTTTCAGTCATAGCATGATCCAATACCCATGCCTTAACTAGTTACATTTCCCACCGCCAATGTCCCCAGCACCAATGTCCCCAGTTTCCCTCCTGCCACACTCCTCACCTTCCCCCCTGCCCAGCCTGCCTCGATGGCAGGCACTTATCTTCTATCTTCTCTCTTTCTCTCTCTCTCTCTCTCTCTCTCCCCCTCCCCTTTTGGGGATTATGGTTTGCCATACAGGCACTGTGAGGTTCTCATGCATATCCCTCTACCTACCCCCAGCACTCAGTTCTTGTCCAGAGTGATCATTTCCAACTACAGACCGTGTTCTAATCATCTAACCATCAGACTGACTAACGCCCAGATTGATGTCTGGTCCTTAATCATATGTGAATTCAAAGCACAGCAGAGTTTTATTCTCAGTTATGAAGAATTTAAAATGACCTACTAACCATGAGGCCATTGCCTAAAGACGTAACAAGTTAAGATAGATACGCTGGCCAGAGAAAGGGCTCGAAGGACTGGAACACATGCTCGTATGCAAGAGGCCAGGACTTGGTTCAGCCATGCGCTCATGAACTGAGCATACCTGGAATCAGCCCTGGGCACTGAGCCAGGCTAGCCCCTGAGCACCACTGGGGGTGGTGAAACAAACAGGAGATAAGGCTGAGGCTGTAAAGCTTATCTAAACTGTTGACAATGAGGAAAGGTTTTGCAGTACCAATCAAGAGCACAGGATCTGAGGTTGGGCTTTTTTTCCCCCATCATAGGAAAACATTCCATGCCCCGGAAGGAAAGCAAAGGGAAATTTGACTTTATATTGGGACTATGCTCATGACTATTAAATGGCACTAAATTGTCTCTTTTTTTTTTTTAAGCTGTCATCTGATAATGACATACTCCCACTGTGTTTTACAATTGATTTCTAATTTCTAATACTGAATGAACATATGCTACTGCAAATAATCTCTTCCTGCAGGCTTATTTTACATGTGCCTATTATCACATCTGGGTTATTATGAAAAATAAAAAATCACTCTGGCTTTTCACCATAATTCTTCCTAGTGATACATCCCACCTCACCCAGGGTTGGAATTCTATCTTGTGAAAATTGTGGCAGTAAATTTAAAAGGAAGGCGAATAAGGGAAAGTCATCACCTAATCTCACATGCGGTAGATAAGTTAGTTGCAAAAGCTTCTGACATAGCAAGACATGCGTTGGCTTGCTAGCAATTCATTGCAGGATGAAAAGGAATGAGTTACTTTTCTTCTGGAACTCAGCATTGAAACCTCCTCTGAAAACCTCCTCTAAAAAAAAAAAAAGACACTTCATTTTGTACTTGACAATTTCAAAAAAGATTGCTTAAAAAATTTTTAACGTGTTTCTCTAAAAATAAAACATTGCCCTTTTCCAGGGAAATATTAAAAGCACTCGATACAGACAACTTATTCTCTAGGAAACCCCCCAGATCTTGGAGAGAGGACCCAAATGCCCAGAGAAAGGCAGTGGGCTCAGCCTTCAGTGTAAATTGCCCCCTCAAAACGAGAGGAGGGCTGGTTCCTCTTGTTTTCCATGGCCTTCTTGAATAGGATTTCCTGTCTTTATTTATTTATTTATTTATATTTTTTTGCTTCTTGGGTCACACCCGGCAATGCACAGGGGTTACTCCTGGCTTTGTGCTCAGGAATTACCCCTGGTGGTGGTCAGGGGACCATATGGGATGCTGGGAATCGAACTCCGGTTGGCCACGTGCAAGGCAAATGCCCTACCCACTGTGCTATTGCTCCAGCCCCGGATTTCCTGTCTTTAGCAGGATATTAGCATATTTAATCATTGGGTCCTTCTAGATTCCTCAGTGAGTCTGCAGTTCAGACTCCAAACCTTCAAAGTTTTAATTTATAACTAAGTAGAAACAGCCAAACTCCAAGTAGAAGCACACGGGTCATATCCTTCCTTCAGTTTCTTAGCATTTTTTGTGGTTAGAACTATAACTCTTGTTCTTTATGTTAGTTTTTGTTTGGGGGTAAGCACACCCTGCAGTGCTCAGGAATTACTCCTGGCTTTGTGCTCAGGGATAACTCCTAGCAGGGATCACGGGACTGTATGTGTTGCCAGGAATCAAACCCGGCTAGTCCAAGGGCAAGCACCCCAGCCACTGTGCTGTATCCTCAGGCCCCTGGTCTCATTTTTCCCTCAAAAGTGTGTGGGAAACACTTCCAAGTTTCCCAATATTCTCAGAAGACTGGGTAAATTCCCAGTAAGTTCTAGTTCAGGGGTTGGAGAGATAGTACAGCAAGGAAGGCACTTGCCTTGCATGTGGCTGACCCAGGTTAGGTTCCTGGCACAGCATATGGTCCCCTGAGCTTGCCAGGAGTGATCCCTGAGTGCAGAGGCAGGAGTAAGCCCGAAGTCCTTAGGACTGTGGCTATCCCTCCCACCGCCCCTCCCCCAAATAAAAGTTCTTGTTGGATGTATAAAGTCTCTACCTTAAATTCTACTTCATTGTTTCTTGATTCCGAAATCGATATAGTTGCAGCAATACTCTCTGTGGAGCCTAATTCACAGGGATATGGTAAGATGACAAATTTAGAGAAAGCAGAGAAAGTTGTAAGTGATCCCAGGAGTGGTATAAGCTGGGTGATCTAGCAAATCATGTTTCGATTTCTGTCTAAAGCTATGTAATCATAATGGGGGGAATTGTAAGTCCGACATGACACATAAAAGAAAGGACAGAAATTATGATGGGAAAAGTAGGTTCACTTAGAAGTGGAGTGAAAGACCACCATGAACCCCTTGGGGATTATTCCAGCAGTTGCATCAGGAGACTCCAAGCTTTCCTGTGCCTCTTTCCTTACTCCTGGCTTTGTGCTCCTTACTCCCTCTATAAAATAACAAAAGTGCTATGAATAAGAACTGAAAACAGTTTGGTGATGCTCCTGGAGAGCCCAGATATTAGGCAGAAACCACTGATCCATGACTTAAAAGACTGAAAAGCATTGGGGAGATTATTCGCCCTCATTCCCACCCCATCACAGCCCACATGAGGCCAAGGCAATTTTTCCCAAAACTGCAAATACCAGACATACTTACACAGAAACCTTCACCTGAGTAAAACTGAATAGACTTGAGGGTGTTTGGAAAAATACAAACTTGTGAGGGAAAAAAACCCTTCAGCCTATGAGCTACCAAAGAAGCAAGAAGGTGGGTGGCACTTGACTTCCATGGGGCTGAGCCCCGTCCAATGCCTGGAAGCATGTTTGGATGGTTCCCTAAGTATCTTCCACTTGAAACCCAAATCAAGCCCAGAGCACTGCCAAGTGTGGCACAAAATAGCACTGCACTGTAGCACTGTCCTCCCACTGTTCATAGATTTGCTCAAGCAGGCACCAGTAACGTCTCCATTGTGAGACTTGTTGTTACTGCTTTTGGCATATTGAATACACCACAAGGAGCTTGCCAGGCTTTGCTGTGCAGGCGGGATTCTCTCGGTAGCTTGCTGAGCTCTCCAAGAGGGGTGGAGGAATGGAACCCGGATCGGCCGCAAACGCCTTACCCACTGTGCTATCACTCCAGCCTGGCACAAAATAATAAACAAAAATATTAAAATCAAAGGCTAAACAGGAGAGCGGCATCTAGATGCCATGGATTAGACAAACATGGAAGGTTGCATGCATATTAGTGGGGGGAAAAAGAAGCCGAGAAATGGTAAAACTCTTAGAACCGAAGTATCAAGGGGGAAAGAGAGAGAGGTTCATAGGGAAGGATATTTTATGCGTGTGTGGAGCCAGAGGAATATGGAATCTCTAAACTCTCCCTTTAATTTGCTGTGCTGTGAACCTAAAACTGTGTCTGCAAAATTTAAAGGAAAGGAATGAAATATCTAGTGACATATATGCATGCATGCAATACACATGCATGCAAAATACATGCATGCAAAACAAGAAGAACGCACACACAAAAACCTGTATAAAGATTGAATTAGAACAGTTACTTAAATGGCAGGAGCTAGGGAGAAAGGGAAGTGAAAATAAGTGACAGAGACAAAAGGAACAAAGAGGGAGATGAGTGAGGGAATCCTTGGCCCAGGCCACTGATGGAAATGGACTTAGAACTGATAAATATGATTAACCCAAGTCTCACTGAATAAATCCGAAATTTGATACATTTTTACATCAGTCAAATTGACAAATTTAAGAATGATAATACCTAATATAGATAAGTGTTCAGAAGCAAGAACTTAATTATTTTCTGAGGAGTATAAATTTTGACTTTTTTTTGGTAAATTTTAGTTTTTTATTTTTGTCTTTTTGGGTCATACCCAGCAATGTTCAGAGGTTACTCCTGACTCTGCACTCAGAAACTAACTACTCCTGGCTACGCCCAGGGGATCATATGGGATGTCAGGGATTGAACCCAGGTTGGCTGCATGCAAGGCAAATGCCCTCCCTGCTGTACTACCACTCTGGCCCCAATTTTGACTTTTTATTTATTTATTTATTTGTTTATTTATTTATTGCTTTTTGGGTCACACCCGGCAATGCGCAGGGGTTACTCCTGGCTCTGCACTCAGGAATTACCCCTGGCAGTGCTCAGGGGACCATATGGGATGCTGGGAATCAAACCCGGGTCGGCCGCGTGCAAGGCAAACGCCCTACCCGCTGTGCTATTGCTCCAGCCCCAATTTTTACTTCTTAAGAAGAGAAATATGCTAATGTGCATCAAAGATTCAAAATGTACAGAGCCAGCACCAAGCCATCACAAGCTCAAGACTTTAGCCTAAGGTAAAAGGTAAAGGCCCTCCCGTTGATCGTCGATTTGCTCGAGCGGGCCCAGTAACGTCTCCATTGGAGACTTTGTTGTTACTGTGTCTGGCATATCCAATACTCTCGGTAGCTTGCCGGGCTCTCCGAGAGGGGTGGAAGAATCGAACTCGGGTCGGCCATGTTGGCCGCTTGTAAGGCGAACGCCCTACCCGCTGTGCTATCGCTCCAGTCAAACATATTCAACCCGTTTTCTATTAAAAATGTTTATAGCATGGTTATTTAGGATAGTGGAAAATTTGGACCCATCGCACTAGAAAGGACAGGCTAGCTCCATTCTTGCACAGCCACAGATGGGAAACGAGACAGAGATTTTAAGAAGCCACTGTAGAAGATAATAAATAACATGGGGAAGCAGGTGATAAAGCAACACATAATACTCCTTTAATTCTGAAGAATTAAAACATTGTGCGTGTATGCACAATATCCGCACAGCCTAGAAGAGAAAAAGAGACACCAGAGTATTAACACTGCTGGCCTGACAGAGTCTGCACTGGGAATTTTACCTGATTTTTTTTTATTTTCTTTATCTAATTATTTTTTGGAACAAACATGAGTTTCTTTGGGTACTTGAAACACGCATTACTAAATAGAAAAAAAAATTAAAAACAGTGGTTCTTTTCCCTAAGGAACTTGATGAGTAAATAGCCAGTTAATCTATTAACCACACTTGTGACACAGCTGAATGATTTACTAACTTGGATAACGTCTTTGAGTTTCCAGCATTGCCTCCTACAGACAAGGAGCCTGGCCTGAGAAGAGTCCGCAGTCACCTTCCGGGAGCTCTGGCAGGTCTATCTGGAGAATGATGTGCAAGCTGGCCAGCTTGTCATTAGCAGGCCGTCAGAGGAACGTTCTGCAAGCTGTCCTTTCTGTCACCGGCTGCTCCATCTAGACTCCTAAACCCACAGTCTAAATCTGCTCCAAGTTTCCAGGATGGGGACGCCTAGTCCTAACCTCATGCTTGGATGAAGCTCCCAGATTCCACTCAGTATGGCAATCACTGGCAACCTACAGCTTCCAGGACTCCCGGAGATCTTCGTCACTCTCTATTAATTAAATGCTTATGAATTTCTCCCTGAGCCCCTTGGGTCTATTTGTCTACAGAAGCACCAAACAAAACCAAGGTTTTGGTGGGGAGAGTTCAGACTTCCTGGCAAGAGAAGCTTTGTTAGCTCAGACCGTGGCATCCGTAAGATCAATAATGTGGAGATGCTTTAGGCTTCGTGGAGAGCAGAAAAATGAAGGGACTGTGGACAGGGACAGAGATGGGGCGGTGGGGGGGAGCTGAGGGAAAAAAGAATGCATGGCTTACAGACTACCCAAGAGAACTGGGGACCTTAGGAAGTGGGCAGAAAGCCAGTGGACTTGACACTAGTTTATAATTCATGGCTGAAACAGTCTGGGGTTCAGATTTGTCTGCAAGACACATCCTCTTGCATTGGGAGTGGACTTTCTCTGCTGGCATGTGACACTGTGTTCTGTCATTTGTCTTTTGGCATACCCAGCAGGGTCTATAAGCAGCAGAGACAAATGCCAAACAGTCTGCTGTGGAAGCGTCCACCACACCAGCTGCATTTGCCATCTTCTTTCCATCTATACTTTATCTGAATGTCAAAGAGGGCAGAGATCTGCTTCAGTGGCTAGTCGACTTCAGAAACTACAATCGTGGAAGACAATCCTGTTAGTCTCCCTTTGGAATGGCTTCAAGTGCTCCCTGGGCAGTAGTGATGAGCAATGACAAGGGTTCTGGAGGGGCTGTTTCCATTTTCCTCCTTCTTTTGGGGGGACAGTTCTGAACCAAGGACCCCAGACAAGTGGAGAATCTACTTTAACAGTGAGCTGCCTTCTCAGCTTTCAATGACATGTTTTTAGTTGTCCTTCTAGTACTGAAAATGCTCCCAAACTATCTTAAAGTGGAGGGAAACGAGAAGACCAAGAGACACCAGAAAAATAGAAAATAGAAATTCTTTACACACCTAGCCAGGAAAAATGATAGAAGCAAAATTGGAGGTTGGTCACCTGTAAAGCCAAGACAATCCTGTTCTGTCGCTCCCTCAAAATGGCTTATCATACCTTTTTAATCAAAAATTATTCTGGGAACTTCTATGTGTTTAATATTGTGGGGAATTCAGAAGTATGAGACCTGGGACTACTTCAACAATTGCTTCTTATGATTATTATTATTATTTGGCTTTTTGGGTCACACCCAGCAATGCTCAGGGGTTATTCCTGGCTCTGCACTCGGGAATTACTCCTGGTGGTGCTCAGGGAACCATATGGGATGCTGGGAATTGAACCCGGGTCAGCTGCATGCAAGGCAAACGCCCTCCCGCTGTACTATCACTCCAGCCCTGAATCCACCTTTTCAAACTGCCATCACAGCACTGACAGCAATAGACTTATACAACAATATCTGCAATCACCTTATTTGCTTTCTGATTTACCAACACCACCCCTTAAGAATGTAAGTTTCTTTTCTTTTTTTTCAGCAAACTTCTATTATGAAAATAGAAAGCAAACTTTCTATTATGGTTAATTCATTGTGTCCTAAATATAAAAAATCCCCCCATTTTATTTAGAAAGCATGATTTACAAAGACGTTCATGATTATTTGTTACAGGCATTCAATATGGTAATATGAATCCCACCACTTCTATCACCTTCCCTCCACCAGTTTCTTTTCTTTTCTGATCTTGGGCCACACCCGCCTGTACTCGGGCCTTAGTCCTGGCAGGGCTACAGGGTCATCTGTAGTGCCAGGGACTGAACCCAGCTTGGCCAAATGCATGGCAAATGCCTACCCGCTGTTCTCTATACTCTCTCTCCAGCCCAAGCAAGTAAATTTCTTAACTCTCTGCCATATTCATGGTATTCCTGCCAGGTCTAGTGTAAGAGAAAAGTCCAACAAATATTTATCTTGCAAGAGAATCAGGAGATGGAAATTCCACTTAAGACAGTAAGTCCCCAAGGCCCAGAGAGCTTGTACAGTAGGTAGGGCCTTTGCCTTGCATGAAGCTGACCTGGTTCAATCCCAGGCATCCCATAGGGTCCCCCAAGCACTGCCAGGAATGAGTCCTCAGTGCAAAGCCCCAGGCAACCCCTGAGTACCACCAGGTGTGGCTCAAAAACAAACAAACAAGCAAAAAACAGTAACAACAAAACAGCAAATCCTCTTTAAAAGCCATTCAGGATGGGGGATGAGGACATACTTGCAGCGAAATGCTAGGGAAGGCTTGAAAAATACACAGGATTTAGGAAACAGAAAAAAGTCATGAAAACAGCGTGCCAGGCATGTACTGGGCCCCCAAACTAAACAGGAGGCCTGGTAATGATATTGGGGTGGGGGGGCACTGCCAGTTGGGGGAGAGTTGGACAAGCCAGGGAGTCCTCAGGCTTGACAATGACTATCTCAACGGAACAAGGCAGGCTTCTGTTTCCATGAGGATTTCAGAACAGCAGTTGCATAAACGCCTTGCCAAGAGGCCTGCCCTGTCTAAGCCACATGCTGGAACATTCTGCCAAGACCCATTAAGTCTTCGCTGCGTGGACCGAGCTCCAGGGGTCAGTCCTTCATTTCCATAAATGGTTGAGCCGCTCTCCTCAAACATAATCCCACCAAATAAGTCACACAGAAGTCCCTCTGATTAAAGCACAGAGCTTAAATCTCAACGAGATCAGCAGCCCAGATGTACAGTCTTCCAAGTTTCCTACCAGAAGATTTTCCTCCAAACATACCACCATATTGACTAAGAAACAAACAATGACAGATTTTCATTATTTAATCTGAGCTTATGGAGAGAGTTAAAAGACATTAACTTGCTGTGATTAAATACAGCGATCTGTTTTCCGTATTTACTTTGCCACAATACACAGAAGTAGATTTTATTTTTAAATCAGATACTAAGAGCACTCAACTCCTGAACTTAATGCGAACTATTTGACCTAGTATCCGATTCATGAAAAAAATATACATAATAGGTTTGATAATGCCAGCCAAATACAGCCCACCATTATCCACACACTCTGCACACGTGTAATATAATTACATTTTCAAACATCTCTTCTAACCTTCAAAATAACGGTGTAAAGTAAATAGCATGAGAATAAAGATCCAAAGCAGTTAAATGACCTGCTCAAAACCAGACAGTCTTAAGTAGCAGAGCTGAAACTTAAAACCCTCCCACCTTTTACAAACCCAGGACATTCGGACAGGCAACTGCTTGATACTTTAAGATCCAAAAAAAAAAAAATAAAATGTAAGAGCACTCAGCAATCAAATGCAGAATAAACTACACAGGTGCTTGTATTTCTAAATCACAGTAAGATTCACTATCCATGCCTTAACTGCAAGCTCACTATAGGCAAAAATGATGTGTCTTTATGTCTTTAGGACCCTGAACTAAGTAGAGAGATGAGAGGAGTGGGATCAAGGGAACAGTGAGGAATAAAAAAGAAAAACCCACATTTCCTAAATGAGGGCTTACTAGGTGGCAGGCATCCTCATCAGTGCTATGTGGGAAGTATTACTACCCCAGCTTCACCCGTAAGGTGATGAATGCGCAGTTAAAGAATAGTACCAGGAATTTTATTCCATGGCTTGGAGGCCAACCACACATGCTAGGGGAAAGGGAGCTCAGATAGAGAAAGGAACACCAAATAAAGGTGTTGGGAGGATCCTCCCAGGATGGGAGAAGCATGCTGAAAGTAGACTATAGACCAAACATGATTGTCACCCATTGCCTCTTTTGCAAACCACAACACCCAATAAGAGAGAGAGAGAACAAAAGGGAATGCCCTGCCACAGAGGCAGGATGGGATGGGGGCACCAGGGATGGGAGGGATGCTGGGACCCGTGGTGGTGAGAAATGGGCACTGGTGGAGGATTGGGTATTTGATCACTGTATAATTGAAACCCAAGCACAAAAATTTGTAAGTCTACAACTGTACCTCATGATGTCTCACTAATAAAAATTTTAAAAAAAGAATAAGCAATCAGGGGGCAATAAAGGAGCCCAATGGGCTGAGCACATGCTTTGCATGCAGGAGCCTGAGATTAGATCCCGGGCACTGCACGTTCCCCAAGCACCACTGCATGTAACCCTGCCTGAGCAATGAGTCAAGCCCAAGCATTATCAGAGGTAGCCCCAGCTGCACCCCACAAAAGAGAATATGGAACATGACCACCGGGCTGGGGTGACTGTGAGCTGAGCTATTAGGTAATCCCTAGCAACGAGTCACAACCGGATCAAGGAACCAAAGGAGGAGCCTAATCCATGGGCCAAGAAGAGTGATGGAGAGTGGAACAACACAGTGTGGAACTGGATCCCAGCCGATAGCATAGGAAACCTCTAGAAGTTTACATGGCCTGAATGTTGGGCATGAAGAGGATGGCCACTCCCGAACCTTCCATGGCATGGGGAAGCGGCACTTCTGGACAGCCTGTCCTTTCTTTAGAGTGCTGTGAAAATGCATAATGCTGAGACTCTGGTAAAGTTAGGAAAGCAAGAGTTGCAAAGGGCAGTGGGAACAAAGCAGAAATTGACATGGGTGAACAAGGTGATCTAGCATGATGATACTATTCACTCTGATCAAACATGACTGGATTCCAGGCTGGAGCAATAGTATCATGAGTGAGGTGCTTGCCTTGCACACGTGGCTGTCCCAGGTTCGATCCTTAGCACCCCATACGATCCCGAGCCTCACCAGGAGTGATCCCTGATCACAGAGCCATAAGTAAGCTCTAATTATCGCCAGGTGTGGCCACCAAACAAACAAAAACAACAACAACAACAACAACAACAACAACAACAAAATTCTGGAATGAACAGTAAACAGCTACGTCCATATCTCTAGGCACACAAAGGAAGCTGTGTACCACAAAGCTCAAGGCAAAGGGAAAATAAGGGCTCCGGGGAAGCAATTTTTGGATCTAAGCAGACAAGCTTATAAGAACCAAACAAGAAGCTTAATCCAATGGCCAAGAAGAGCGAAGAGGGTACCGTAGGCAAGGCACTTGCCTGGCATGCGACTGACCCTGGTTTGATTCCTGGGACTGCATATGGCCCCCTGAGCACCGCCAGAAGTGGCCCCTGAGCACGCTAGTGTGTGGCCCACAAATGCCAACAACAACACTCTTCTCTGCACACTCTGCTTTAACTGCCCCTAACCCTGTTGCAGAGCCTTACGAGTCACTCAGCTTCGCCCCATATTTTCCACTCTTTCCTATATTCATCTTTGAGGATATGAATATTGAACAGGTAATTTCTGGTCATTAGTTTTCTCAGCCCAGTGTTCACTTTCCTTTGGCTCTGATGAGTCAATAAAGTAGTGAATTACACCAGTCATAACATAAATTAATGACTCTGCCAAGAAGAATCAATCCCCCAAAACCTGTTGTCGCCCTCAAATGGCAGGCTTCTCTTTGAAAAGTTCAGCGTGGACTGAAAACGCCTGGGTTGGCTGGCTGGCTGCCTTCCAAGGTCAATGGCGAAGTCACCACCAGGCAGCTGAGCACTGGTACCATGAAAAATCCCCATAACAAGAAGTGTTATTTGGAAAGATTGCTTAGGTGGTCTCAGCATTGAGGTAGACCATGGAGTTGTATCTCAAGTTAAGCTTTAATTTTCCAGATCCCCCTCTCCCCTCTTCTCGTTCTCTTGTTCCTTTCTTTCTTCTTATTTTATGCATAAAAATGCAACCAGGCTGAACTAAAGCAAATTGGTTTTATTCCCTAGAGGAAGCATGAGCAAATTTTCCCAGCCACTTTCGACTAGAGGCATTTGTGTATGGGTATGTGGCTGGAATGTAGAAAGAGCCAGCTATGTAAACCAGTAATCAAATGAAACATGGCCCATTTCAAAATGCCCTCAAACAGCATTAACATCACCAATTAAAACGGGGGTTATAAGAGAAGAAAATGGCCCGGAAAGAGAAAGGAAGAAAATAAGAAACGTGCAAGTGAGTATGTGGCACTGGTGGAGACAGTATGAAGGAAAGACCAAAATCTAGGTGAATTCTTTCCTTTTAAGGCAAATCTGCCACAGGAGAGCTAGCAGAGAGCTAGCAGGAACAGGAGAAAGGAGTTAGGAAAACACAGGTTGGTTTCACCCAGTTGAAATGTTAGCGGTTTGCTTACACCGCCCAGCCATTTGGCACTGCCAGCAGCACGTGTGTGCCACCTGGCGCGTGTTCCTGACTAACAGGTAACTAGAAGGTGCTAAGTGATAAACACTCGTGGTTCTTTTTATCTTCGAGGGCTGAGGCTTAAGTCAAGACACTGGTCTAATACCGCAGCTCGCACTTACCTGCACAGGCGTGATGATCCCGGTAGAAGCCGGGTCCGCACGAAGGGACACAGTGCCCGTGCTGCATTAGCAGCGGGGGCTGGCAGGAGGAGCACTCGTGCGCGTTGCTGCATGTGGAGCACTGAGGCTGGCAGGCTGGAGAGAAGAAGGAAAGCTTTGATGAGCACAGAGACATCACCCCAGCGCTGAGTCCTAGCGAGGTAGGCCAAATCTGAGGCTCGAGGCTCACAGAGTCGGAAAAATAACTACGTAGATCACGACAGATCCCATATGACATGCTTTACCTATAGGATTGCACTGCATCACTGAGGGAGCCCCTTTTTTTTTCTTTTTTCTTTTAACCGAATTCCTGTGAGATGCAGTTACAAAGCTTTCATGTTTGAGTTTCAGCCATACATTGATACAGCCATCCCTCCAGCAGTGTACGTTTTCCACCACCAATGTCCCCAGTATCCCCCACCCCCACCCCAACCCTCCCCCTGCCTCTATGGAAGACAGTTTGTGGGAGCCCTTTGATGTCATTTTGAATCCTCATTTTGCAGATGAGAAACAAGCCCCCCAGAAGCTTGATGAGCAACCTGCCCACAGTCATTGGAAGGTGGCATTGGAAATTAGGCCACAGGGCTCCGGAGTTCATGCTCCATCCCTCTCCTCCCATCTTCCCCCAGAGATTTCTCATTCTACCATTTTTACAAGAAGATTCCTTGTGATAAAGATATAAATAATATTTATATTCATTTATATTCATACCCATTCTTTATGTTCATAAAGAATGGCTTAAGAAGAATCAGAGATCAGCAAGTAAATGCAAAAGCAGCACAAGCAATCATCTTTCTTGGGGCACTGCTAGAGTCACACACACTTTGCATTTGTTGATGCTCTTAGTCCTCACAAGACTCTGGGGGCGGGACTACTCAACTCGACAGATAAAGAGAGTGAGTCCCAGGGAGGTTCACTCTGCACGAGTACGTATGAACTTACACTTTTTAAGTTATTTTTTAAATTTTTATTTTTGGGTACTGTCCAGCCTTACTTGGAGGTTATCACCAGCTTAGCTCCTGGGGGTCATGAGAAGTCTTGGCTCGAACCCACACCTCCCGCAGGCAAAGCCTGTACTTTAGCCTTTAGAGACATCTTTCCAGCCCTGAGCCTACACACGCTTAAATGAATAATCAGCACCAGGAGCACTAAAGTTCTGTAAAAGTAACTAATTTGACCTCAATCATGTCAAATTCTCCTGGGTTCGGCTCTCTTTTCAGGTGTATAAAATCTCTGAAATACACAAGAGCCCCTTGTGGATCCTCTCATAAGTAACCCACAGCAATCGGCTCCACAATCAATTCAAAGAGTTGATTTCTCTGGCCCAACCTTTCCCCACTTACAAAATTCTACTAAGTAATCTTGAAGGTCCCTATCATTTTCAAATCCTATCTTGGGGTAATTCAGCGTTTTCATTAATGACACCAAGCATTATGGTGATATTACTACCCTTGAACGTCTTCAAAAATGACCTACCCAGCTAGGACTACCTAGTTACCCTCTGATCTTTGCACCGTCTTCTTCTAGTAAGCACTGAAATATCTGCAAAAATGCAAGAAGAAAAGGGGCCTGCAGGTCCGAGCCAAGTCACCTACAGAGGATGTCTGTGCTTCCTCACTTCATGCATGCATGACCCCTTCCTTGGCAACAGTGACCGCCAGCCCACCTCTGGCCGGTCTGCCTAAAGCCGTACCTAGACAGAGAGCACCAGCCTGGTAAAATCCCAGGCCACAGCTGTGCACACAGCGTCCACTGAGCAGCAGCTTTGTGGGGTCCTGGCAGAGGTCACAGTGGTCTGGAGACTGGGAGCAGGTCAGGCAGTCTGGGTGACAACGAACTGGAATCGCACACAAAGGAGAGAACTCAGTCAAGACCAGGCTTCTTTGACAAGCTTAAGAAAAAGAATCACTAGATTATAAGGAGCTAAGTAGACTATGAGAATGGAAAACTGCAATTTAGATAGGAAAAGGCCCCCCAAAATACCAAAAAAGAAAGACTTCAAGGAATTCCTCTTTATCTGAAAAATTGTTCTCAAAAGCACCAAAATTAAAAACATTACTGAAGATCCTGACTAAAGCTTCAGTCTACTAGAACAAGAATAGTTGGTTCCCCAGAGAACTACAGAAACATAACGAGTAAGTTAGAGTTTTGGCATTCCTAAGTTCTGATGCATAGAAAAAGTCAGGACATCACACCTACTATTGTAAATAACATTACTTTCTTTAGAAAATTATTGCCAGTTTTCTTTTCTTCGAAATGTCTCATTTCCATTCCCACGTAATTGGAATTATCACTGAACTTAGTCATAATAGTCAGCAAAGGGCTTCTTTCGAATTTTTAAGTGGTCAAGGACCTGATTTTGAAAATGCAGAACATTATTCTACGCTAAATATTTGTTTTGGAGAGTCTAGGGGGCTATTTTGATGGAGGTAGTGACATGCAACCCGAAACCTGCTTTTCTGTACGGAAACACTATGATTAGCCCAAATAACTTGAGTGCTACAAGAGAACTGGCAATGTGAGAAATTGTAACTTACAGATGAAAACAATTAATTATGAAATATGAATGAAAGAAAACGCCACTTCTCCAAGAGACACTAGCTTATGGGCAAATTACTGCTCAGTCAGAGCACTCCAGTGCTTGCCAACAATTATTAACTGGAACTAATTCAACCCCAGGTGATTTGAAAGCAGAGTTGCAGAACAAGTAGATAAAATTTTCTTTTGGAAAAAATTAATGAGTCTTTAAACTTCAAAAACCCACTTAAGTACTCCAAAAGGAACATCTGTTTAATAGCTCACCTTTATAAAAAGAAATCGACAGCCATAACAAACTTTCTGCAACTCTTCTTCTACCTTCAATAATGAAATATACCTAACGCATCTAGTTGCCTTTACATATTTTTGTTAACATTGCTACATGACTTTTATAATAATGCCGTAAGGCAGACAATGCAGGATTTATCAATAAGGATATTAAGTCAATGATTCGCCCAAGGTCATCATCAGTTGAGTCTAGCATCACTTGTTAGACAAATCAGAATGAATTAAACTTAGGCGGTGGGTGAAGAAGCTCACAGAATTGGGGGGCAGGGGATAAGAGGAGTGCTGTAAAGCGTACCACAGATGAAAACAATCAAACATGGACCCACCTGATGTACAGTCTGGACAACAGCGTCCCTTCACCACTCGGGCTAGTGTGGAGACAGGACATGGGGGACAAGAGGGCTCGTAGCATGTCACCTGAGCACCCCGGCACTCACACACCTTGCAAGGGCCGTCCTCCCACTTCTCGCCCTCCTACAGGGAACAGGAACGAATGGCGTTACCAGTGTGCAGTGATTTAGAAGGTAGCTTGCTGGGGAGTGTGTGTGGGGCGGGGGGGAGGAGCAGGGGATATTATAGTAAAGGAGATGACAGAGGCCCTGGGCTTAGGCACCATCAGGACATCGCTGTGGCTGGGCCTGAGATAGAGACGAAACTGCTCCAGAGCCTGGGCCGAAATCCACCCTCCTCACTGATGACTCCTCCCCACCTCCAGCCTTTGGCCTCCCGAGGCAGGGACTTGATGGCCAGCCCTCACCCAAAAGGCAGATGAGGGAGAGCCACTCCCAAGAAGTCTTCGCCCCCACTCCCTTTCTGCCCCTCAGTCTTTGGGAAGCTAGAAACTGGTTCCTCAAGGAAAATTCTCTTAGCTCTCATCTCTACTGACAAATACAAGTGACTTCTGGGCATTTCAAAAATAAATAAATAAAATAAAATAAATCAAAAGTGCAACATCCAGGTTCTGCTGCAACTTTCTAATTTAGGCTGGAAGCTCCCAGGGGATGCTCTGTAGTTCCGCGGGTCCCACTAGTCATTCTCTGCCTACAGGGCCAGCAGGTGAATGGCCAAGGCAAGGTGCCAGGGATATCTGGGCCACGCTGGCAGACCTGGGGGTCTCCAGTCATGCTCAGGAATCCAACTGAGGCAAGAACCCTAAACACTCTATGATCTCACGGGCTCTGCACCTGACTCAGAAACAGGATAGTAATAGCAGACTCCTCAGAAAAAGAGAACATTTATTTTTCTTTGTTTACACTTGTTTAAATTGCAGGGGAGTTGGGTGGGGGTGCCCGGGTACTGGTGCTGGGCCACACCCAGTTGTGCCCAGGGCTTACTCCTAGCTCAGTGCTTAGGGATCACTCCTGCAGTGCTCCAGGGACCATATTTGATGCTGGAGACCAAATCAGCCACATACAAGGCAAACATTTTACCAACTCTCCTGTCTCTCTGACCCTAACTGGTGTGTTTTAATCTGAAACACAGAAAGATCAGCTGCAAGAACATTCTGGAGCTATTAGAAAGGGCAAGAAGGATATATCGTTTGGATTCTCAGCCTATCTCACACAGCCCCTTCCTCTTCTACTCCCCTCCCCCCCACAAAAAAAATCACCAGAGGGGATTACTAATGTACCTAGCTAGCACTTATCAGGTACATTAACTACAATTTTTATAATAACAGTGGGAAGTTAATTAAAATCCTAAATTTCCTTACTATTCCATTAAGAGCAAGTATAGAGTCACTGTATTCTTAAAATGAAAACTCATTGGTGAAGGGAAGGGGTCACTGGTGGTGGGATTGGTGTTGGAACATTGTATGCCTGACAACTCTATTATGAACAACTTTGTAAATCACAGCGTCTTCATAAAAGTCAAGGTCACGGTTCTCCCGTTGTTCATCGATTTGCTCGAGCGGGCCCAGTAACTCCTCCATTGTGAGACTTAATTGTTAAAGTAAAAAAAATTAATGCAGACTTAGGCATGTCCACTGTTGGTAGGTTGTGCGTGTGCCTCAAGTTTTCTCAAACTGAAATGTTCTTTTTAGCCAAGTAAAGTAAGGCAACAAACACTTGCCATTTGACAGAGCTTCCCAAGTGAATTATAAAGAACATTCTTCCGGTGGATAGGAAAGAGACAAGGGCTCCAAAATGTTTGAGGACAATATAGGTGGTTAATTAGAAGAGGTATTTAACATAAGAATTTGGTAAAAATGCTTTTAATAGTGAACATTCCCAGTTTATGTGACGGTTTCTAGTAACTATGAATGACAATGTTAGAGAGACAAGGAATATTATCCCGAGAAGGAAGAAATGCTTTGCTATCATTTAAGAAAGACTCATCTGACTCTCTAAATCTCTAACTTCCAAAATGTAATCTTGATTGTGTAAAAAGCATGTAAAAAGCATGCCTGCATTTACCCGTAAAACGAAACCATACAGAGCCAGGAATCAGAGAGTGAGTAAGGCGCTGGCCTTGCATACGGCTAAGCTGGATTTGATCCCAGGCACCACAGATGGTCCCTTGAGCCCCACCAGGAGTGATCCCTGAGTGCAGAGCCAGGAGGAAGCCCTGAGCACAGCCAGGTGCGGCCCAAGCCCTGCCTCCTCCCAAAAGGATCATTTACTGTTGTTCAGAGAACAGTCTAGAAAGAACACAATTTTGCTTGGAGAATGAGTACTTCTTCAAAGCTAAATCTTTACTTCATCACATCGGAGACACAGAATGGCACTGCTAAGCTGAGTTTTGTAAGTCAGAAATAAATCAGGAGAAAATCAGCATATGAGACAGGAAGAATCTCTGTACAAGATTATCATTGGAAAGAATCTTTGTACAAGATTATCATTGGATTATCATAGTCATGGGAAAAATAAGATAAAGAAAGCAAGAGCTCAATGGATCAGTTTTTTTTTCTAGTCCTTAACAGAACTTTATTTATTTTTATTTTATTTATTTATTTTTATTAGGGAAATACCATGAGGTACAGTTGTAGACTTACAAATTTTTGTGCTTGGGTCTCAGTTAAACAATGAACAAGGTCAATGGATCAGTTTTAATGATGATTTTAATCTCAGACCAAGACGTTCAATTAGGTAAAATGGTCGAGTACACCATGGTGGGCAAATGATACATATATTTTGTTGATTATTTTCTATTATTGACTTATAAGGCTATAACTGAACCCTGCATATGACATGTCAATATTACTTCAAAAATTATTTCAAATAATCGTTAAAAAACTAAGTCACTGAAGTTTGACGAAACAATATATGCAGATCATTGTTTAAAACAAAAAAAAAACAATTTTACAAATGTCTACGCACAAGTTAAAAATCTAAACTTACTGGAATATGTTTAACTTCACTCACATTTGAAGACATCTAGGAATAAAAATAAATACATTTATTAAACTACTAAAAACACAAGTAGGCTAATCAATTATTTGCATGTTATCTATTTTCTCCAAGTAATGTGAAACTTTGTTATGAAAAGAAGAAAAAATGTATATAAAAACCAAGAAAGACATATGAATATAAGTTGAAGTGAACATTCCTAGGAAATATATCTAAATTCTTTGAAAATTTTAATTTATTATTTTGAGGTCACATGATTTAATAATAATTTAATAAATACTGTTCATATTTATTAATGCTTTTGTTGCATATAGTTATTCCAACACACCCTGCACCTAAATGCCAACAACCTTCCACCGTCCCAAGCTCCTTTCTGGTCTACTTTGGAATTTCTGGTCTCACTTTGGGCTTGAACATTGGTTTCAACTGCCCTCAATTTGAGACTTCACAGTCAAATAAGCTTAACTCTTAAGACTTCTACTGAGTTCAGTATGATATCAGGAAAACTGCAGAGATTAAACTTATTTTAAATTACTTATTTTACTAAAATTCTACTGGTCTTACTTTGTCTTCAAAACTGGACAGGAAAATGGATACTATGGTTCAGAAGATATAAATTCCACATTTGTAGGGGAACCTTTAACAACCTAAATTATCATCTTAGGAAACAAAGATAACTAAACTATGAATAACCCATGTGAAATAAAGAATGCCAACAGTAACAATGTCATTTGAAGCTTAAAAAAATTGGGTCAGGCACTTCTAGTTTCTCCATATTCTTCTGAGGTAAGTTCTACTCTTGATCCAATGTTGCTTTGAACATGAAGGAATGTGCCCTAAGTCATTCTTAATATATGATGAATTAGTGTTTTGAACCAGAGCTTATACAGTTAGCACTACAAATGACTGCTTCCAGCATGTACAGAAAACTAGTAGGTAGACAGATGCAATTTTCCCAAATCCCAAAGAAGAGAGATACAGTTCAAAGCCAAAAATGCATCATCCCAACTTTGATTGTCAAGGAAGCAGTGGTCTTTGTGATCAACTGGCATATTTTTAAGAATGCAAATAACTTATCAATATTCTGAAACCCAACATGGAAAAAAAGATATAAGCTACAATAAATAGAGAAAAATTGATGAGATTACGATACATATTTTTTTGTTTAGGTATGTATTTTTAAAAACATAGACAAATAAAAAAAATCTTCACAAATGGCATTGCTCTTTATATCAAATCATCAAAATCCTTTTAGTCTATAAAATAAATCCTTTTAATCTATAAAAATAAATCTAGAGCAATACTCCAACTTACAGGCCAGGACCTGTCCAATATTCTAGCCCACAACCAACAATTCTAACCAAAATGTAGGGTCAGTGGTTTTTAACCCTTCTACACACCAATGGGCCAGAGGCTGAAGACCTATCTAGAGCCTTATCGCTATATAACTCTACTCCTTGGCAGTCTCATTCACACAGGGGAAAACACACCTTTATCAAGCCCAGGGTACCTACTGCTGCGTTGTCTAACGGCTACTTGTGTGACCGGACTATTCCATATCCAGAGCAGAGAAGGCTCTCAACTCTCCTCACTAATGCCCTGTCCCAAGTTACTTGGCTCCAAGCACATTTTCTTCCTTTTTGTTCCTTGGATACACCGAGCATTCTTCTGCCTTATTGCCTTCCCATGAGCTCATCACCACTCCTAGTATGATCCCCCAGCCCCTCACCTACATACCCTTGTGTCTGGCTCATTTTGTCCCACTCAAGAGGACATTCTTTGTCATCTTTTGTAAAAGAACACCTTCCTCCCCCAGGTGTTCACCAGTGGCTGAAGCTGCCTTCTTCCCTAGAGAGTTCTCGCCAACACCTGACACGTGTCTGTGGCCTGTGTCCCCACACTAGAACAATAATGTCTGCAAGGGCAGGGATTCTACTGGCTCTGTCTACTTCCCATGGCCCCCATCCTAGCAGAGTAGGCTCTCAATCACATTTATTGAGCAACTGAATGAGTAAAGGAAATGAGAGGGTAAGAGCCCCTCATTCAATTCATTTTGAATTATTGATTTTAGTAGACTTGGGTTATTAGCCTGATACTCACAAATTCTACATTTTCTTCATATCGACAATAACCATTCTTGGCAATGCATTCGGGACAGCATTTTCCACCGAAGTGAATTAATTCTTCACCCTGTAGGAGGAATGTTGCAGGGGCACACATAAGATAAACATCTGTAGTTTGCAGTGCTAAATTGAGAAGACAATGGGTTCCTGAGCTGGAATGAAAATTTTAGTAGATCTCTTTGTCAACTACTTATTTTATTTGTCCCTGCCCCAAATTCCTATGGAGTCGAGTCCACAACAGCTGCTCATACAAGTGCTTTTTCTTTCCAGTTTTCATCAGCATTATGCATTTATCCCCCCCAGTGATTTCCAATCCATGACCAGGAGCTCAAATGAATAAGAACAACTAAGATTAACGCTGTAGTCTTGAAAGACTAGAAGTTTCAGAAAGGGATCAGGTTATCTTAATCTACAGAGTTGCAACTTGTGATTTTCATTAACAGTGTTCAAATCAAACCAACATTTTCCCTTGAATACAAAAATAAGATGCATCTCTTTATGCTCAGGCATAAATTAAACAGTAAAAACCCAATTTCTATTCAATATTCTAAAACACAGCCAACTCACATAATTATTGTTATAAAAATTATAAGTGGAAGGAAAGAAATGTCACCCAAGGAAGGTAAATGTTTAATTTCCAAAGTTTTACCATTTCAACTTACTAATATTAATTTAAAATTCTTGTTTTATTACTAAGTGACAAATATTTGCTATTAAATAATTCTGAAATCTACTCTACTGCAGTCCTAGCCCAGGGAATATGCTACTTAAAATATGTTTATGTTTACAATTTTTCATATGAATATGTTGACGTCTATCTAATATCTGTAGATCAAAGTACTTACTACTCAGTCAAAATATATCGACTTCCTAAAGAATGGTGTCATTTATTTAAATAAAGACATTATTTTATGTGGATTTCATATTACATTTAGGCTGAACAAACCATGTTAGGTAAAAGCTGAATTAATGTAAAGTAGCATAAACAGAACAAGCACGATGATATTTTATGTTTAAAACACCGCATTAAAAAGAAAGACAAAATAAAAAGTATTTGGTTGCCTTGGAATTGTAACATTATGAACGGGGCTTTTAAGTCACTTTTCTTGAGTCTTTAATTTTCTAAACCGAATAAACATTATTCTAATGAAGGAAAACAGAAACTTTTAAATGAAGCACCAAAGTTCATGAATTATGGTAACTTTATAGTATCTGAAAAGCTATTTGAGAAAGAAGGGGTTATATAGATCACTGTCCATCAAATTTAATGCCAATCAGAGGCCAGCAGAGAGCAGCTGGTGCTTATAGAAGGCAGGCATATTTACATATAAATTGTTTTTGCAGAAACATGACAAATCAGCTGGTAGTGAAATTTGCTTTCAAAGCATATACAGGCATTTAATGGGCATGTAGTCTAAACTGCTTAAACCCATTTTTAGAAAGAGAACAGTATGTGCATTGGCATATAAGGCACAAGATACTCAAGCACCACACATACAAGCAGGATTAAAATGGAGTCTGTGTCACCCCGATAAAACAAAGAAGGTGGCAATTCTGAGTCTCCACATGAGACTGTAAATACCAGTAAGTCCAGCTCCCAGGGAGCAAGAATTCAGCTGTGGTGTGGTAGGAAGTTGAACTAGATCTGCTATATATAGAAGTCTGGATGCCCCAAACTGCATCCAATCACTGTGGTGGAGAGCATCCTCCAATTAGCATTTAACTTTTGCTTAGAAAGAAATTGCTTTGTGAAACAAAACCAATTCTCTCTTTTCTAAGAGGATTCTGCTGCACAGGCCAGATGGCATCTGCAACAAGCCTATATTCTGCCACCATACAAAAGACCAAGACCGTGTGATCCCACTAACTCATCAGGCCTTCAGAAATGATGAACCTCTAGTGGAAACGAAAAAAAAAAAATCCCTCACATTTACAGCCAGCCTAGCCTCCTCCACTCATCTGGGGCTCAGGGTTCCTTCAAGCCATTCTCAGCTAACCTAGCCAGCAGTTCAGTGCAAGGGTCCAAGGGTATGGTGCTGCGTAGGCGCTATGTTGCTGGAGATTACCTCCCACCCCAGTTTTACTTGAGGTCCACTGGGGCCACATCCAGAGATGCTCAGTACCTCCATGTCTGCACACAGTGATGCTCCAGAAACCATGTGATGCCGATGGAAACCAGCTGGCCACAGACTAGGCATACACCTTAATCCCTGTACTATCTATCCTGCCCGCCTCAATGTACTTGGTAACAAATTTCAGTTTTCTCCTCTAACATTGATGCTTCGTTTGTAAATGATGGGTCCCATTTTCCAAAAACGTAACAGCTTTCCTCAACTGATAATGCAAAATACAAGAAGAATGGTAGTCACCACCCTCTGCAGGTCATCTGCTGATTATGTTTCAGTATCTAGAACTTGATTTGATATATCAAGGACAAGGGTCATGCCACTTTCTCCTGCTTTAAGAAAGAAATAATGCATGCCAATTTTAATGCGATTCAGAACATTGCCTTGATAACCAATGTAATAAAGATTACAACAGTGAAACTGAACAATTTTTCTCTTTTACTTAATTTTCCATTATCTTTGTGGATGTACATATATTTAAGACTAATGCCACTTCTCCTGAGAACCCAAGATTAGGAATCAAGGAAACTTGGAGTCAGATAAATATTCTAGCAAGAGGGCGTTTTACTTTTGCCCATGGTCATCCAGTGATTGATCCTTTTCACCACATAAGTATTGCCAGGTCTGGCCTCCAAAATTTAAAAAAACTAAATAATTAAATATTTTTAAGAAAGATATCATTTGGGGGCTGGAGGGATAGTACAGCGGGTATGGAAACACACCTTGCACTTGGCCAACCCGGGTTTGATTCCCAGCATCCCATATGGTCCCCTGAGCACTGCCAGGAATAATTCCTGAGTGCAAAGCCAAGAGTTACACTTGTGCATCACTGGGTGTGACCCAAAAGAAAAAGAAAGAAAGAAATATATCATTTAGGGGCCACAGGGTGTTTATAGCCAACTTGGGTTCCATACCCGGCACCCCATACGGTTCTCTAAGCCCCACCAGGAGTCATTCCTGAAGGCATAGCCAGGAGTAATCCTTGAGCACTGTTGGGTGTGATTCCAAAAAAAAAAACAAAAAAAGAAATTAATTAAACTTAATATTTTAGAAAAAACAGGAAGAGAAATAGATTTGGAAAAAAATTGTGGTAGTATATGTCCACTGTTTCCCATGGCAGACATCTTCATTTTCTCCAGGAACTCCTAATGCACTTAGTTCCTATTTCCATAATTGTTGGTGCCACCACATAATGTCATATATTTCTATGTAACTGACTTCCCCCTCAGTACCTCTATCTCTTGGTATTAGAATATACCTTGTTAGAATATATCTTATTAGAATATATCTTATCCATCTTCTGATTTCCAAAATAAGCAGAATTTAAGGAATTTGTACATCCCAGCTTTCTCAATGTCATTAAAATAGCTATGCATAAAAATATGGCAGAGAGGAATATCTAAGGAGTATCTAACTAAGGGATATCTTTGGTAACATTTCATTTTGGCTAAAATTTCAGTTCTGATAGTGTTTTCAGTTTAGAAACCAGGACCTTAAACAAAATTTGGGGAAGTAGAGGTTATCTCATAGGAAGCAATTTAGTTGGTTACAGACCTGTAGAGATAGTCTGATGGCATTAAAACTCCTCAACTCATAAAAGAGAAGACAGAGAATGGGAAGTAGAGCCAAAGAGAGATAGGGTGATGTTATGAATGGCCTAAAATGACCACCACTCTCTGCACAGATTGCAGTTGCTCACGATTTCCCTACAAATAGAGGGGAAGATCTTGATTACGCTTCCTCAGAGAGGTGTCTGGTGAACAGAAATGACTGACATTGTCATGATGGGCTGAATTAACTTCTATCAACAGGACTGTTTGCTCAGACCTGACTGAAAGAAGACCTGACGGAGACCTAGGCTATCAGGACCTCCTCTCCGTCAAACCCTGAAATACCGAGCAAATCAAAACCTTGGAAAATCACCCAGCATCTTTTGCGGGCAGATAACTGAGGCCAGGAAGTCCATCCCAGGCAGATCAAGGGAGATTAAAAAGGGACCCTGATTCACTTTTTTCTGATCATCATCCAACCACTGACTCCTGGGATGGAAAAGAAAGAACTGAAAGGGGAAAAAAAAGGTGTGTGGGGGGAAATAAATCTGCAAGAAGCAAGTTGTTCTTTACCCAACTATGTCTCCATGCTGCCAAGACAGGAAAGTAGGAGGGAAAATGAAAAATAACCCTGTGGTTGACAGGCGTATTTGAAAGGCTGTTACTCCGTAGGCTCAATGTCAAGAGAAGCTGAGATGTGGGGGGAGAAGAACCAGGAAGAAAAATGCCTTCCCAGACACCCATGCTTCGCTTCGGCCTCTGAGTTCCTGCAAGCACCCGAGTTCACAGCCCCGCGGGAAACTGGCGGGGCGGATGGGAGCGGCGAGGCAGAAGGAGACAGTCTGAAAGGAACTTGTTTTGCACTGGCTCAAACCGAGTTCAAAGTGGGGGAAAAAGCAATTTCCCTGCATTATGCATCTTCATTCCAAACAGAGACTGCCTTGTTAGAAGCTTCTAGAACTTTTTCTAGATTTCAGCAGACAGCAATAACGTCAACAGAAGTCAACAGAGTTGACGATTGGCAATGGTTCCCTCGCTCTATATTTAAAACAAAAATAATTTTTAAAAAATTGGGGAAGAGGGTCACACCCAGTGGTGGTCAGACTTATTCCTGGCTCAGCACTCAGGGGTCACTCCTAGTGGGAATCAGGGGGCCAGATTGGGAGTGCTTGGAATTGAACCTGGATTGGCAGTTGGCAAAGCAAGTACCTGCTGTACTATCTCTCAAGTCCTGATAAAAACACATTTATTAACTTTTTTTTTTCCTGGTCTCTAAGAGCCGCCCCGGATGCTGGCTACCTCCAGGCTTCTGTCATAGAAGGTCCTCTATGTCACCATCCCAGTGAGCTGGGCAGGCTACCAGCCCGCGAGCAGCTGTACAGATCGACAGGCTAATGGTCCACACCTCGGCCTCCACTTCTACGGCTGGCTCGGGGCTTCCCATCTGACCAGACGCACCCAAAGTCAGAAGCTCCGGGAAGCCGTCCCAAGCCAGAGCCAATACACAGGGACACTGACTCTGCGGCACAGAACCTCGGTGCTACCAGGCCCCTGATGAGGAAGCAGCCAAGCCGGCAAGTTCCCTCTGCCAGGGAGCAAGAAGGGTCACCCCCCAGGAAGACGGCTCTGAGACCCCCGGGGCTGCCCTGGCTCCTTACCTGGCCACACCGCACTGTGGCACACTCGCCAGGGTGGCAGGTCACCTGGCCCCGGTCACACATGCAGAACTCACAGGCCGAGCTCTTCCACATGTCCCCCTGGTACCGCACAACCCCATCGGAGGAGCAGCTTCTGGCCGGAGAGACACACTCTTCACAGCACTCCCCGGGGCGGCGAGCCTTTTTCTGGCCCTGAGGAAACAGAGAGAAAACAAGGTGCCAAGAAAATACAACCCCAACACTTCCATGCTGCTCCCCGACCTCCCACCTCACCTGGCTGGGGTAAATTCCCCTCCACCTTCTCCTTCTGCCCCAGAGTCAGATCTACCACATCTCTGTCTCATGTTCTGAGCACCAGAAACCTTTCCATTCCCTCAAACGACGTGCATGGAGAACCACTTTTTAAGACCCAGAATCAGGTTCCCTGGCACCCCACACGGTTCCCCCAAGCCAAATCACCAGGAGTGATTCCCGAGTAGAGCCAGGAGTAAGCCCTGAGCACTACCAGGTGTGCCCCAAAAACAATAACAAAAAGAAATTTGTTAAATGAATGACCCAGAATCAAACTTTAAAAATCAAAAAACACTCTCAAGCACCAAGTCTTTGATGTTAACAGGTTCTTGGAACCCACAACTGGAAAGCAAAGCGGATGGGGTGGGGGTTGGATTTATTTTCTGTTGTATTTGTTTTGTTTTTTTGTTATTGCTGTTTTTAACTGAATCACAGTGAGATACAGTTACAAAGTTATTCATGATTAGGTTTCAGTCATGTAATATTCCATCACCCATTCCTTCACCAGTGCATATTTCCATCACCAATGTCCCATGTCCCCAGGTTACCTCCCACCTGCCTCCCTTACATCTATGGAAAGCCCCTCTCTCTGTCTCTCTCTGTTTTTCTCTGTCTCTCTCTGTGTCTCTCTCTGTCTCTTTCTCTGTCTCTGTCTCTCTCTGTCTCTCTCTACCTCTCTTACTCTCTCTCTCTCTTTCTCTGTTTCTCTCTCTCAATTTAAACCAGGTTACTTGATATGAAAAAAGGGTTAAGTTCCCACAGTACATTTTGGGTCACAAAAAGTCACTACCCTTCCAAAGACTCAAAACAGGAAAGAGGAGAGATAGTACAGCAAAGCAGCAGGTAAAGGTGCTTGTTTTGAATTTCTAGTAACCAGAATCCAATCCCCAGCACCCCTAAAACACTACCAGGGGTATCCAGGAACAAAGAGTGAAGAGTGAGCCTTGAACACCGCTAGGTGTAACCCAGGACATTGTCCCTAAAAAAAAAATTCCAAAATACTTCAACTATTCAAGAATCACATTCATTCATTCCTGCACCCATTTTTAGCCCACTTTTTTTCCAGTTCAGGGTCTTGGGTGGCCTACCTGCCGCAGCAGCCAGGACCTGCCCCAGGTGCCATTGACTCTGCATGTGCTACTCACCTCAGAGCTAGATACACCCCCCACTCCCCCAGGTATGAGGGGACAGTGACATAGAGCAACGAAAGGATGGAGCACAGCTTAGAGACGCAGGAAGAAACAGAAAAAAGAAACCCACATAAGTGCGCAGGCTGTGGTCTCAGTCTCCTCCCATCAGGAGGAAAGGACCTGATTCCTTCAGTGACCCACCGTACCTTCTCACATCGCAGCGGGGGGCAGGCCTGCTTATGGCACTTGATCTCTCCCTGGTCACAGATGCACGTGGTACAGGCGTTTTCACTCCACTGCTCACCATGCTGAGCCAAGAAAGGGAAAAGAAGATGGAAACTCAGCTGTTACAGCTAGCAAACAGAAATACAGCTGCAGAGAAGACACAATTTTTCATGATCATTTGCAACGGGGATGGTAAAGGTAAAGGTAAAGGCCCTCCCATTGATCATGGATTTGCTCGAGCGGGCCCAGTAACATCTCCATTGGAGACTTTGTTGTTACTGTGTCTGGCATATCGAATACGTCACAGGCAGCTTGCCAGGGCGAGATACTCTCGGTAGCTTGCTGGGCTCTCCGAGAGGGGTGGAGGAATCGAACTCAGGTCAGCCATGTTGGCTGCGTGCAAGGCAAACGCCCTACTGCTGTGCTATCGCTCCAGCAACGGGGATGAGCAGAACATATTCTTGAAAATGGCATCTTTTAGGTATGAACAGACTACAAGAAAAAAACCCATAACATGTTCTAAGGGAAATTTGGATTCATTTTCATTTTCTACACTTATTCCATAGATGTGCTGAGAGCCTGCTCCAGGCTGGGGAGCCCCGAAACACGGAGGTGAACAGGAAGGGCCCAGGTGTTGCTTAATTAACAGTCATTCTTTAGTGCTTTTTCCTCAGGAGACTTAGAGCTTCTTGTCACATACTCCCGTGCCCAGTTTCCCCAAGCAGATGGGGCAGGGACACGGGCCAATTTCAGTCCCCCTGGGGGAAGTCTGCTCCAGTGAGAGAAGTTGAGGAAAAAATCTCTTTTTCCCCACGAAAGGTTGAATGCTCGCCTTTTCCTCCAGAAGCCTTTCTTCATGATTGTGTGGGTGTGAGCTAAGCAAGAGCTCTGGGGGGACAGGCAGGGGACAGGACTGAAGGCAAACACCTGAATGCCGAGAGGAGAGAGAGCCAAAGAGTTTAGATCCTTGACGATATTGTGAGACCTGTCTTGAAACCCTGCAAGTTGTCCTCCTGTGGACCTTGTTATAGGAGATTCTATAAACCTATCTGTGTGTATACATACACACACACATACATACATATATATGTATACACACATTTATGTATGTATGTGTATACACATACACAAAAACTCCGAAGAGGTTATTATGAACAACTTTTTAAAATTTAATTTAATTTGGGGCAATGTGTTTTACCAATTGTTATTAGTAGGGGTTCACTCATGAAATAACCCAAATATTTTTATTTTAGTCTCTTTTAGAAGCTGCCAAAAATCCCCGCAGATACAGAGGCTCTCTCTTCCAGGGAAAATGAATCTAACACGTCTGTGGCTGTTACACCGGACAGCAAAGGTCTTACTCAGTCCTCACTTATCACTGGGACACTTTTGCAAATAAACACTTGACATGAAATGTCATGGAAGGGAAGCCTATAATCAAATAACATCATTTAGTTGGCCTTAATTGGGACTTCTTTTTTTTTCTGCAACATTATCATAAAATGATGTTGCAGAAAATGAGGTTATTTAAGGACTTGCTATAAAAAGAGTCTGTCCTTAATAATTTCCATTGAACTATCAAGTGATCTATCTAGAATTTGTGGCACCCATCCCCCTAATAATACTCAGTCCCAGATTCTCACCAGAGAGTCATAACCCCAATTCCAATTCAGATTTCCTGAGAGTGTCTGGGAAGCAAGGAAGCAAGCCACTGGGCTTATTTATTTTTCCATATGTTCTTTGCTTTTGAATAATGTAACCTTGTTTCGGCTCAGTTGGACTCCCCTAAACAGAGCACACATCCATTCAGTTGGCCGAACCCATTTTTATTGGGCACCCGCTGCGTCAGGAAGTTATCCAGGACAGGGCCTCTTGAACTTTCTCTGCTCATGACCCCTTCTTGCTAGAGAAATGTTAAAGCAGCGGGTATGTAACGCAGATAAAAAAAAAAAAACCCAAACATTTACTGATAATAAACTTCAAGTTCAACCTAATATAAACTGCTCACAACCCCCACGTTCAATAACATGGCCCCACGGGGTCTAATGCCCACAGTTTCAGAAACTAGGCTCGAAGACCCCAGGTTCTCAAGCTCTGGGTCCGGACCACCGTTGGAAACCCAACTTGACAGTAGCAACAGCACTTCTCGTGTGCAAGTTCCAATACAAAGTCTTTTCTTTTCTCTTTTTTCTTCTCTCTCTCTCTCTCTCTCTCTCTCTCTCTCTCTCTCTCTCTCTCTCTCTCTCTCTCTCCCCCTTTTATTTCTGTTTGGGTCACACCCAGTGATGCTCAGGAGTTACTCCTGGCTCTGCACTCAGGAATCACTTCTGGCAGCGCTTGAGGGGACCATATGGGATGCTAGGAATCGAACCCAGGTCAGCCAGGTGAAAAGCAAACACCCTACCCACTGTGCTATCGCTCTGGCCCCATGATATTTTTTCTTATCACATTCCTTCTCCACATCAGGCCCCCAAGCATTGGGAGACTGTGCCTCTGACGTCAGTGGCAATGCAAGCACAACCAACTGCCATCCCCCACGGGAGACTTCTTCCCTGTAACTCGTGAGGTTGGTGAACCAGGGGTGATCGCCAGCACATTCTTCTATGTGGCTAATCCCCTTCGGTTTATTTTTTTTTCCATAAAGGCTTTTCACAAAGAGAAGAAACAAGCTATTTAGGTACTGAATTACTAATCCCAGGAAAGAGTCGGCGGTGGGGGTGGGGAGCCACAGTGGCTGGCACAGTGCAGAGTCGCCGAGTGAGGTCAGATGTCTGCACAGGCCCTGGGGTGTGTCCAAGGTTACCTCGTGGACTCGGCCGGCTGCAGTGCAGGTCCGCGCGGAGCACCGGGGGCAGCACTGTCCGGGGACTCGGACTACGGTTTCATCCTGGATGCCCCAAGGAGGAAAGATACATAAGGCGAGACATTAATACAGTGTGCAACGGGAGGAAAATGCCATTCACAGCCAATTTGATCATGTGTGTCAAGCATGTATAAACAGCAATTTTCTAGCATTGACTCCCAGTGACCTAGAGCTTTGGCACTCGCGCATTTAAGGTCAATGTGATGATTAAAAGCACACAACTGTCCTCTTCCTTGGATATTTAATCTGCTGCTCTTACTCTGGCTTTTACATTTTTATTTTATTTTAATTTTTGGTTTTGAGGTCACTTCAACCCTGTACTATTCTCCAATTCCTGCACTGACTTATTTTCAGACTATTAAGAGTAAGTTTTTAAGAATGAACAAAGTTCAAATGGCGATAATAACAGTATTAATGTCTGCTGGGTACTATTTTAAGTGCTTACAAGAGTTCTGAAGTAGGTAATTTACCCCCAAGGGAAGGAAAGCTCAGAGAGGTTGTGTGACATGCCCAAGGACACATAGCTGATTTTGAAATGGAAGTGGCTGGATACACGGCCTTGCAGAACCAACTATAAAAATATTTAAGAATATGTACACACTTTGGGTCAGAAAGATGGTACAGGGGTAAGAAACTTGCCTTTCATGTGGTTGACGCAGGTTTGACCCTGGCACCCCATATGGTCCCCAGAGCACTGCCTGGAGTGATACCTGGGCATAGAGCCAGGAATAAGCCCTGAGTAGGTTGAGGTGTAGCCCAACCTCTTCACACACACACACACACACACAGAGAAAAATAATTAAATATTTACTGGTCAGGGGTGAAGAAACGAGAGTTTCAGGGCTAAGGCACTTCTTTTGCATGCAGTTGATCCTAGTTCAATCCCAGGTACCTTAGATGGTATCACAAGCACTGTGAGAGCTCACTCCTGGGCACACTGAATACTCCCTAAACACTGCTGGGTGTGGCCCCCAAATGAAACAAATGAACAAAAAGAATATCTGCATTTCTCCCAAAATCAAAGTGAACACTGCCCCCTTGGTAAGCAACTTCATTATTATTTTGCAGCTTTATGTGAATCCATAGGAATGTCTAAACATGTCCAATGTGAAAAATATCCATTAAAGGGGCTGGAGCGATAGCACAGTGGGTAGGGCATTTGCCTTGCACACGGCCAACCCGGGTTTGATTCCCAGCATCCCATCTGGTCCCCTGAGCACCGCCAGGGGTAATTCCTGAGCGCAGAGCCAGAAGTAACCCCTGTGCATTGCCGGGTGTGACCCAAAAAGCAAAAGAAAAAAAATCCATTATGACCCTAGATATCTGAGAATAAGTGCAGACAAACAAGGGCGACACAGATTAAATGCCCAAAGGACCGACCCCCAAGGCCTTACCCCTATGTGCTTGCTTCTGTCAGCTCCACACTCATTCCCAGAATATCATATCATTTGTCTCTTATTCCTAAGAATTTTCTCAGCTGCATCGCATTGTTAATGCCAAAGGGTCAACTTTTCACTCTGACTCATTGTCACAGCTTCTCAGCCAGCAGGAAAGGAAACAAATTAAAGGTAGTGGAATGGATTGAAACAAACAATAACTAAAGAATTACTAGATCTTATACAGAAAATGCCTCCTGAGCAATTATCTTCATTTTTTCTTATGAGAGGCACAAAGTGAGATTATCATGGTTGATCTCGTATTCATCCTGCAATAAAAAGGCCAGTGTACTTAGCAGGAAATGTGGTGAAGAAACTTTCATTTTTAAGGAAAAGTTCCAGTCATACCTCAGTAGTTTTTGACCCACTTACATACGATCAGTTGGACTAATGCATTACTATCTAATAGGGATTTATTTCATACACCTAAACAACTAGAATTAAATAGACAACTGTTTTCTCTATTTGAGGTAATTTTATTTTTTTCATTATCCTATATACAAAATTAAAATTTAAACTGTTTAAGTTTAATAGAGCATGTGAGAACTAGATATGCATTGAGATCTCTGAACATTTCTTGACCTCAGAACTCGTCAGCTTAATAAAATTTCAGTTAAGAAGGAGAATAAAAGCATGTCCAATGTTGTATTATTCAGTAACTCTATTGCTGTAAGCAAATCAACTAAGCCTTATACAATGTTAGGTAAACAGGGAACAGATTGTCATGATCTTTTTTTTGGTGGTGGGGGGGGCACTTTTTGGGTCACCTGATGATGCTCAGGGGTTAGTCCTGAGTCTGCACTCAGGAATTACTTTGGCAGTGCGCAGGGAATCCTATGGGATGCTGGGGATTGAATCTGGAAAGGCCACGTGCAAGGAAAACACCCCATCCACTGTACTATGACTCCGGCCCCGTGATCATAAATCTTAAATAGAAATAGCGTGTCAGTATTAACCAAAACAGACTAGAGCAAGTGCAAGAGTTCAGTCCATTTTAGAGTATGCAGAAGTAGACTCTTGTATTGGTTGATACAAAAACAAAAACAAAATCAAAATCAAAATACAAAAAAAACCCAAGTTGTCAAATCTCATTGGCAATAACTAATTATGCATTTTATTGACAGAGAATCTTAACAGACAACTGAAAAAAACAAAAACAATAAAGGCAGAAAGAAAAAGTGTTTAAATGCAAAAATATCTAAAATATGAGAGAAAAACATGATTGAGAGTAGAGACTGCATTGATTCTGCTGTTTCAGAAGGAAAACTGGAGAAGCAAGGAAGGAGAGCAGCAAGGTGGGCCTGAGAAACGGGAAAGGCTTTGGGGCAGTGCGTTTTGCAGCTTTCATACACAGGAACCGTACCATCTCATCCTTCCATTCTAGCCGACATAAATTTGCCCAATCAAACCTGTAGTCTATACAGAACCTGGCCAACTTTGGATCATGGACAAAATCCATCCCGGCACTTTTTATAAAGCTTTATTGGAACACAGTCATATCCATCTATTTACATATTATCAATGCTATTTTGTGCAACAAGGGCAGAGTTAAGTGTTCCAACAGGAAGGCACCCAGGGCTGAAAATATTCACTGTCTGTCTCTTTACAGGAAAAGATTGACAATTTTGAGCTTAATATAGTACCCTTGAGAGTTCAATACAAAAATGTATATCTGGAATTCCATATAATTTCAGATATGATATCATCATTCTGATCACTTTAAGGATATATTTTTGTTATGGATTCCATATTTATTATTTATATTATTCCATATTTATTAAGTGAAATGCTTATGATAAAGAAGTTTATAGTGTACTATGGCTAATCCTTGAAAAATTTTCTTCCCATTGTGATACTTTTGAATAGAAGAGTTGAGAATTCTACCACCAAAGAGTAGAATCGCAACCTCCAACCAGAGCCAAAAGGAAGTCCTAAACCCTAAGGTAGTATGTAGTTTTTCTTTGCTGCAACAAAGGAAGCCCAACAGCCCTCCAAAGCTGAAGAATCTCATGCCTTCCTGACTTCCTCCCTTCCTATATCAAACACAACTGTTGATGGAGGCCATTGAGAGGATGTGGCCACTGCTTGATCCTCGAGCTAACCCAAGTCATCAGAGGCTCCTTAGTTTCCCCCTTCCTCAGAATGTGCATTCACTTGTCTTCCTCCTTCAGGAAGCTGGCCCGGAGACAGCCTTGAAATTAAAATGTGGTTTTGAGACCATCTGGAGGGTACATGTGACTGAAATACAAAATGTTAAAATTTGATTGCAGATACAGATAGCTAACTTATCCTATAAGCACCCAAGACAGGGCTGGAGATACAGAACAAGGGTTAAGGTTCTTGCCTTGCTCACAGCTGGCCTTGGTTCAATCCCTAGCACCACATATGGTCCCCACAGCAACACAGGAGAAATCCCTAAGGAGAGAGTCAGGAGTGATCCCTGATCACAGCTGGGTGTGGTCAAACATCCCTCCCAAAATAATCAACCAAGACAGACTGTATCGAAGCTTCCTTATTTAGACTGAACAATAAAACTCTGGAATGGGTCCCTAATTTCTTTGGTATCTCCCTGCCCCCTGGAGATAAGGACTAATTTCACATCTCACCCAAGAAAGGTCTGGAACGTTTGCAAATCAACAACACCACTGCTGTCATCCTTCCAACGTATGTGCAATGAGCACTTGCAGCAGTGCAGAGTGGACTATAGTCTGCTGTTCCTGGATTCCAGATATAAGAGGGTTGGGGAGTGGAAACGGGAAAAGAACTGAGCTCAGTGTACGCTTGATGCCAGAGCTACACTAAGTAAGAGGTTGCCTTAAACCAGGTCCATGCACATTTCTTACCATCTGGCCATGGATCCAGGAAGGGAAATAAGCAAAAGGAAGTTCACTCCCCCCTGGAAATTCTTAAGTAGTGGGCAGTGCGTGTAAACTGATTTCTCTTGATCAAGGATGAGTGCAGGGAAAGAAAGAAACTTGGGGGGGGGGAGGATCCTAAGGAACAAGTAAAGAGAACAACATACTGAAGATTTAGTGAAAAAAGCAGGTATTTGAGCTGTATATAATCAAAGGATAGAAAAGAAAATGTGTCTGAAAGCTGTCTTGTAACTTCAGCAAGATGCAAGAAAATTCAGCCCTTATTAAACAGAAGCAGGGCAAATTAAAGAATTAACTGATATTTTTATAAAATAGATGAACTGCTGATATGAGAAGGAAAACAAAAGAAAATGTAAGTGAAATCACCAAATTAAAATCAAAACTGAAGATAGTGGATACAAACTTTGGGATCTATCCACAATGCAGAGGAAACACAAAAAGTGGAAAATGATGATGGAGGACTATAATTACTAATGTGAGAAAATGGAATAGAGTGACAAAGGATTTCTGGGGGCAAAAAAAAGATAACTGAAGCCAGGTATAATGAAGTAAAATATTTCTAAGGCTGGAATACAGACCAAAAAAGCTTTTGTATATTCTAGGCAAAATATATGAAAAATTAGCTCACCTTAAATTATCAGAGGGGGCAAATGGAATTATGGAATTATAAAAATTAAAAACATCTTACAAGAATCCAGCAGAGTAAAATTAGCTGAATAGATTGGGCTAGAAAGCACAGGGACCACAGATTTCTCTCTGTGATCCAAGGTGAGAATTGAATGAAAATGAGTCCACAGGGTTGGGGCAGGAGGATATTAAAGCCCTCCAGATTGTGGGCATTCTAAATTACCTTTTACCTAATAAGGATCACACCCAGCAGTGTGTAGGGTGAGGCTGTCAGGCCAAGATCACCCTCAGTGGTGCCAGGTGATATGTGCCTTGTGGCCCTGTGTCGGAGTCAGCAATGCTCGAGGGTCTCTAGAGTCACTGGTGCACTCAGTGCTCGGGAGCAAACTCAGGGCCTTGTCCAGGCCAGCCACATGCTCTACCCCTTGAACTACCTACCCGTGCCCCAAATAACTTCTGATAAATATATACAGCAAGAAAAGAATCTTCAAATGCTTACTAGCAAAGGGGACACACCACCTTCTATTTTTTTTAAAAATGATGAAATTTCATCAGTCTCTAAAGAATTATCCCTGGTGACTTTTGCTATGACTTCTTGTGATTATCTCATTCATAATATTAATTAAAGGGAAAATCCCAAAAATATTATAACAAAAGGCACCAGGGATAATTCTTCAGAGACTGGACAGGCCATTGGCACAAGGGGTTAGGACTGTTCACAAGTTGAAAGCAAGTAATTTCAGCATTTCCATCCCTCACTGGGGAAACTGTCCCTGACTTGAATAGAAGAAACTTTCCTTGTGTCCAGGATTAGTTCCAACTACGAAGATGTGATTAGAACTGCACAAACAAATAGATCCGCATTTGTCTAGCAAAAAGCTGCAAAAGATTGTAAAAAGAAAATTCTACCCAAGCCACACGTCCTGTTCAGATATATCTGTGCGATTCCAAGGATGAATTCTAAGGATTGGGGAGAGATTTCGAGGAGCTGGTTGCCTGTTTCATGCTAGAAGCCTCCTGGCACTGCACACTCTTCCTGGACCCCAGCACAGGGAGGTGGAGTCCTCTCCCCCGCTCACCTGAGCACTGGCACACCTTAAGGCTTAGGACTATTAGCACTGTTTGAAATCCCCAAAGGCCATGATACAAATAATATTGGAGTGGGGGGGGGCGGTGGGCAGTACACCTATCAATGCTCAGGAGTTATTGAGTGCTGGCTATCTACTCAGGAATCATTCCTGGTGATGGTCAGGGAACCAATGAGCTATCAGGGATCCATCTTGAGTTGGCTGCAAGCAAGACAAGACACTGTTCTATCTCTATGGCCCCACATCCAATATTTTAACAGGGATGTTAGATCAAGAGAAGTGGCTCTAAATAATTTGACAGTTGTTTCCATAAATATCCCATGATAAAAATATATAGACTTAATGGCATAAGATTAATTAAAAATCAATCTATATCCAAGAGTCTAGAATCCTTGCATATCAAGTAGCCCTGATGTATGGACCTAATTTCAACATTTTTAATTAATTATGTATAACAATGCAAACTCTGAGTACTTCAACCTAGAGTTCATACTTAATAGATCTTAAAATGATTACAGTGTATCCACTTATTTCTATCAAGCCTCTTAATATTCAGTTGTATTTTTTTTAATGAACTAACAATGTTTACAAGACTATATGGGGAGCCCAGAGACAGTGCAGTGATGAGGATGTATACTCAGCATACAACAAACCCAGATTTGATTCCTGGTACCACACCGTCCCCCAATATGCAGCATCACCAGGTGCAGCCCTGGAGATGCCTCAGTCTCCCCAACATTGCAGGGTCTGTGCCTAAAACCTCCAGCACAGGTGGCGAAGAATCGCAGGAGGGGTCTTCAGGACCTCCTGGGTCTGCTTGGGGAGGACTCTTCCCAATGAAACCTTATCTGGTATATGACTTGACATTTTGTGGAGGATGGTGGGAGGGCTCCCAGGCAACGTTCAGGGGGTCCGGAGCCACCTCCAGAGGTTTTTGGCCAAGTGAGCATGGGGCTCAGCACTAATTCCTGAATAGGTGGTGTTGATTTGGCCCTGAGAGGTTGTGGGTTGCCCAGGCTACCCCAGAGGTGCTAAGAAGACCACCCCTGAAAATGCACAGGGGTTCATATAGTGCCAGGGAGCAAACCAGGTCAGGTGCATGTCTTATCTGAGCCCAACCCCTTTACTATTTATATATCGCTATTCCTCGACTAAATATGTTTTAAGGGCATAGTATCAAACGTATTGTTAATTTCAAAACACTGTTACCATACCACATTCACCATCAAGATACCCAATATCGCGTTGGTGGTATAGTGGCTAGCGTAGCTGCCTTCCAAGATACCCAATATCCCTTCATGTGGTTAAGTTGTTCAAAATTTAATGCAGAAGGATGACAAAGAGTGTCTCTTCCATTCTGCTTCTCTTCCCTTCATGCTCTGAAGGGTCCTGCATGTGTAGATCAGATTGCCCCCACACCACTGCGTTCTCCAAATTCAAGGCGTTGCACACTCCACCAAGGAGTTAATTTGTAATCATACTGTCAGGATATGACTTTATGATAAAGTACGGAGTGAGAGGTGAGCAGGGAGCAGTTGTTGGCATAGTATGAGGTACTCCAATCTAGTCTTTCAATTAGATTCATTTTTCCCTTTATTTGGCATTTAGCATTTCTGGTCTAATTGCCTTTTGTCTGCCATTTAAAAGATTGCCCAGTGGTCGCAAAGTGCTGTTATTGATTTTATTTTATTTGACACAAAGTACTGCTCTGTATCAACCAAATGTAGCTTTCAGCTGTTTCTTAGATCAAAAATGAGCTATTTTCACACTGGTGGCTGATTCCCCTTACAGTTATCTGTCAACTGCCAAGGAAGATCCAGAGGCGTCTCTGGAAGGGGAAAAACTTACAAGACTTGTAAAGAAACTTACATCTACTTGTAGCTTATTTTCTCTTCTAAATGTATATCAGGGTCTCATCGTTTCATGCTCTATATGGACTGAGCTAGACGAGCAGCTGCACCTGCCTCATCTTTTTGAAAATCAGATCAGTGATTTTACACTCTGAACAATATTCCATTGTTTTAACCCTCTCTAGAGAATCCTTTGTTAATTTTGATCATTATGTTATAAAATCCCAATAGTGTACATATGGCTAATCAATTCAACAACAGATATACACCTTTAAAAAAAAGAGAGAGGGAGAAAGAAATCTTAATTGTGAATCAAAAAGCAGTAGCAAAGCTGATCACATTACTGGATTTTCCAGATGTTTAACAGACATTTTGGGAACATCTGCAACTAGAGTGGGTGACTTTTTTGCTGCACCCTTAAGGCGCAGTTTCATTATATAATAATTAGCCTAAATGGCTGGTAATGAGACCTATTTGTTGTTTCTCTAAGAATGAAAAAAAAATTAGTCTCCGGAGTGGTCTCTAAAACTATATGGAAAACAAGGACCAGAGAAAGAGCACAGCAGATGAGGTGCTCACTTCATCTGACCCAAGTTTGATCCCTGAGCATAGAGTCAGGAGGTAAGCCCTGATCATCACCAGGTGTGTCCCCAAACCACCACCACAATCCCTCCCATAAAAGAAAAAGAAAAAAAAAGAACTATATGGAAGATGGGGGCCGGGAGACAGCATGACGCAGAGGGGCTCTGAAGCTAGCACGCAGCACCTTGCAGATAGGCCCTGACACTGAATCACTAGCTTAGCTCAGCCGGCCGAAAATGGAGAATCTCCAGTCTGGCCCCAGAGCCTCCTGGACATGGCTTGAAAGGAGAAAAAAAATAAGAAGTGGACCAAACAATCTTTTCTTCTTGTTCCTCATGCTTCCAAGGCCTGCCTCATAATCTCAGAAGACTCTGGGGTTCCGGCAGAGATGTAAAGCTTGTGTTCTGTGATTGTTTTCCTTACCTGGTTACAAAACAGAGGCTGGCACTGGGCTGTGAAGCACTGGACGGTCCCATCTCTGCAGGTGCATCTGGCACACGGGCTCAGCGACCACTCCTGTCCATCCTGATACACCCGCTCCTCAGAGGAACACGGCTCTGCAAGATCAGAGAAACACGGGTGATAGGGGCACACTCTGGCCCACCTTAGGGCTCTGTCTCTGGGTCAGAGCAGCAGTGCAGAGAAAGGGACCCCCGCTTTGAATCTGGGCACTGCATTACTCTGTGGAGTCTTAGGAACTCTCTCTCATCAGATGAGATTCGATGAGATTTGTCCGTGCCAACCAGCAAGATGACATAGTGCATGCGGGGATTGAATCTCGCCTTGTGTGTGGTCCCACCTCCACTGCCTCTGGGTCCTCCTGCAGCCTACTCCGTGCCACCTGCTTCCTGTCCCAACCTACAAAAGCTGCCACCACCCACCCCTTCCCTGGGGTACATTTCCCACCACCTGGAACCCTATCACAGACAACTTTGTAACTGTGCATCTCACTGGGATTCACTTGAAAAACAAACAAACAAAAGAGAAAGCTGCCACCAACAAACCATAGTGGGGATCTGGGTGCAGCAAGGGGTGGGCCATAAGCCCTGTGCACTAAGTAGCAGAGTAGGACCGGGGAGGATGTGAGGGATGTCCCCACCTGAGCGGGTGTGACATAAAATAGCAAACTAAAAACATTTCACATTAAGAAAGACAGTTGAAGGGAGGAGAAATTTTTTGTCCCTGCTTTTCGAACAGAGGATCCTGCTCTTTCAGGTGGCCCTAGACAATGTAATGTCCCCAAGAAAAATGCTTCCAGAGGTCGGTCTCCTAGAGAGCCAATCAAAAAAGTGCCCTAAAACATAGGAGTCTCCCAAACTTGAAGACACCACTCCCCATTTATCACGAACTGGTTTTTAGTCCAGTATTTGGCCAAAGGCATCTGTTGGCCCTTTCCTGGAGGGCCATATCTGAACTGCAGGCGGACACTCTCTTTTCATCATTTTCTAAGCACACTTTTTTTTTAGAACCCAGAATAGTTCTCCAGGGCAAAGGATTGCCAGGAATGAAACAGCTGGGGATAAGAAAGCAGGGATTTTTTTTAAAAAGGGGAAAAAAGCAAGAATGAGAGAATAGCTTCCAGGTGTGACTAAAGAATAATTGTAGCAATTATATGCCCAGAGAGAGTGTAATATAGCAGTGACAATAAGCCCTAGATTTTGTAAAGCATAGACTACTTATTTATAAAAATAGAAGGGGACATGTATCCCTAATGTAATAAAGAGGTACTGAGACAAGTCTGTATTCCTAAGAGAGGGCTTGGAAGTTTGCTCCTGGTGTGCTAAACTGCATCTTTTGTTAGTAGATAGGAATAATCCCCACAGTGGAAACGCAATAAAGGCTAATGAAATACCTGCTTCCTGCCCTGTGTATCTAGGAGAAGCATGTTACAGCAACTCAATGCCCGGGCAGTGGAATCCAAGCTAGGGGAAGTGATTTGTTGGTTCCTCCCTTGGCCAAGGGGCACTGAGGTGCTACCCTGGGCTTCTTTAATCCTATCAAAGCATCTTCCTCCCCATCCCTCTCACTTTCAGGAGCTATGAATGCAGAGGAATGCATCTGGCCAGGGCAAGATGCAGACGTCAGATTCACAGAATCCCATGTTAGAGATTGGTTCCGGCCTCACTCTCTGCAACGTGGACCCCTTGGTCCTAATAAGGAACGGAATTAGGGATTTTTGAGACACATTAACCAAGAAAGAGCTAGGTAGGTATGTCCCCAGGGGACCCTCAGAGGCAGAAAGGGTCTCTGTGCAAGGTCATACTCACTCCCAGGACCCACGCAGACTGGGCAGCAGCTGCCTTCGGGGATGAGTTCCCGCTTCCCGGGTCCACACCGCAGAGGCGGGCAAGGTTGCGGGGTACATCGGACTTCCCCGTGAGTGCAGGCACACACGCTACACGGAGATGAAGCCCACTGGGCTCCATGCTGGAGAGAAGGAGAAGAGAAGGGTTACTGCTAAAATATGGGGTTTTCATTTGATCAGAGAGAAGCAAACGTTTTCTAACATAAATTATGAATGACACCCAGAAAGAGGGGAAGAGAGAAGAACCGAGATTTGTAAGGTTGAGACCTGAACTTGACTTTTCCAGGTCAGAGACCAATTATTCAAGGGACTCATATTTCCATCACTGGCATCCTTAAAATTTTACAATTCGAAAATTTCCAAAAAAGCACAAAAATCACAATAAAAAAATTATCCCTCTCCTGTCATTTGAAAACTTTCATAAAGTCTAAAGTAAATCAGACACAACATCTATTTCAAGCTCCTGGATTCGTCAAGATTGTCTTGTTTGCAGCAGCTTTCACTCCAATTTCATACTTTTTCTTTTTTTTTTAAATTTTTTTTTTATTTTGGGGCCATGCCTGGTGAAACTCAGGTCTGCACTTAGTGCTCAGAGTGCCATATAGAATACCAGGGATCGAACCTGCCTTGGCCATGGGCAATTCCATCTATACCCTTAGATGGAATTTGGCCCTACGGTAGATCTGCTAGCAGAAGATTTTGCTGAGCACTGAGATTTTGTCCTTGAGTTAATCCCTAGAATAACTTCCCCTGATGGAAGGGCTTTACATGTGTTCATTGTTTATGATAATGTTCAACCACAACTATGTGTAATTGCAACCCCCAACCCTTCATGATTTCTCTATAACTAACACTGTGAGACTGGAATAAATGGTCGCTGAGTACCAACCAGCCTGGTGGCCCCCCTGTTCCCTCCTTTGTTTGTCCACTGCCATCAACCGGCCATGGAAGGGAGTAGGGAGGATGGGGCAGTGATTACTTCAAAAACACCAAGGGGATCCTCGGGTCACCTCGGCGGGCTGTTTGCCACCCACACAAGAACAGTGACAGTATCCTCTGGGATCAAGGGTGATCTAGGCACCCCCTCCTTAACCATTGTATTTCATTTTTTTATCCAATTACTCTAAACACGATTTATAAGTGATATCACCCCATGTTTATTCTTCTTCTGACTTACTTCATTTAACATGGTATTTTCACAAAGCTCTCACTATATTATGATTTCAGTTTTCACAATGGCATGATTTTTCTTTTATTTACTTTCTTTTATTCTTTTATTTTCTTTCTAAATTTTACTTTGTTAAAGCACTGTGAACTTTAACAAAGTTATTCATAATCGGGTTTTGGACATAGAATGTTACATCACCAATCCTGCCACTAGTGTCAATGTCCCTCCACCTGTGTTCACAGGCTCCCTGTCCTACCATCACCCCAAGCTCCAATCCCAGAAGGCCATCCTGACAAGCCCTTTTAAGCGTCGTTATTAAACTTTGTGTCTCATGATTTCAGTGCTGTTAACTCTGTGCTTTGAATATTCAGCACGATCATTCCTTAATATCACTGAATCCCTTTAACCCCTTTCCTCGTTGCTTCTCATCTCTTTCTTCTTCCATTCCCCTCCCCTCTATTTCTTTCCTTCTTCTCCATATACTCTGGAGTCAAGGGTGATCTAGGCATCCCTCCTTAAACCACTGAATTTTATTTCTTTATCTAATTATTCTAAATACCACATATAAGTGATATCATTCTGTGTTGATTCTTCTTCTCAAATTTACTTCATTCAACATGATAACTTCCAATACCATCCACGTTGCAGCAAATTGTCTGGTTTCATCATTCCTTATAGCTGCATAGTATTTTATGTATATAATATATATATATACACACACTCACACACAATGGAACAATTATAAATACACACACACATCTTCATGATCCTCTGATATGCTGGTGGGTATCTATAGTACTGAGTGCTGCAATGAATAATGGTGTACATATATCCTTTTGAATGAATGTTTCTCTGTCCTGGGAAGTATGGCATGATTTTTCTGAGCATCAATAATAGACAAATGAGCCACTTTCTCAGATGTGATGCAGAATGGGGGTTGGGGAATGAATCCTGAATGCAGAAAGGTACAAATATGTAGATTGTTTAAGGAAGTAGCTGCCAAAACACACTCTTTGCAATGGCAGAATGGAATAATGGTGACCTTTAATAAATGGGGGGGGGGGGGGGTAAAATCAGCTTAATGAATAAGGTTTTCTTTAAGTTTTCATCTTGTAATGTTTTCTTAAAAATGAGAACCTGCTTTTCCTTACCTCTTTAAATGTAGGTTTCTAATGAAAAATATTAGGCGCTCAAATTGCCTAACTATAATCTGGGGATTACAGCTGAGTCACTAAGAAACATAAAAAATATTTATTCCCTTCTCCTCAAGCCAGTATCCAGAGTAATTATTCACTTACTTCAAATATCTCTGTCTTATAAAAGCATGTCCTCACCCTTTTATTCTTCAAATCACTGCCAGTTGCAAGCAAACCCAGCCTGACATTTTGGAATTGCTAACCAACAGACTACTGTTATCATAATAATAGCAACAGGGAGTCACAGTCACCCTCTGAACTGGAGCATAAGTCTGCACTGTCATTAAGGGCCCTTCCTTTCCTCTAGGTGGAGTTAACTGGGGTTAAGTCGCCCTTCCTTAAGTCTAGGTGGATATAACTGGGGTAAAGAAGGAGACACAGAAGGAGGTGGATGAACCAACAATGTGTTTAACCAAGATCCCAGTTCATCCCTCTCTGCCTTAGGAACCATGGGTGGGTGACTTAATCTTTCTGTTTCCCATCGTAAGGATCTGAAAAGTATCACAACATCCCCTCAGCCAGGATATTGTAAGGAATAAGTGAGGTTTTGTAAGGATTAAGTGAGCAGGAAATGCTAGGTCCTCCCCAGGATTGCCATTGCTCTCGTTCAATCTTCTTCCCTCTTTTCACACCAACAAGACATCCGGTATGCTGGGAATGGACACGCAGGCCAAGGCCTCCGCTAACAATCTGTGCTTCTACTGTCATTAAATATAAAATTTCAAACTGAGTTCAGCATATAAATGGGCAAGTTCACAGCTTGTTAATAAAATGTTGGCTAATGAAAGATAAGGAGCAATTGACATTTAGGCACTGTAAGGGTCTAAATGTAAATGTTGAGGAATAAATTACAAGAGAAAAAGGGATAGGCCAGCAGAGTTCAATTCCAAGTCAGGCAAGAATATAAACACAACAAAAAGGCACATGACAAACTGCTTTCTAAAACTGCAAGTGATACTTAAAAGTAAAAAGAAAAGGAAATCGGGGCTGGAGTGATAGCACAGCGGGTAGGGTGTTTGGTTGCACGTGGCTGACCCACGTTTGATTCCCAGCATCCCATATGGTCCCCCAAGCACTACCAGGAGTGACTCCTGAGAGCAGAGCTAGGAGTAATCTCTGAGCATAGCTGGGTGTGACTCAAAAAAAAAAGAAAGAAAGAAAAGGAAATCCCAACCAAAAGTAGAATAATAAGCTAATAAAATACAACTTCATTAATTACAAAGAAATAATGATTTAAATAAAATTAGATAATCTTATCTAATATATAAGTTTAAAATTCTTAATATCGGTGAAATGAATAGGGATTCTCCTACACAGTTTTTCTTCAGTCTGGCATTTAGAATAACTCAAACTGTTATGATAAGCTTTCAGCAATTAGACTTAAAAAGAAAATGATCTACTCATCATTTGCCCACTAGATTTATTATGAGATAGACAACTTAAAGTTAAATTTTAGTAAACATAGAAATTAGAACGTTAATACTCAAAATCTTCAGATGCTTTGATCTACTAATCACATTTTAGTAATTATCTGAAGGATAAATCAATGATTAACAAAAAATTTAAATAAAATTAGTTACTATATTTCATTGGCCTTTAAAATGAAACTGGAAATATTTTAGTGAAAATTGGAAATTACTCAAATATCTTACAAAAAGAAACATGTTCTTCCAGAGTGTGAAAAGAAGTTATCTACAATATAATGTTATGTATAAAAGCAAGACATAAACTGTGTATGTAGTACAATTATAATCATATAAATCCAGAGCTAGCTATCCACCCAGTACTGGAATTTTCAAAATTTGGTAATTATTAGTGAACTTTTTTTTACTTGTTTTTTGATTTTTCCAAAATTTCACAATAAACATACTTTTACTTTTTTCATCAGAGGACACACTGTTGTTTAAAAATTAATCAGAATAATGATTTATACATTTATATCAAATAATGTAAATTTGAAGGCAACATATGAAAGAAAAAACCTGAACTTAAGAGTTGAGATCTAACATCTAGCAACATCATATCTTAAAGAGTTGGCTTTCGTTACTTACAGAAAAAAATACTATTGCCTCTTAAATATTTCAGACACACACCACAGAAATTAATGATAATAACAACCTGTCAATCACCAAATTGTAATACAGGAAGGCTGCATCTGCTACACTGTTCAGGTTCTCGAATGGCATGAATTTATTACCTAACCCAAGAGACATAAAATGAAGCAGGAATGTTCCCTTCATTGTAACTTTGGGAAATGTGGAAATAGCAAAGGACATTCAACAGGGGGCATTCACTGCCTGATGAGAAAGCCATGAGGAAGTTGCCGATGGAACCCAACAGTGAGGGGAAAGAAATACTCCAGCCCGGGGGGAAGTCCCGTCAGCTCCTTCCATTCTCATCCATTTCCACCTGCTGCTCCTATCTCTAAAGCAGTGGTATGACCTTTACCTGAGGGAAGCGAGGAGTCAAGTGGCCGGGTACAAGCAGACACACAAGCTTCCCATACTTTTCTAGTCTAGATACCCACTTACAAAAGTCTCATTTTTATAAACACTCTGGAGGCAAAGAGACTTGCCAAATCAAGGAAGAGTGGCAATGTTCCCATGAGACCTTAGTTTTAGCTGTGCCATCTTAACTTCATTTAATGTCTTTTTTTAAAAGATGAGAGTTTGGTGCTGGGCAAAGGCACATTCGGCAGACAACATCTGAAATATATTCTTCTGCCCACCCAACTAACAGGTCGACTGGGCTGTTGACAGAAGGCCAAAAAGAGAGAAAAGGTCATAAAGCTTTTGCCTGGCTTGCTGACAGAACAAAAATAACTACCTTTTTTTCCCTTCACATAATTTGTTTGTGTTATGAAGTTATAGATCCAGAATACTAAGTATCTGAGACGGTTGGACCTATATTATAATTACATCCCCTATGTGGAGAAGAACAAGGCCACAGGATTCAATACTCATCTCTTCCTTCACATCCATAAATTAGTTCTCTCGGCCTCACAGACAAGAAAAGCAATTGGACATCTCCTTCCGTGTCCCTTGGCTTGCACCATGTTGCATGAGGCCGTCTTATTCTCATGAGTCCACTAGGACTCCCTTCTCAGACCTGACAGTATCAGGAGCTGGAGTAAAATTAGTACAAAGGGGGAAATAGTGGGGAATTAATGGCCTCTCACCTCCCTTTCTCAAACTAATTTGTGGGGAAAAGAACAATGACACTCTTTAGGAAAACATATTTCAGGCTTGTCTCCCGGACTGCTTGGCAAGGCTGGGCAGAGCTCCAACAGCTAATTTGGAGGGATAGCTTGGAGGAGGTCATGGATGAAATAGTCCCCCCAGTGCTGGCTGTAATAAGCCCATGCAAAGCTCTCAAATTACCTGGAGTCAGCCAGAAAGCTCAAGTGCTTTCCTCACTCCAGGGGAGATGCTAGGGCTTGTCCTGACTTGCGGGTGCCAGCTCTATGTGAAGCTGTCTACACTGCAACGGTGCTGTCTACACTGGAAAGGAGTCAGTTCCTCCGGGGAGTGAAGCTGCTGCTTTAAAGCCTACTCCTGCCACCCTGAGCAAGAGTCTCCCTTGACTTCCCTTGGCTCAAGCGGGTTCTCTGGGGACAAGGACAGTGACACTTGAGCTGATTCCTTTCCTGGCAACCCTGATTTATTCTAAAGCCTTTTCTCGGTCTCTCTATTAGGGGAAAGCTGCTTCTTCAGATCCCTATTCCTAATTTCTTAAAAAATCATCCTACTTCTTCATAGCTACCAGAAAAGGGTCTCCTTAACCTGCCCTATGGGATGCAAGCTAGATCTACAGAGAGAAGATGATGTCTGTTGAGTGGGAGAAGAAAATGCTCCAGGAAATGGTCCTCAACATTGAAAAACAGGGGCTGGAGCGATAGCAAAGCGGGTAGGGTGTTTGCCTTGCATGCAGAAAACCGGGGTTTGATTCTCAGCATCCCATTTGGTCCCCTGAACACCGCCAGGAGTAATTCCTGAGTGCATGAGCCAGGAGTAACCCCTGTGCATCTCCGGGTGTGACCCAAAAAGAAAAAACAAACTTTGCCAGGAAAAGTACAGGGGAAGGCACTCTCCTGGCATGCCTTGCTCATGGCAGACCCTAGGTTCATCACTGGGACCACACGTGGTTCCCCACAGTCCTCCAGCCCAGCCCAGATACAGGAAAAGCCCCTATGTGTAACTATCTCCCAAACAGATCTAGTGAGGCAGCTGACAAGGTGAAACACAGACCCCCAAAACCAGGTAAAGGTTTGAGCAACTCAAAAACATAAGATAGCAAGGACTGGATAAACATCAAGGAGAAGGGGGGAGGGAGGGGGAGAGAAGTGTGGAAGAAAGAAAAACTGGGGAGGAGTGTAGAAGCAAGACAGAAAAGGGAGAGGAAAGGAGGGAAGGGGGAGGAGGGGAAGGAGGGGAAAGAGGGAAAGGAGAAACATAATTCTATTTTAATTCTATTAACATTTTTTGCAGGGAGATTGGTTCATGGGGCACATCTTGTGTTGCTCAAGTGCCTAATTCTGGTACTGTGTTCAGGGATCACTCCTGGAGGGGCTCAGGGGAACACATGCGGCTCCAAGAACTGAACCTGGGTCAGCCACATGTAAATCAAGCACCTTATCTGAACAGAGAAACCAACATACTATCTCTCTGGCCACTCACAGCCAGCAGGAAGCCAAGGACAGTCCTGGAAATGCTGGGGATGGGGGCGGCAGGTGGTACCATTAGTCAAGGTCAGGGCCCACGCGTGCCAAGCATGTGCTCTATCACTTGAAGGATCCCCTTCAACTTTCGCCTCCACTTTTAGAAACTTGAACTTCTATCTCTCGTTGAAGTATAGCACTTGAGATATTTTTCCTTCAATCTAGAGTTCCTGAAAGTCAGTCTTTTTCTCAGATACATCAAGTACCAAAAATATAACTATAACATTTTTTGAGAGAATACATTGCGAAGGTTGCATATGGGCAGAGAAAAAGCATAGACATGTTCTTACCCAGTTTAGAACTTTCTGCATGATTCTTTATAAGCAAAGAAGTGAATTTCAGAGAGACAGACAAGTCAGGTCAAGCAGATTTCTACCAGCCCATTGGCAGATTTGGGACCCAGAACACAGGTACTTGGCCAGTTACCAAAATACCATGGGAATGGGACCAGGGATTTGTTGGTTTTACTCACTGAATACTTCAATGATCAATATTTGTCCCTCACCTACTCTGGGAAAATTCCTGTAGTACTGAGTGTCAACTTATATGGGAGGGAAGGAAATCTCTAGAATGATACAGGAAAATACTGTCATTATTCTCAGGCATCTTAAGTCAAGATAAGCCACTTGAGCAGATGTACCAACATAAGAAAAGCACTTCACAGGAGGGATCTACGTAAATATTTACAAACTCTCATTTTTGAAATGTCGCTGATCTTATTTTGGATCTGAGGTTTCAATTTCTCTGAAAAGATTCAGTTTGATATTTCTGACCTTGAACCACACACATATTCCAATCGTCACTGGCATTATTTCCATCACCAGTCTGCTCAGGGGCACTTTCCACATTCTAGGAGCCCCTCATCCTCGCAACGTTTACACCAGCTGGTCGAACACAGACCAAATGGCAATAGGTAAAATGAACACATCCCCCACACAGCTCGCCTGGGATGCTCAGCATCACATTGTGCAGAAGTGAAAGAATGGCTTCGTCGTGTCATCAGGAGACCCAGGTCCCAGGGAGATGATCCTGTCCCTGGGGGAAGCACACTGTACTTCAGGGGCATACACTGAATAGCAGCCTACAGTGGGTATATCAAATCCTGCTGGCCTATGCCCTCTCCTGAATGGAGAGATGTGAACTCAGGAAAAGCTTGGTGTCAGGTGGAGGAAGAGGATTTAAGCCAACAGCCTCTTGCCTTCACATTCAATTTCACCCGCTGCTTCGGGGTAGCAGTTAGGGCTGAGGACAGATGAACTGTATTTAATCCACAAAATCCCTAATGTCTCTTGCAGTGATTCCTTTCCATCAGTAGTGCATATCTCTAAATTCTCTCATGCCTCTGGAATGAGAAAGTATGATGAAAGAACTTTAGGAATTAACTTTTAGTCCTCCAGTTCTAAATGGGTTGGTTGAACACATTTGACCCTTAACCAAAATTTGGGCTGTATCTGCAGATATTTCAGTTTTCAGGATTCCGTGTGTGTGTGTGTGTGTGTGTGTGTGTGTGTGTGTGTGTGCACGCAAGCTCCCCACCAGTACCTAGTAAGAGTCAGGGAAGATGATAAACATCTTACAATGCATAGGATGGCCTCTAAAACAAAGTCATTAAAATGTCAATGGTGCTGACTTTTCAAAATTCTACCCTCGCGGGAAGTGCCCTGCATTAGTAATAAGGAGTCCAGCATTCTAGACCAGGTTTTGTCACGTATTGGCAATACAACTTTGGGCAAGTGCCTCAGCTCTTTACAACTCAATGTTTTCACCTTTAACCCAGGAATGGTAACGTCTGCTCTACTCACAAACACAAGATTGTTCCTCACTGTCAAGTGAAAAGGAACAGGCAGGATAGAAATGCGAGATGGACCTTCCTTCCTCAACAGCATGAAACTTCTTCAACATCAACATTCCCCCGATTCTCTTCCCACAGACACAAATTCAATTGACAAATATTTATTTGGAGTTTATGAAATAAGTAATATAGTTTTAATTTTTTTCAGGAAAGCAAAATGCCCCTCAAAATCAAATGAGCATCATGTCCTGTCCAGCCTAAAGAAGTAAAAATGGATGTTCGTCAACCTAAGTTTAGCATTCAGCTTTCCCTTGTCAGTGATTTCCAGATGGAGAAGCAACCATGGCTCAGAAAATACTTACCGCATGGACTTTCTCTTCATGACGGCAAGATCCAGATGTCCTGGACACACATTCAGGGCAGCACTGGTTGGCAGGTATTTGAAGAACTTCTCCCTGAACATTTAGAAACAGCTTGGGTAAACACGGTCCCAGCGATTCATCCAATTCACCTACACCAGAGTCATTTCAGATTCACTAAATCTCAGGAGTTTTCCAGGGTGATAACAGTGGACAGGATAAACCAAACAAAACCACCAAAAGATCCTCCCTATCCAATGGAGCTAGCTGCCGAGATAAAATGAACCCTCTTGGGAATGCAATTTCCTTGAAAATTGTCCACATCTTTACACATGTAATGAAGTGAGGAATTTCATTCACCAGAGTGTTTCCTCTGAGAGTCACAGAAAAAATGCAGTCAGGGGGTGAAGGGGATGACATTTCTCTAACAGGGCTCCTTCTATTGGACACCACAGAGCTGGCGGTGTCCTGGCTCCAGGAGGCCTCTGCAGCCTGCAGCGGGGAGCTGATGTGTGCTCCTGTGTGGAAATGCAGTTACCTGGGGTGCAAGGTTGGAAGGCACAGAGGGCAGGAGACAGAAGCACAAAGCAGGGAGAGGAAATAGTGTTGCCGCAGAGGTATCGCATGTACCGTGGGGAGCTGGCTAGAATTCCTGGTCTTCAGTAAAAAGCTGCTGAGGTTTTCAAGCCTTCTATGAACTGTGATTGTGTTTCCTAACAAGATGTGATGTTATCAAGGGAATGGGATACCATCCGATACCCTAAGATCTGCTGAAAAGTTGTCGCCTGTTGACTAACCATTCATTTGCCACCATCACGAATTTGCTTAGCAGTCTTTAAAACTACAGACCCACGAGCACACACTTCTTTCAGGTTCCCTGACTCATTTTTATCCTACAAGCATAGAACTTAGCACTTTCTCCAGCGGAGAGATATGGTAGAATGGGTGATAAGGGACTTAGACCCAAAGAGCTAGAAGGCATAATTCAGCAGGAATCATCACTTGTTTGGGGGTGGGGGAGAGAAATATAATTCAGCAGGAATCATCATTTGTTGGCAGGGGGTGGGGGGAGATATGTCTGTCCTTACAACCCCTCAATTGAATCCACTCCCTACCCCCATACTGACACCAACTTGAGCCTGGACACTAGTCATCTCCATATGGCCAATGCCAATAGATCATATTAAATACATATCCTTCTAAATCCTTCACCAATGATCGACACTATTGATACTTGGACACCACAATATTGCTGCTTTCTTTAACTTCTTTTAACTTTTTTTCTAGTTTTTTTTTTTTAGCTTTTTCTTTTTAACCTCTAAAATCTCTGCCTGTGTCTTCTTAATTTTCTTATGGTCCCTGTCTTAAATTCATTTAGACTGTGTATGCCCAAATTTCATCCTTGGTCTAAAATTCTTTTTTTGCACTATCTTTTTGTATGTGTTTATTATTTTTTCACAGTTCTGGGGGTCACATTCAAGGCCTCCACACATTCAAGAAGAGCTCTACCATTTGGCCATATTCCTGGCCCAAGCAAATTAATTTTAAGGGTTTTACTAGTCTGTCTGCTAATGATAACTTTATCTCTTCAATGCTGTCATTTCCTCAGAGTTATCAACTTATACATACAGCTGGTTTCTTGACATTCCACTTGGCTCCATCATAGATACTGCAAACCCAGTGTCATCGAATTGAAATCATCACTTTCTTCCCAGCTGGAATGTTTTTCTTTCTTATCCTAGATTCTTCAAATCAGTTGGTGGTTCAGTGAATCAATCAGTCACAAGACATAAATATAAAAGCCATCTCTCCTTTGCCTGTCCCTTCTACTGGTTTACTTGCATGCATTTTTATTGATCCTGCCCCTTTGCTTTGATCACTATACTACTAATACTCTGATTCAGGAGTTGATATGCTGATTTAGATTATTTTCACAATCTCTGAACTGATTGTTTCTAGTATTCTATCTGATCTCTAAAAAATGGGAAGATTATTTGCAAAAGAAAAGATAGCCATCCTACCCATAAACTTTCATTAGTATTGTTTTATCTTAAAAATAAAATTCCGGGGGCTGGAGCGATAGCACGGCGGATAGGGCATTTGCCTTGCACGCGGCTGCCCCGGGTTCGATTCCCAGCATCCCATATGGCCCCCTGAGCACCGCCAAGAGTGATTCCAGAGTGCAGAGCCAGGAGTAACCCTGTGCAACGCCGGATGTGACCCAAAAAGCAAATAAATAAATAAATAAATAAATAAATAAATAAATAAAATTCCAAGCTACGTAGTATAGGAAGGCTCTCCATGACCCTGAACTCCCCAACTCCATAGCTTCATCTTTCATTCACTCATTCAGAAATATCTACTGAGTACCTACAATGCATCAGGTGCTGGGAATATATAGTGGCTAAAAAAAGGCAGTGACAAAAAAGACATATCAGTAAATTAAAGAGTATTTCATACCACAGCTAGTGCCAAGAAGAAAAATAGAGCATAGAAGAGGAATAGGAAATTGTGGTAGGAGGTAGAGGTTTGCAATTTTAAAGAGAATGTCATCCAAGCAAGACAGAGTGAAGTATCAATCCATAATATTATTAATTAATGTTACAGAGAGACCATGAAAACTATTTCAGTGAATATGGCAGAATGTACCTGGCCTGTTCAGAGAAGAGCAAGCAGTTTTGGTGCTGAAGTCTTGTGAGAAGGGAGATGAGAGTAAACCAGGAAGGCACAAAGGTGCCTCAGAGGAGGACATACAGAGGAGTTGCTCTGAGGTAAAACAAAACATTGGGAACCACTGGAGGCAGCTCCATTGGGATGGAGACAAGGAGAGGAGGTTTTTCTGGAAATATTTTAGACTCTGGGGTACTGCCATGGACTATTTCACAACAACACAACCCTGTCATTGGGATGAAGACCAGTCAGAGACAATACATGAATACACAAGGGACCTGGGTTTCAGTCCACTGATGAACACGGAAATTTGATTTTACATCATTGTTGTATATCATGAAGCTTTCATGCAAGTTTTCACATGCAGGAGACACAGGTTCAATCTCTAGCATCTCGTGGTGTTCTGAGTACTGCCAGGCGACAGAGAGCCTTAAGCACAGAACCAGGAATAACCCATGAGCATTGCCTGAGGTGACTCTAAAACCAAAATAAGTAATAAAATAGAGATATGCATATATAAAGATTCTTCTTTACTCATAATTAATTCAAAAACATTTACTGGTTAGATTTATTCTGCTGATCACTGTAATCAAACGTACTTTTCAGTAACGCTCCTAGGGTTCTTACAAGAGACTCATTACATACACAACAGACTGAAGGTGTCTTCATGAACCTTTAGGCCAGTTCAGACTCTGGTATGACTTAGTAATTAAATGGAGATTGTTTATAAGTATTTATCCCATACAATTAAAAAAACTTGATGATATGCAATAAAATAATACCAAATTTAGCAACTATGTTGCAGATTCAGCTCATCAGAAATGCACCCATGCAGAAACTGAAAAACATTTTTAAAGGGAGACAAAACCTTTACTCCTATGTTAAAAAGGGAAGAAAAGCTTATTAGCATTAGATGACACACAGGCTGAAGATTAATTATATGTGGAGAAGGAGGAACCCTAGAAAAATAAACTGTGGCCATGAAATTGACAGAACGCTTCTTAAAGAAAATAATTGGTCTCTCTGAGGAGTTTCAAATGTTCAAATTTGAAGTTAAGCTTTTTTTTTAAGTGATTCATTCTAAAAAGAAGAGTCAGCACCTGGGAGAAGATACTCTAATACAAGAGATGTGAATCTAACTAAATTTTAAAAAATTAACAGAAAAGGAGGCAATATCCTTCATATGCCTGGTCAACTTTAAGATTTCTGAGTCAAATCCCTCATCATCTGAACAGGTCTATGGTGCACAATGATACAGTCAGTGGTATAATAGTGTTTTTAGAAAATCATTAGAAAACCTCGCTGGGGCCCCTTGGAGGGGAGCAGGTTGAGTTTTCCTCCCCGCCCCGACCAGGGCTCCGGCAGCCGAAGATCTCCAGAACCAGCCACCACCATGCTGAGACCACTCTCCACACACATGAAGGTACCAGCAGAGGAACGAGGGCACGCGGCTCCCGGGGCTGAGATCTCCAAGCCTACTCGGATCGGGGCTGAGCATCCTCCACCCAGATCCTCCAAATTCCAGTAGGCGGGGGGTCACACCCACCAACTGGCCCCCTGGCGCCGTGTAATCCCATCAACAGCCAAGACTCAGAGACTATAAAACTCAGCTCCCAGAAGCGCGCGGCCGCATCTGCGGCCGCACGACACCTTCTCATCTCATTTCTACTTTGGACAAACTGGCAGGCTACCGAATATAACCTGCCCACATGACAAAGTCTGGCAAACTCCCCGTGGCATACCCAGTATGCCAAATACCAGTAACAATGAAGGGTCTCGTTCTCCTAAGTCTGAAAGATACTTGAATATGGCACTTTTTAAAAAAATCTCAGGGCTAGGACAAAGGAGACGTTACTGGGGCCTGCTCGAGGCAATCGACGAATAACAGGATGGTTGTGATTGTGATTGTGTGACATCTGAAAAAAAATTTTTCCTGACTTTCAATCAATCAATGACTTCCAGTGGCATTGTTAGTATCAGTAACTTTGACATCTGTCAGACCCATAGAAAATCACTGGGTAGTAGGTGGTTAATCACATAATCAAGGTTAAGTTGCCTGAAATCTCCAGTCTTCACTTTCTTCTTCTGCAATATGGGAATAAAAATACCAGACATCTTTCTGGGAATATATCCCAGGGATGCAAAAACGCACAGTAGAAATGACATCTATACTTGTATGTTCACTGCAGTAATGTCCACAATAGCCAGAATCTGGAAACAACCCAAGTGCCAGAGAACAGATGACTGGTTAAAGAAACTCTGGTGCATCTACACAATGGAACACTATACAGCTGTTACAAAAGATGAAGATATAAAATTTTCTTATAAGTGGATGGACATGGAGAGTATCATGCTACATGAGATGAGTCAGAAAGAAAGGGACAGACATTGAATGACTGCACTCATTTGTGGGATATAAAATAACAAAATATGAGACTAACACCCAAGAACAGTAGAGACAAGGGCCAGGAGGATAGTTCCACGGTTTGGAACCCTCCCTCATGAGCTGGGGGAGAAGGCAGCTAGAGAAGTGATCGCTAAGTCAATGATGGTTGGAGGAATCGCTTGGGATGGGAGATGTGTGCTAAAAGTAGACTAAGGACCAAACATGATGTCCTCTCAGTAATAGTATCACAAACCATGATGCTCAAAAGTAGAGAGAGAGAAAGAAGGAAGGTGCCTGCCACGAAGGCAGGGGGTAGGATGGGGTGGGAATGTCAGGAGGGATACTGAGGACATTGGTGGTGAAAAATGTACACCAGTGGATGTATGAGTGTCTGATCATTGTATGACTGAAACTCAATTATTAAAGCTTTGTAACTGCATCTCACGGAGATTCAATACAAAAATAAAAATATACAAAAATAAAACACCAGTTATGTTCAATGGGATAACACATGTAAATATTTAACTGGATATCTGGTTCAGAGTAAAAGCACAAAATGCAGAAATTAAAATATTCTTAGATATGAGAAGTTAAATTTATTCAATTTCTCATATCTAAGAATTCATAAAACTTTTATAAAACTTCCAGTTAGCATTTGGGATAAAAGCCAGACCAGATGATCGAAAAGATGGAAAACCCTCCCCTTCATTGAGATTACCAATACATTTAGGAGACAATTAGGAAACCTTACCTTCTCAAAGGCACACTGAGGGTTTCTGCAAACAGCAGGTTTGCAGATAATGATATCGCCATGGCAACGACAGTTCTGGCACGAATCGGGCTTCCAAACTGTGGCATCCTGCAAAGAAGCATAAGCTCGAGTTTAAAGCTGGCCAGTCCCAGGTGTGAGCACCCAAAAGTCACAGTGCCAGGCGGTCCCCAGCCTTAACAATAAAAAGGCCAAGGTAAGTCACAGCAAACATTCTGCTTGCCGGGCAGTGACTAAACCCCCAGAGGCAAAAACAGTATAATCCATTTCCCACAGTCAACCCACGTAGGTCCGGACAAGGACAAGCAGCAGAGAGTTGTCAATACCCAGAGTAAAAGCCATCGATCGGTCCCAAACCTCAGGAGAACCGGCTCTCCCTGACTTGAAGTTTTCTTTGCTGTTAACGAACACGAGTCATGGAACTCTGTTTAAAAGAAAATGACATTCGGACCCATACTAATCAGCACTCTAAAAGTAGCATTTGCCGCTTCGTAGTCACAGCACCTTAAATTTCACTTTTCAGCTCTTAGTTACTACAGGCTCTAATGCTCAGCAGAAACAGAGAGCGGATCGATATATTTAAGGGAGATGAACACACCGAGTCGTGGTTTTCACATGTACAGCATTGCTCATTCAGCAAACCGGGGGACAAAATGAAGCATATGTCTGTGCATGATCCATAAGGATCTCATAAATTATTTTAGTTCCTGAACATAAGGGTATTAAATTCATATAAATTAATGATACCATGTTCATTCTCAACAAATTGGAAAGAAGAGTTACAGTCCTAAACAGCAAATCGGCGAACCTTGACTCACTACAGAAAGGTAACAGAAATTTTTGTCCTATTTCCACCTTCAATCATCCTGAATCCATACTTCCATTGTGCCCTTTTTTTTGCTTTTTGAGTCACACCCGCCAATGCACAGGAGTTACTCCTGGTTTATGCACTCAGGAATTACTCCTGGCGGTGCTCGGGGGACCATATGGGATGCTGGGAATCAAACCTAGGTCGGCTGCATGCAAGGCAAACGCCCTACCCTCTGTGCTATTGCTCCAGCCCCCATTGTGCCCTTTTTGAAGTAACTTTGAACCCAGCTATTGCAAGAAATCCCACAGAGATCAGTTTTTGTCCTTTGAAAGTCTCATCTGATGATTTTGAATTAAAGTCATTAAGATATAGTATACTAGTCAAATCCATTTCCTCAGAGATTTCCTATCCCAAATTCCCATATATTTGTCTTATATTGTATACTTTTTGTTAAAGTTCCAGTGCAACTTTAACTCCTATCCAAACTTCCAGCTTACCATTCTCTCCTTCTAATGTGAACTTGCCACAGTTCCTCAAACCACCTGATCAAATCTGTTAAAATAAATCTTTCTTTCCATATATATGATATAGATGTCTATCTTTACATGTAATATCCACATATGTCTCCTGTTAGTTGGTTTCTCTGCAGGATCATTTAACATGCCAACACTGGGCAGATTTACACAAATGTGCACTAGAGTCCCAATGGCAGGAGTCGGGAAGCTATCCTGGACTGAGAAATGTTATATTCATAACCTCTTAGGGAAAGTGATTTAAACCCAAAACAAATTATTTATACATATGACAAGATTACATTTCCCAGTAGCTAATTCACAACTACAGCACACACACACACACACACACACACACACACACACACACACACACACACGCCTGAGTAAAGCAAATGAGTTCTAAAACCGAAGCAGGAATATCTTTTAGTTTCTTTCTCTTATGTTCTACCACAAACGTCTGAAATTGTCGATAGTGCTGCCAACTCGGTCAACTCTAACCCAGAAAGCAATGACAAATTGGTGAGGAAAAAACAAATTTCATTCTCAAGTGTGACATAATAGATATCCCTCTATGATTGCAGGCAAACAATAACGGTTTCAGCACACAGATTGAACAAACAGCAACTTAATAAAGTCCAGTGGCTACCACTGACTAATCGCTTATCATAGGCTGAGCCCTCGGGAGCGGGGGTAGGGGGTGGAGGGGTGCTGACAGGGGGGTCTCTGTGGCTGCAGGAAGGTGGGCGCATTTGGAGCTCCTTTACCACAGTCCTTGAGTTCAGCGTCAATCTGTACTACGGAAGTGCCACATGCAGGACAACCCACAGGATAAGGCACTGTAATTTTAACTATTTCCACTTTACAGAGAACAAAACTGGAAGCAAGAATCTGAATCCCAGAGGCCTGAATTTGAATCCTGGTGCTAGCATTGTGAAACAATGAGTCCCATAGTAAATTAAGGGCTTCGTGTCCCAGATCTCTCCTCGGTAAAATAGGAATCGTAAAGTATTTAATACTCAGGGTGATTGAAAGACTCATATGAGATGATGTATTTAAAGAGATCTGAGTAGCACCAAGAACTTACTAGTGCCCACTAAACATAGTTTTTTAATATAAAATCTTTCTACAATGTCACAGGCATTTAGCAAATATCTTCTAGACATTTCCTTTTCTCAGAGAGAAAGTAGCCCCCGACAACTCTTCTATCTTACCACTCTACCAACACAGATAAAGCAGAGTGAAATGATTATGATTACATACTTTGAACCTCAGCACCAAAAAGATTTAGAACACTATAGCAGAAGGGAGGAACGAATCAACAGATTGAATTTTTAAGACTAATAGCACTGAAAACCCCTCTGTTCTACTGAATTAACACAACCACGAACCCATAGTTTCCACCTCTCAGATACCTGGATGACCCCGTGAACTTCCTACAGTTTAATATGGTGCCATTATTCTTTATTCTGTCCCAATGCTATATTCTTAGACTGGGTATTAAGTTCTTCAATATACCACAATTTTCTCAGTGACCCCAAACTCTGAGTCCATCGTGTTTTTTTAGCAGCTCTCAGTCACTGGACTTGGCTTACTGAAGCCTAAACAGGATGTCCAAAACACATGGAATAATATTTTTCAATATTATTCCTTGAAGCATATGTTTCCTTTATGTTAATTCAGAATTAAACTGATCTGGGCCCATGCGGCCTTACTGAATTTGTTTGCAAATCTGTCTTTCATCAGACTGATACTTTTCAAGGAATAACATCTTGCTTTATTCCCTTTTTATAAAGAGCTTTCACTTAGCATGATATCCAGAAGTTAGTTGAGTCTCATTAATAAAAAATCCCAAATGCTTGCTTCTCTTCTCAAGAAAATATCTATACACTGAAATACTCAGTTAGGATACAAGTCTTGACAACAAAATATTTAAGTGATACCATCACAAAGTTCCCATAAATGCTAGTTGTTATAACTTCACTGGTATAAAACTATGTTCGAATAATTTTTTACATAGACATTAAACTTGTCAAAATAATCTTACTTATATTAATATCTATGTAGAGTACATAATTTATGGTTAATTTAAAATATAACAAGCTATTTGCCAAGGCCCAGATAAATGGTCATATTTTTCAGGTCTAAAACCTTCTGAATCAATTTCTATGGGTCGCATAAAATTGCTTTATGAAGATCGGGATACTAGAGTTCCTCAATAGCTAAAACTTTGGATAAAGCCATAAAGTACAAAGAAATAACATTATAAAATAACTTTTACAGATTTTTCTATGTTACTATTGCTATTTTATCACTTTCTAATCCTGTCTTTAAATCTTACAGTCTACAAAAGAAATAGTCTTAAAATGTTTTCATTAGAATATAGATTAAAAGATTAGATTATAAAAAATTTAAAAAGCAATAAAATATGATCTGTTTAAATAGCATTCAGTATTTTAACAGTATGTGAATAAAACGTTCTTCAGATAATATAGTACCTCCACCTCCCAAATACCCTTTAAAACTTACATAACTTGGTTAAGCATTTTTGAATATTTGCCTAGTTCTAAAATTGAACGGTGGTTATATCCCTCATCTGTACTCAAATTTCTGGGGTGAAATAATTTATAGTATTTTATAAGAAGAGTATAATCAACTGTCAATATAAATTTTCTTCCATCTGAATGATATTATAACTCTACTTTAATTATTGATTAATCCATCTCATTTTAAATTCCCCTGGCTTCTTAGGCCGAAAAATGAGAAAGAATAAAACTCCCCAAAGCTGTGCTTTCAAATTACAGAACAATATTTAGTAACCATTGCCTTTTTGTAGAAAAAAACTATGTATGAGCACAGATAGTATGGGATTACATAAACCAGAAAGCAAAGGATTGACATTCCCAGAAGTGAGTTCTGGGTGATTTTTTGTTTTTCTTAATCTTTACTCATAGCTTCCATTCTTTTCAATGACAACTTATCATTTTTTTCCCCTTTCTGGGTCACACCTGGCAATGCACAGGGGTTACTCCTAGCTCTGCACTCAGGAATTACCCCTGGTGGTGCTCAGGGGACCATATGGGATTCTGGGAATCGAACTCGGGTCAACTGCGTACAAGGCAAACGCCCTACCCGCTGTGCTATTGCTCCAGCTTCCAATGACAACATATCTTTTAACATATGTATTTTCCTTTGCTAACAAAATAAAAGGTAGAAGTAAAATTTAAAAATAAAGAACCCTGTTCTCCTATCAATTATAGGTCGCTAAAATCTGAGCTTTGGAACTGAACTGGAGTTCAAATGGCTGGGGGCGGGGTGGAGTGGGAAGCTAGGAGAGAATGTGGTTATGAGTTAAATAAAATCACTTACCAAATACATATAGTGAGCCATTTATCTAAACTTCCTGACTTATTCCCAAACCTTTTGCACTCCATGATATTTAAAGAAAATTAACTGTTCCCTACTTGCCCTTCAAAGAAATGAAAGAAGCCTGGTATTCAAGTAGGCCTCACATCTTCATTTCTAGGGGTTCATTTTTTCTGACACGTCTGGTTTTCTGGAAAGATAATCCATAAAACAGGGTTCTTTGACCTAGCTCCAGTTCAGGCATGGAAATAATGGTTCTTGTTTGTCAAGGAGCCATAAAGAAACGAATCAATAACCTTCATAAGGTTATTTTAGAGTTCAATTCTTTCCCCAAGTGTCCTTCTGCAGACAGCTTAGATAAACAATACCTTTTTCACTTGATTTCATTTTAAAGTTCATGGAAAGCTCCTTATCCTATCTCAGATAAAAAGAACCAGCGGACAGCTCTTAAGAAAGGATATGTGTCCTTGTTTTTATATTACTTCTCTCCTTTCAGGAGGAACAAATACAACTTAATGCCAAATAAAGGAGAAAATACAAATTATTTCTTTTTTGAGACCATTTCAAAGACTCGCTCCATACAAACTCCTATTACCATTTCCCCCCTTATAGAATTTCTTATTTTCCACAGCCAGAATCTAAGCAGTTTCCCAATCTCAGCATTATGGAGTGATTAGCTTCTACCTGATCTCCGCCTCTTGCTGTCACAAAAAATGATAAACCTGAAGGCATCGGGTATAAGAATATCAGCTTGGATACAGAAACAACAGCATGAATCACAGATGAAAAAAGACCTGCTATATATAACTGAAACTGTCTTTGTTCTGTTGCCTGACAAGATACCCTGAACCACACGCTAAGTTAATATCACGTTTTTGTACACATGTCTCTTAGGACAGTGTGGCATCAGAGGAGAAAAAGGAAAAATGCCTGGTGACATTATTTATCTAGGTTCCTCTCCACACTGTTCTCAGAATGTTTGGGCTTCTCCCAGCAATCTGAACACCAGCACCTCAACCCTGATTTTATAAATGAGGAAGAAAAGCATGTAAAGGCTGAATAAACAGCAGAAACATAAATAACAATGGGTAGGTAGATCTTGGATTCAAAACTATCCTTTTGTTTCTATGATGTATGGACCCAACTAGCAACGGTATGGGGTCAGTTCCAGACCACTTCAATCAAACAAAGATCACAATGATTTGAGTCACACTAATAGTTTTGCTACCCAATGCATATAAAAGCAATATTCATACTACATATGAATGTTGTACATACTGTGTATACAACAACACTGTCTAAAAAAGCAAGGCTTTAACATCAGTTCCAATTCATTTTTTTCAAGCTTTAGTTAATTTTAACCGATGGAATATGATAGAAACACAAAGGCAGCCATGCTACCAGGGAAATGGCACCAACAGAATTGTTAAATGTGAGGTTGTCACAAACATTCCGCTGGTAAGGGGAAGAAACCCACACAATATCTGCAAAGCACAATAAAGCAAGCGCCACAAAATGAGGCATGCCTATATTGCAACCATAAAGTACCAGTAACAACGAATGACTTATATGGGACAACAGTATTACCATCTGAAATCCCATAACTTCCACTGTAGATCTTTAATAGACCAGTGTCATGAGGCATGCCGGAGCAATCAAGTTTATAGAACAGACGGCGTGGTTAGGTGTTAACCTGCTAACATGCTCTCCTAACCGCCCTACACACTTGCGCCCCTCCCAATCTGATTCCTCCACATCCGCAAAGTCTCAAATGAAACATCCGTTCTTCAGAGATCACTAAGTCAATGATGGTTGGAGGAATCGTTCGAGATGGGAGATGTGTGCTGAAAGTAGATAAAGGAACCAGGCATTCACCTTACACGCGGCCAACATGGCCAACCCGAGTTCGATTCCTCCGCCCCTCTCGGAGAGCCCGGCAAGCTACCGAGAGTATTCGATATGCCAGACACAGTAACAACAAAGTCTCCAATGGAGACGTTACTGGGCCCGCTCGAGCAAATCGACGATCAACGGGAGGGCCTTTTTTTACCTTTTATCTGTATTGCAAACCTTAATACCCAGAAGTGGGATGGAGTGATAGCACAGTGGGTAGGGCATTTGCCTTGCATGCAACCAACCTGGGTTCGATTCCACCGTCCCTTTTGGAGAACCTGGCAAGCTACTGAGACTATCCCGCCTGTATGGCAGAGCCTGGCAAGCTCCCCGTGGCATACTCAATATGTAACAAGTAACACAATGGAGACGTTACTGGTGCCTACTGGTCAACAAAAGGATGACCAACGGGAGGACAGTACTACAGTGCTACAGTGCAGTGCCCAAAAGTAGAGAGAGAGTATGGGGGAAATTGTCTGCCATGGAGGGGGATACTGAGGACATTGGTGATGGAGAATGAGCATTGGTGGAGGGATGGGTGTTTGATCATTGCATGAATGAAACTCAAACATGAAAGCTTGTAACTGCATCTCTTGATAATTCAATAATACAAATTAGAAATAAAATTAATTAATTTTTTTTAAAAATCCTTTCTTGGAGGAGGCCCTCTCTCTCCCAGACCAACCCAGTACTTCCCTTCCTCATGTTTCCTTAGCTCCTCCGCGCGACTTGGTCCTCTAATTTTTCTGCTTTGTGCAGAAAGGAAATTGAGGCAGAAGGTACCTTTGAGTTCCAGGTGATTTGACATACTATTTTTATGCTTCTACCTAAAATAGTTGGATATTGATAGATCAAACCATCACTCCCAATTTACAGATGAGAAAAGCAAATTTCAGGGGAAGTTAGATAACATCCCCAACTCTATAGGAAATGGCAGTACTCCTGTGTAAAATACAGACTATTTGATTCTGCAGCTTATGATTTTCCCACTATACCTATCTCTCTACCCATAGCATAGGTCTAGGGACACAAGGTTACATAACAAACTAACTGAAGGAGCAACGTCAGTATGGTAGAGGCGGTGAATTGGTGTTCAGATATCAATTCAGTTACTTTCCAGCTTCAGAATCTGGCCAGTCTCTCAGCATTTTCAGTTTCCATTTCCTAACATATCATAAGGATGTTAGGACTCAATAGAGTAATAGTAAAGGTGAAAAAAACTAATGTCCTTATTAGCACAATAATTGGTCTAGAGGAAGCATCTAATGAATATTAGCTGTTAGTTCAATCACTTGCCACATTTTTAACCAAGATCGTAGCATTTTCTATGAGAGAGTAGTTGTAGCATTTAGAACTTTAGGAAATACCTCAAACTTTAAACACAAGGGAAAGTTAACTTTGCCACAGCTTAAATGTTTAGAATACAATCCACTGTAGAGCACACTGGTAACCATATTCCTAGAGTAATATACGCCCCCCAAAAATTGAATCCCTATACAAAATACAGAGCAAATAAATATCTAGTGAATGTGCTTTACATTGCAAATTGTGAAAGACTACAACTCAGGTTTACACCTATAACTTCTATTTTTTATAACTAATTTTTATTACAATTTAGTATTGATATTTATGGTATGAATGCACAAAATTACTGTAACTCACCACTACCAAAGTGCCAGAACCTTCCATCACTGTCCTTAACATTACCTCCCTTTTACTTCTTCTTTCTTTGCACCCTCTACTCCATTGCTCTGAGTTTTATTATCCAAGGCTAAAGGTTTATCAGTGTCCAATACTGTCTATTCCCTGGCTTTGTCTCCCTCTATATCACAGATGAGTGACATCATCTGGCATTTGTCTTTCTTCCTCAGACTTAACTCATCTATTTTTCACACACATCTTTTCATGTGTTCTAACATAATCCTATTATACTGAAAGCCAAACCTAAGAGCACCTCATGAATTTGTAGAGATGTTAACCACCCAAAGAAGTGCATGAATAAAAAATCTGCTTCATATTTCCACTTGAACTAATTAATTCCACATACTAGGGAGAGAGTCCAGTGTAGCATAAACTTGTAATTACATTTTTTCCTCTAACAATTCAACTATCAAAGACTTCATTTCATATTCCAAAGAAAAATGAGGGAAAACATTTAAACCTTTAAATTGTCTGCATGTGAAATTAAATTATAGCCACACCATCATCTCTTATTAAAATTATTTATAATATTATCTTTTCAAACTAGATCATTATCATTCACTTCATAATTAGTTATTTACTGTCTCTCTCCTTTCCCAAGGGTAAGAATAATTTCCTGACATATAGGTATTTTATATATATATATATGTATGTATACATAGTGACTAAAAATAGCTACTTTGTTAATAAAATATTACAGTACTAAAAGCATCATAATATAGTGAGAGAGGTGAAGAACAGATAAGTACATAGATGGGGTCATAAAAGAATTATTACTTCCAAATTTAAGTAATGGCTAATTTTTTCTGATAGAATTGCTAAAAGCATATACACACAATATATGTATTCACTCTTCATGTCAGCCAATCAAAAGCCTGCCACTGCAGTACTAATTTTCAGTATGCTCTGCTTAGAATACTGACATATGTTGGAACCACGTTTCAATCCAAACTTTTGTCCAGAAGTGCCACTCTATTTTTGACTGAAAGTCAGGCTTACCTGTTCACGGGATTGTGTTCCAGCTTGTCAAAGCTTTGACCTAACTTTGAAGCTCCTGCTTCATGTCCTCAATCTCTACCTTTTCCTGGTGCCAGTGTCCCAGTAGTTGGCTTAATTACAATGATTTAATTTATAAAGTAAGCATGTCCAACCCTTTTGGAAAACAGTATGGACGATTCTCAAAAAATTAGAATTCGATCTCCCATTTGACCCAGCTATAGCACTCCTGGGAATATATCCCAGAGAGGCAAAAAGGTATAGTCGAAGTGACATCTGCAATTGTTTGTTCATTGCAGCACTCTTTACAATAGCCAGAATCTGGAAAAAACCTGAGTGCCCGAGAACAGATGACTGGTTAAAGAAACTTTGGTACATTTACACAATGGAGTACTATGTAGCTGTTAGAAAAGATGAAGTTATGAAATTTACATACAAGTGGTACTACATGGAAAGTATCATGTTAAGCGAAATGAGTCAGAAAGAGCGGGATAGACACAGAAAGATTGCATTCATCTGGGGAACATAAAGCAACAAAACGGGAGACTAACACCCAGGAAGGGCTCAGATTAGTACCAGGAATTTTGCTCCATGACTTGAAGGCCAGCCACATGTGCTAGGTGAGAAGGAAGCTCAGATAGAGAAGAGAGCACCAAATAAAGGGTGTTGTGAAGACCCTCCCAGGGTGGGAGAGACATGCTAAAAGTGGTCTATAGACCAAACATGACTGCCACTCAATGCCTCTCTGGCAAAACACAGTACCCAAAAGAAGAGAGAGAGAACAGGGAGGAATGCCCTGCCACAGCGGCAGGGTGGGACGGGGGGGGGGGGGGGGGGGCGGGGGAGGGGATGGGGAGTAGGAGAGATGCTAGGACCCGTGGTGGGGGAGGATGGGCACTGGTGGAGGGATGGGTACTTGATCATTGTATAACTGAAACCCAAGCACAAAAATTTATAAGTCTATAAGTGTACCTCATGGTGTTTCACTAATAAAAAAAATGATAAAAAAATAAATAAAATAAAATAAAAATTAAAAAAACAAAAAAAATAAAATAAAATAAAAATAAATAAAAATAAAAAAAAGTAAGCATGATCATGATCAGCAATGACTAATATAAAAAAAATCTAGCAATATGCTCTGATGATAAAGTTGTGTAAATGTGTACTCTTTGCCTCTCTCTCTCTCTCTCTCTCTCTCTCTCTCTCTCTCTCTCTCAATATCTTACAGCGTTTTGGACCATGGTAGAGTAGGAGTAAATAAAACCATGCAAAATGAAACAGTATAGGATGTTTATGTGGGAGAGAATTGCAAATATAAAAATATTGTACCCACTCAAAATGTAGGAAAGATGGAACATAAGTGACAAATACGTATCACATAAACATATTCCATGTGTATATGCACAAATATATGTATATCACAGGTGCGTGTAAGTATAGAGAATATATAATATGCCTATTATAATCTCATGAGCATATCTGTGTCACATTTCATACAGTATTCCTATATTTTAGTTGTTACTGCTTTTGTTATATGAAACATAAAGTATTTGGGGAAGGAGAGGGAAAGGATAGGAAGTAAAGAGCTTGCCTTGTACGTGACCCATCCTGCTTCGAACCCTTCTCACCACGTAGAGGCCTCCAAGCACCGCCAAAAGTGATCCCTGAGCACAGGGCCAAGAGTAAGCTCTGAGCACCACCAGGTGTGGCCCAAATTGGCCCCCAAAGAGAAAAGTCATTTGATGTGATAACTAGGGAACACTTCAGGCTGCGTTTCATCCAACACTTCTTGGTTTCACGATCCACACTCTTTCCAACACAAAGACAGTTTTGAAGAGTACAAATCTCAACCAGCTTGTGCATAGCCCATCAACTGTCAATAAACCTAACTGGCTTTGGTGGCTGCCGCCACCTACACCCAATATCATGTCAGGGGACCAGGATTTCTTGCCAGGGAGAGAGAGAATCGAGGACTAATATGGGCAGTCAGCTTCTCAGTGAATTTTCTTTCCGGATTTAACCAAAGATCTTAAGCTCCTATGGAAGCAACAGTTTCTCTAGAAATGTTTGAGAAGGCTTTCTAAAAGCCACATGGCATAATAAAATAATAATGATCGAGTCACAAAATCGTACTAAACAACACCGCCGAAATCAGCCTTCCTAGTCCTGGCAAATGACAAGAGTGTTAATAATAACTGCTGCTATTTACATGTCCTAGGATCAGAGTGGAAGTATTCTTCCAAATTTCTAAATCAGAGATTTTAAACAGGTTTTCTCGCATATGCCAGGTCTGGAAATGTTTCTCTGAAATGCCGTGTTGAGGAGGACTTTTGCCTGTCAAGAGCTCAGGGTTAAGCAGGGGAGGAGAGGAAGGACCACACCACAGAATTCCACAGACTAAAGCCAATATAATCTACCATAAAGCAGCACTTACCCACTGTCACTTGATTATTAAATTAAAGAGGAAAAGGGGGGATGGAAAGCTGTCTGGGCCCAAACCTCTCAGATGATCAACTTTAATGATGAACTCATCAAGTATATTTTACTTGCCTTATTTTTCCATTAAACTTTTCAACCCTTTCCAGACATGTAACCCTTTCCTCATTCATGACTAATTTACCAAATGGGCTTCTGTTCTGCATCAGCTACTGTTCCCGAGAATGCCTTGGCACAGCCCATAGCTGGCACGAGGGGGTTAGGGGGGTCAGCACACTCACCTCTGGGAACGGGGACCCCATCCCCATTCCAAACCCAGAGGAAATCAACTGCCAGTTCTGATGGGCATGACATATTAACAAAGTACTTACACCAAGCAGCCCACTCTCCAAGTCAGCAAAATACACACTGGTGGTGTTCTCTAACAACACAAGAAAGACTTCATGAGCTTTTCTTCAAGCTTCCCTGTCTGTCTGGAAGCCAGTGAAGAGAAGCAGGCTCGGGTGACTCCAAGGAAGACCCTCCCAGAGTTCACTGGTAACCCCAGAGGCAGATCCCTGGGCAATTTCACTTCTGGTACAATTACCAGCATTACCCACTCCCTGCCAAGTGAGAAGACTTGGCAGCTGAATAATACAGCTTTCATTTCACATTTCCACTCCAATTAGTTGACAGTACTAGTCAATTGGCTGAATAAAATGCAAGAGACGTTGAAAGGCCTCTGTGTAGTTTACAGAGCTGTGCCCTACGGATAAAGATGAGATGGAAAGTACTCAAAAGAGAATCAGGGGACCAACCTCTAAAAAAGGACAGGCTGCAGGCAACCCACAGGTAGAAAGGAGGGTTTAGCTGGTGTACCTGAGGCATTTCAGCTTAACACAAAGTCCCATTTACTGTTAGACCAACGGTAGCACTGCACTGTAGCACTGTCCTCCTGTTGTTCATCGATTTGCTCGAGTGGGCACCAGTAATATCTCCATTTTGAGATTTGTTACTACTGTTTTTGGCATATTGAATACGCCACAGGGAGCTTGCCAGGCTCTGCCATGCAGGCGGGATACTCTTGGTAGCTTGCCAGGCTCTCGGAGAGGGACAGAGGAATCGAACCCATGTTGGCCACATGCAAGGCAAATGCCCTACCTGCTGTGCTATTGCTCCAGGCCAGACCAACAGTAAGAGAATGAAATTGTTTCCCCTGCAAGAGTTAGCAGGAATTTATTAGCATCACACAGTATACCCATTCTCCTAAGAACCCCTAGCTTCCCAGACTAAGGCACTGCAGTCAGGAGTTACAGAAAAGTACCAAACTTGTGAGGCCAGTACAGCAAGTAGAGTACTTGCCTTCTACAGTCAACTGGGGTTGGATCCCCGACCCCATAAAAGGTCCCTTGAGCACTGCCAGGAATTATTCCTGAACACAGAGCCAGGAGCAAGCCCTGAGCACAGCTAGATGCGGCCCAAGCAACAACAACAACAACCAAAAAAATAATAAACCATTTTTTTTAAAAAAAGATACAGAAATTATGTGCAAAGTTTTACTGATATTTAGGGGCTGTTAGAGAAATCAGAGACAGTAAGTTTCTGGGGAATCTTAGAGTGTCCAGAGTTAGGGCAACAAAGAGACAATGCAGTGAACAGTTAGGGAGGGAGGGGTAGTGACTTTAAACAACAGAACCAACAGATCTGCAGGCAAGCGCCAGGACCCCAGGTGAACCCCACAGACGGTCCAATATCATCCACCAGGTTTGCACAAGTTTTGACTGGAAAACTCTAATAACTCTTCCAGACTTGAAGAGCTCCAACCAGCACCCGGGGCCCATTAAGAGTCCATATTGAACCCGGGCAAAGCTCCACCGCTCTGCTCTGCACACCGCTATTATTCCAGAGCTTCGAGGAGACTCATTAAAAGCCTTGTAAACAGCCGGGGAGAGTTTTGTCTGGCGGCACTGTGGATGGCTCTGCAGGTTCCAGCACCCTTGGGGGAAAGATTCCATTAAAGATAGGACATATATTATAATTTGATTCCTGTGCTTCATCCAAAAGATACTATTTTGGTATTTATCCTTTTGAGGCCCTGCGATTGAATTTAATATGGACCAGAGGGAGTTGCATCCTAATGCTGTGTGGAATGTAGAAAAGAGGAAGCATTTCTGTACAAACTGAGGTCCATCACCCTTCGTTTCAGTGACACAGGATCTCACTTCAACCTGGACCCCGTTCTGAAGGTAGGAGGCCAGTAAGCCATAAAATGGCAAGAGAAATATGTGGCTTGGCAAGGATAAACATGCATCTGCAGAAAATGATAAAAGTATTTGGGGAAGGAGGGTCCTGTAGGCATACCAGAATCTTTAGTCAGAACTAACAAACCGTACTTAGGAATGCAGTTAATAGTGTCCTATTTAGCTAATCTGTACAAGTGAAGGCAAAACATATGCGATTTAAAAACTCTTTTTTCTAATACATATGCAAAAATGCCATCAGGAAACTTTACTTTTCAACTATCAATTAATCAGTCCAGAAATTGCTCAATATCACATTAATGTTGTAGACAGACAAAGATAGGTTAGAGAGAGCTTATCAAAAATTTAAAACAGCAATGGAGACCATGAAAAAATGGTATTTAAAAAAATTTTATAATAAATTCTTTATTTCTGTTTTTCGGCTTTTTAAAAAATAGCAGTTCCGGGTCAGAGATTTAGTCCAGGGGTTAAGATACATCCTTGCATGCAGCTACCTGGTTCCATCCCTGGCACCGTATGGTCCTTTGAGTCCTACAAAGAATTGCCAGCACTACAAGACCTGAGCATCACACATCTTCATGACTCTAACTTTGGACCAACAGCCTGGTTGACTGAGAATTGCCTGAAGTGACCCTAGGCCTCCTGAGCCCCTTCCTCCCAATTAGCACTATAGAGCTGGCTCTGATATTTTATTGCTTAGATTCTTCACTTAATGCAATCATACCACACTAAACAGGAGAAATAAGCTAAAGTTTTTCTGCTAGGGTCAAAGAAATAGTCCAGTGGGTTACATGCAACTGACCCATGTTCCATCCCTAGTACCACATACTGCCTGTGGAGCACCACCAAAGGTGATTCCTGAGCACAGCATCAGGAGTAAGCCTGAACACAACTAAGCGTGACCCAAAAACAAAAACAAATTTTCTAAATTGGCTCCTGAAAAGACAATTTCTGCATTTCTCTGATGCAAAAAATAAATTGCTACTATTGATAAAGAGTTCTAGGAACCGGAGAAAGAGTCCAGTGAATTAGGCTCTTGCCTTGCACGCAGCCAGCCAGGTATAATCCTGACACTCCTTATCACCCCACAAGCCTGCCAGGAGTGACTCCTGTGAGCAGAGCCACACATAAGCCTTAAACACAGCTGGCGGTAGCAAGCACAGAATTCTAGCTATATATATAGTAAAAAAAAAATTGTATTGAGAATTGTCTGGACTTAACTCAACCTAGACTTTGTGTGTCATTTAGTGTTTATCCTACTCAATTCAACTTTGTCAATGAGAAGGTCAAAAACAATGTATAAATGAACCAGTGAGCAATGTTTCACAAAAACCTAACTTATAGGCATGGATCGACCACCTTTTCCTCTTTTCAAAGTTGAATTAATACTGCATTTTAACGCTATAATACGAGCTTTATATGTTATACTCAAAACAACATGAGTATATGTACTACATGAAGTTCGCCACATCATTTGCATTTGTCTTGAAAAACTCTTTCTATATTTTGAATCATCTAAAACTGTAGCACCCATGTTGAGCTCACCAGCTATAGATCTGCCCTGCCAGCTCTCACTAGCCAACAATCTGATCTCCCGTGTCAATAAAAATGAAAAGTGATTCAACAAACTGAACTGTATTAGTATCATTCCAGAAGAATAAGAGAAGACATTCAGGGGACTCTCCTAAAATGGCACCTTCTGGCCACTTTGGAGTCGCTAACACTTCAAAACGTTAATCATCAACTCCAACCCACATCACTCCCATCCCCAGACTCCGCTGATAAGATTCCAGCCCCTCCTGCCGCTGTCCTTGAGCTGCACGAGCTGATATGGGGCGAGAGAGATTGTCAGCCCCACTGACAGTGAGAATGATGGGCTCCGTCATTACCTGATTTCAGACCCAAAAGAAAAGCATTAGTGCTTGGATACCTGCCCATCAAAGGTAAAGCAACTCTTTCTCTGCAGAGAAAACAAAAGGAACTTCTACAAAAACAGAAAGATCCCTGCTGAAGTTTATTATCCGTGGCAGCCAAAAGAGGCCCAACAAAATGCTAATTTTCAAATGTGTAGCAAGGAGGCACTTAATTATCCTGACACTGCAAGTAAATTCTGGAGAAAGCTCAACCTTTTGGAAAAAGTTGTTTCTTTTTTTGTCCCTCAACCATGAGACAGGTATCTCAGATCTCAAATATGTTTAAAATCCACTCGGCTATTTTAGATGTTTAATTAATCTGACCTGGCAGGTGGCTATTTTTGAAACCTTTTTAAGATACATTTTTGGGTAGTAGTTTATATTATTTGTCTTGGAAACTGACTGGTATCAACATTAACCATGATCAATTATTGGTAGGTCTAAAAGCAAAGGCAATTAGGAAATGTATTATTTGGAGTTCCACTTTCACTCTTTATAAGCAGATAATACATTTGTGTTTGTTTTAAAAAATGTTTTAATGCTCCGATTTACTAAAATAATGGCACTTTTGTGTGAAATAAAACATACTCATGAAAATTCAAATAGAATTCATTTGCTAATAGACAAAAAATGGTCTTAAATGAGGTAGAACTTCATTTTTAAACAAGTAATTCACCAAATGTACAAATCAGGGCAGAGAAATGTTAATTGTTCTCCCCTAATAGGAACATTAAATAGCATTTAGTTAATAACGTGAAAAAATAAAATCTTCATCAAGATAAGAAAGAGAAAAATTGGCAAAAGAATGCAATTACCATACAAGCAACTCCTGGATTTTATCTGGAGCTAAAATTCCATATTAGCAGAAATGAGTGTTGAAATAGAAAGTCTCTCCTATAAGGATAGAATAGACTATGCCTTCTTTAATTTACAAGTTCTGTTTTGTGAATTCCAAAGATAAAGAATTCATTTTAATGACCGTTTCCAATGAACCGATGTATCTTGTACTTGGGAACCACACACAGAGAAGATAAGTGTTAGTTCAGAATGTCTTGAAAGCATGCACCCTAAAGGTAATATTGCCCCTCTACCCATCAAATTCCATTCCTTCCCACAAGGAAAGCATGCAATTTGATTCATTCTATCATTTCAAATAGATATATTTTTTCCAATAGATTTCAAATAGCAGGGTCAAAACATTGACAGTAGAGCACATGTTTTCCAAGTACGAGGCCCTGAGTTAGATCTCCAGCAACAACCACAACAGATGATTGTGGTTCCAAAGATTCTAGATTAATTCTCCTAGATCTGTCCTTAGACAAGATCCAAGAATGATGGCTGACCTTGGGTTTCAACCAGAACTAAAGCGAACCATATGCACCCGATTATCAATCTCCACTTGATCTCTTTGATGTCACTCCTGCTACTATTTACCCTTGGGTTGGCATTACAATGTTCAGAGAATGAATTGACTCCACCAGCAAAAACTGAAGCCTGCCTTTTTCTAATTCAGAATTGCTTGACTAAAACACAGAAAGCTTATATCAAGATATCCTCAAAATGTCTTTGAAAAAAATAGTGAATTTTAGGCCAAGGTGGTGTGCTGTATTTTCAACAGAAATCCGTTCAAAACGGTTTCCTTTTTGGTCCAGAACAATGATACAGCAGGTAGGGCACCTGCCTTGCACACAAGTCTTCAAGGTTTGATCCCTGGAACCTCATATGGTGCCTGAAGCCCCTCTAGGAGTGGTCCTTAAGTGCAGAGCCAGAAGTAAGCCCTGAGCATGGCTGGTGTCCTCCCCTCACCCAAATAAAAAGCTGTTCCCTATTCCTTTGTGAATTCTCTGAAGTTTCTTAGGTGTCAAAAGAAAATGAGTTAAACAGAGTCACCTTATTTTATGCAGTGAAATATTAACTCATGCTCACAGTACGTGTTTTCTCTCTTTTATTAAAAAAGTCTCACTGTCTACAAATACTATAAAATTTCAGGAGTATACACCTCTGTGTGTGTTTAAAACTAACCATAGCTAACCACAGTTACTACCTAAGTTCCAGAGTCCTCTCACTTAGGGCACGTTCTTATGAGAAAGGCCTCTCCACCCATTCCTTCTGGTCCCCTTTCCCTTTCCCTCCAGTAATCAACCTACTTATCATCAAGTCTAGAGTAAGTTGTGTTGAATGTTGCCAGTTCACTTGCTGCAGTTTTTCCACGTATGGATGAATGAAGCCATCTGGCAGTCATCTTTCACTTCCTTATTTCACTTAATAGAATCATCACCTCAAGTTCCATCAATTTTGTCCTAAAAGGTACAGTTCCATCTCTTCTTAAAGTACGAGTGGCATTTCATTTCTTTAACCAGTGTCTGCTGCTAAGCATTCGGGTGAATGAATTCCATGTTTTGGCTACTGTGAATAATGCCACTAAAACACTGATACTAATATCCTTCCAAAGCACATTTTAAGTTCTTCAGAAAAAAAATGCCTAGTATTGGTATAGCTGCATCACCTGGAGTTCTATTTTCATTTGTAAGAATGCTCCATACACTGTTCCGTAGAGGCTGACAACAACAAAAAGGGGAGAACCTCAAATATAAACAGTCTGTTTCTGAATAACTCTTGGGTCGCCAAAGAAATCAAAGAAGAAATAAAAATCACCTAGAAAACAAAGAGACGAGTTTTCCAATCCTCTGGGAGGTAACAAAAGCAGCGGTAAGAGGGGAGTTCATCACAAAACAATCACACATCAATAAACAAGAACAGTTTTCAATAAACAATATAACTTTACACCTGTAGGAAATATGTTAGGCACACAAGACAAAACCAAAAGTGTCTAAGAAAGAAAAGAAAGGGCTCAGGAGTGAGACAGGCTAAGGCACTCCCAATAGCTGAGAAACTGACATAGCACAAGGGAAAGTCAAGCATAAAAATAGCAGTGACGAGATAAGTACCAGGAGGTTTACTTCATGGCTTGGAGTCCAGCCGCACATGCTAGGGGAAAAGGCAGCTCAGATAGAGAAGGGAGCACCAAATAAAGGGTGTTGGGAGGATCCTTCCAGGATGGGAGATGCATGCTGAAAGTAAACTATAGACCAAACATGATTGCCACTCAATGCCACTCTTTTGCAAACCACAGCACCCAAAAGGAGAGAGAGAACAAAAGGGAATGCCCTGTCACAGAGGCAGGGTGGGATGGGGGGAGTGGATGGGGGAGGAGGGATACTGGGATCAGTGATGGTGGAAAATGGGCACTGGTCGAGGGATGGGTACTTGATCATTGTATAACTGAAACCCAAGCACAAAAATTTGTAAGTCTACAACTGTACCTCATGGTGTTTCACTAATAAAAATTCAAAAAAAATAGCAGTGACTAAGGGAGCCCTGGGTTTGGCAGAGTGTGAGGAACTGCATTCAGGAGTAATAACTGACATAACAACAAGGATTAAACAAGGGAGAGCGCTCGCCTATCTCCACATGGAATCTTCAGTCAGCTTTTCTCTCCCAGACTCCACCAGCATCTCTAGATTAGCTACTCTCGTCTTGTCCCGGGGCTGTGGCTCCTTGAATTTTCCCTGAGCAGTCCAAGTTTTCAAGAGGCAAATGTGGGCCTGGGGGTGAGCTCAAAGGGCTGGAATATGCCCTGCACGCAAAGCTTCAGTCCTTGGCACTGTGTACCCAACACCACCAGGTAAGGCATGCTGGACCCTCAGCATGCTTGGGAGACCCTCAAGAAACAAATAAGACAGTGCTATTCGCAAAGTCAAAACGTTAATGAAGTCACGTTAATGAATTCAGGCTGGAGCGATAGCACAGCGGGTAGGGCGTTTGCCTTCCATGCAGCTGACCCGGGTTCGGTTCCCAGCATTCCATATGGTCCCCTGAGCACTGCCAGGAGTAATTCTTCAGTGCAGAACCAGGAGTAACCCCTGTGCATCGCTGGGTATGACCCAAAAATTAAAAAAAATATTTTTTTAAAGTTAATTAATTCTCTGGCATATCAAAGAGAGAGAGAGAGAGAGAGAGAGAGAGAGAGAGAGAGAGAGATATGCCAGACACAGTAACAACAAAGTCTCCAATGGAGACGTTACTGGGCCCGCTCGAGCAAATCGATGATCAACGGGAGGGCCTTTACTTTACTTTTACTAATTAATTCTCACTGCTCTTAACAACAAATCCACGTTCCTTAGCATGACCACCCTGAAGATTCCAATCCCACTCCTTTATGTTCCCACTCCTTAGGTTCTTCCACTGGGGATTTGAACATACTCACTCACTTCCTTTCCCAGGGAGTCTTTCTCTGCTAAACTGGTTCCTCCTTCTAAGGTTTAACTTCCCTTTCTCCTTCTTGAACTCTGTTTTTCCCTCTCCAACACCAGTACTTATATTCCTTCTAAGGGCTTCAGGTTTCCCTTCAAGGCACAAAAGCACCTGGAAATCATCCCATTTCGTAGAAGGTAAGGATGGCACAGAGAGCAGGAATCACTGTGTTTACTGCTGCGTGCCCCTCCCTGGTGCCTGAACTGTGGACACTTGTGAGAGAAGCAGCAATGCTCCATTCCTCCTTCCTCCCCTTTCTTTCTCCAATCACAGTAAAAGTCTCTAAGAAATCTCCACTCACCAGAGAATGCTAGTTAACTAGTTCATAAAACCATTCCCTCCTGCAGACATTCATTCACGCATTTACTCATTTATACTAATTCCCAACCCTACTCAGTGTGTAGAAGGTATGACTGGTGTTTGTTCGCTTTACTAAAAGGAGGATGTTAGAGTCATAAGCACTATATTCAGCTCATTTAAATAACATAGAGATGTTTGAAAGAGAATGGGATTCTCTGGGATGAATTTAGACAGTCTGGGTTTCAAATATTTTATGGAGAAAATAACCTTTTGTTTCTCTTTGATTTAATTTTACAACGTGCATTTGGCCCCACATGTGCTGACCACTGTGCCAAGACACACAGCAGGTCAGAGTAAAAAAAACTGCCTAGAATATGAAAGAAATTATGATGTATTATATGTACTATAGGTCTTACAATAAATAATCTCAAGGAAGAAAAGTATGCAACCAATCTAAGGCACCAACACTATGAAGAAGCAACCAGGAAAATGAATTTTCACCTAAAAAAATGTTTTATTACACTCCAGTTCATATCAGCATTATTCACAACAGCCAAAATGTAGAAGCTATCCAAGTGTACATCAACAATAGAATGAACACAAAAAATATGATTGTTGAAACCATATTATAGAATATGATTCCACCATAAAAAGTTAGTATTTCTGACACACACTAGAATAGAAATTTGTCTCAAGGACACCTACATTAAGTGAAGTAAGCCAATCCCAAAAGGCAATACTATTTGTGTATTTGTCTTACATGTTTATAAGGTACTGGAATCATCAAAATCATAGACACAGAAAGCAATAAGGTTACCGTGGATGGAGGAAGAAGGAATGCAAAGTAACCTTTTTAGTGGTTATGGGAGTTGATTTTCGCAAGATGAAAAGATTGGTAGCATGTGGATATATTTAACACTACTAAACTCTATGCTTAAAAAATGGCTAAGGGGCTGGAGCAATAGCACAGCGGGTAGGGCGTTTACCTTGCACGCGGCCGACCCATGTTCGATTCCCAGCATCCCATATGGTCCCCAGAGCACTGCCAGGAGTAATTCCTGAGTGCATGAACCAGGAGTAACCCCTGTGCATCGCTGGGTGTGACCCAAAAAGAAAAGAAAAATGGCTAAGATGCAACCTTTTTTTTTGAAACTGTTATGCCACAATTAAAACAAAAGAGAACAAAACAATGATTTATAGACCGAGATGACATTAAACCCACCCATGGGCTCCAGCCTCTGTTCTTGCTGCACCAACTTCCACGTCTAACACCCAGAAAGCCGGGTTTACAAACTGGCTGCTGATTGACGGCTTTAGACGGAAGGGAGGGAAAAGCAATGCCGCCAAGGTCATCAATCTTGGGGAACACAGACAGTGTACCTGGTTCAGAACCGCTGGGAGGACAGCCCTTGCAGAGAAGGCGGACTCCTTGTCCTCGGCTCTATAACAAGGCCCCTCCACTCATTCAGGCTGTCAAGCCGGAACTGGCTACTAGGCTGTGTGAGGCAAACAGATGAAAACAAACGGCAAGCGAAAGCCAGGCAAAGACTCCACGGCTCCCTTACACACGGCACACACCGCTTCTTCCGGTTATGAATGAGCCCGCTAACTGGTTTTGGCACAAGAAACTTATTGGCTCCAGGAAAAGTTCTGTGTCAAATCAGAAACACGTCTCATGAGCAGCCCTCAAGGTGGGCTATGAGGAGCCAGGAGGGGTGTGTGGGATGTTTGGACACAATGAAAGATGTGCTTTCAAACTCTCCAGCAGAAGAATGAAAAACAGAGAAGGGAGTTGAAACAAGACAAGGCAAAATGTTAATACCCTTGAAGCAATATACAGGCTAACATTCACCCATCAGGTCGGTTATATAAATCTCTCCGTTTGGGGGTTTTTTGCCTGAAAAGTTTAATAATGAAAGGTTATAACTGGGGGAGGGAGGAAAGAAGGGGTTGAGCCCCCAAGCTCCATCGTGGGCCCAGGGCCTTCTCCTGGTGCTGCCCAGTCAACCAGTGTCGTGGGCCCAGGGATGAAGCATGCCTTGGGCCCTAGGATGTTTGGGACCATGAGGCAACTCGTGCAGAGCTTGGAGGTCTCCAGGGCCACAAGCAGTGATGACTGGGATGCCACATGGTGGCAGGGATCGAACCAAAGTGTTATCTCTCAGGCCTGGGCAGGTTTGTTGTAATGTGCAGGTGGCTGACACTGTGTTCTGGACTTGTAGTTGATGACAAGAGTAAAACGGAATTCAGAATATTCTAACCCTTTGTGAGCCTATAAAATTAAGCATAAAAATTTACAACTGAGAGACTATCATGATGTCTTTGCCCAAATGAATCACATAACAGAGGTGTGCAGGACAGAAATGAAAGCAACTTAAAAGAAAGGAGACTTTTTTTTTAAATTTTAGCCCGTGTCTTTTTTCAGCTAATAAATCTAATCCTGTTAAAAAAAAAAAAAGTCAGGGGAAAGAAATCACTTCCTGTACCAAGTTTCCAGGCTCCGATGCTCTCCAGAAGCGTTGTATTGTCTAGTGTTTCAGAACCTTACTAAATCCAATGGTGACCATATCTAATCAAACTACTACCACTAAAGTTAGCATGTATATGTGATTCCCAGGAATTCTAAGCATGAGTGTTGCTAATTGAAAAATTTCCCTGCTCTGTGACTGATTAACTTTCAAGTTGGGAAGTCACAGAGATGATAACCAATTAAAACAGAACCAAAAGAGGAGAAAATATCCTCTTGTCCAAGAAGAATGCAGAACAAGTGTTTCCTGGGTTAATGAATTAACTAAATGATTATGTAACTTACATGGGCAACTGTCTCCCCACTTTATTCTCTTACCATATTTGATAGAGAAACCGGTTAAGAATTCAGACTAGGGGCTGAAGCAATAGCACAGCGGGTAGGGCATTTGCCTTGCATGCAGCTGACCCAGGTTCGATTCCCAGCATCCCATATGGTCCCCCGAGCACCTCCAGGAGTAATTCCTGAGTGCATAAGCCAGGAGTAACCCCTGAGCACCACCAGGTGTGACCCAAAAAGAAAAAAAAAAGAATTCAGACTAATCCGTGTTATCTATAAGTTAATAATGCTTATCTAATTATAAAATATCTTATTATCTCTTATTATTTCGTTTTTACTTTGGAGAACCCGGCAGGCTACCAAAAGTATCCTGCTCCCACGGTAGAGTCTGGCAAACTTCCCGTGTCGTACTCAATATGCCAAATGCCAGAAACAATTATAGATCTTATTCTCCTAGCCCTGAAAGAGCATTGAATATGGCTCTTTTAAAATCTCAGGGCTAGGAAGAAGGAGATGTTACTGGTGCCTGCTCGAGGCAATCGAAGAACAACAGGATGATTGTGATCATGAATTATAAAATCTCTGTGTGCTTACTTCACAACTTGGGAAATAAGACATGAATGATAAAAATAAGAGCTAGAGAGATGGTACAGTGGAAGGCCATTTGCCTTGCACACAATCCACTCAGGTTAGAGCCCCGGTACCTCATATGGTCCCCCAAGCACTGCCATGAGTAATTCCTGAGTGTGGATTCAGGAGTAACCCCTGAGCACCACCAGGTGTGTCCCCCTTTCCCCCAAAAAAAGATAAAATAAAACCACTTTCACCATTTTCTTGACTCCATTTGTATTTTAAGAGACAAAGAAAAAAGTGCCAACAGGAGATCGACTAATGAGTATAAGCTTTCAGCTTGAGTCAGTTTTGAGAATCTAATGTATATCCTGGCAACTGTCGTTAAGCAATACTGTATTTTATACTTGAAGTTTACTAAAGAATTGATCCTAATCATCCCCAGCTCACACAATGGTAACTACGCAAAGATGATATATTGAGAAGCTTAATTGTGTAATCATTTCACAATTATACACTTTACCAAGTCATCTTGTTGTACTTTAAATACATATAATTTTGTCAATTTTATAAAGCTACAAGGGACAACAAGAAAAAAATGCCCTAGTCTTGGTCTAGAGAGACAACGCAAAGGGTTAGAATACATGCCTTGGATGCATGGGGCCCCAAATTCACTCTCCAGCACTGCAGAGTCCCCCAAGCACTCCAAGGGGAGCCCTGGTGGCCTCCTCCAGCACCTCTGTGCCTGAGCAGCCATACAGGGAGTGTCCTAGCACCATCATTAGGGATCACACAACAGGGTATTGCCAGAAGTGACCCTCCATCCCCCTGAGCACTGCTGGAGTGGCATCCCCTCAAATAATAATGTCCTGGTTCTCCTGACTTCATTGTGCCATGGCAAACTCAATGACAAAGTCCACGGGCATAAACTCCTATTGTCTCCAAGTGGAAGGTGCTTGGAGAGAGGAGTAGAGACACATTTTCCTCTGCTCTCTCCTTTGGAACACAGAGAGATGAAGGATTTTGTCTTCATAACCATTCACACCAAGATCATAATAAGAGAAGGTTGAGTGTCCCAGACTGTGGAGTAATAACCTAGCCCAGTAGACCACTCAGCTGTCCCCCTGCAGGATGGAAGCAGTCATTCCCCAGCTGCCAGGGGAACGCGCTGGACACTAGCTTTGGCTCAAGGGATCTGCCTTCTTGATTTCCTTCTGAGATTGGCTGCATCCGGGGACTGGGCTATAAAGCGATTGCAAGAAGCTGCAAGGCCCAGGTCTCGATGCCTAGAATTTCCTCCATGGCCAACTCTGAGCAAACATCCCAGCCTAGTGCCCCTCAAGAGATCAGTGGAGTCCTCTACCGGTGAAGAAAACTGTCAGTATCTCCTCCTGCTCATAGGTATTGTCAACAGGAGTACTCCCCAGCACACCATTTCCATCCCAGAGTTTGCTTCTCAGAGAATTCAACCTTGGCAGTTGACAGGTGCAACTCACATTTGAGAGTTGAGCTGTTTGGACCCATATCTGGTGTGCTCAGGGATCATTCCTGGCCATGCTCCATGCTCCGGAGGCCACATTGAAATGCCAGGGATTATATCTGGGTCAACTGCATGCAAAGCAAGAGGTTTACCTCTGTACTAGGTCTCTGGTCCCCAACTGCTTTTCCCAAGGTTTATAACCTAACAACCATTGATTTCCACCAAGAACTCCAACGCCTGCAATTCCTTTGGCTCTGTAATGCCTGTGCGGACATAGGCAATTCACTTTCCTTCTTTATTTCCCAGATGCTGTCATACCTGGCAAACTTATTTCCTTTAATTGTATCATCCTTCTCACAGACCAACAGGACAACAGCATATGAACTAGCCCTATGGCCCCATTTCTCATGGCAGAAAGAGTCCCTGAGATAGGACAATCTTGGGGAGGAAGGTGAAGGTCAATACTGACAAACTCTATAGCACTGAAGAATGCCTTCAAATATGAGTTGTTTCTCGGGGCCAGTGAGATAGTACAACAGTAGGGTACTTATCTGGCAGGGTGCTGACACGGATTCAATCCTTAGCACCCCATCTGGACCCCAAGACCCGCCAGGAGAAATCCCTGAGCACAAAGCCAGGAAAAATCCATTCCAGGTGTGGCCCCAAACCAAAATAAAATCCAATATAACTTGTCTCTTCCACATCAGAATGCATTCTTCTCTGACAAGTGTCTACTTATGATGCACCATCATAAGAGTTTGTGGCTGAAACTCCAAAATGACTTTGACAACGGCCAAAAGGAGACCAGTAGAAAAATAAACTGCCACTGTCACTGTCCTCCCACTGTTCATCAATTTGCTCAAGCGGGCCCAGTAACACATCCATTGTGAGACTTGTTGTTACTGTGTTTGGCATATCAAACATGCTACAAGTAGCTTGCCAGGCTTTGCCATGCAGGCAAGATACTCTCGGTAGCTTACAGAGCACTAAGAGAGGGGCAGAGGAATTGAACCAGGTCAGTTGGGTGGGCTGCATGCAAGGCAAACGCCCTACTGCTGTGCTATCACTCCAGCCCTAAAAAAATAAACAGCAAACTTAAATAAAAAGCTCCTTCATCTGGATAAATGACATGGAAAGAGAGGACACTATGACATTCAAGGCTTAGAATGGCAATCAGAAAGCCCAGCGCTCAGCCCTGCAGAAAAGACTTTTTTTAGATGGTGACACCTGGAAGTAATTTAAATGTGAGAAGGGAAGGTGGTAGCAGAGGCAGTGGAGGAAGAAGAGCATGAGAAACTGGGAGAGAGGTGTGGAGCCACATGGGCATGTATGTCCCTCATCTCTTAAAGGGCGAAACCAGCAAGAGAGGAGGTGGGTGCCCACAGTACAAGAATGAAGAGCCTAGGAGACTCTCTACGGAAACCCCAAACCGGAGCCAGTCAAAGTGTCACTGGTTAACTACAGAACAGGAAGACGTTTGGTGAACTGCATTCGGAGGCAGGCCAGCAGGAAAGGAAATAAATGAAATTAGCCTCCTTGATCATTTACTCAGAATCAAATACTCCTCTTAATTAATAGCCGTTATTCTCAAAGGTTGGGTTCAATGAGTCCTGCTGCTATGGCCTTCCCAGGAATAAATAAGGATCCTGGGGAAGCCTGACAGTTGAAGGTTCATCAAGATCTGAAGAAACAAATCTTAGGGAAAAGTAACAGAGGCCCTGCTCATCCTTCAACCCTACTCTCACCCCTTACAGATTCCGAATTCCCTTTACTTGCACTTCTGCCCTTGGTGTGAGCTTTGGCTGCTTCTCCCTCTCTCCCTGTCAGAGCCACCATCTCTGCAGTTCCTCCCTGGCTTCCAAGGCTCCAGGAAGGCTCCACTTGTCTTAACTGACTCCCATGTCCCCAATACCTGAGCCTGGCACTTAGAAGCTTATTCGAAACCTGGAGAACAAATTAATGTACTGAGTATACAGTGTGTGTACTCTCTTAGCTCCTCTCCTGCAGCCCAGAAAAGCAGACTTTCTGTTTGTGCTCAGCAGTCCCTTTTGAACCAGTCAAGAGGTTGGACACCCCCAACCCACCCTAATCTGACTTTCATCACAGAGTGGCTGTATCATTCAAAGGGGGTGACAACTGAGACTACTCAAGGCGATTTCCAGGACTTTCTTTATAACGAGGTGCTTTGAAAAAAAGAACAAGAAGAGCCTAAGAGAGAACCACAGCACAATCGACATTAAAAATTGTATTTGTGTGTGTCTCTCTCCCTACTGTAGTCAACTTGAAAGCAGGACCCAGATCATCATTATATGACACTGGGCCTGGAAGAACGAGAAGTTCACAGAAGATGCAAAATGTCTGTTGAATTTAGCAGTCGCTGTTGTTAGAGGAATATGTCTGTGAACTGAAGTAGAAATCTCAAATTGTCGGTTGAGATGGTATCTGGCACAATTGATCTGCACCAGAAATGCAAAAATAACTCTCACATTTTTCTATCCTCCAGACAAATAATGTCCCTTCTGTAATGATATATCCCTTTGTGCATGTTAGAGCCACTGATTCAAGTTTATCTGAATTTCTTGGAAAACTCTCTAAATCTTCTGGTTGTAACTGGTGAAACATACTTGACTTCTCCAAAAATCACATTTTTAAAACTAGCATCTTCTCTTGGAATGGATTTTATTTCTGCAGAGGGAGATGCCATCTCCTTAGCATTGAATCTCACTCCCTTTAATTTCAGAAGGTGGAATATTCTAGCCTTAATTTCTGAAGTTGTCTCCTGCCCCACTACAACGCCCAGTTTCCAAACTCCACAGAGGAAAAGCCGATGAACCAACCACAAGGAGCAGCTGCGAACTCAGGCAACACAACTATTTTCCCAGATCCCGTTTTACTTCCTTCTAAATGAGAAATAAACAACTCTTCCCTTTTCTCACTGCCTATTCTCAGGCAGATAGCAAGACAACCAAGTCCACATGGCCATGTAGACACTGGAAAGCTGAGGTGACAGAAAGCCACCAGGGTACAGCCCTCGAGAGACCCAGTGACAGGCACAAAGCACCCAGCACCAGCCAGGGAAGACAGGTGACAGGGTTCCAGCTGCAGATTTCAGACCAAGAAAGCACACACTGGATGGAGAATGGCACAGGGCCAAGACCAAGCCAAGGCACACCGCAGCTGATGCAGGGGTGGGATCAGGACATCATATCTGGACCAGGAACTGAGGGACAGGACAAGCGACATCATTGTGCATGGGCAGAAGGAAAGGCCTGGACATTAGGGAGGGAACCCAGACCGATCTATTTCAGCTGTGCGATAAATTTTAATTAACTTCAGCATCTGAGTTCTGTATGCAAATCCTTCATCTAATACTCAAAAACCCTACTCAGGAATAAATCCATTTTCATGGTCAAAACAGAATGAAAATATGTAATTTCTCAAGCACTCTCTGCTTTTACATTTTGAGACTACTTCCTACTAACATGAAAATTAGTGATGACAACTGGTGACCCAGACCACGGGACGGGGGGGGGGGGGGGGGGGGGAAGAGTGAGACAGTGAATACACGACGTGGGGAACTGGAGTCACTCGAGAACAAGGGGAGACATTTAGGAACAAGGCCAGTCACTCTTATCCTGGTGGTGGGTCACTCTGACCATTCACTAGCACTATAACTATCACCCCGTTGTTCATTGATTTGCTCGAGCAGGCGCCAGTAACATCTCCATTATTCCCTGTAATGTGCTAGAGTAGCCCGATGGCATATTGGGGGCCCTTTCAGGGTCAGGGGAATGAGGACCATCATTGTTACTGTTTTTGGCATACTGAGTACACCACGGGCAGCTTGCCAGGCTCTGCCGTGCAGGGAGGGATACTCTCAGTAGCTTACCGAGCTCTCCGAGAGGGATGGAGGCTTTTGGGGCAGCCTCTAATCACCTTTACAGGGGTTCCCAGTCAGGCATATAGGCGGGCAGGATACCAAGAGTATTCTGCCCACATGGCAAAGCCTGGCAAGCTACCTGTGATGTCTTCAATATGCCAAACATAGTAACAAGAAGTTTCACAATGGAGATGTTACTGGTACCTACTCAAGCAAATCGATGAACAATGGGAGGACAGTGCTACAGTGCTACTTATTTACTTCCTAGTATTTGGGGAAGTAAAACAAAATACTAATAATATTTATTCATAGATTAAAGTCCCAATTATAAAACCTACTAGAAACAAGTAGCTAATATTACAACAGCTCTTTCTCTGACATTACATATATTACACATTTTTCCATAGAAATGAAATATATATACTTTATTTCAAAAGCATTCCTCTGAAAAGTAAAATTAAATGAAAGCTTCCCTCTATTATTTGTAGTACTAATGCACCTTGTGAACCTCTGAGACAGCAATTTTAAAGGTAAGCAAAGGTCTTAATTAGACTTAGGTTTGAGAATATTATCATCATTTTAGAAATCTGATTACTGCTGCATGTTTGCTCTCCCTGGATCAGTATACAAAAAAACCACAATGAAAGAAAAAGTTCTAATTGAAGTAATTTATGGCAATCTATTTCTTTTCCAGACTCTGCATTTGATGAAGAGATTGGATTTCAGTGCTTAAATGGGAGGTTCGGGACAGACTCCCTTCCTTTCTTCACCAAGGCCTAAAACATCAGTGTATACACAGCTGTTACTCTACAGACAACTATACATTTGGAATAATTTTTAAACTAATGCTATCCCAACTTCACATGCCTTGTTACCCTTAACAGAATTCAGGGCTGCTCCTGGGGGCTTGCCGCTCAATCACTGTCACACAGGCAGAAACAAAAACATCCAAATTCCTCTCAAAGGAGGCAGGAAATTCCCTGGGGTGGGAGAAAGAGCCACAACAGTTTTCTGGCTTCCTCTCCTACCCCTGCTAGACTGGAAATCGAAGCTGGACCTTAGTCCTAGGTAACCACCTGTACAACAGTCAGGCATAATTCTCCATGACGTCCTGAAGTGCCATGGTGGTATTATTTCTCCCAGTCTTTCCTCTTAAAAGGATTAAAGAAATGTGTTCAGTGACTCTGATGAAGAAGAGGTGAAATGTGAGAAGACATTCAAATAAGAGGTAAGTTCCACCAATATTATTTAAACTACCTACTCTAAAAGAAAGTAGGGGCTGGAGTGATAGCACAGAGAGTAGGGCGTTTGCCTTGCACGCGGCTGACCCAGGTTCAATTCCCAGCATCCCATATGGTCCCCCCATCACTGCCAGGAGTAATTCCTGAGTGCAGAGCCAGGAGTAACCCCTGAGCATCGCTGGGTGTGACACAAAAGGCAAAAAAGAAAGAAAGACAGAAAGAAAGAAAGAAAGAAAGAAAGAAAGAAAGAAAGAAAGAAAGAAAGAAAGAAAGAAAATAAGAGAGTTGTTGGAGGCATCTATTTGTTTGCCCTGGTAACAATTTGTTCTTTGGGTAATAAACTACCACAAATTTAGTCACTTACAACACCCACAAATGTATTCTTTACAGTTCTGGAACCCAGAAGCTGATTTGGGGGCTGGAGCAATAATACAGCAGTTCGAGCACTTGCCTGGCACACAGTCAGCCAGTGCTTGGTCCCTGGCAGCCCAGACAATCCCCCAAGTTACCCAGGAGTGATTCCCTGAGCACAGAGCCAGAAGGAAGCCCTGAGTACAGCCAGGTGTTGCCCCAAAGCAAAACAAAACAAGTTTGATTTTACTGTACTAAAAATCAAAGTTTCATTAAAGCAGGTTCTTTCTTTCCTTCTTTCTTTCTTCTTTTATCTTTCTTTGGTTTTTGGGCCACACCCAGCAATGGTCAGGGCTTACTTCTGGTTCTGCACTCCTGGCAGTGTTTGGGGACCCATTGGGGATGTTTGGGGATCAAATTCGGGTCAGCCTCATGCAAGGCAGATGCCGCTATGCCATCACTCCAGTCCCAAACAGATTCTTCCTACTGGCTGTATGGTGGGAGCACAGAAGTCCTTGCTTCCTCAGCTTCTAATGGCCCTTTTGGGCTCCGAGTCCCTTCCTTCATCTTCAAAGCACAATCTGACTTCCATCGCCACAGCTTCTCCTGCCCGACAGTGGTGTCCACCTTTGTGTCCCGCCCAGAAGGCCCCGTGGACTAAGTACATGCTTGGGTACATCCGGATAATCCGAAATAATCTCGCAGCTGAAATTCTTCAACCTAATTACACCTGTAAAGTTCCCTCTGCTTCCTAAAGATTATGAACTATAGAGGGAGAAACTGGATATCAACCACTCGGGACCAAGTGGATATCAACTGGATATCAACTGAGTGGTTACTCAGCAGAATAAAACAAAGCATGTGTGGGCATCATTCTTAAAATTTTGAATAAAAACTTATTCATAGTGGGCTGGGAGCAGCTGCCCTGGACCACCTCTTTCCTCTCCCTTTCCTACGCTTCCTGAGTAGAGGAGGGCAGGGAATCAACTGGAGAACAGGAAGCTCCAACTCCACTGAAGAGACAGGCCTGCGGGTGCTTAGTCTTAGTCTCCACGGAAACTGCAGAGCACAGTTCCATGCTTGCCCTTCATTACTCTTGTACGGGTTACTCTTATTTTCCCCCTTTTAACTGCCATTCCCTCCTTGCTGCTTCATGTGGAGAAAATTTAGCACTATAGCATTATTCTCCCGTTGTTCATGGATTTACTCTAGCGGGCACCAGTAACGTCTCCTTTGTGAGACTTGTTGTTACTGTTTTTGGCATATCGAATACGCCACAGGGAATACGCCTTCCTAGGCTCTGCCGTGCAGGCGGGATACACTTGGTAGCTTGCCGGGCCCTCCTAGAGGGGCGAAGGAATCAAACCCCGTGCAAGGTAAATGCCGCGTGCAAGGTAAATGCCCTACCTGCTGTGCTATGGCTCCAGCCTGTGGAGAAAATTTAACTTCTAAAAATCAGAAGGCCGTCCACGCTGGTCTTATGAGATACCCCTTTTTTTTTTAATTGAGGCACCATGAGATTGCAAGGTTGTTCACAATTGGGTTTCAGGCATACAATGTTTCAACACCCTTCCCTTCACCAGTGTACAATAAAGGAAATTAAAAAATTTCTCTTTCCTCTTGCCAATCTGATAGTTTGGGAGCAAGAAAGGTATGTGTTGGTCAAAGTTGCTAATTCAAGTAATTCACATACAAAACTGAAAGAACTTCTCATTTTCCTAGAGGTTTTTTTTATTTAATCTTCCTAAAGAATTAAATTGGCTGAAATGTAATTGTTAAGGATTGCTGTTTAAAGGCTTTCTACTTCAGAGACATCTGAAGTAGATGGAATTACACCTTAATATACAACACTGCACCCTAAGACAGAGACACTCCTATTCCCTGCCTCAAGCTCCACCACCCACAAAGGCATCTGAGTTCTTTGCGTCTTGACCATGGTAACAAGCAAGCCATGCCCTTGGGATGCATCCTGGGTAGGTCTCGTCCAGATGTGTGTCCTGCCGAAAGCTGGTATCTGAAAGCAATCCTCAAATACAGACAAGGAGAAAACATGATGGAGAAGACAGCTCATATATATCCATCTGTGTTTGGAGGATTCCTGTAGTTTGCTTTCATTGCAGAGATGACTTCCATTCTATTCATTTCAAAACTCTAAATCATATCTAATGTTCCTTTCTGAATTTTAAGCAAAACTTTCCAAATTGATCAAAGCAATCAACTCAAAGGGACTCTTTCTTCTTCGTAATGAGCACTTGGTGGACTGTGAGTAAATTTCTGTTTTTAATCAGCATGAAAACAAAAGCAAGATTACAAAATTACACGCATGTGATCCCAGAAACCAGTTCAGACACTCAGCTCAGCACTGGCTTTTGAAAAATCAATCAAATGGCCTATGATAATTATGCCTTTAAAGAAGACAGTTTTATTTTCATTTACTTTATTCCTTTATTGAGTAATTATCTTAATCTGCAACTACAGTTTCTAGATGAATGGTGATTAACCACATTTGCTTCAGAAAAGCATCATTCATTTTGTTTCCGGCAAAACAGAAGTCTTTCCCTGACAGTTCTACAACAGAGAGGCATAGGATGGCATTGCACAGATGTCTGGGCAATCCAAATACAGTGCATTCTTATTTCTTGTGGTCACTGTGTTCTGTGAAATCTCCAGAAGTAGTGAAATAACAAGTACTCAAAGACTACTTCCAAGGGAAATTAAGGGTAGGGTTCCTACAAGCCTCTGGTCAAATCTTTATTAACCACATTAATACAGAACCTCATTTTATGCATTTCTGTTTAAAGACCCCTACCTGCAGCCAGAGAGATAATTCAGTGAACTGGGCACCTGCTTTGCTCAATCAATCACCAGAACAGCATGGTCCCTGGACACCGCTGGGAGCTGCCCCTGAGAACCAAGCCAGGGTAGTCCTTGACCACTGCCAGGTATGGCCCCCCAAACACACAAAATACAAATATAGGCTCTCAATTAGTAAGTATTATTGATCCATTAACAATCACACAACCAGCAGCATTGTCAGTCATGCCTAAATAAATCTTTTCATTGCAGACAGACGTATTTTCCCTACCAGGCAAAGCTTGGCCATCTTGTACTTAGGAACACTGCACAGCATTTAACAGACTGCAAAAAGAACACTTGTTTACAATATGCAAGTGAAACAAGAACAGATGACCACCTTGCTTGGCCTCTGATAGGAAAGCACTTGTCAAGAATTCCAATTTTTCACTACTCTGCGCATGTCAAAAAATACAGCTACAGAAAGTACCATACATATACCTTTGGGAGTTACAAATATTGGTGTGAGTGGGGAAGAGTGCAGATGGAGATTGCATGAACAACACAGCTCTCCTATACTGGATCTTGCAAGAAAAATCTCCAACTTCTTTCTCCTTTATTCACCTCCAGGTGACCCCTCTACTCATTGTGAGTCTCCCATGTTTTTATATGTAGGAGTACTGCTATTTATTCAGCCACTGATTAGCTGATTGAATTGGGCATTAACTCCATCTTACTTTTTTTACATAATTTTATTTATTTATTATTTTTTCTTCTTATACTTATTTATTGAATCACTGTGGGAAAAGTTACTAAGCTTTCAGGTTTAAGTCTCGGTCACACAATGATCAAACACCTCTCCCTTCACCAGTACTCATTTTTCACCACCAAGAACCCCAATATACACCCCCTCCCACCCATTCCAAGGCCTGTGAGGCAGATGATTGCCACTTAACTATTCTATACATTGATTACATTCATTATTTGGACAAAAGATGTACCATTATTGTTTAGAATTTCACCCCCATGTTAGTCTTAAAAAACATGTGTCCTACCGCATATTATCTCCTGACAATTACGTGGTAAAATTCCTAGCTCTCACAAACGGAAGCACTCGATCTCATTTATTAAATAAATCAAGTGATCTGGCTGATGCTAAGTTTTAGCCTCTCTTCTCCGGAATCTCTATTATAAAATGACTCAGTATCATTTTAAGTACACAAAATACAAAATAATATCATTAATCTGAAAGAACAATTGGCTCAAGGGAGAAGTACTGTACTCCTGATGAAACCTGCCCCAACCCTTCAATTCACCCATTAGCTTTGGGAACAGGCATAAGTGGAACAGAGAATTGCCCATCCTTACACAGGGCACAGCCAGAGTGAGGGCAAGGGATGACAAGTAAAAGAGTGACAAGCCAGATGAAAGCAAAAGAAGCCAAGGTCCTAGCCACAGGGACCACAGAAGCAGCTCTGCCCCATAGCAGCACCCAGCAGAGGCAGAGTTCCTCAGAGCATGGGTCTCAGCTCAAGACGACATCTGAAATATTCTAATTCTATGTGCTATGCGGGCTGGAGCGATAGCACAGCAATAGGGCATTTTGCCTTGCGTGCGGCCAGCACAGCCGAGCTGGGTTCGATTCCTCCCCCCTCTCAGAGAGCCCAGCAAGCTACCGAGAGTATTTCACCCACATGGCAAAGCCTGGCAAGCCCCCCGTGACATATTCGATATGCCAAAAACAGTAACAACAAATCTCACGATGGAGACGTTACTGGGCCCGCTCGAGCAAATGGATGAACAATGGGAGGACAGTGCTACAGTGCTATGTGCTATGCAGATAATCCCCATCGCTGGAAGGGGGGAAAAACACCCAGAATAACTCTAGTAGTAGATTCCTAAAGCTGTGTTCAAACAAGCTTGCTGTTAGCCTATGTGACCTATGCGTGAGACAGCACTCCAGCCAGAGAAGAGGCTATAATGAGAAGGTGTAGATTATAAGAGTTCACAACGATTCTATCTCCTTACTCTCCGAGTAACAGTGTCCATTTTCTTATGTGTAACCAAGAAGGTAAAAGAATCCTTTATGACAGGAATGATCTACTGTGATGCTATAAACACCTGGGCTGGATAACTCCTTTCCCCCTGAGAGCTGCTAGCATGTCTGGCAGCACTCTGTCTGCCTGATGAGCCCAATAACATATCCCAGTCCCGACAATCCAAATTGTTTCGGTCCCTGGCATGAGGAGGGCTAAGTCGGTATGGAATGAGAGCCACTAGTTGAAAGGTCACTGGTTGGACTCAATAAAAACAACAATCTAAATTGTACTGGACTATTTGAAAAATGTCTATTTCCTTTTTCTCTCTCAACTCACAATGATTCCATAGAAGAGAAAATGACAGTTTTCAAGAAGGCCCTCCATGTTCTTTGTATTTTTGCTATTTTTGATACCTCATTTGTTTTTAATCGGTGACATTATAAATTCTGACTGTAGTAGCTAAAGTGAGCAGGCATTAGATCACAAAGTGATTTAATTTTGCTCTTAATAATGCACATTGCTGAATCTTCACTTTAGAATTTACATCATATGCAGAAGGGTAGATATGAGAGCTCAGAACCCTTACAGTGATTTGATGAGGAAGTTCACAGATTCCTCAGATCTCTAGTCAAGATCAAAGTGTATGGCCCATGAACTTCTCATTCAAGACTTACACAAATCCAAAAGATTTCTTCAGCCATGAAAACAAAAGGTCAAACTTTCAAGTTCCTAAAAAATTACATGCACACTAAAACTCTATAATTTCAACTAACTCCAGGTACTTTGTTTCCTTATGTAGCTTCTAATTCATCACTCCAGACTTGGATGAATACTTAACAAGATAACTATATTTTAACATTTCTCAATAACCATCTTATCAAATTATCAGTTCTTGAATCTCTAATTTGAAAAAATCTCCATTTGTCCTTTCATATGAGAAAGAGAGAGAAAGAGAGAGAAAGAGAGAGAGAGATGTGGTATCTGATCCCCTAAGAACAGAGGCAGACACAGACCAAAAAAAGAGAAAGAAAGAAAGAAAGAAAGAAAGAAAGAAAGAAAGAAAGAAACTGAGATGAAATATGTATTCTATGCAAAGACAATAAGAATAAACCCAAGATCAGGGCAATAGAGATAGTATAGGGATTAGGAAATTGCCTTGCACATGACTGACCCTAGTTAGAACTCTGGCAATATATATGGTTCCCAGAACACCACTGTTGAGTGATCCCTGAGCAGAAATCCAGGAATAAACTTTGAGCATCCCCATAGGTATAGCACAACCCTCACCGCTGCAAAAAAAAAAGTAAATGTGGAAACATAAAAGATAAAGAAAAGTCTAGATGATTATTGGGAACTCATGCTCAGAGAAAGGCAAGGCAGGAAACAATTTACTTGGCCTTTTAGACTGGGGGGGGACAAATACGAGCAATTCAAGGCATCTGGGTGACTTTGAGTTACAACACCCCCATCCTTTCCTTCATACAACAGCTCCCCTTGAAACAGTCACTTGGAGCGATAACAAGTTTCTATCTATTGAGGTAAATAGAATGAATAATTAGAAATGAGAATTTGCTAAAAGAGGGTGTGTGACACTAATGCCTCACTGGATTCTTTGGTAGATACTTGTCTGATAGGGGAAAAAAAGTGACTCAGGGGCCATAGTGACTTGGATTATATTACTTTCTTGAATAGAGGGATCACATTGTAGTACTGCAGTCATGTCTTTATTTTCTTCAAAATAGCACAGGGGAGGGGGGGAGGGGGTGGGGGGATTGAAAGACAGCCTCCAAGTAAGTGGTAGAAGATGTTCTCTATTTTCTCTGAACTGCAACATGTTCTTTTTCCTCTCGAACCTGCCTTGCTTTCACAAAAAGTCAGCCGGGCTGTTTGGGGAGAAATATGTCAGCAATAACACCTTGACAGGGGTGTGGCCTGATCTGTCAGCAGCTCCCTATCTTGATATCTTGTGTGCATTACAATCCGAGGGCACAACACTTGTGTCTCCCAGAAGCTTATGATGAATTATTTGTGGTTGAATACATGCTGTGTCCAAGAAAAGAGTTTTGTTCATTTTTGCTTAACTTGACATCTATTTAGGGTAGTCACAACCACAGCAAAAATGAGGTTTTGACAAAGGTTAGAAACCTAATGTCGACAGTCCAGCCTCATCATTTCCAATCAAATTTACAGTAGACCAGCCAGAGAGGAGGCCTGATTCCAATTTACTCACGCCTGCCCGGGCAGACAACTGAAGCGACAGTGGAGGTTCTTCCTGTCTCTCTTTCTATATTGCAGTTACATTTAATAAACACAGTGTTCTAGGCTGAATATCTGTATCTCTGCCAAATTCACACCCTGAAACCTAACCCCCAATGCTGAGTGGGGTCTCTGGGAAGTTATTAAATGAGAGAGAGAGAGAGAGAGAGAGAGAGAGTAGAATCCTCAGGAAGGGCATTACTGCCTTTACAAAACAGGTCCCCAAACTGCCACTCACTCCTTCCACCATGCAGGGACACAGCAAAAAGATAGTATCCTGAATGAATAAGGGGCCCCCACACCAGAGAGGTACATCATTTCCTAACCTGGAGAAAGAAATTTATTTGAAAGATGTGCAGCGGGTGACATTTCTTAGAACAGCCCAAACATATGAGACACATGTACTCCCTCTGTCTATCCTCCACACACCTTGTACCTTACAGTCCCAAATAACAAAGGGAAAATACAAGCAGTACTCTGCCCTCCTCCGTGTTTTGTGGTGGAACACAGACTTCATCACCTGTTTATTGATCACGTTTACTGAGTGTTGTATCATGGTCCAGGAGAAATTTTAAGCACTTTAGATGTGATGAATTATTGAAACCATTTTTCCCATTCCAAAATCACAGGCCTGATACACATTGCACCTTCATTCACCCCAACTTTGATTTCTTAATTAAACCAAGGTTACCATAATAGTCTAGATTTACAAAAGTCTGCATATTTATAATAAATGTATAGGTCTTCTCCATGGATCTCTTTATGAGGGAATGTAAGGAAGGAATGTCATCAAGGAAGACAAACTGACACTTCACAAGCATTAAGGATTTCAAAACATTAGCTAGTTTACTTTGTTTTGACCAGTTTGCTGATGTACTTATCATTATTTTGGAAAAATTTGTTTTTATGTTCTGTAGGCAAAAATCCCACAGAAACACATCCTTCAAAGAATTTGTTTCTTTCTGACATAAACAGATCAAAAGCATAAAATCAAGAAACTTTACTGCATGAAAGGGCTTCAGGGTAAGGGGACATCCCAGTGAAGTGGCAACATCTGGAGACATAATAACAGAAAACACAGTTGTTCTTCAGTTAGGAAACTCTCATGAGCCACTGACCTTAAAAACTAAAATCCCCAGTCTAAGAGAACTCATTTCTCATTTCCACTGAATCTCCTCTGAAAAAAACTAGATAACTCTGAATGACAGCCCCAAGAAAAAAATTGTGAGATTCAACTAGAAAATCAGTTCATTAACAAATATGCCCACTGGGGACTGGAGCGATAGCACAGTGGGTATGGCATTTGCCTTGCACGCGGACGACCCGGGTTCGATTCCCAGCAACCCATATGGTCCCTCAAGCACCGCCAGGAGTAATTTCTAAGTGCAGAGCCAGGAGTAACCTCTGTGCAGCGCCGGGTGTGAACCAAAAAAAAAAAAAAAGAAGAAGAAAAAATTATGCCCACTGTGGAGTGGCAGCTAGGGTTGTACAAAACACGTGTAAAAAATTGCCCTTATCTAAGAGGAGGTATCAAGTGAAACAAGGCAAATGGGAGAAGAGAAACACTGTATAATTTCTCTCCTTTATTAAGATTAAATAAAAAAGCAAAAACAAAACTAAGGCCAGAGATAGTATGGCGGGTAAGGTGCTTGCCTTGCACATGGCCAACCCAGAGTTCAATTCCCAGCATCCCGTATGGTTCCCTGAGCACCATCAGGAGTGATTCCTGAGTGCAGAGCCAGGAGTGAGCATCACCAGGTATGGTCAAAAAAGGATATTTAATGAACAGATGAAACAAAAGCCAACTCTTAGACTATAAGAACAAGCTAACAGTTACAGAAAGGAAGATGATAATGTAGGGTAAGTTGGGAGAAGGAGGTCAATTGTATGGTGAAGTATATCAACTAAAACATAATGTAATATATATAGATGTGAATTTCTAATTCTATATACCTAATGCCAACAATTTTATAAACCAATGTTACTATAATGTCACTACTAAAAAGAAGAAGAAGAAGAGGAAGAGGAGGAGGAGGAGGAGGAGAAGGAGGAGGAGGAGAAGGAGGAGGAGCAGAAGAAGCAGAAGAGCGAAACTGGAGTCATCCTGAATCTAGATAAAAATCAGTCAGGAAGCTTTTGAGGGTTGGAGTCAGCAGATCTAGGACTCTGCCAAGCCCAGCCTCATCCATCACCTAGAAGAAGATAAAGTCATCAAAAACCTGAGTATGGTGAATTCCACCTTTGTGTGTATATAAATGCTTCCCATCCCCAGGTAACTGAAACACACAACTCGTGTCCTTTTTGAGCTTGTGTCTAATAAGCTGCAATCCTAAAACTTCCAGAAACATCTTTGCTGTAACTCAATGAATAGTTGGTTTCTTGGTGAAGAACATGAAGATACTACAATATTCCTGAGGTAATTTGGAAGCAATCTAGTTATATACGGCATAAAAAATGGTAAAACATCACTAAACAGCACTGCTCATCAATTTCCTGCACATTTTCTTTTATTATCTTCTTTCTTTGTGTTCTTCCCAAGGCGATCCTGAAAAAGGATAAAGGCTTAGGGTAAAGGTAATTCATTTGGAAGATGTCCCAGAAAGCATGAGTGAGCGGGAGGGAAATGAGGCAAAGACAGACAAAATGCCTATACAATGGTGTGTGATAAACATCAGAGTCAATGGGGCTATGTACCAACAGGATCTCTAAGAAACAAAGAGAATACCCCAGGATTCTTGTCAGTAGGGGTGAAGGTGGAGTTATTAGTTGGAGACTGCCAAGGGGCATTGACTCACCAACATTCTAAGCAGCAGTTGCCCATTTGCAAGGTGATTCTAGTAATCTGAGAAAGTTCTAAGGTAGACAAGAGTTTGTCCTATGGGGAAGATGGGAAACTGTTGGATGAGTCTGAGATTCTTTGAAACTAAGCTCCACCCAATCATATAGTTGAAAACAGGTGAATGAAGAAGGTGTGGTGTTGAGTATTTAAAAAAAAAACACCCTGTTTCACAGCCCAGGTCTAATAGTAGCACACAGGGGTGGAGCAACAGTGCAGAGAGCAGGACACTCTTGCTGGCCCCTGGCACATGCTTCAATCCCTGGCACTCCATATGGCCCCTTGATCTCCACCAGGAGTGATGCCTGAGCAGAGCCAGGAGGAAGCCCTGAACATAGCAGGACGTGGCCCCCAAAGAAAAACAAACTAAAAAGTAGTGTATGAATTCTCTGCTCATTTCCATGTATTGTACACAGTGGGTAGGGCGTTTGCCTTGCACGCAGCCAACATGGCCGACCCGGGTTCGATTCTTCCGCCCCTCTAGGAGAGCCCGGCAAGCTACCAAGAGTATCTCGCTCGCACGGCAAAGCCTGGCAAGCTCCCCGTGACGTATTCGATATGCCAAACACAGTAACAAGTCTCACAATGTTACTGGGCCCACTGGAGCAAATCAATGAACAATAGGAGGACAGTGACAGTATTCAGTCCACTTTTTACTTTCAATATTTTTACTTTTCCCTTTTTTGTCCTTCTTCCTTGTTCAGTTTCTTCTATATCTGAAACATACACTACATTCTCTATCCAAACACCAAATTCTTAGATTTTTTTCCATTTAAAATGTTTTTTACAATGCCATGTATCAATTTAAAAAATGTAATCGGGAACTAGAGTGACAGTACAGCAGGTAGGGCATTTGCCTTGCATGTAGCCAAAGCTGGGTTTGATCCCTGGCATCCCATATAGTCCCCTAAGAACTGTCAGATTTAGTTCCTGAGTGCAGAGCCAGAGTAACCCTTGAGTATCACCAGGTTTGGCCTAAGAATAAAATAAAAATGTAATCAATAAAATCTTATGTTGGATTAATATGCACCTTCTGGGTATGATAATGGTAACATTGGTGGTGGCAGTGATAATAAAATACTAATCATTGATATTTTATTGCTTGCCAGCATTTACATGCATAAACACATTTAATCCCCATGATAGTTCTTTGAACTATTTTTCCAATTTCACAATGCTTTTTCACTTCATTGTAATATACAGTCAGTAACCTGTCCAATATAAGCAAATATTAAGTGGAGGAACTAAAAATTGAACCCAGTCAACCTGACTTCAAAAGACCAAACTAACTTTACAGAAAGGGTATGATAGGAAGGAAGACAAAAATAACCATAGTTTAGAACAGTATTTTGGCTAGAGTGATATTACAATGGAACGTGCGTACCTTGCATGCAGGCGACCCAAGTTCAATTCCTGGCACCCCTATGGACTCTAAACCCACTAGAAGTGATCCTTGAGTGCAGAGCCAAGATCAATTCTATTTGATCCTTCTATCAAAGTATCTATGAACAATAATTGTTATGAAATAGTATGATTTTCATGGAAACTCTTTACAGGAAAATATTTGCTTCAAGCAACAAGAATTGATATTGAAATTTCCAAGTCCTTTACATGATTATTTCAAATTATTCATGTAACATTTTCTCTTCTATAGCACTGCTGAGGATCAGAGAATATGCGAAATCTTGAAGAGAAAGCAATATGCAATGACCACCAGCCATGCTATGGAATATTTGCCCCACAGACACTATTAAGATAAAGAAACCAATTTAGAAAGAAAATGAAACTCTCTAAATTAAGCTCAGGGTTTAATTTTGAAAAAGATGGAGGAAATAAAAGGTATAATAAGAGCATATACTGATTATTCTAAACCATATAATTATTTAATCTTTCCAAAAGACTTCTCCCAAGGTTTTACAAAGATTAGAAACAAATTAACAAAAGACCAGCAAAATTCCATTTATCACTCCATAAACTTCCTGAGTTCAAATTGTGTTGTAGAAGGGGTGTGTTGCTGTCTAGATACTAGAGATAATATGATCAATAAAAGACGTGATGGCTATAAATAAGAAACTGACCTTGAGAGTTGTAAAGAATACGTGAAATATCCCTAGATGAACATGATACACAAATCCCTTGGACCTGCTAATAGGAACACTTTTCTTTGGCCATTTTTAAATGTTACCTTAACATATTTTAACATATTTATGGGTTTTCTCATTCAGCAGATAACACCAACTCCCCTGAGTAATAAAATGCCAGACTAACAACAGATCTCACAAGCTAGGTGATAAGGCAGCCAATTAGCAGCTAAAAAATAATGAGGGGAAATCCAAGTAAGTGCATTTAGGAAAACTCAATCCAAATGCTATGTGGAAGATGCCCCTTGTTACAGTCTCCTACCGAAGTCAGGGCGGGTCCCCTCTGCTCTGTTCAGGCTACCATGACAAAATTCCATGGACTTGGGAGAAATAAATATGGAAATTTACTTCTCACGGCTCTGGACACTAAAATGTTGGCTCAGATTCTGGAGAGTTTTTCGTGTGTTCATATTTTGTGTCCTGAAATCCTGCACTTGGGACACATGAAGAAACCCAGATCTCTAGGCTGGAGAGGTCGCACAGCAGGTAAGACACTTGCCTTGCATGCTGCCAATCTGGGTTTGATCCCTGGCATCACATAAGGTGCCTCAACCACCACTAGGAGTTATCTGTGAGCACAGAGCCAGGAGTAAGTATAAACATAGCCAGGTATGCACCAACACCCCCACCGCCCCCTCCCCCCAAAAAAGAAAGGGACACCCCTATGTCTTTTCTAGTCACTCAATCTAGTCAAATCAGGGTTACCCTCCAGGTTTCATTTAACCATAAACACTTCCCTAGAAGTCCCATCCCAATCACATTGGGGTCAGGTCTTCAACAGAGAGATTTTGGGGAACACAATTCAGCCAACACTGCACTGTACTTGAAAGCTGTCAACCTAGTGCATAACTACAAAGAGCACTACAAAGTAAGCAAATAATTATTCAATCATGCAAATAGTATTTACATACTTGTAGCTGCACTGTTTTGTGTGACGGAAGAAAGGAAGGAAGGGTGTAGAGAGGAAGGTATTAAAGACATACAACAGAACATTCCAGCCAGTAATGATAAACAATTAACACCCAAAGAACTAAATTAAAAATTTCCAGTAGGGTGTGGAGGTGATGGATAAAGGAATTAGGAGAGCTGAGCAATTCAGAGAGCAAGCACAGAGACGGCCGCTCTGAGGAAGGGCTTCACACAGAAGGAGTGACATATATGGTTTCTGGGAGAGAGTGCCCAGGACAAAGAAGAGAGAAGTCATAGCCTGGGCTAGTAACAAACTTGGCACCCGTGAGAAAAGCAGCGAGAGCATCTGGACTGTAGTAAGTCACTTGGCCAACAGTCTGAGACAAGGTCTGAGGAGTAGAAAGATTCAGACCATAGTCAAGAGTCTACATCGGACTAACATAAAACAGAGGGACTGATACTTTATGTTCCCCAGATGAATGCAATCTTTCTATGTCTGTCCCTCTCTTTCTGACTCATTTCGCTTAACATGATACTTTCCATGTAGTACTGCTTGTATGTAAATTTCATGACTTCATCTTTTCTAACAGCTACATAGTACTCCATTGTGTAAATGTACCAAAGTTTCTTTAACTAGTCATCGGTTCTCAGGCACTCCGGTTTTTTCCAGGTTCTGGCTATTGTAAAGAGTGCTGCAATGAACAAACAAGTTCAGATGTCACTAACACCCAAGAATGGCTGAGATTAGTACCAGGAATTTTGCTCCATGGCTTGGAGGCCAGCCACACATGCTAAGGGAAAAGGGAGCTCAGATAGAGAAGGGAGCACCAAATAAAGGGTGTTGGGAGGATCCTCCCAGGATGGGAGAAGCATGCTGAAAGTAGACTATAGACCAAACATGATTGCCACTCATTGCCTCTTTTGCAAACCACAACACCCAAAAGGAGAGAGAGAACAAAAAGGAATGCCCTGCCACAGAGGCAGGGTGGGATGGGGGGATGGGGGTGGGAGGGATACTGGGATCCGTGGTGGTGGGAAATGGGCACTGGTGGAGGGACGGGCACTCGATCATTGTATAACTGAAACCCAAGCACAAAAATTTGTAAGTCTACAACTGTACCTCATAGTGTCTCACTAATAAAAATTAAAAAAAAAAACAGAGGGACTGAGATCATTAAACAGGGACGGGTACAGTCTGACTACAGTCAATCAGCAGGGAGATCTTAACAATGTAGTTAGCCGCAGCACTAGGAAAAGCAAGTTAGGAATCTGGTCTAAAGCACATCAGTTTAGGCAAAAATGAAGCTTGAGAGGCTGGGGACACGTGGGTTGCGTTAGAAAGACATATTTAGTGCTTTCAGGGAGCACAACCGCAAAATGTGGCCATGGGAGTTACATGAGGGGTTTTGTTTCTATTTTTTGTTTGTTTGTGTTTTTTAATCAAATCAGCGTGAAATACACGTTACAAGGTTGTTCATGACTGGGTTTCATTCATGCAATGTTGTCTTTCTCTCTCTCTCTCTCTCTCTCTCTCTCCCTCTCTCTCTCTCCCTCTCCCTCTCCGTCTTCTCCCTCTCCCTCTTCTCCTTCTCCCCTCTCTCCCTCCCCCCTCCTTCCTTTTGGGCATAACAGTTTGCAATACAGGTACTAAAAGATTAATATATATATATATATATATATATATATATATATATCCCTTTACCTACTTTTCAGCACTCAGTTCTTATCCAGAATGATCATTTCCAACTATCATTGTCACAGTGGTCTCTTTTCTATCCTAATCTGTCCACTTGTAGCAAGTTTCCAACGATGGATCCATTCTACTGCCCTTGGATATTAGTCTCATACTATGTTTTTTTATATCCCACAAATGAGTGCAAATAGATAAGGTTTTTTAAATGACTGTAACATCGATTTACATCATTGTCTCTATTTCAGGAGTGTATTTCACACCTCTTCAAAAGAACAAGTGAAATATTTGGCATAAGCCAAGAAAAATACGAGATAGAGGGAACACTGGAAGGCACAAGTTGGGAGGGATTTCTTTTGAACTTGTAATGTCTTGCCGTGCTAATGGAAAAGGAAGATAAAGAATTGCTCTCTGTGTCTGCCAAGGAAATCAGGGCTGGATGAAGGCATGTGTGAATTGGTAGAAAAGTGTCATTTCTGGAGCGATAGATCTAGATGAATAGCTCCGCACTAGACAGGCAGGTCTGGGGCCCAACCTGGAACTCACCAGTTCTTAGAGAAGGATCCAATAAAAAGATCTTCAGAATGACAAAAAAACACACCCTTCCCTACTCAACACCACGAGGACCAAGGGCACATTTCCAACCTATTTGACATTATGTGAACAAGGTGTACAAACCACCTTTTTGTTTCTACTAGAGAAAAACAGTGAAGAAGCATGCCCCCTTCCAGTGGTCTCACCACCTTTTGGATGAAGTTGAACAGAGCTTCTCTTTCAATGCACTAATATTTTCATTTATGCACATTCACTAAAAACCATCTATTAAGGGGCCAGGCATTTGCCTTACCTGCTGGTCAAGCCATGTTCAATCTCTGGCACCCAGTGTGGTCCCCTGTGCCTAGAACAAAGTGATCCCTAAGTGCAGAGCCAGGAGTAAGGCCTGAACATCATCGGATGTGGTCACAAAAACATATTTAAATTACACAGGTAACATATAATATTATATATACACTTATGTACATATGTATGTGTGTGTATTTAGAAGGAGGTCAGAGGGAGAGTACAAGGGAAAGATGCTTGCACAGTTGGTCCAGTTTGATCCCTGGCATGGCGTACACTCTTCCAAGCACTGCCAGAAGTGATCCCTGAACACAGAACAAAGAGTAAGCCTTGAGCAGCAACAAGTGTGGTCCAACTCCTCCCCCCAAAAAAGGAAAATATAAAACTATTAATGGCTCAAAGCACTCTAGTGCATGCTTTGTATGCATAAGGCTCAGTACCGAAAGATTCTCTGAGCACTGCTGGGAACAAATCCTAACCAGAAAGCATGGTATGGCTTCAAAAACCAACAAACTCATACTTAGAGCTATGTATACATAAGCATACATACATAAACACACACACATACACACACACAACACACACACAGAGGTGCTCATCCTAAATACTAAATGCAGCGGGCTGGAGCAATAGCACAGTGGTAGGGCGTTCGCCTTACAAGCGGCCAACATGGCCGACCCGAGTTCGATTCCTCCGCCCCTCTCGGAGAGTCCGGCAAGCTACCGAGAGTATCTCGCCCGCACGGCAGAGCCTGGCAAGCTACCCGTGACGTATTCTATATGCCAGACACAGTAACAACAAAGTCTCCAATGGAGACGTTACTGGGCCCGCTCGAGCAAATCGATGAACAACGCGAGGGCCTTTCGGGAGGGCCTTTACCTTTACCTTTCCTTAGCACAGTCCATTGTAGCATTGTCCTCCTGTTGTTCATCGATTTGCTCAAGCGGGCCCAGTAACATCTCCATTGTGAGACTTGCTGTTGCTGTTTTTGGCATACAGAATACGCCACAGGGAGTTTACCAGGCTTTGCCATGTGGGCGAGATACTCTCGGTAGCTTGCCAAGCTCTCTGAGAGGGGTGGAGGAATCAAACCTGGGTCGGTCATAAGCAAGGCAAATGCCATATCCACTGTGCTATCGCTCCAGTCCACTAAATACTAAAATACTAAAATAAATCAGACCAGATTTTAGGCTCAAAGATTTAGAGAGAAAAATACATATATTAGTGCCATACAAGTTAGAATAAAATATGCAAATTAAAAAATCAACAGCAGTTTAGACACAGATATGTGGGGTGGCAGGATGAAACAAAGATGAAAATAGAAAAAGCAGTGCCGTGATGTACTGAGAGTTTACACTCACGGAGACTGCCACCTCACTAGATCTTCTTGTTATACGTATTTGGTTTCCACTAGAAAAACAATTAATCAGAATACAATTTTGATATTGTTCCTAAGGAAATCACGAAAGACTAGGACTGTGCCACGGTTTGTAAAGTAATCGGTGATACCCTGCATATTGTCACTCTGGTCTGGCTGACAAAAAAAGAAAAAAAGGGTAAAAGAGAAAAGAGGTTTGTCTTAAACTACGTCAATATAAACAGACGGGGCCAGAGACCAAGTAGGTCCTGACCCGGCAAATGCTAATAAGCCTTATGTGAGTCAGACTTAGTGTGCTGATTCCAAATTAATATAGACTTCCACACAGTGCTCGAGTGACAGGTTTTATGATAGATAGAGTACTTCTGTAAAAATGTGATTAAATATATGTGAAGCCTTGAACAGATGACATTGATAATAGATATCTCTGATAACTGATCACCACTTAGTATTCCACAGTCCCGGCTCACATCAAGGTTTCATGATTCTAGTGGGGAAAAAAAGTCTGGGCAAGATCTTAATTTCCCAGGCAGTCAATCAAAGAGCTGTTTCTCACACTCTAAGGAATCAGTCATTCATCAAGACTGTTTTAAGGAAAGGTAAAATTAAATACACGTATTTAAATCTTCAGCAAGTTGAGCCATAGGTTACTAATGTTCCAACCTATTTATTTGGCAAACTCCAAGTTTCCAATTCTATATGGAATACACTTCATCTTTTTCCCTCTGGACAGCCATAGAATAGAATGTCCAACTTTGGGAGTAAGACTTTTCCGAGCCAAGAGACCTCAAACACCACTGGAATTAGCTGGGTTAGAAAAAATTTTTAAAAATTACTTCAAAGGGAAACATAAGATTTTTTTTTTCATCAGAAAATGCAAAAGTAAACTTGGACTGAAGAATTAGGGGAACAAAATAGGAGAAGGAGTTAAAAAGTGAAGACTCGGGTGCTTCCCCAAATGTGAGCAAACTGCAAGTACTTAGTACCCTATGGCTCAAAGGTTTTGCTTGACCTGATCTGCTTCAAGTGCAGTTTTCAACACTAAACAAAATGATGCACGTTCTAAAGTTAGAACTTTAAGACAGTCAGTCAGTCAGTAATACACAAGATCTTGCTACAGTCTGTTGGTGCATTTTCTATGGAGGAAAAAAAATTCTTTTTGTCTAAAGCCAATCAGATTGGCACCTTTGATCTCTGTCCAGCAGGGATCAGTCACAGAGAATGAGACAAACACACAAGGAGATAAACAAGCCACAGGGGCTATCCAAGCTTTAGGGAATGGGCATATGAATTAGTCATTTATTCAACACAATATTGTCCCCCACCCTGGTGACCTGCACACGAGTTGCTGTTTAAGCTGACAGGCATTAGGAACAGATAGCAAGCACATCAAACTGGGATATTTCACAGAACCTATCAGCAATCACTTATAAGTACAGAGTAAAGTTGGGACGAGATCCTATTCTATTGCCGTGTGTTGCCCTTTACATGTAGAAGACCCTAAGCTGCTTTATTCTATCCTTTGCTCGGTGCATTTTTGCTGTCCCTGTCATCTATTCTATTCTTCACTGGGTGCATTTTTGCTTTCCCTGTCATCTATTATACTCTTCTCTGGGTGCATTTCTGCTATTCTTTATATTCTAAGACCTATGCTGTTTTGTCCAGGGGACTACCCTGACCCTAAGGTTGGATTCTGATTAGGGGGATGATCTCCTGTAAATTGTATAGTATAAAAAGGCACACACTTAATACAAGTCTCCTCGAAAACAAGTTTCCTGTGATTAAAAAGCTTCGAAGTAGGGAGGAGGGGGGAGGCACAGGAAATTAAAGGTCAGGAACATAAGAACTCATATACTATCTGCAAGTTTATTTGAAAAGCTAGCAAGCACCAGGCAATCTATAAACTTTGGCACAAATACATTCTGTCTAGATTCTACAGGGCAATAATCCTGATAAATCAGGTTTACTTTAACAAAACTCAAGCCAATAAACCAGCTACATGCTATAAGCCATTTCAATCATTTGGCTGTATTTCATCTTACTTGCATTTGGCTGAATGACACCCTCTGACACAAAACCTGCCACCAAACTACAAGCTGCCCCCGGAGCTCTGCAAATAATTAGTGAGATGAGTGTAGTGCTACATTCAGAAAAGTGATCATCCTCCTGGAGGCAACAATTCCAGCACTGAATGCCAGAGTGACATTTACCAGCAGGATGACCCAATATAAAATTATTTGACCTCTTCGCTGAAAAATGAAGATGGGATAGTTTGGGTTGTCAATTTGACTAGGTTAAACTATGGAGATGGAAGAGGAGGCAGAGTTGTTTGGATTACACACAGGGATTTTCCCTAGATGCTGCCATGTAGTGATTTTTCGAGGGGAATTAAAGTCCCTTTTATCAAAGGGGCAATCAGTTGACTATAAGCTAAGGAATCACACTTGACAAGACTTTACTGAGCAGATAATTCTGTAACACGGGCGGAACCAGTAGCACTCTAAATTGGACCCGGGTTTACAATGGTTCTTCCTCCTCTAAATCTTCCTTTCCAAAGATATTCCATGAAATATCTTCTATCTAACCCCAAAGGTTCTGGACTGCATTTGATCTTCCCTTCCTGACTACCTGGAATTTGAATGACGGCTTACTGAGTCAACCCCCACAATCACAAAAAGTAGATTTCTTGTACAAAATCTCTGAATATTATCTCCTGTTGGTTCTGCTTCTCCAGTGAATCACAGATGGCACAGTAGTGACTATCTACACTTCGGAGTTTCGCTATGAAGCTTATATGTGACCATTTACAAAGTGTCTCATGCAGCATTCCTCGAACTCGTCCCTAAAGTACAAATCCCCTGGGATACAGTTTCTGGGTTTACATATCTAGGCTAAAACCCAAGAAACTTTATTTTAACAAATTTCCAGTCAATCATTAGTTGCTAAACATAGTTGGTCATTGAATACAGTTTGACTAGCAAGAGATGTCTTAGAACATAAAACATGAGAAAATAAATTCTAATTTGCTTCCCCATAATATCTCTTTGTTTTCATAACTCCAGGTTTCTGTTGATGTATATTTACTCAATATATTTAAAAATACATAATGCACTGACTCCATTCTAGACAGCTACCATATAAAAATGCCACAAGCAGAATAAAATGGGATATGATATGGGGGAGGCCAACACAGTCTTATACAGAGCCCCTCACTAGTGATGTTAGTATTTGTGATTAATTATTCTGGAAGTCAAACTATAAAAATATGATGGGCTTTTTTTTTTCTGATGACTTAAGGTTTGGCTCCTGTGGGAATAAAAAATCCTTGAGAAGAAAAATCGAGACACAAACTTCAGACACAATTATGTATGGATCCATGTTCTCAACCACGATTGAATCTACAGCCTAGGAAACAGCAACTTCTGGAAATGGCAAAGATCACCTTCTGCCAAACCCAGACATGCTGGAAATCTCTATCTGGCTTGATACTGGACACCTTCAGCACCTGTGTCTCAACCTCTGTGCCACTTGTGACATCATCACTCTCTTTCGTTCTTCTCTGTCACCAGCTGCTCTTTCTAAGTCTCCTTTACAGCTCCTCTGCCTCCGTACACATCACCTACGCCTGAGTCCCTGGAGTTTTCTCTCTCATCCACCTCCAAGCTTCCCCTTGTTGCTGCTAATTCCCAAGTCTTCGCCAGACTGAACTCAATACCCCTCCAGCTCTCTGTCTTCTGGGAATATTAATTTAGATGCCTCCAAGTATTTAACACTCAGAGTGACCCAAGACAAGTTTATTATCACACTCTCTACATTACTTCTGCATCCTGGTTTACTGAATAACATCACTATCCACTCGAGAAAAAAGGAATAGGGACTCTGGGATGAAGTCTATTCTTCCTTTCTGCCTGGTCCCCAGTTACTCATCCTTCAAGATCCAGCAACTGCATCTCCCAGGAAGTCTTCCTTAATGTATTTCAGGCTAGATCAGTTCTACTCCTCTTGGCTCCCTGTATACACGTGCACAGCCAACACTTGCACATAATAGGAGGAACCAAAACAACCAATGTATTCTGACAACACCCTGAATGTTTGCTTTTTAACTTCTGATGAATATAACTTCATAGCCGTATGTGTGAAAATTCAATGTACAATGCCAACCCCTCCCTCCCTCCACCAGTGTTCATGACACTGTATGTGCTCAATTAATTGTTAAGCAAATCAATATTTATTTATATTTCTCCCCCATAAGACTGGAAACCCCTGGGGAATAGACACTGACCTTTATTCCAATATCTTTAGTGTCTAGTGATAGTAATAAGCATGTGATTAGTGTTTGTTAATTGATCCTTACAATATAAATATACTGGTATCACCAGTAGTTGAAGAGTGAGCTTAAGATATACATGGGCTTCTGTTCAACACCTATTTTCAGCCACCACTATGCAAAGATGCACCAATGGTGCCAGTATCCTTGCTCCAGCTGCATAACTCCCTGTGTCTCCTTAGCTACTGCTAACAGAGTCATCAGCAATGAGAGTTATATCCACTTGTTTCACACGTGGCTTCCAGTTAGATACCTTAAATGTTTAGAGACATACAAAAGGTGTCTCTTAATAGCATCAGACTTTATTACAACCTTCAGATGAAAGTCAATTCCCTGAGATAAGCTACTTGGATGAAATGAAAATTCTAAAATCTCTCCTTTGTTTACCTTCTCTGGATTTCTGCACACACAACACACTTAAAGTTTATAGAGCTGTCATTTTAGATATATTTTCTAGAGCAGAGAAAGAATCGCTTTTCAAAGTTCCACTTTACCAACAGTTTTATGCAATGAAGATTTTTAATGGAACACTTCCCGCTCATTTAATGGAACACTTCCCGCTCATTTAGGGGAATTCCACTTTCTTTTATCCAGAGCCTGAGGAGATTGTGAGCAGCATCTCAGCATAACACACCTCAATACCTGCCGGCACTTGATGTAAAAAAGAAGAGGCCACCACAGGTGCTTTTACTGTGAAGAGCCAGATGTCAAGAAAAGGCCCCAAGGCTGAAAGAATGAGAAGAATCCAAATGATCCAGGGAGATGAGCAAATATACACTCTCCAGTCAGGGCCGACAACTGTACTTTCTCAACTCAGCTCCGTGTCCTGATTCCAAGGGACATTCTCTAGGAGTTTTCTGCTCTTATGTTGATAACTGAACTACCAAAACAAAATGGTTTCAAAGAAAGAAAGAAAGAAAGAAAGAAAGAACCCACCATTCTCAAAACTTTACAGATCAATGACTGTATGTTTGGTAGAAGGAAAAAGAGAGGCACAGCAGGACCTTGAATAACATCATTTTGTCCTTTCAATACAATGTTGATAAGAAAAAATATCCCGACCAAAATGACTTTTGAAGATCGACTTTCCTCATATATCGTTTCATATAAAACTGAAGTTTCCAAGAAACTACTGACAGTGTTAAGTGAGGACGTACTATATCAAAAATTCTCTTCAAGATCAATTCCTGGGCATTCCTGAGGGCCGTGCTGTTAGGGCCACAGCCCTTTTGCTCTCCTCGAACAACTGTACATGAGCAGTGGGCAGGGGACAGAGACCTTGAGACTCCCTTTGAATGAGTGCCTGCTGTGTGCCACCCCCAGTGTAGGTACTGCCAAGACAGGATGCTATTTCAGTTCCCCAAATAATCCTGGAGGGGGCTGAAAAGTTTCCCCCAGAAATTCATGTGAACCATAGACCACAGAAAGTGGCCTCATTTGGAAATAGATTCTTTGCAGGTATAATCTATTGGCATTACACTGTGCTGGTACTGGATTAGCCTGAACCCTTACCACTTGGACTGCTCGTCATAATGAAATAACCCAGAGACACACAGAAAAAGACAGGTGAAGAGGACAGAGATGGAGAGATTAAAGTTATGCTTCCAGAAGCCAAGAAATGCCTGAAGCCACCAGAAAGAGGAAGTGACAATAAACAGGCACAATGAATCGCCATTTCAGCAAAGTATCAACAGTCTCCATGAGGTCCTGATGGGTAGATAAGATGACCGGAGTTAAGAGAAAGCTTAATAGCAATGTGCATTGAGGTGAGTTCACTGATCAGTCTCAGTTTGGAAACTGACAATTCCATACCTCATGATATCCTGCAGGATCTTAACTGTCTTCCTGTTAAGTCTGAGATTTTTACCAACAACTTAGATGAAGACTTATGTGATTGAAACTGATACTTAAAATATCTCCTCTGTCTTACATGGTGGGGTTTATATTCCTTTTCTCCACTATATTGAAAGTTGGCTAAGTGTATCCTCTAGGAACCTTAGACCAAGTGCTTTGCATATAATTGACGGTTCAATAATAGTTTTTGAATAAAACTGTGTCACAGGAGGACAAGCTGCAGAAACTAGAAATGGTGCAGCCTGGATGTGAGATTTGCTGGAGCAATAGCAGCCGCTGTCTTCACGCACTTGAAGACTGATGAGATTGAGGCTTCGGAGCTCTGGGAGGAATCAGAACAACTAATGAACAGTGAGTTGATTTTTGCTCTTTTCAGTATAAAGAAACTCTAATGGTTACATCTGATGGCAAAGGGAACAAGACAAGCTCAGAGTCCTGCCACTGATAAAACCATAAAGCACTTTTAAAATTATGACAAAATAAATCAGATACTCCCTTCCAAGCCCAAGAGTCTATGATAGCCAAGGCTTCTTAGCTTATGATCCTTTGTCTTAAATAACAAATTCTTACAGAAATTGAGCCATGAACTAATGCTCTATCCCACATCTTTAAAATATAAAGACAAAGAAGAACCAAAAGACAGTTCATGGGGCTGCAGCAATAGCACAGCGGTAAGGCATTTGCCTTGCACGCGGCCAACCCAGGTTCGATTCCCAGCAACCCATATGTCCCCCAAGCACCACCAGGAGTAATTCCTGAGTGCAGAGCCAGGAGTAACCCCTGTGCATCGCCGGGTGTGACCCAAAAGGCAATAAAAAAAAAAAGACAGTTCATGCCCTGAATGTGGGAAACTGGAGTCAGCATAACCACTCCCCCCTGCTCCATGCAGCACTGAACATTTAATTCACTAAATCTGAGCGACTATGGTCTTCATCCTATTGATTTGCAAAATGAGACCCAACAAAAGGCAGCAACCTGGAATCTCAGGAGAGAAATTATCTCCCGTGCTTGAGAGCACTTGTGCAGTTGGGTGCCCCTCAGGCCTGTGTGGACCCCACTCAGCCAAGACAGGCATCCTCAATGAGCTAAGGCAGCAAGTGTCTGGGTTCACCGACTTCCAAGACCAAAAGGGAAGCCAGCAGAGGATGAGAGGAAGGGTGAAGAAGGAGGGTATTTCTTCCCCTTCCTTGCTAAATGCCAACATCTGACCAGTCCCTCAGTGGAAGGCACTCCTGGAAAGGAACCCTCTGTATCCTGCTTGGCTTCCCCCATAATGAAGGCTTCCCCCACATAATGATGCCTTCCCCCAGACCCTTCAGAGAGAAGACTGCTATTCCTTTGGTTGCAACTAGCCCTGCAGGACAACACAATCCTCCGAGTTCTACTCAAGGTCCCTAACGTAGGTTTGCAGTCTCTTTCCTGATACCATGACAGCCAGACATCAGTGAAGACCAACACACCGAAGGATGGGTCCCCCAAGAGAACACATGTGCCGTACTCCATGATGGGGCGTGCTGCCACCTCACCTCAGTCCACAGGCTGCCAAGCAATGCCGAGAGAACCAGGAAACGAGCAGTAGAGCCACCTTATTCATCCACCTTAGTACTAGACGTTAGGGTAAATCTATCTAAAAAGAAACTTTTTAAATTAATCAACTCAGGCAGCAAAGTTAGCCTTTTCTCAAATTTTTAGAAAATTAATCTTCATGCCAGCTGATGAGATCTGGCAAGAAAAGAAAAAAGTTATGATATTCTGATGAACAAAGAAATGGCGACATCTTTTCAAACTTCAAGATTAGCTGGATCAGCTAAGCTGTTTTGAGGGAAGGGGCCACACTAGTTAGTTCCCAGGGCTTACTCTTATAGCTGGAGCAATAGTACAGTGGGTAGGGTATTTGCCTTACATGCGGCCAACCCAGTTCAATTCCTCCATCCCTCTCGGAGAGCCCAGCAAACTACTGAGAGTATCCCACTTGCACAGCAGAGCCTGGCAAGCTCCCCATGGCACATTCGATATGCCAAAAACAGTAACAAGAAGTCTCACAATGGAGACCGTTACTGGTGCCTGCTCGGGCAAAGCGATGAACAACGAGAGGACAGTGTCATTCTTAACTCTAAGCTTCAAGATCACTCCTGGTGGTACTTGCAGACCCTGTGTGGTGCCAGATATCAAACTGGGGGCAAATGCATGCAAGGCAAGCACTTTTACCTCCTATACTATCTCTCTGGCCTCTGATCATTTTAAGTTTTAAGAAATAAAGACCCGCCTTCCAAATACATTTTGATATGTCTGATATCCAATCTGTCATTTCTTCTTGGTCTCTGTTTGGCCTAAAATTCCTCTGTGATCGACATCTAATACTGGTGTGGCCTCCAGAAAGCCAGTATGATAAAATCACAACACTGAACATAAGGAAAGAAGGAGTGGATAGACATCTGAGGATTCTCTCTCCCCTCTCCACCTCTCCTCCTCTAGACTGCAAGGCTGCAGGGCACACAAAAACATAGCAGAGCGGGAGCTCAAATCCTTGTTCCAGTGCTTAGTGAAGATTCTCCAACCAGAGGCTCTTCTTGTGCAAAACAAAGATAATGATTCCTACCTTAAGAAGCTGTTGTAATGCTTAACGGAGATAAAACATTTAGTAAAGAATCTGGCATTTTATGCCTTACTAAAAGAGCTAGGGCTTAATGAATGCTAAAAAGTATTAGTTAATGTGCTGGGTTTAAGGACCAATGTATAAACTGGAAGGTTCTAAGGACCTTCGCTTGTGGAAATGTCCATCCTGTGTAGTCAATGTGTCCCGGTGGGATGTCCGGGGAGAGAAGAGGAAATAGTGTCATATCAAGGAGTTCAGAATATGACTAGGCAGAATCCAAGGGCAAGGTTGGAGGAAGTACTCCCCACAGAAAGAGGCCAGGTGTAGTGGTCCTCAGCTGGGGCAGGCATACAGTAGGAGCATAATTAATGGGCACAGAAGTAGTCAGATTAAAAGAACTCAAAGTGAGATCCTGTCCATTCTCTTTAAAATCAAGAGTAGTTCTACCCCTCCAGTGACGTACTAAGGGGTCAGTAACCTGAACAGAGTCAGGTTAGAGCTGAGGAGAGAAGCTGGCCTCCATCTGCAGGAAACAGCCAAGGCTGATTTTCCAAACTTCATCTTTCTGCCTTGAACCAACCCTGCTGAGATCCAGTAATGAAAATCTTCACAGCACATTACTGAATACAGTAATGCCTTTCTGCCTCAATAAAACTGCAGCCTGTGCATGAATGTAATGCTTCATTTGTATGCAGCTAGGAGAAAATTCAATGATTCACATTTAGGGTTTAGGTTTTGTCTCCAAATGAAAACACCCCAACAACAACTTTTACACAAGTATTCCCACTTCGAGCAAATGGCCCAAGATTTAGATTCTGTTCTTTAGCTCAAGACTTCTGACCTCATTCAGCTTTCCATTTTACTGGATTTAAGGGAGCCTGGTTAAAGATTTATAACCCTGTCCTGTTATCACCAAGACAAAGTATATTCCAAGCTACTTTCATGCCTGAAAACATCCAATAGTCAGTCAAGAACTTGGGTTATCTTAATTGTTTGACAACTGTATGCTCAGCATCTTTGAGAATGCAGAGTAAATACAACCTCCTATCTTTTAACTTCTTCATGTATTTGTTATACCTGAGATAACCACTCTGTGATTAGAATAAAACAAAGGGTCTTGTGGATAGGGAAAGGTGGGCATGGAACCTGACTTATGTTGGCATTATTGGCAGGAAGCATCACTCTCCATTAAGCTGTCTCCTCATTATCCTCTTCAAATAACATAATCCTCCTGTATGGTTAAATGATAGCTGTCTCTGTTAAGCACGTCCCACAACCATACCAAATATGGAAGAGATGCATTGACACAGATATGTGTGCCAGGTCCAAAATTAGCAGGAAGGTATTTTATGTGACCTAAGTGGTCCATGATTTCTTATAGTCGAGAGCATGAGCCAACACATTTCGAAGTAGAAGCAGTAACGCAGCAAAATTCAATTTACGCAGAACTCCTGGGACAAGGGAAGCTCATTCAGAGAAGCTAAGCAAAAGAAACTGGCCCTAAAAATAAAAATGCTGCTACTCTGATCTCACAGATACTCTTGTGTATTCAACTGAAACACAGGAAACGCAGCAGACACCTTAGGACGCAATAATCAGGAGTTAGTGGCCAGTTCAGCCATAAGTATACACTGGATACACAGGACCTGATGAGAAGCTGCAGGAAGAATTGTTTAGCGCGTTGACAGTAACAGTGTAATTTAAATAGAAATGCTTTCACTGCTTCAATCCCACTGTCATTCTTTATTCATGATATTACTTCGAAACAATGGTTTAAGTGAGGAGGACCTTCTCCATAACTTCCCAACAAGAAATGAATATGCTCTTGAAAACTCTGAGTTCCCTCCTTTAGGATTTGTTAGTTTTCATCACTCAGCAGTAAACATGGGCCCAACACTCTGCACTTATATAAAGACATGAATTAAGAATGAATGGAAATGAAACATGCAACATGAGTCACAATGTCCCAACTGAGGGCTGGGGAAATAGTTTTGGAACGAAGAGCCTTGTATCTGGCCGACTCTGGCTCAATTCCCAGAAGATCACCTGGTACAACTCTGTAGGCATCTAAGTACCACGGTGGTGACCCAGGTAAGGCCTGGCACCACAAGACCCAAGCAGCACTACACCCTTGTGTCCTCACAACTAATGGCTGGTCCAGTGGACCACAGATCTCTAAGAAGAACGCCACGCTTTTTGAGAATTGCTTGGGAAGACCCCCGCCAAAATGCTTGACCCCACATGTCACAACTAAAGATAAAGTTTGTAATGTCCACACTGTCTTTTAGTATAAATTCTAACATGTCTCTTCAGTTAAAAAAGATATTAATGGGGCAATAGTACAGAGCAATAATACAGTGAGTAGTACATTTGCCTTGCATGCGGCCAGCCAGGTTCAATCCCCGACACCCAATATAGCCCCCTGAGCCCCATCAGGAGTCCCACTGCACAGAACCAGGAGTAAGCCCTGAACACTGCTGAGTGCGGTACCCAAGCCAAAAAAAAATTAAATTAAATATATGAAAACTCTTGGGGGTAAGAGTGTGGGAACCTCCCAGTGCTCAGACAGCATGATCAATGGCAAGGGCTGAAAGATCCAAAGGAAATGAGGAGTCCTGGGTTTGAAAACGTCTTCTTCATGACCTTTCTGTGCAATGATAAGACTCTTCCAGGCAGGAATTGTGTGCGTCCTGGGCAGAGGGACCACCAACAGTGCCAGAATAGATACTTCAAAGCTGAAATCAAGGCAACAGGGCACTACTAAATCCAAGGTGTCCGGCAGGCAATGTAAAGCAGGGTGCAGGGATCTTCTGCAAATGATTTGGATTCGAGACAGAATGAAGAACTTCCAGGCTGGAGCAATAGTTTAGTTGGTTGGATGCTTGGGTGGTAAAAAAAGAGATGTGTGGGGCAGGGAGGGGGCAAGGAAGGGAGGAAGGAAGGAAGGAAGGAAGGAAGGAAGGAAGGAAGGAAGGAAGGAAGGAAGGGAGGGAGGGAGGGAGGGAGGGAGGGAGGGAGGGAGGGAGGGAGGGAGGAATGGGAAGGAGGAAAAGAAGGAAGGAAGGAAGGAAGGAAGGAAGGAAGGAAGGAAGGAAGGAAGGAAGGAAGGAAAGAAGAGAGGGGAGGGAAGGAGGCTAATTATGACCTCCGATTGTAACCAAACCCCAACAGGACAAAGGGACACACTGTAAGGACTTGCAATATTGCTATTGTCCACCTAACATCACTCAGACTCAACATCAGAAAGTGATTAGAGGGAAAGAGCATAATACTACGTCTAACATGCCTGGGTCTCAACCAAATCCCCCCCATGTTCTAAATTACATTTCATATGGACTCCCTTCTGGGTGGAATTCATGGATAAGATATTGCTATCAGAGGCTGGAGCAATAGCACTATAGGTAGGGTGTTTGCTTTGCACACAGCCAACCCGGGTTCGATTCCCAGCATCCCATATGGTTCCCCAGCACTACCAGGGGTAATTCCTAAGTGCAGAGCCATGAGTAACCCCTGTGCATTGTCGGGTGTGACCCAAAAAGCAAAGACATATTTCTATCAACATGGTGACCATAGAGGCATTATTTTTATCATATGGTCACCTCTAAATTCAATTCAAAATGATGGCACTCTGAGGAAAATTATGGTTTTAAAATACAAAAGAGCCCCAAAGAACTTTGTAATCAAAAACTTCACAAAGAACTCTCTATGGACTAATGTTCTTTAAGCTATTAAAAATCATAGAACAGGAGAACACAGTGGTGATGGGGCCAGAGAGATAGTACAAAACATAAGGAGCTTGCCTTACATGAGGCTGACTGGATTCAATTCCGCATCACAAATCGTGCCCTGAGCACAACAGGAGTGATCCCTGAGCGCAGAGCCAGAGTAAGCGGTGAACACCACCAAGTGTGGCCCAAAATACAAACAAACAATTTGATGTAAATAAACCTTTCCTGGATGATCCCATCCAATTAAAACAAAATAACTACAGGAAGTATACATTAATACATTACAAGACTAACATACTTAATGTTTATACATTAATATAAATGCACTATACCAGGAGATAAAAAAAAAAACTACTTAGAAGGTCAAGGAACATGAAGTCTGAAGGGCCGAGTGCAAGAACGCAGGTGAGGACACTTAGAGGAAACAAATCTGAGAGCCAGGCAAGGATGAGATCACGAAGACAGCGGGAAGCTGATAAGTCAAGGCCCATTTCAAATTCTGTAGGAGCAACACAAGATATGCTTCACAGTGAATAAGGTCTACTTAACAGGGTAAGACAGCAGAGCTGGGGGCTAGAGAAAGAGTATGATAGGTAAGGCGTGTGCAAGGAAAGCCAACCTGGGTTCAATCTACTGCATCCCATATGGTCCCCTGAGAAGAGGAGGAGGAAGAGAAGGAAGAGGATGAAGAGGAGGAGGAGGAGGAGGAGGAGGAGAAGGAGAAGAAGAAGGAGGAGGAGGAAGAAGAAGAAGAGGAGAAGAAGGAGAATAAGGAGTATGAGCAGGAGAAGAAGGAGAAGGAGGAGGAGGAGGAGGAGGAGGAAGAGGAGAAGGAGGAGGAGGAGGAGGAGAAGAAGAAGAAGAAGAAGAAGAAGAAGAAGAAGAAGAAGAAGAAGAAGAAGAAGAAGAAGAAGAAGAACAAGAAGAAGGATGAGGAGGAGGAAGATGAGGAAGATGAGGAGGAGGAGGAGTAGAAGGAGGAGGAGGAGGAGGGGGAGGTGGAGGGGGAGGAGGGGGCGGAGGGGGAGGAGGAGAAGAAGAAGAAGGAGGAGGAGGAGGAGGAGGAGGAATACCAACAGGCCCAACCACTGCTAGGATTATCTTCCACCCCATCCACTCAGCAAAAATAACCCAATCAATAAATAAAGGCTCTGGCGATGGGCTAGGTGAAGCAGCCAATGGCAGACGAGATAGGAGTTTTGCCAGTGTACCCTTGTGTTTGTTCCCACCCAGAAGATGACATCAATATTCCTGGCAAATGGTGGCAACAGAGTGACAAGAGAAATCATCAGGGTTGGAGCGATAGCACAGTGGGCAGAGCATTTGTCTTGCACAAGGCCGACCCAGGTTCGATTCCCAGCATCCAATATGGTCCCCCAAACACCTCTAGAAGTAATTCCTGAGTGCAGAGCCAGGAGTAACCCCTAAGCATCACTAGGTGTGACCCAAAAAGAAAGAGAGAGAGAGAGAGAGAGAGAGAGAGAGAGAGAGAGAGAGAGAAAAGCCCCAAAGGACTCACAGTGGAATTTTGTCATGTGCCATATTGTGAGTAGACTGTGCAGACATATAAAAACACATAACGAGCCAGTGGAGATGCGTGACCAAGTGAGTCCAGAAGGACACCATATCTCTGTCAGCAATTCCAGTGCCCTGGAGCATGACTTAACCTCCTAGGGAGGGTGGGGCCGAGGGCAGACAGGAGGCAAAGATGCTAGAATTACAAGAGTGTGAAGATGCTTTTTTGTCTGTTTGCTTGTGCTTTGGGGGGGTGGTTTTTCATTTTGTTTTGTTGGGGTGGTGTTCATTTACTGCTGAACCTTGTACTCAGGAATTACTCCTGTCCGTTCTTGAGATGCCAGGGATCGAACCAGGATAGCAACATGCAAATCAAATAGTACACCCTATCAGCTGTACTATGGCCCCATAAAAAATTGGGGGTTTTTGTTTGTTTGTTTTTGCTTTTGCTTTTTGGATCACACCCGGCAATGCACAGGGGTTACTCCTGGCTTTGCACTCGAATTACTCCTGGAGGTGCTCAGGGGACCATATGGGATGCTGGGGACCAAACCCAGGTCGTCCATGTGCAAGACAAATGCCCTATCTGCTGTACTATCGCTCCAGCCCCCTAAAGATGGTTTTTTAACTAACAAAACATTGTTTATCAATAGTGAGCATCCAGTTAGGTTTGATTTCATGGTTTTCAAAGTACCAAAGTGAAACAAACAAACAAAAAAGGCCAAGCAGGAGCAAGCAGCTCAAGGGCCACAGTCCTGATCCCTAGGTGCACCGACTCACTGTGATCGAGAACTAAGATGCTCTTTTTAGAACCCAAACCTATGAAGGGACTCAGAGGACCAGCATCTATTCTCAGATTTCCCATATTTCCCACAGTCCCTGCCTCACAGTTTCCCCTCAAGCCTTGGAATTTCTCCAGGGTGGTGAGTGATAAAGGTGTCTTCACTGTGTTAACGAAAGTACCATTTAGAGAACACTTTTGGACAGGGGCTGGTTGCCAGGGAAACAAACCCAAGGGGAAAACAGGTTGAAGTTTCAATTCGATCCCTCAGACCTGCAGGAAGGTCTGGAGGTGGAGTTCAAAGACAAACGGTCAATGAGTTCATCTATGCCTAAATAATGACGCCTCCATAAAGCCCCAGGAAGAGGAGGGTCAGGGCTGGGGATGTAGCCCAGTTGTTGAGTGCATGCAGAAAGGATACCCAAGGTTCCAACCTTGGCACAGAAAATAAATAAATAGCAATAAATGTCACGAGAACAGGGCTACAGAGAGCTTTCGGGTTTATGAACAAGCACTTGGGGAGAATGGTACACCTGGAGACGCCCCGGGATTAGCGGGCCTTTCCCTCTACCATACCTAAGCAGTTCCTTCATCAGGTTGTTGACCCGAATCCTTTGTACCTCGCATCCTAGGAGAGGGCAATCAATCTGCGGAGAGTGAGTCCACGGTTTTCCTGCATTCTCTGCCCAGCCTAAGAAAATTAATCAAGCCTGGCAGTGTGCTGGGAAGCTCTGATTGATAGCCAGCCAGTAGATCACAGCACAGATGATAAACTGAGCTTGGATAGGCACCTGAAGTCCAATGAGGGTGGACTTCAGCTGGTCACAAGCAGAAGAAACTGCCTGAGCCAGCCTGGAGCCTGCAGCAAGCTTCTGAAGTGAAAACCCATCTTGGAGACCTTAACCTGCCGAATCCAAGCCAGAGTTTTTGTGCTGAGAGTGTCAAAGTGGAATTGAAGTTTTGGACCCTACGCAGGTAGTCTGAGAACCGCTGGCATAATTTGGTCTTCATATACTCTACTGAGAGTGGGCTCACGGACACCAAAAATTCCATCTGGTAAAAAAAAAAGATTTTTTTTTTTTGTTTTTTGGGTCATATCTGGCGATGCACAGGGGTTACTCCTGGCTCTGTACTCAGGAATTACTCCTAGCAGTGCTCAGGGGACCATATGGGATGCTGGGGATCGAACCTGGGTCAGCCGCATGCAAGCCAAACGCCCTACCCACTGTGTTATTGCTCCAGCCCCAACAATATTAAAAATGAAAAAGAGAACTGACAGAGAGCAAATTACATGAGGTACTGGAAGCTAAAAGGATGCCAAAGCCCATTTCACCATAGTCCGGGGGAAAAAAAGTTATCTGAGAAAAGAATTTAATGGCAGAACAATTTCAAATGATAATGCAGTGTCACCATGGGACAGGGAACAGGAGGAGTGTTGGTGAAAACTCATCAGGAAGAAGATACAGGAAATGGTTAATACAAAGTATCGTATTTAATCAGTAGGTCTTGCTTTCTCATCCCTCTAAACATCTATTATCATCATTACGTACAACCAGCCTGAATGTTAACTGACCTCATAATATTTTTCCCAAATTTAATCTAATAAAATCCCCAAAATGGGTATTTCCACTTCTTGCCTGGCTCATTTGCTCCATAAATAATTACCTTGCACAGCAATGTACTACCTCGGGGGGTGGGGGGGCAGGGGTAGATCTCATCTATGGTTCCAGCACTTATGGGGTTTAAAACCTATCAGAGAATACATCAAAATAATTATCAATTTTGCAAGAGCTAATTAACAAGACAACAGGTGTTGTTACAAGGCAATATGAAATCAAGTGACAAATAAATGATATGTGCTTAAGAGGGAAAATATCAGTGCTGGCTGCTGGCAAGCCTTTCATCCAGTCATTTAACAAGATTTATTAATCATCAATTCTATGCCCAGCACTACCTACCTATGTAATGATGAAAGAACAAAAAGAGACCTAATCCCCATCCTAGGAAGAAGTGGACAGGAAAAACAGAGAAATCATGTTGGGAGAAAGTGCTAGATTATTTCCCTCCACTCCCAGTGGTGCTCAGGAGACCAGGAGGTCTTGGGGTAGTCGGGGGGGGGGGGGGGGGGCGGGGGTTCAAACTTGGGGCTCTCACATGCAAATCATGTGCTCCCACGCTTTGGACCTCTCCCTAACCCAGGTCAGGATGCATTCAAAACACTAATAGCCAAAACCATCAGAGGATCTTGGAAACACAAAATTGCATTATGAAACACCTTGAGAAAGGTGTTTCTACACGGCAACATTTTGTCGTACTGATTTTATATTACCTGCAAGATTTTACATGCTAGCTAAAACCTAATTCTTAAATGGTGTCTTGTTTAAATCAATATTAAACCACCCTCAGTCTTATTTAAATCATCTCATCTGCGTCTGATAGATAATGAAACTGCAGTTTGGAGAAGTTCACTTTTTCAAGGTCAGAGTTGCTAACTGATGGACATGCCTGAATTTCATGTTCTTTCCACTAAGCCACACTGCTTCTCGAGTCAGATGGTCCCAAAGGTACTTTATTTAGTTTGTGAAAGAGAATATTTTCTTTCAATTGCTCCTCCATACAAAAAAAATTTTTTTTAAATTTTTGAGCTTTCAGACCATAGCCTATGGTGTGGTACTCAGTAGCTGCCCTTGCTCTGTGCTCAGGAATCACTCCCGACAGTGCTCAGGGATCAAACCAGGGTCTGTCTCCCTCATGAAAAGCATGCATGGAGCCCATAAAGCTATCTCTGGCCTCAAGAAGAACGTTTCAATATTAAGGTAACAATTCAATTGCGTACTCCGTGACATAGCAAGGAAAGCCCTGAGCGTTCCATGAAAGAACACTCCTTTCTCCTCTGAGGTTATTTTGACAGCGTCTCGGCCCTTTGGAGAATTTGATAAAAACTACAAATATTATAAGTATAATAACTCAAATGTATTACATTTGCCATAAAAAGGGGTGTGTTTTGGTTTGGGGGCCTCTCCAGGCTGGGAGCCACTCTCAGAGAACCCCTGGCTTCAAGGGTCTACATCGTGTCCAGGACTGGTGTGGGGGTCTGAGGCACACCCAAGAGCTGGGGAAGAGCATGAAGTGCTGGGCATTGGATGCCCCGGAGCAGGGACAACATCCTTCAAGTGACCTTCCAGGAGTGCTCAAAGGGTGTTCGGTGCAGAAGGATGAGTTGTAATGGGATAAGCTAAATACCATGGTCATGAGACTTGGTGGATTCCTCCTTTCTTCTCATCTGCTGCAGCTCAGGCAGGACATCCACGGAAGCTGCAATCCCATTTGTGGCAGAGATGACCAGAGTCCCAGTGTGGTCCCTTGCTAGTAGCCCGATGACATCTTTAATGTTTACCCTGTTCAACTCACAGATGACCCAGTGGAGTCAGTCAGCATCCACCCAGGTGCCCCTGAGTCCAGGATCTTCATGAGGTCCATGACCACCGAAGGAGGTACTGCCTACCTCCCCCCTCACCCACCACCACCAACCAGGGCCAGCACCAGGTGGGAGCCGTTTGGAAAGTTCCAGTGCCTATGAGCTTGATGTGAGTGACACAAGAAAGTCAAAAACGGAAGCAATACTAGAATTTAACGAGCACCAATAACAAGCTAGATACTGTGCTCAGAATCCATGCATTGCCTTATTAAGTCCTTGAAAAAACCTATGAGGTGGGCATTACTTCCCCCACTGCAGAGACGGCATTCAAAGCTGAGAGGTTAGTGACTTGACTGAGGTGAGTGTCAGAGTGAGAACGGCTCACTAACAGCACCACTGTCCGCACTAGCCCATGAACTTCATGAGCTGTAATTAGCTTGTCCCAAAGAGGTAAAACAATTTGCCAAAGATAGCATGTCTGCTGAAAGTAAACACACACACACACACACACACACACACACGTTGGATCAGAGAAGTTGGAAGTCTTGGTTGGTTTCTTACTTTCTCCCTGACCTCACTAACTCATTGGTGCAACAATGCAACACTGATAAATGCACGATGATTGAAAAAAATTACCCATTCATTGATGAATGGCTCAAGTCAATGGTACTCAAGAAATAAAAGGCAGCCTGCAGTTTACAATTCTCTTGTTAGACCTATTGGGCTTTTCACAATTCTTCTTGTAGTACATGCAGCAGTCCCAACCTGGATCATAATTTACATCTAAATTTCCCAGTGAAGAGCTGCCAACTTTAGTAAACGGACATTGCTCAGTGCCTTCTTTCTTTCAGTCCTGCCAGCTATTTTTTACACAAAGCGCCCTCACAAAATCCAGCAAGGGGTCAGAATCAGTCACACACAATGGCCCTAGAGAGAAGGTCTCTCCAGGTATCTTTTGGCACTCGCCTAGACTCTTCGACAAAGAGCAGGTACAAGATCCAGAGTTATTCATCAGGAAGTAGATGGGATGCCCAGAGTTTTCTCTCAACTAAAATCCCTGCAAGAGAATAAGGATCATAGAAGAAAGCCAAAACAGTGCTCGCAATATTTTAAAGAAAAGTAAAATTGCCACTAGAGAGCCGCAATGAAAAAAAATTTAGTGGACAGTAATAAAAATGGAACTTTACACATTTTGACTGTTTCTGCTCAAGGCAAAGAAGAATTTGAAGTTTCAGAGTAGGTTTATATTTGCAAAACTGTCTCTTAGGAAATTTTACAAGGGGGGAAAAAAAAGATGCTATGTGAAGAAGAAAAAGGAAGGAAGGAAGGAAGGAAGGAAGGAAGGAAGGAAGGAAGGAAGGAAGGAAGGTAAAAACCTAAGAAAATTGTCTCAAAGGATTCTGACACATCCAGAACTTATTATAACTTAATTTTCTAAGAGTTGTTTTTTAAAAATAAGGCTGAGTGAGTCAGAAGGAGAGGGCCACATAAAGAACAATCTCTCTTATATATGGGATAAAAAGAAACAGAATAGGAAATAATAAAAGCCCTAAGACAACAGAAAACTTGTCTTCAGCAGGAAGCTTACCATGGGGTGGGAGAGGGCAAGGCAGGACCGTGGGACCATGGTGGAAAGAAGTAGAGACCCGGGTGGAGGGTGGGTGCTGGAATACTGTATGTATGCGTTTCTGCTACACAGCTTATAAAACACAGTGTCCAGAATTTAAAACAAAACAAAACATGGGGGCTGGAGAGATAATACAGAGGGCGGGCGCTTGCCTTGCATGTGGCCTACCCGGGTTCATACTCAGCACAGAGCCAGGAGTAAACCCACACACAGGGAAAAATAAAAGAAAACATAGTTTATAGATACCAGTCAAGAACAATGGATGTTTCCGTTCTACAATGACTACCCATTATATCCACTTGCTTCTTTAAGTATAGCATAGCAATTAACAGCTCAGATGATCATTTAACAAACCAGCTAAGCTACTTCCAACTGAATGTGGGTAAATTACTCAAACAATTTTTGCTTTAGTTTACTTATCTGTAAAATGTAGAAATAAGCAGTTCTTAATGTATGTGTTTTCTGGAGCAATTAAAGGAATTATACCCAAGGAATTGGACAAGAGTAACTCATAGTAAGTGCCAGTTAATTCTACCTATATAAAGCATTATTATTGTCATTATATAAACCATAATTATTACCTACTAAATCATTATCATCATTAGCTGTCATTCTTATCCATATTTATGAATATAACTCTCTAGAGCTGACCCATGCATACACGCCAGATTGACTATCTTAATCTGAACTAAAACAGAAAAAGTAATTTTCTTTTATTTAAATCACATACTTTCATGATACATTAGACCATACATTAATATTGCTTGTACATAAAAGTAAGTTACTACATTGTATAGCAAGCATGTTTGTCTATGTGCATGCTAATAGTACCAGGCTATACACTTCCAGAAATAACGTTAGCTCTGATTTTAGTAATGAGTCTAGTTTTCCATAGATGGAAGAAAACCTGTTAGCAGAACGCAACTTTGTAATGAAACCAGTATCTGTAGACTGATAAAGTAATCTAGAAAATTCCTTTTCTTTCTTGGACAGAGATATATCTGGCAGAGCTCAGGGATTGCTCCCAGTGGTGTCAAAGGGCAGGACTAAGAGGTGTCAGGAATCGAATCTTAGTCTCCCACATACGAAACATATGCTCTGCCCTTTGTGTTAGCTCCCAGGCGCCAAAAGACCCTTGAATTATGCTTTAGTCACCTTGATTTTATCAACAAATATGCTATTTGTTTAGGCTGGGGCAAATAACACAGAGAGAGCAAAGAGTTTAAGTATTCTGACAAATACAATAGAATTTTATGTCTCGCTCAAATAATAATTCAGGGCAGATGCTCCTGTTTGTTAAAAGGCTTTGCTCCAGGTAATCAGTTAGAAACACAGGTTGTCGGAAGCTCTTCCAACGTCAGTTTATTTGCCATGTATGTGAAAAATCCAGACAGTGTGGAGAAAGGGCTGATGAAGAACCAATGAAACAAGCTGGGAGGGGCGAAGGGTTTCCACTAATACTCCCTGAACGTAGACATGAAGTCAAGTTATTCTCTTAGCTGCAAGGGAACTGGGTGATACAAGAAGGGGAATCGACTTCCTCTGCAGCGAGCACTCTGTCAGGATGTGTGATTAATTCCATTTGTTTTATTCTAAGGAAACCACTACCTAAACATTTTTGTTGGGTATTGAAAAAATTCCAACCTTCTCAGAATAGTTTTTTGTATGCGTTGTTTTTTACTAACTATAGCAAAGACATAACTTAAACTAGCAAAAAAAATAAGTGTTGAGATTAATTATTGACCAACAAACTCGTTCCCTTGCTTCATTAAGTCAACGTTTGCTTGCTTTGTATGTGTAAATGTTAAGGTAAAAATTCTGATTAGCTTGGATCTAATCGTTAAGCTCTTAGTCTCCAAGGAATGGCAGGTCTAAGTCCTGTGCTTTTTAAGCTTTCAAGAGGGAAAAAAATAATGTTTGTAAAATGTTTTCCATTTAAATAAATGAGCCTTATATATGCTTAACCACATTACCAGTTCATCAAGAGGATCTTTCATTTGATGTCTCTCTGGAAAGTGAAAATGGTTTTACAAAATGAAAAGCACTTTGCCTTATCACGCCATTAGTCTTTTGGGGGATTGGGGGACAGGGGAGAGAGAGGGGCACCCTCTCAGTGCCTAGGTACAACAGTAAGCATTTTAATAACAATTAACTTGCTCACAGATTAAATTTTAAAAAGCCAAAAGGGGCCGACAGTCAATTAATTGCAAGGCAGGCTGTAATTTTTCACTCCTCTTTTTGACGCCTTTGAAGTGAAACTTCGAAGTCTATTTCCCCATCTCTTGAATCCAGAATGGCTGAGAAATCTACAGTTAACAGTGTGGTGGAAGCAACAGGCTTTAAGGGTCCGTGTCCTGAGTATGTAAACTCACACTCTTGGGACACACGCAAAGCCCAGAGCAGGCAGCTGGGGGTTAAGAAAAAGAGTACACACTCCTCTTGCTGCCAGAAAAGCAGGCAGGCAGGCACGCATAGCTGACGGCAGCTAGAGCAGCAAGCCTGGGCCGTGTTAGCAGGACCAGCATGACGACCCAGAGATGCTCCTGACGAATGACAAAACGCTGAAGGTCCAAAGATGCTGCGGTCCTGGACTGTCCCGTGACACAGGCAGGTACCCACCATTGCTCTCATTTGACAGGTGAGTAAACACGAACACTGAACAAGAAGGAAAGAAAAGCAGACTCCAGTAAAGCTGGCTGACTTCAGAACTCAGACCTTTTAACGTGGCAGTCTGATGTCCTTTCCATAAAGTCATTTGTCTCACTTCCAAGATCTTTGGCATTTCTCAAATCTGCATAAACCAATAAGAGCTAGACACTGAAGAAGGCCATGTTAGAGTTGTTAGACCTTTTCATGAAAGATGTGAAAGGGCAAGATGTCCCACAGTATGCCAAAAGCTTGATGGAAGTATTTTATAAACTTTTCCTTGATCAGAAAGGTCACTGAGTTCTCTTTATCATACCATTAACTCAGTAAGCTCCACTTTTTACCTAGACATTGACTATTCCTCAGCTATTCTTTAAAGAGGGGTGCAGGGAGCAGAGAGAACTTTCACCATGACCAGTGGCCATCCGTTTTCAGAGTATCAAGAGAATTACTCTAGAATTTAGCTCTTTAATTTACATTCTGAGGGGAGAATTAAAGGCTCAAAAGGCAGAAACTTTTAAAACTCTATATTCCCCTGGCCTAACATTGGACCTAGTGAATGAATAAATAAACCCTGAACAGAATCTGATATTCAAGAATCTTTTAGAAGTAGATTCAAGAAAATAATAGTTTTGAAAAGGAACTTCAAACTGGTTTCAGGCTGATAAATCAGGAAAATAAATGTGACTTTTTAAAAGACTTTCATAAAATAAAACAAAATGAGTAGATAGCATAAAGTTTTTTCAAAGGAAAAAATATGCTGTGGCTGAAGAAATAGTACACTAAGTGGGTAAGTCACTTACCTTGCACATGGCCCACCTAGGTTCTAATCCCCAGTATCCTACATAGTCCCCTGAGCACCTTCAGGAGTGATTCCTGAGTGCAGGGTGGCTGGGTGTGGCCCAAAACCAAAAATAAAAAAGAGGAAAAATATACTAACTATATTGTGTCTGTGTATCAATAGAACTTCATTAAAATACTTCATTTTAAAGATAAAAAATAAGTATTTTAAGTATTCTTAGATTCCTTTCTTAGAAAACTTGTTACATAGCAATAACGTTATTTTTTTAATTTTATTGAATCAACCGTGAGACAGTTACAAGCTTTCATGCTTGGGTTATAATCACACAATGATCAAACACCCATCCCTCCACCAGTGCACATTCCCCACCACCAATATCCCTGGTATACCCCCCTTTTCCCACCCTCCCCCTGCCTCCATGGCAGACAATATTCCCCATACTCTCTCTATATAGCAATAACTTACATTTTTATAACATTTTATCTCAGGTAATGGTTTTTTCTCTTTAGCACAATTAAACTGCCTTATATAAGTACTAAACTTACACCAGGATTTTAATAAAATCAAAACCTTTCTAAATCTCATCTTCTATCTTTAACATTTCATTAAATCTGGATGTATGCAAGCTTATTAATTGGTCAAATATAATTTCTGTTTATCAAATTATTTAATTTGAACTAAGTCAGATTTTTTATTTTTGAAACATTATGAGAAACTGGAGCTACGACCATACCTTCTTCGAAATATCCCTCCTCTAGTACCAGCAACACCTACTGTCCCCTTACCATGCAATGGAAACGCTGAGCATCCCGTACAGGTGTTTAGACCCAATTTCTGCCCAAACTTTAAAACCTGGCTACTTATTCTGCAGTATCCCATTGCAGCTCATAGATAGAATATGTGTCCTCAGGAACTCTAACTTGAATTGTCCCTCTTGCTTACTGTGTCCAAAAACAGAAATAAATCTAGAGTGTCTTGAAACCTAATCCTTATTCCAGCTAGATGGTCAAAGCAATCCTCATCGTCCAGATGGAGGATATGGGACGTTGGCCAAAACCTCTTCCTGCTGCCATCTTTGTCCAATGTGACCATGTACCACTCCTTTCCTGCCCCAGAACTGAATGGAGGAAAACGCATTAAAATTCCTCACACTGCTTCGTTTAGCATAAATAAAAAGGTGGTGTACCTGGGGCACCCATTAACAGTCCAATGCAGAGGTAAGGACAAAATATCATTTTGGTCCATTTCTGGACTATGGAAGAACTTATAGGTTGTGTTTATAAATTGGGACTAATTTGACAAAGAAGCAATAAGAAGTCCCGGCACTATAGATCAGTCCCAGTATAGGCTATCAAGTTTTGTAGGTTGGAATAGAAACCTAACCTCCATTTATTCTAATTTAAAATGTTGCTTGGCAGATAAAGAGAAGGAGGATCTGGTCTGAGCACCAAACACCTTTCAAAATGGGACCACAACTTAGAAAGAAACTAGTCCTGAAGTTATGATCTCTGCTAATAAAACCATTGTACCTATCACCCACTCTTGGATAATTAGCTCTTCAATTATGTGAAATCTTGGCCCTAAAATTTAATTAAAATCATTTTTTAAACAGTGAGCAATACTCTATCGATTTTTCTAAAAGCTAGGAAAAAAAGACAAAATGTGTAAAGAATGAGAAGTGTGTGTAATTATTTATATAAATAAGAAAGTATGCCCAAAAATTTACAAATAAAGAGATGAATAAAAATGAAATGAGAAAATGCTTTTATAAGAGTTTGGCAATGTTCCAAAAGTCCCCACAAAAACAAAATAAAACAAAACAAAACCAAAAAAAATAAAAGTTGTATTCACCACCTTTTCTATCAACTCAGGTTTGGGTGCGGTTCTCAACAGACATGTGGTTAAGTGAGATGTTGACAATTAGGTGCCATCTGCCTGTTGCTTCTTGTTCAGTGGTACTTCAAGTGCAGGGACCTCTTAGCAATGCATGTTCAGTCACAGAAAAGGTTAGAGAAGAAAAAAGCCCATCCCACAAATCGTTTTCCTGTAGTTAGCTATAAAAATGCACGAAACACTTTCAGGGACTTTGTTTTCTAAGACAGTTCCATTTTACCATTTTTCCCTCTAGAAGACGCTTTCATGGACTGGGCAAAGAACTAAAATTCTGTTGCACATGCCTTTCCTCCAGAAAAAGCAGCCTCAGAATCAAGCAGCCTCTGAAAGACTGCTCACCTATAGCCTGAGGAAAAATAACTTGGGTTTCCACAGTTATCAGATAAAAGCCAAACATTCACCTAACAGGCAGTGACAGAAATGGAATAAATGTAACAACAATGACAATGACAGCCAGGCAAAATTTACAAGATGCTCTACACGGAGAACCCTAGCGTTGAGCTAGATTTGTGATTTTTGCCATCATTTAAAAGAACATGGCCCACAAAAGTGACCTATCACACTCGATCTTCATTTACATCACTGAAACGGCGCTTTCTGTTTCCTCCGGAAGGACAGCTGTGCTTAGAGACATGGGACACCTGAATTGCAAGGAATTGCAATTCCAAATCCCACAAACTGTTCCTAGGGCACCATTTCTATCTCTTCTCACTGAGAACCAAATTTTTCTGGAAGAATGTACAAACTGGAAAGACATAATCATATATTAATGGGGCACTGACTTTTTTCACACATATACTTAGGTTTTTTTTTAAAGAATCACTTTTCTAATAGATTCCTTTAGGTTCTTAAGTAAAGCTTATTTTCCTTCCTTCTAGCAAGAAGTAAAGTTAAAATCATGAAAACTAATGCTAAAATGATAAGACAAGAAACACATTAAGGACAACGTATATTTCCATAGTACTAAATTAGTAGCTTGCACATCTTTAGGCCACAACTAGATATTTATGATTTTCTCTCCTTTTTAATTTTTTAAAGAAAATTTCCCCCTGAGTTGCCACAATGGCTCAATGGCTTAGGGGTTTGTGTGTGTGTGTGTGTGTGTGTGTGTGTGTGTTTTGTTTTGTTTTGTTTGGGGTTTTGGGGTCACACCTGACAATGTTCAGGGGTTAGTCCTGACTCTACACTAAGGAATTACTCCTGGCAGTGCTTGGGCTCAGGGAATCATATGAGATGCTAGGGATAAAACCAGGGTCAGCTGTGTGCAAGGCAAACACCCTACCTGCTGTACTACTGCTCCAGCCCCTGGCCTAGCCAAGATTTACAAGCAGAAGGTCTAGGTTTGATCCCTAGCAGCACATGGTTCCCCAAGCACCATCTAAACTGAGCCAGGAGATGCCCCCAGGCACCAGTGAACAAGGGAAAGGAAGGGAAAAAGAAAGGGAGAGAGAAAGAGAGAAAAAGAGAAAGGAGGAAAGGAAAGTAAGGGAGGGAAGGAAGGAAGGAAGGAAGGAAGGGAGGGAGGGAGGGAGGGAGGGAGGGAGGGAGGGAGGGAGGAAGGAAGGAAGGAAGGAAGGAAGGAAGGAAGGAAGGAAGGAGGAAGGAGGGAGGGAGGGAGGGAGAGAGGGAGGAAGGAAGGAAGGAAGGAAGGAAGGAGGGAGGGAGGGAGGGAGGGAGGGAGGGAGGGAGGGAGGGAGGGAGGGAGGGAGGAAGGAAGGAAGGAAGGAAGGAGGAAGGAGGGAGGGAGGGAGGGAGGGAGGGAGGAAGGAAGGAGGAAGGAGGGAGGGAGGGAGGGAGGGAGGGAGGGAGGGTGGAAGGAAGGAGGGAAGGAGGGAAGGAGGGAGGGAGGGAGGGAGGGAGGGAAGGGAGGGAGGGAGGGAGGGAGGGAGGAAGGGAGGAAGGAAGGAAGGAGGGAGGGAGGGAGGGGGGAGGGAGGGAGGGAGGGAGGGATCTGAACACATGTCTCACATTTGCAAGGCAGGCTCTTTTGTCACTGCATCATTCCTGGGTTCCCAAGACTTACGTTTTTCCATATTTGATTCCTAAATCTTTTCCAATTGGCAGTTTGAAATATGACTCATTGGCAAAAGACTAAATTCATCAAACTCATTTATGGAACACAAAGTCTTTGTGGTAGCTTTCTACTAGTAACCTCAAGCATCCCTATCACAGTTCAATGCTGCTAGCCTACAAGATGCAGAGAGATAGCATTTTAGAGGTCAAGACCTTCAGAACTAGATTACATTTTAGAGGCTGGAATTTCGTACAAAAACATTTCCTATGGCAGAGTTTTGCAATGTTGTCCCTGAAAAATGATGTAGTCATGTCTCATTACTCCCAATACTGCACCAACATTTTAGTATTGGCGCATGTGCATGGACACACACACACACACACATACACAATGGCAGTAAGGCAAATAAAATGGCAATGAAGATGCAATATCTAGGATTAAACATAGTAGCTAATATTATTATATTCTTATTTTAAGCCAAACTGGAGTATCCTCTATCTAACAAAGTCCAGTCTAATGAGTGAAACTTAAATATATTCAGATTATCGTTATCATGGAAATAAAGCCCAATATTTCCAAATGTTCCAAGGATTCAAGAGAAGTCAGTTATATTTTCCAATGAAATCCTCATATTTGATATTCTGTCAACATATTCATATATTTAGACACCATAAGCAACAAGTATAAGACTGTATTTGATATACTGGACCACCAGCCCTTTAGCTGTGACATATTAAACTGTTGTATTCTTACAAAGAGAAGGATTTGAAACATATCTCCCTTCTTTGTGTTCAGTAGACTCTCAACCACATTACTCAGACTTTCTTCATCTATCCTTGCCTTTTTCCTTATTAAAAATTTACTCATGAGTAAATTAAAAACTATAAAATCACAAGCACTATAAATAAATGGTAATTGCCACACTGATTAGCAGTAATAGATACCTACTTGGGGTTGTAAAGTAGATAAAATAGGTTGGAGATCATAGACAGTCTCCAGAGCATTCTTCCTCTCCCATTCAGAGGAAACGCTTTAAATGATTATGAATGACACTAATAATAAAGGGGAAACGGTGGATTCGCTGTAAATGTTGCTTAAAAGTAAATCATCCCAAAATTAATCATTATGAAAAACTTATAAAGTCATGACCTATTATTCCAGAGCAATGTCACAATGAAAACTCATACTGCAAACAAGAAAATCCATCCTGTGTTGCATCTTTCAGTCATTTAAAGAGGTTCTGGAACAGTCTATGATAACAGCAACACATGCCATGCACAGGAGGTTCACTGTCCCACTCCCGGAAAGCGATCTACTTATCCCCACGACACACTATTTACATCAGAGTTCTTGGGTTACTTCTGCTCAATTTTGTCATGTCCACTGTTCATTCTCCTATTAGTATATCAAGTTATCCTCTAATAAATCCCCAAAGGTCAAAAGTAGTATTCTAACATAATTGTGTTTTTCTCAAAAATTTACCCATTGAGTCTAGGCTGTTCTTTCTTCAGGGACTAGGAACAGAAAAACCTGTGGAGCTCCAGATACTGGGAAGTTTTACCCCATCGCATAGCATCAGCTGTGTGTCGCAAACTGAATGTGACTCGGTGGTAGCTACCTCTGCAAAGGGCTACCCTAGATGCCAAAAAAGACCCTGCTTTAAGGCTGTCAAAAAAACTATGCCAGAAAATATCTATTACGATAATCATTTGTGATTAACTCTTCATCGCTTTTGAATATCGGAGTTCATAGTGCAATGGTCACACCTTTAACACTATATCAACACAACACAACTTCTTCCTCATGAAGATTTTTATTAATGATACTGTAACTTCATAGCAGACAAGAGACTCCAACAACTAGAATACTTTAGGAGGAAAAGGGTAGGCCATGTGAGATATATAATAGACCAAGCAAAACTTAGTTTCAGGGGCCAAAATGATAGTACAGTGGGTAGGGTGCTTGCCTTACACACAGTCAATCTGGGTTCGATTCCCGGCATCCTATATGTCCCCCCAAGCACACTATGTATGATCCCTGAGCATAGCGCCAGAGGGAAGCCCTGAGCATCACAAGGTGTGGCCCAATAAACAACAACAACAAAAAAACTTAGTTTCATAACGAAGAACCCAGATCAAAAGAGCAAGAGTGCCATTTGTATTGCACAAATTCTTTATTGCAAAGATCCTAAAAATAGAACATATGACATAGTTTCCAGGTTAGATTGAAATATGTTGCTTGTTGATTTCAATCTGTGTGGGCAGGGGAGCTTTAATTCATGGACCATTGCCTGAGCATCACAGCTGGTGATCAATTGTTTCACTCAGTGTATCTTAGAGAAGAAACTTCCACAAAGCAATCGATAACACAGAAAGCCTTGGAATATGGGGATTCCAAGGTCGGAAGATACTAGAAAGAAATGCACATTACAAGGCTGAAAACTGACTGTGGGTTTTCCACACCATTTTTCTAGAATTGAGGCAGTAAGGGAGAGTAAACCCGGAGGTAAGTGATAGAAAAGTAGTTGAGCTGAAGTCACACTCGTCCCAGGTCCCCATAGTGATTGTTATAAATTTTTCATTTATGGTGTAATATTTGGAATCAGTCATTTCAATTCATTGAAAGGTCTCTTTGAAACAGAGGTCATTTTTCAGACTGCCAACGCTACCTGATTTAAGTAATGGAAAAACAACCACTATTTTAGAGAATCTAACACATAAGCTAAATTCAAGTTCCCTAACCCCCACAGAGAGGGTGAGCATCACCGTTTCCTCTGGTCAGGGGCATTGGTTCTGGATACTTAAGAGACATCGCGAAATTACACAGATGGAAGCAAATCACCTTAATCGGTTTGTTTCCTACTGGTTCAGCCAAAGACCCAGAAAGCAAAGTAAGTATGTCTGTCTTTAAGCCACTGCTACAGATTTTTGTCAATGAGATAAATAGCATGTCCAATTAAAAAAATAAATGGTGAGGACTTGGAGTTCAAAGGACACACAAACTCAGATATGGACTTAAAAGCTTTCTAAATGTTCTACACCTGCCAAATTCGAAAGATGGACCCGAGAAATCATTCATAAGCTTCTATCATTTCCAATTTAGTCCCAACCTAAAGAAAAAAAGAGAGAATTCTTCCTCTCCCACCCATTGAATGCTGTCAGTGGACAATTACTTGGGCTCAAGCTTTGAGTAAGATTCTAAGAGCCCAGAAATAGCCAAAGGCAGAGGAACCATGGAACTATTTTAGAACTGGTCAGCCAGAAACAGCATAATGAGCACAAAGGGAAAGACGTCCACATGAAAGAATTACGTTGTTTGCTGTTTTGTGTTACTTTTTTTAAAACTCTAGCTGCTTGGCAACTCTCCTAGATCACAGCTTTGGGGAAGAAATGTATCTCCCTGATGAAAAATGAGCTAACAGAGATCCCATTGATGGCCAAGTTGCCAGCACTGTACGAGTCCCTGGGTTTCACCCTACACAGAAGCTCAACCAAATTGATTTCCTGAGTGAAGAAAACAAGAGAGGAGGAAGCTGGGGACAAAAAAGGCAGGTATGTGTGATCAGATGTAAAAGATACCACAGTACTAGCGGAACAACATTCATCCCGACCACACGAAGCATGAAGCCTGGTGTTTAAAATGCAGAACTGAGCTTTCTTTTCACTGCTTCTCACCACGGGCTACAAACAAGCTCCTAGAATGCCACGTGTTTCTATATTAGAAAAAGCAAGTGACTGTATCATCAGTTAAATTGAAGAAAAGGTCGTAAGAGAAATAATCACTCTAACAAATACATTTGCTTCCTAACTACACTCGCTCCCTCCTCTCAGAGTTTCAGTTCCTTCCCATTTCAGCATCATTTACTCAATTAGCCTGGTTCTTGGCAACCTGCTCAGAGTAAAATTAGATCCATTTAAAATTTCCTTTTTTTCCACTTTGTTTTTCAGTATGAAAACAACCTTTTTCCCTACAATAAACAAACTCCCCTTAAGTTTCTATTCCAAGTAGATCAATCCAGTTGTATATAAAGGAGTCTGCATGTATCATCTTATCAGGTAGTGAATAGTACCAAGAACCCATTGGAAGTCAGGCTTTCTCAGTATCTATATTGTAAACCATCATGCACAAAAGTAGAGAGAGAAAGTATGGGGGAAATTGTCAGTCAAAGAGGCAAGGGGAGGGTTGAGATGGGGGAGGGGGAAATACTAATATTGGTGGCGGAAAATGAGCTCTGGTGGAGAGATGGGTGTTCGATCATTGTATGACTGAAACTCAAATGTGAAAGCTTTGTAGCTGTATGTCACACTGATTTAATTTTTAAAAAATAGCCAGAAAAAAGAAAAAAGAAAGAAAGTCAGGCCCAATACTAGGTGTTAGGGATACAGGATGAACAGACCATAGTTTTAAGGATTTTATATTTAAATGCAGTTCACAGAATAGATGTTTTATCATTTGTGTAAATGTGATAGAGAACTGATGGACTCAAGCAATCAAAAGAATCCAATGTCTCTTCTGAAAACAATGGAAATCATTAAAAGACACTATCAGGTCAAAACCTCCTGCTGCTCTGCCTTCTCTAGCCCTAGGTGGGTGGGAAAAGGTAGAGGGAAGCACAGAGAGCTTCAACGGGGAGAAATCCAAAGACAAAGACAACGCGTATTCTCTGCTGCTAGATGTTTATTTGATCACCCACATAAAGCACACAATCTTGGCGTATGGAATTGTGATCAAAACTCTCTGGGCAATTCTCTTTTGTTTGCTTTTAATTATTCATCTGCTAAGATTTCCAGTTTGCTTATTTTCACATTGTTTTCCCACCAGAGATTAAACATGGATTTACTTAGTCTTGTCTTTTTTTAAATAAAAACAATAAAATGATTCTGAATGACTGTAAAAATAATTATACAAATAAAATAAAATAGAAATGTAATACTACCTGATTTTCCCAGGGTCAGCTGAATTTCTTAAAAATCAATGACAAATTTGAGCAGATATAGTGACGCTAAAGACTAGGCACAAAATGGGCATATGTTGAAACTGAGTGCAATATACATGACATATCCTTGTAATGTTCTTTTTCCTTTTAATCATTTTTGTAAAATCTCATTAAAAAATGTTCTAAGTGGATTTAGGCAAACAGATCAGGATCATCTTGAACAGATTACTTAACTCCACTATGCCTGAATTATTCTTCTTTACAAGGAGACAACATAGTTTCCTCAAAAGTATACTCTATTAGTTTCAAAGGAATAAGATCAAGAGAAATAGTGGGTGACATTATCATCTCTGTGTTTCCAACACAGAGACAACTCAAGATACCAATCCCAATGATGAGTGGGCTCATCTCCAATTTAAAGGGCATGCCATATATTAGCTGCACACAGCAATATGCAGTCTCTTAGCCTCATGAGATAGGAATAAGAAAAAAAAAAGTTCTCATAAATTACAAGTGGCTGTGAAAAAGGCAAATCACACTCAAAATATGCAATCCATTTATTAGAATAAATTTATGCTGAACAAAAGACCCTTGGGAAAAGGCAGAGATTTCATGCAAAAAAATTTGCTCTAGGACCAGACAAATACTTTTTTTTTTCTTTTTTGGGCTCATTCAGCAATGCTCAGGGGTTAGTCCTGACTCTGCACTCAGGAATTACTCCTGGCAGTTCCCAGGGGAACATATGGGATGCTGGGATTGAACCCAGGTCAGATGCATGCAAAACAAATGCCCTACCAGCTATACTATAGCTTCAACCTCACAGACAAATACTTCTAAAGGCTAAATCCAAAAGACTCAAGTTCAATCCCTGGTACTGCTGGGAATAACCCCCAAGCACAGAGTTGAGAGCTACTGGGTGGCCCAAAAACAACAACAGCCAAAAAAAGGAAAGTAGATTTGATTTAATTGAGCAAGTGAGATCTTGAAATAAGACAATCTAAACTTCGATAGAATATCGTTGGGTAATAAGTGAATCAAAGTTCTATAATATATGTTGACAGAATTATGTAATGGGGGAATTATGACATGTAAAACAGTAAAACAAACTCAATAAATAGTAAGACATACGGAAAATGATTTCATGGTTCTTGAGAAAGTCAAAAGGTAAAAGGATACTTTGAAGTACAGTATGAGTTCCTTCAATTGCTTTACTCTTCCTTATTATTCCCTTAGAAATTAAATACCACCTCCTCATATCATATGAGGAGGAGGACAACCTAATGAAATGTACAATTCTTAGCACTCCTCAAGTGCTAAATGTTCTAAATATATTTTGAGTCTTGTTTTCCAGCGAGAGGAAAGAGCCCTCTGTTTTCCATTTCACAGACTGCTTTGACAAACAATGCTGAGTCCATCAAATAAGAATTTAAGGGATTAGACAGAAGGCAATTTAATTTGGTTTGCTAACAAGCTGAAATCATGTTAGTTTCAGAGAGTATGTATTTCAGTTCATTACACAAAAGCTTCGGAAAGTAGACCTATTCTGGGCACCATTCTGGACCCCAGAGAGTCAAAGAAGTACATGCAGGCATGAACCCAGAACACAGTACAAAAGCAAGTGACATTTGATAGTCATCCTCAGGTTGTGGACTGAGATGGGGGTAGGAGAAGCAGGGTTTAACTAGAATTGGCTAACAGTAGGTTTTGTGTGTCACAGACCAAAAAAACAAAAAACAAAACAAAAACAAAAACAAAAAAAACACTCCAGTGTTCAGGTTAGAAAGATCACTGAAGGACCAGAGAGACAGTACAGGAGATAAGAAACTTGCTTAACACAGAGATGACACCTGGTTTGCTACCCAGCACCACATATGGTTCCCAACCACCCTCAGGGTTACTCCTGAGCACAGAGCCAGGAATAGCTACTAACAATTTGCCAGGTGTAGCCCCCGCCACCACCACTTCCAAAAGAAAGATCATAATAGCATCAGTGTGGAAGAGCTGGGGCATGATCATGAGTGAGGCAAGATCGCCAATGGAAACAGAGTCATCTGTGAAGCTATAGCAACAGTGCAGAGGATCATCAAAGAAGATTCAAGTTTAAGCTGGATCATTTAGGATAGAAAGTGAGGGAGAGCTCTGAGCTATATTTAGGCAGGAAAGTGAGTAGGACTAGGCTGATGGAACATGACTACAGATAATGAGACCAATTTCCCTGGGAAATGTTCCATCAATTGATAGTCATGTCATACAAAAAGCCTTGCCACGAAGAACCACATTTAGGTCCAAACAAAGGAAATATTCATTCCCTCTGGTTCTTGAGCAAACAGTAAGCACACAAATATTTGAGGGACAAATCAGTAATTCTCCAAAACTAAATCAGTCTTTATGTGTGAGTTATTGATACTAGGCAATTCTCAGTTAATCAGAAAATATTTATACAAGATTTATATGCAAGGAACTGATTTACATGACATGAAAAATATACCCACAAAAAAATGCAAGCATAAGATCTTTCCTTGAATTCAAAATATGTGCAGTTAGTTGGAGAGGAAATGCATGTTCACAACCTTAAACAACAATTAGTTCTAAATTAAAACATGCATTTAATTAAAAATCAGCAAGATTTGATTCTTCCTGGGAGCCCGGGAACAATCCAGTGTCCTAACCAAAGCAAACGCATCCTGGTGAGAAATCTGACCTGATTTCCACGTGTTTGTACTCAGTGGCAGGAAGATGCCACACATTCAGCCTCTCCATCTTTGCTGTGTGGAGGGGGAAGTTCCTTAAGTGGCACCTGTCCCTCCCAAAGTCACTCCAAACTTAAAGGAATTCAAAAGGAAAGATAGGGAAAAAGCCAATTAAAATTGATCAACAACTTCCAACCTTTCTTTTTTTTCTCTTTGGGTCACACCCGGCGATGTACAGGGGATATTCCTGGCTTTTATGCTCAGAAATTACTCCTGGCGGTGCTCAGGGGACCATATGGGATGCTGAGAAGCAAACCCGGGTCGGCCACATGCAAGGCAAATGCCCTACCTGCTGTGCTATCTCTCCAGCCCCCAACTTCCAACCTTTCTAAATGGCAACAGCACCCACCCATTTCTTGAAAATATAGCATAATGTACAAAAACTACAGGACAGGAGCTGGAACAATAGCACAGCGGGTAGGGCGTTTGCCTTGCACGTGACCAACCCGGGTTCGATTCCCAGCATCCCATATGGTTCCCTGAGCACCACCAGGAGTAATTCGTGAGTGAAGAACCAGGAGGAAACCCTGTGTATTGCCGGGTGTGACCCAAAAAGAAAAAAAAAAAATTACAGGACAGACTGACACAGAACAATGCAAATACTTGCAGCAAGAACTGTCACTTAAAATCAGTCCTTTTGGAGGCCAAAGACATAGTAGAGCTAGGATGGTGCTTGTTTTGCATGTGAATTAGACCTCCAGCACCCCATGTGGTCCCCAAGTCCACCAGGAGTAACCCATCAGCGTCAGAGTCAGCGCAGAGCTAGGAGTAAGCCCTGAGCACTGCCGGCTGTGACCCAAATACCACCCTCCAAAAAAACAAAAATAAAAAGATCCTTTTTAAATAGCAGTTGACTAAATGGAACTTTGTCCCTCTATAGACGACAAAGATTTCTGCAAAAGAAAGCAACTGCACTTCAAAAATGAACATATCTTTCTGACAAAGAGCAAGAATGTTTGGCGGCTCGGGTCAGCTAGTAGGTCCTGGTTCTTGGAGAAAGTTCTTTAGTTTCTAGCTCTTAGAAATGTGATGGCTTTAGCAAGTCCTAGCTCAAGGGAGCCAAGGAAAAGCACCTCTCCAGCCACTCGCCTTCAGAAGTCTCAATGTTCCCTATTAGCAGACAATTGCAGCTGATGCCTTTTCTTCCAGGTCTGCATTACCCTGATGGGAACAGACTTTTAAGAAAATGTCTTACTTTCCTTCATGAAAGGAGATAAAAGCTTATTTTTTTAAAACTGTGTTATTTATCTCTCAACTCAGGTCAAGCCCATGATTTTCATTGTCCATTAGCCCTACCACGAGTGCACTGAAAATGAAATTCCCTCCCCAAATTACAGGTTTCAGTATCCCGAATAACTGGGTCTTCCTCAAATACCATCTTTTGCAGACGGTGGGGCAAATGGCTTTTCATCAGATTTTTTTTTTAAACTACTAGTCCTGAGAACAAAAGAAGGGTCTCCAAAAAGCAGGAGCTTTGTGTGTTTAATTCATTGCCATAGCCCAGTGACCTAGAACTCTGGCTGGCACAATAAAAGTGCAAGCAGGAGCCAGTGAGACAAGGAAGGATTCGGGCATTTGCCTGCCATGCAGCTGTTTAGATCTGCCACTACCACATCTGGCCCCAAAGGCTCCCACATAAGATCTGGGAACCCCCCAAAATTAAAATTAAATCATGCAAGTGTAAACAAATAAACATCTTTGAAATCAAGCACAATTGCAACATGGGGAAGTGAGGGCTTTTCCTCCACTCTAAAACTTGAAGATGGAACAGAGGTGTTAAAAAGAAGTTTTCATGAAAGTTGGCTCTAACTTTGATCAAGAGATACTTCACTTCTAAATTCCCAAAGAATTATAGGATACCTCTGTTTGCGAGCCTCCTATTGGTTTAGTTAAGAAAACTGTTTAAAGGGCTGTTTTAGCACAGCGGGAAGGGCGTTTGCCTTGCATTTCTCAGACCCAGGTTCGATTCCCAGCATCCTATATGGTCCTCCGAGCACCACCAGGAGTAATTCCTGAGTGCAGAGCCAGGAGTAACCCCTGTGCATCGCCGGGTGTGACCCAAAAGAAAAAAAAACTGTTTGAGGGACCAGAGAGAGAGTATAGCAGGTAAAGGTGCTGGCGTTACAGGGAACTAACTCGAGTTTAATCCTGACAACTTATATGGTTCCCTGTGCAAACACCCCACCACCACAAAAATAAATAAAATAAATGATCAATTACTGTGACCTCTCAAGGCACCACACACTTCAAACAGCTTGAGACAAGCTTTTCTCCCACAGACTCAGCGGCAGCTCTTGGAAGGCACTGAACAGCCAAACTCAGTAAATACAAGGCTGGCCTTGGCCTCTGGAACTAGACAATAAAACACAAAAGGAAATAAAAATGCTTCGGCAGTGGATGTCCCCAAGATGAACAATGTTTTAAAAGCTCCAACAAGAAATCCGATGGTCATATGCAAACATCCTTTCTGCATTCCCAGCATCAATCACCGTTCCGGCAGGCTCCGTTTCAGGGTCCTAGTTAATCATTCGGCCGCGGTAAGCCCTGAAAGCAATCAATCTCACGGGGCCTGGAATTTGTATAAAGATCCGCTGCCCTTACAAACTAGTTTCTCCAGTCTGAATATTTTTAACTTTTCCTTTGGTAGCTAAAAGTTAACTGAAGTGATCTACGCCCAACAGGCTACGCTTTGATCCAGCAAACTCAAACTAGGCCATTGGAAAGGGGAACGGGAAGTCAGAGACAGGTAAAACGGAAAACGCTTCCGATGGAAATGCTACTTAAAGGCAAAGAAAGTTACAATTATTCACCTTGGTTGAAATGAAAGGATGGAGTCTTAGCCTTTCAGTGTGTGCTCAGGAAAGCGACCAGGCTGCAGGAATTATTGCAGGGGTAGGTGGGACAAGCAGAGACCCAGACTTAATCCAAACCAAACCTGCTGCTCCACTTTCATCTTTTATAGGCTGGAATTGTACGAGGCTTCATTGGAAAAATAAGTCCCCATTCTAAAGAAGTTGGAAAACTACTTATCTTGCGCAAAGTTTAGCACTCTTACTTGAAGGCAGGTGAAAACTGACATTTCGATTTCCTCTGGGAAATTGGCAGCTCTTTCTGAGATGGCCCGGCTCCTGTCTAGGAAAACACTAGAAGCTGCAAGCATCAGCCCCTGAACCAACTTAACTTGAAAAGAGAGTGAGCAGTATTATTGACCTTGAAGATTCTGAGAGCACAGTACCTTGATTTTCTGCTTCATTATGTGCAATATAAGGATTCATCGGGCTGGAGCAATAGCACAGCAGGTAGGACGTTTGCCTTGCATGCGGCCAACACAGCCGACCCGAGTTCGATTCCTCCGCCCCTCTTAGAGAGCCCGGCAAGCTACCGAGAGTATCTCGCCCGCATGGCAAAGCCTGGCAAGCTACCTGTGATGTATTCAATATGCCAAACACAGTAACAAGTCTAACGGGAGGACAGTGACAGTGACAGAAGGATTCACCACCAATGTAGCCAATTTCCCACTCACTTTCCCATGCTCCCTGGAGCCACCACTGCAGCCCTTACTTTGGCAAACTCAAGAGCACACACCACCCCTCACCCACCAGAGTTAAAGGGAGAAGCAGTTGGAGACAGTTACCATGTTCCCAGCCTGTCTCCAACGCAATTCCCCTGAAGACTGGAAATTGAACTTTCTCTGGGCTACCCAAGCTTTAAGTGACTAAATGTCTGTCAAGAAGTACACTGTCTAAAGAAGAAAGGGAAAGCAAAGGAGAAGATCAATATATAATGAAACATTCCTAATACAGAGAACTACTTGGGCATTTAAGTGGAGAGGCTCACTGTGTCACTTTATAAATGCAAAAATAAATAAATACCTCTAAAATGTATTATTAAATGAGAAGGCCTGGTAGAAAATGATGTGCATACTCTATTCCCATTTGAGAAAAAATAACACACAGACACACACACACACATATGCATATTGATGTGTGTGTGTCTTCAAACAGAAGACGCCTACCAAACGACCAAGACGCAACAGATGGTGCTTCAAATAAAGCACGAGACTAGAGGGGTCCATAATACACTATACATTTTTTTTCTGCTTGAAATTTTTCTATGAGCAGTTCTGATCTGATGAGCATTTTTAAATATAAATTTTAAAATTTAGAGACATTTTAGGCTTTAGCAAATTAAGAAAAGCTAACTCCTCCTAAAGAGAATTTCAGAAGAAAGCAGCTGAATACTGGCTGCCAAAAGCTGCTCAGGACCTCAGGTCAGTAAACCGAGACATGTCACTCTAGGCCTTACACACTGTGGGCACTGCCAACTCTGCCCTTTCCAGGATCGTGCTGTGGCGGGTCACTGCCTCCTCAAAGGACTGCAGGGGAAGCCAAAATACAAAAGGGCAATAGAATTCCAAATCTGGAGCCTTATTCAGCAAGCAAAGAAACAGTAATATGGAAATGGCCCTCCCTCATGAAAGAGCGTGAATTGCATTCTTTGTCTGCATTTTGTAAAGTCGACTGATGCTCCAGCCCACCATCCAAAAGAAGAAGGTATTATTCACCAGCCAGGAGGACTTCTCCAGACAATTCTCATTTCACTTGATAGATAAGAAACAAGTCAGACATGTGCATGTGTTCTGACAGGTACTTCTAGTATCATTTTAAACCTCCAGTCATTAAATTTGCAACAATAAACACTGCTGAGAAAAGAAAGATAAATTCCGTTAAAGATGGAATCAGAAAGGAACTGAGCATCTAGTCAAGTAATTGATCATCCCTGATAACTTTGTGATCCTTAAAAAAACATTCTAGCCTGATGACTAGAATTCTTAGCTTAGGGGAATGTACTGCTTTAGATACATTTGAAAATAAATATTTAAAGAAAATTTAGAATTAAAACAGAATTTCATGCAGAACATGAAAATTAGGCAGTTAATTAAGAAACTCAAGAAAGTTTACTAAGTCTCAAGCTGCCTATGAATCAACTTTTTTAAACATAATTTCAACAAACTTATTTAGGACACCCTTTGGGATTTCATCATTTCTATTCTAAGTTGATGGCTAGAAATCATTTAAAGGATTCATATCTAACTACTCAATTATATGATATTCTTTTAGCTTAAATTTAAGTAGAGACCTTGTTATTTTATCAGGTTTCACTGGTCTTGGACAAGAAACAGTCTTGACTTAAGGTCTTTACTAGTGAAATTTAAAATTTTTGCTGTGTTATTGCTAAGCTGGTTTTCAGCTTTAAGTATCTATGATCCTATAAGCTTCCATTAGCAGATTACTTAACACTGAAAAAGGAAGTCATTTCTCTACTGTTCTAAACAAATAACCCAAATCTCAAGTAACTCTTAATTTCAAGGAGTTGCTTATATATTTTATTTACATATTTTATAGGAAAGAAAGTCTTGGGATTTATGGTGAAGTAACCATAATATATTTACCACATACTATACCACACATCTTTGCTTTACTTCTGAGCTCGCCTCTAAATTGGCTGTCTCCTCAGAACATTCCAGAAAAGTTTTCACAACAAATAACTAGGTTAATGTAACATTTTTCAGGAAAGCACCACAAAGATCAAATTACACAATAATGGTACACCAAGATGGTGCCAGAGGGATAATACAGTGGGTGGGTGCTTTCCTTGCATGCCGTCACCCAGGGTTCCTGGCAATTCCTGGCACCCCACGTGGTCCCCCGAGACCCACTAGAAGTGATGCCTGAGCACAGAGCCAAGAGCAAGCTTTCAGTACAACCAGATGTGGCCCAACACCGCCCCTCCCCCACCCCTCGTAAAAGGAAAAATCTCGATCTCAATTAGTGTAGCAAGCAAATGCTCAACTTTCCCAGGATACACTTTTCCCATGCACTTTACTACTCCACTATTCCTAACATGGTTATATAAAACCAAGGGTGGCTCACATTGTTCTTTTAATGCAATCTTCATTATAGCTCTATAAGCTAAATTATGATATTTTCATTTGAAACACAAGGAATCAAAATTGAGAAGCAATGTTTTACCAAACACTCTGAAGCCAAAAATGACAAAATTAGAAAATGATCTCTGCCTGAGATCTTCGCCCTCTTTGTAAGCTTCTGTTAATCGACTTCAACCCCAGAGCCAGCTCTAAAACCTTTCACATGCACTAACACATTTAGGCCACTGAATAGAATCCAACTCTGAGTTTTATAGATGGGGAAACATACAAAGATACATGACCCCCAAAGCCCCAAATAATAATGGCAACCCATTTAAGTCAGCTTAGTGTAACTCCAAACCTACATGACTACTCTGGAAGAGGGCCTTCCAGTCAGAAACTGCATTCCATGGCAGTTCATTCATTGAACATGCAGAACTACCTTGTCAATACATCATGTATTCTTTGGCATGGGAGCTAGAATTTTACAAGGCTAGAAAACCCCTCGAGTTGACAGTAATCACACTTTGTTCATCTATTGGTCCAAAGGATTCAAACCTCCCACACAATAGCAGTTACTCAATCTGGTTATAACACTTGATTAATGATGAAAAGAGGCCTGCTGCAGTTGAAACCTCGTCACAATAGTCTACTTTAAAATACGGAAATGAAAAATAAATAAATAAATAAAAATAAAGTAAAATACATAAAAGTGAAAAAATGAATGATATTTTGTGAGACCCAAATTTCAGTTGATGACTCAACAGGAACCTGTCTGGACACAATCCGCTATGATGGAAACATAAGTCCCTTCATTCTTCTCTCCATTATATTCCAAAGAAATGTGAGCCTCTGCTAAACAAAATGAAACCAGATAATAGAAATAATCCAAGTTAAAGGATAAAACTTACTCTGGGGATTCAGTTTGCAATAACTATTCAATATATTGAGTTAAAGATTACCGATGTCAACTACTGAGAGTATCTTGCCCCCATGGCAAAGTCTGGCAAGCTATCTGTTACGTATTCGATATGTCAAACACAATAACAACAAGTGTCACAATGGAGACGTTACTGGTGCCCGCACGAGCAAATCGATGAACAACGGGAAGACAGTGTGACAGTGGCCTGCAGAAATGGCAGATTTCTTGTTTGCTTTGTTTTGGGGCCATACCTCGCAGTTCTCAGGGCTTGCTCTTGGCCCTGGGGAGCAGATAGGGTCCTAGGAATCAAATCTGGGTCGGCAACATGCAAGGCGTGCTTTAATCCCTGTACTATCTGTCTGGCCTGTGGAAAGACTTCATACAGAACAGTGGGTAGAACAAGTACTCATTACCACTTTTTAAAAAATTCCTCTAAAATAAGAGAAAATGGACAAACAGAAACCAATGAATGCCAAGAAGGAGGCAATAAGAAACAGGAGATAGAGATCTCAATTTTTAAGATACATGAAACTGATCAAGGTTGACACTTCAGCTTTCTCGGCTTTAAGTGCCTTCAAGGAAGGGCTAGAACGGCAGAGCCCTAAGGCTGAAGGCGCCCTAAGATCCCTCTCTCGCCACCTGCGCCCACCTCCAGTCCTGGTCGGAGTGACAGTTCACCAAGGGAAGAGGCCAAATCAGGAGTGCTCACAGCTACAGACTACCAAGCACAGATGAGTGAAGCATCTTCTTGAAAGGGATCAAAAAGTGGAAGTCTCTCTACTCAAAGAGAAAACCACCAAGCATCTTCTTCCAGAAATGCTAATGTAATAAAAATCATAATAAACTAAACTGGGAGCATAGATGCTATAATATTTATATATGAAGAATGATATGATTCTTCATATACAAATGTTGCTAGAAAATGTTCACTGTAGGGGAGTATGAATGTAGCAGATACAAATAAATTAAATTTGAGAGCAACTTACTCATTATTGGAGCTAAGTGATTTGTACGTTGGGTTTTACACTCCTATTCCCATGGTTTTGTGTGGTGGCAAGGTGAGGAATTGTGTGCATCAAGACCATAAATGTCAACATCATTGAAAACACATTTTCTTAAGTACGATATAATTTTTAAATGAAAAAATTTTATTAAATAAACTATGACATAATGAATCACAATATCTGTACCTATTAGGGATGTTTACAAAGGCAGGGAAAAATGAAGATAACTAAATGTCTTAGATATTAGGAATAATTAATTATGAGACATAATCATTTTATTTTGGCTATATTTTTTAAAGTATCACTATCATTAATGCATACATATTAAATATTCATTGATGAAAATATATTAGTATTTATACTAAAATGTCACAAAATAGGAAGAAGAATACAAAATAAATAATTAAGTTGGTAATAATGCATAGATGTTCATTTTATTATGCCTCTGCATTTGTCTGAAATTAACCATAATAAACACTAAAAATATAATTTAAAAGGGAATGAAGTTAATTTCAGTTTTTTTTCACTAGCAAAGGAAACATTGCTAAATGAATGAACTAAAGGAATACAATATTATAATTTATAAGAAATATATTTTTGTTTACTCTGGTGAACAAGACATATTTCTCATAGAAATTTTATATTCCTCCACATTTTCTGGCTCACAGCTTCCAAAGGGCTTAGAATTTTCTAAGCTAAATAAATTAAAAATAAATCTCTTATTATATGAATGAGGTTAACTTTTGGAAAACATCTGAGGGTACAATTGGGATACCCCTATTCCCCCTCTTTATCTCCTAGGATTAAAAAGAGACTAAAGGTAGAGTTCAATAGCCAATGTCAATATATCTATGTGATAAAGGTCCCCAAAGTAAGGGCTTCAAGGAACACCCAGGTTTGGTACATCGGAGCATTTCCATGTCTCACCTTGCCTGATTCCTAAATACACAGGTCAGAGATTGAACTCACGCTCTATTTCTCTTCTTTGGTTGTTGACTCACAGCCTTTATAATTCTTTGTAAGGGGTTGGAGCAATAGGGCATTTGCCTTGTACGCGGCTGACCCAGTTTCGATTCCCAGCATCCCATATGGTTCCCCAAGCACTGCCAGGAGTAATTCCTGAGTGCATGAGCCAGAAGTAACCCCTGAGCATTGCTGGTGTGACCCAAAAAGAAATATACATATATATGTATGCACATATATACATACATATATATATAATTCTTTGTAATTGGCTCTTTGTAATTCACTTGTGAAGTAATGAGCAAGCTGGATTTCTGTGTTCTGTGTGCCGCTGGAATAATAAACTAATTGAATTTGAGGATGGTATATTGAGAACCTCTGATTTATAACCTGTTGATCAGAAGCAATGATAATAATCTGGTTTAATGTGTACTGGAAGTCTGAGAAAGCAGTCACAGGAGCCCAAAGTCTGTAGCTGATTGTTCAGAAACACAGGTAACTGCCGACCTTTGAGACTAGCCTGTGAAGCAGCAGGTGGTTTGCAGAGAGTGAGCCCACTTTGGGGTCTCACCTATGCCCTCACCTGGAGACTCCAACTCTGCCCTACCAGGGCCCAAGAATTCTCAGAGGTCTGAAAAGGCTTCCATCAATAACTGTTGGAAATTGGGCCACAGACCCAAAAAAGGGAAAGGAGTTAACTATTTAGTATATATTATTTAGTATAATTCAACCTCACTTTTTATATTTCCTCACACAAATACTAACAACATTTTTCCCAGAACCCTTCTTTAAATTTCAGCTTTACTGAGTAATTACTGATAAATTAAATTGATATAAAGTATATAATGTAGAACGATGAAATTTTGGGAGTGCTAAGAGGACTTGAAGTCAAAGCTTCATATATACATTTATAAATTTGTGTGTGTTTGTGCACATATGTAAGTAGATGTGTGTATATACGTATGTATGTATATATGGCAAAGCTCCACTGCTAAGCTATACTCATATATATGTATATATACACGCACATATATATATACACGCACATGTATATAAAGAACTGCCACATCTATTTAATTAATACATCCATCACCATACATGTTATGCTACTATACTATGGGGGAACATTTAAGTCCTAATCTCTTTACAGTGCAGTGTTATCAACTATAATCCTTTCATTTTTTTCATTTTCATTTCATCATCCTGTTATTCGTCGATTGCCTCGAGCAGGCCCCAGTAACGTCTCTTTCATCCTAGCCCTGAGATTATATTCAAGGCTATTTAGGAGAATGAGACCCATCATTGTTACTGGTATTTGGCATATTTGGTACGCCACGGGGAGTTTGCCAGACTCTGCCCTGTGGGCAGGCTACATTCGAGAGCCTGCAAGTTTGTCCAAAGTAGGAATAAGACAATAAGATGTCATAAAAAAAAAAGTTCTGTTCAAACATCTAAAATTATTAAACTGGACTTTAAGAAAGACTAGAGTCTTCTATAAAATGAAAATAAACCCACTTGGAAATATCAAGAAACACACACAAACAACAAAACATGAGGGAGGAGGAGTGTAATAATAGAACTCTTAGAATGTAGTTGAGAATTACTTGCTTTTGACTTAAAGTGAGACATAATCCTAGAAATCTAGATATAAACCTTCGGTAACATTAGAATAAAAGGTGGGGAAATGGTGCCAGAATTTTATGAAAAAGGTAGATATCAAAGTACAAGGAAAGAGAATGCATAAACCAAACAAATAATAACAACAAAAGAGGAAAAAATGCCAGAATCCACACTAGAATACACATACAAATACACCAATAAACGCTTCTATAGCAGGAATTTCCCTAAACATCATTGAAATTTCCATAGAAAGGGAAAATGTTGAGAAAGAACAGGAAACAAAACAAAGCTCCCTACTATCTCCAAGAGACCATCAAGTTCCAACATAGAAGTGGACGCAAAGTAAATAAAGAATTGGGAAAAAATTCAGCAAGCAAATAGTAAGTTTATTTTAAAAGGGATAGGAGCAGTTCTACCACATACAATGGACTTTACATTTAAAATAATAACAAGGGATAAGCATTATATAAAGATTAAGGAATCAAATCCATCAAGAGGACTTAACATTCATTAACATATATGCACCAAACAAAGAAGCATGAAAATACACAAAGGAATTATTGGTAAGTCTGAAGAGAGACAGTGACAGAAACCCAATAGCTGTAGGAGACATTAACACCATACTCTCTATCTCATCAACAGACAGTTCACACTGACAGAAAATCAATCAGAAAACAAGAACCTTAAATGAGGAATTGGACCAGATGGTCTACTATACATTTACAGGGCTTCCCATCCCCCGCCAAAGTCATATGCCTGATTTTCTCAAGTGCTTATGGAACATTCTCCAGGAGAGATTACAATATTGACAAAACAAGTGTCAATAAATTCGTGTAGATGAAAATTGTATCAATATCTTTTTTGGATCATAATAATATAAAACAAGAAATCAATCATAAATGAAAGCTGTAAAAATCTCCAATATGTGGAGACTACAAACACTGTATGTCACTATAAACACTATATGCCCCTGAATAACAATTGGATCTATTAAGAAATAAAGGATCATTGTGTTTTTAATCCTAGGAACAAAAGTGAAGGCACAGCAATCAGAACTTAAAGAATACTTTTCTAAAATGGAAACTCCTGAAGTACACATCTACATTAGGATATAAAGGGAAAAAACTCAGTCAAAATTTATAACAAAGAATTTGGAAAAACAACAAATAAAACCTAAAAGGGAGAAATTAAAATTAGAATAGAAATAATAAAACTCAAAATAAAATAAAACTCATAGATACAAAAGATCACTGGCTCCAAGAGCTAGTTCTTCAAAAGACCAAACAAAAATCAACAGGTATTTAGTAAGACATATTAAAAGAAAAAATAGGTAGAATACTCCATGACATTGAAGCTAGAGCTACCTTCAAAACTTCAATGCCATTACCCACCAAAAACTAAACTCAGGGCATTACATTAAAGTAGGAAGAAGATGGAGAGCCAGAGAGATAATACAGCAGGTAAGGCACTTGCCTTGCATGGAGACAACCCGTGTTCAATCCCCAGCACCCCATATTGTCCCCTGAGCACCACCAGGAGTAATTCCTGACTGCATGAGCCAGGATTAACCCCTGTGCATTGCTGGGTGTGACCCAAAAAGAAAAGAAAAATGGTTAAGATGCAACCTTTTTTTTTGAAACTGTTATGCCACAATTAAAAAAAAGAGAACAAAACAATGATTTATAGACCGAGATGACATTAAACCCACCCATGGCCTCCAGCCTCTGTTCTTGCTGCACCAACTTCCACGTCTAACACCCAGAAAGCCGGGTTTACAAACTGGCTGCTGATTGACAGCTTTAGACAGAAGGGAGGGAAAAGCAATGCCGCCAAGGTCATCAATCTTGGGGAACACAGACAGTGTACCTGGTTCAGAACCGCTGGGAGGACAGCCCTTGCAGAGAAGGCGGACTCCTTGTCCTCAGCTCTATAACAAGGCCCCTCCACTCATTCAGGCTGTCAAGCCGGAACTAACCCCTGAGCTTCGCCTGGTTTGCACCTTGACCCCAGGGGAGGGGTGGGGTGGTGAGAAGAAGACAAAATGGAATACTATACAAGGGACAATGAAATCATGCCATTTGCTGCAACATGGCTGGAACTGGAAGACATTACATTGAGTGAAGTAAGCCAGAAGAGAGACAAACACAGGTTGACCCCACTTCTCTGTGGGATACAGAATGCTGGATGGAGAAAGGTACTGTAGTGAAATGAGGATGCCCAGGTCACCCTTGACCCTAGAGCTTAGGGAGAAGGAAAAGAAATCAAGGAAGAAAAGAAAAGAAGAAATCAAAGAAGAACAATGAAGATGAGAAAGGGAAGTAACGGGGAATAGGGTCCAGCGCTTGGGTTATTCTGATGATGTGGGGAGACGTACACCCAAAGCACAGACCCAACAACACTGAAAGCCTGGGCTGAGCTGCAACCAGCAAACTCTGTAAAGTGCCTGTCGGGTGGCGGGGTGAGGGATGGAACATGGGAACACTGGTGGAGGGGAGATGACACGGTGATGGGATTGGTGTTAAAATATTATATGCCTAAAATTCAACTAACAATAACTTTGTAAATCATGGCTTTTTATTTAGATTTAAAAAAAACAAAGTCAGAAGCTTCTGAACTGCAAAAGAAATAATTGGGAACTTGATTTGCATGCTGCTAACATAGGTTTGATCCCTGGCATCCCATCTGGTCCCCCAAATCCCACCAAGAGTGATTCCTGAGCACAGAAACAGGAGTAATCCCTGAGCATATCTGAGAGTGACAAGCCCCCCCCCACCCTCTCTTTTCCCCCTAAAATAAACAATCATCAGATCCAGCTCTATTCATTCTAAAACAACCTGGTGAGGCCCAAATTATGTTTACATTTAATGAAGTATCTGAAAGAAAAATGAGACAGGGATGAGTCCCAAGTGCCAAGGAGAGAGATGAGAATCCAATTCAACAGCCCTCTGAAACACCCACCACACACAACCCCCAAATCCAGACCTAAAGATCTTTTCTCCTTCAGAAAGAAACCAATCAGTGAGACTAAGGCCAGCACCAGCAGGCCGTAATCTGCCAGATGATACTGAAAGTTCCCCTTACCAAAATGCACCATTTCTGAGAGGATATATCAAAGAGAACATCATTTATTTAAGGAAAAAAAAACAGAAAGGAAAGTAGGAAAGTAGAAGAAAAATCATAATGATCAATTTTATTGGAAAAAATATATAAAATTTTTAAAAACTCAATCATCTTCAATAAAAAAAATTCTCTCTTCCATTCCTTATGTTTCTGAAAAGAAAGTTGGCACAGAGATACGTAGAGTGAATACACTATTTTCTTTAGCACTGAATAAGATTTACTGATTCAAATAATTCCTAGAATGAGCCAGGTCTGTAGAGGGTCTTTGAGCCGGACTGTGGTCACATGCGTGGGTGGCATTCAAGTCTGTTAAAGGCTTCAGATCTTTTCTGTAGCTGAGGAGAAAAAAATGAACCAAAGGACTATAAAAGCCGGCTAAGTATAGTCCAGCGCTGTCGAGGTTCAGAAAAACCAGGTGGGCACATGAAAGGCTTTTTTAGGGCAGGATTTTCAGAAATGACATTAAGTCTACTTCCTTTCGAGAGCTTTTCTTGCTAGAAAAGATTTTTTTTACCCTTGCCAAATGGCTCAGTGCCCAGCCTGAAGCCCCATGGGGTCTGTCTCCCATTCCTCACATGAAGTCGCTTCCACTAAGCGACAGGGTCCTGGTGAGACCCAATCCAGTAGCCTCAGTGCCTAGCATAGGGCTGGCACACACCAAGGGTACAAAACGGCCCTCTGCTTTGGGCTTTGTTTTTGTATTTCCTTATGAAGGACCACTGCAAAAAGACATTACATGGGTTTTAGAGCTGCATCATTGCAAATCAGCAAATGTGGCCCCTATGTCCTGATTTATGTACCATCACCACTGACTTTCTTTCTCCTCATCCAATAATCCTGATCAATCTTATAGTCCAAACATGTATTATTATTTTATGTAGTTCTTCTGTGAAAACAGTTCTTTTATTTTATTTTATGGGCTTTGTTATGGGAGCCACACTCAGAAGTGCTTACTCCTGACTCTGTGCTCAGGAATCACTCCTGGAGGTGCTCGGGGGACCATATGGAATGCCGGGGATCAAATTTGGGTTGGCTACGTGCAAGGCAATTGTCCTCTCTGCTGTATTATCACTCTGACCCCTGAAAACATTTCTCAAGTGAAGAATTAACCAACTGGGATGGGACACTGCCACAGACTGAATGTGTCTCTGCAAAACATATATCACAAAATCACAACCATCCTGTTATTCGTCGATTGCCTCGAGCAGGCCCCAGTAACGTCTCTTTTGTCCTAGCCCTGAGATTTTTTTTAAAAAGTGCCATATTCAAAAAAACATATATGTTGGAAACTAATCTAATCTAATGTAAATGTGTTTGGGGGAGGAGGTGTTTGGCAGATGACTGATAAGAGTGAAGACCTCATGACTAACTACTTGATCACTTGATCACTTGACATTTTGTTACTCATTGGTTTGCTCGAGCAAGCGCCAGTAACGTCTCCATTCATGCCTATCGTGTGCTAGTGTAACCCAATGGTGTCTGCTCGCTCCAGGAACACGAAGAGCCTCAAACCATTCATTTGAGTAAGTACAAAGCCTCTAAAAGCGGCCCTCAATACCCAGGCACCCTCTGAGGTTACAGCAAGACTAAGAACTAAGAACTAAGTAGATTCTCTCCCGACATGGAATCTGCCAGAACCTTCATTGTGTCACTTCCCAGCCCCTAGAAATAAATGACTATTGCTTATAAACCACCCATCTTAACGCAATCTGTTGTAGAAACCCTGTAGACCAAGAGAGAAGCTCACCCAGACAGGACATATTCCGTGACACATACCACTTGCCCTTTCAACATAACAGTTGCAGAAGCCCTGGGCAGATTCAGAGCAGGCAAAACACAAAGGTGGGACATCAAGTCTTGGGACCCTCGCTGAACTATTCCAGCTCAAATGTTTGTGCCTCGTTATCAGTTTGAGACAGAACAAGAATGTCAATCCCAAAATCCTAGGGACTCTTCTAACTCTAAATGCCATAACGCTCCTTCCCTTAAAACCATTCTCAGCACAATATCTTGGTTGGGATCCTCCAGTTCTTTCGAAACACACAGCAGATCCTGTTTACCATTTTTTACCCTCTCTGCACACCCCCTCACTGACTAACCTGTATTTCTAACCCAAATCAATGACAAATTGATCTCATGGCACAAAATTAAACTCCACAGACGTGCTGGTTCTCAAGTGAATCAAAGAGACCACTCCGCTTTCTTATTTTGTCGTTCATATAAACAAGTGTGCTTTGGCATCAAATTGTTACTGAATTTTTCACATTTTGGGGCTTTGTGTTGTTGTTGTTGGTAATGGTGGAGGAGGTGATTTGCAGTTTAAAATGCCTCTATAGAGGCCTGGAATGATAGCACAGTGGGTAGGGCGTTTGCTTTGCATGTGGCCGACCTGGGTTCGATTCCCAGCATCCCATATGGTTCCCCAAGCACCACCAGGAGTAATTCCTGAGGGCATGAGCCAGGAGTAGCCCCTGTGCAATGCCAGGTGTGACCCAAAAAAGCAAATAAAATAAAATAAAATGCCTCTATATGCCTCTGTATGCAGTACAGAAGATCTGCCGATGTTCCTAAGTTGGGAAAGGCAATGTCAGAACTGAGGAACTAAGTTAGAAACTTAGTTCCTAAGTTCCTGAATTTCTAAGTTCTATCATGCCTTACAGACAAAAATGAAATGCTGTGTTAGAAAAATTCTGTTAAGATATGAACTGTAGTACTGTTGGCTAGACTCAATGTTAATGAGCCAATAATATATGTTAAATAATGTGTCTTTAAACAGAAACATGCATAAAACAAAGCTATGTATTGATCAGTTGATAAAAAATAGCATTAGAGGCTCCTAGAAGCTCTACCTTGTATTTCCTGAAGATCGATGATATAGTATTTGTTAATTCAGTGTTCATGGTGATTTTATAGACTGTAACTATTACAAATAATAAAAACAGACTATATATACTTCCAGATTTCTATAAACAGCTGTATAAAAATATAAATAGCACTGCCCTTAGATGGGATCTTGTTGGAATGGATATGACTAAGAAAAGCTGAAACGGAAATTTTTAACCTTAGCATACCCCAAATTAAAAACTGTTCCAGACCTGCCAATTGTGTTCAGAATGCGCACATGAGCCGCGTCCATAACGTTCCTGGCCTCAGTATGCCTACCCCGATGGGAACTAAGAGTGTCTCCTAGAATCCTTTCTTCTGTCCTTCTTCTACTTACATAAATAGCCCGAATCTTACAAAGAAACAGCACAAATATTGCTAAGCTTCTTCCTCAGATCAGTTTGTAACTGTCATTAATAATTGCAGATGGTGCCCCATGAGAAAGCACTCCACAAATCCTCTGGTAGAAACACAGAGTAATAGTAATACATAATTCATGCATGCACCTGAAATATCTATGAGGAATATATATATATACGTATATATATACATATATACACACATATATATCTTAGTACACATATGCAGAGATTTTCTTAAAGAGGAAACGTAAGATCAGGAACAAGGAGAGAAAAACAGAAAGAGCTGAAAGAAAGAGGAATGAATAAAAGAGAAAAGAGAAAGAATGGGTAGAACAGCAAAAGTTTAGAAACAAACATTGCTCAGGAAAGGCAAGCTAAAGTGTCTCCATTTTCAAGGGCTGGGATAGTTCTGCAATTTTGATTTTTCATTTATGATGAAGCTTGTAAATGTATGCCTCAAATATACAGTCAGCCCTATTCTAGCCCTCATGGGATAACACTTTTCCATAATTAATCCCTAACAGCATACAACTGCCCTTTTGTCCAAATTGTAGTTTTAAAAGAGTATTCTCATTTGATTTTGATCTCACACATGAGAGCTTAATTCCCATCCATATCACTTAATGAAATAATTGTCAGCAAGTGGTTTAACTCTTACCTTCCTTTTTTGGGGGGCCAGAGTGATGGAAAAGGGGGTAAGGCGTTTGTCTTGCATGGAATCAACTGCCAATCCTAGTTCAATCCCATTTTTGGTCACCTGAATATGGCCAGCCAGGGGTTAGTCTTGAGCACAGAATCAGAAATAGGCCCTGAGAAATGCCCGAAACCCCCACCCTGGAATAAAAAGACAACAAAATACGGGTTTCTTCTATGCAAAGAGGGAATAAAAACATAATTTACTGCATAGACTATCTTGAAACTTAAAGAAAATAATGCAGATAAGGGGTTAGATAGAAGCATAGTGAGTAGAACACTTGCCTTGCACACAGCCAACCTGGGTTCAATCCTGGCACCCCATATAGTCCCCCAAGCCCCACCAGGAGTGATCCCTGAGTGCAGAGCCAAGAGTAAGCCCTGATCACCACCAGGTGTGGCCTAAAAATAAACAAACAAATACATATAAAACACCTAATACACATCTAGTATATGGAGATGGCATTCATTGGTATGATCTTATAATTGATAAATCATGGACAACCGTAGGTAGGTCACAAGGGGGCTGTAAGACATAAACCTGTGGGGTTATGTGTGCATCGTGAAAGGGGGTCAGGCATGAAATAGAGGAGGGGGCATAAATTTTACTAAGAACTTTGGAGTTCTTAGTCTTTCTGCTCTTCTTATCTCATTGCTACGTAATGGACTGATGACCTCCCAGCAACCACAGCTAATCTCCAGCAAGTGAAAATTATGTGATTATAAACCCAGCACTTGAAAGCCTCAGTGACATCCCACTGATGCCAGAAGGAGGAACAAGCAACAGGAAAATGCACTGAGAAAGAAGGAAACGATGAAGAATAACATCTCTAGGTTCAAAGCCACTAGCACAAGCAGGTAAGAACAAATGAAGTCCTGTGTTCCAAAGAAAGCAGGCCACCCCTAATATTTTGCATCAGCTCTTAAAATACACAGAATACACACCTTGACACATGCTCGCCACAAGAGTAAAAACACGCTTGTTCTGTTCTGTAGGAACCTGCCAAATAGCTGATTTTGAAATAATTATAATGAGGAAAAGAGCCGTAAAATACATCGTTAAAAAAAAATAAAGGTAAGAAAACGAAATACTGGCATCAGCATGCCAGAGAACGTCAGGCACTCCCAGAGGTGCACCTCGGGACTCTTTCAGATCAAGTGCTGAGAATAAATGTGCAAAATGAATAACGGTTACAAAGGGGAAAAAAAGAAGAGAGGCCAACGTGGGGCCAAAGATCTAAAACACACTATGATTCAGTTGTCATCACTGATCAAGTTAGTCACCTGCTCCCTCCATTTAGAATACAATGCAATCACTGCCCTCGGAAGGATCTTTTGAGTCATCTAATCCAACCTTCTAGCAACTCTGAATTTCCAATATCTACCCATTCTTTTATGAAAGGCGACAGAGAGACATACAAAAGAATCTCGGAACCCAGCAGCTCACTGCAGTGATGCTTCCGGACTTTGCACCTGGCCAATTCCACAGGAGTGACTCAGACGAGAGCAGGCATCATGCCTCCACCTGCCCCTTAGGAGTCCCAGCAGCCATCAACTTCCAGAACCCAATGCGAAGCCCAGATGTGCGAATCAGTGACGGCAAACTCCGGGCCTCAAGGGATAGGAGATGGGCCGGTCCTTCTCATCTCTCCATTCCTATGGGACTCTGGATGCCAAGCCCACGAACTGCCTCGGACTGCTATTTGAGCTCCATAATGGGCATGATCCAAAGACACACAAAAGAATCTCAGAACCAAACAGCTCGCCACAGAGATTTTTCCAGACCCTAATTATCTAAAATTTTAGAATTCCAGGAGCGCACAGCCACTCTCATGGCTATACGACGTCTTAATGCTATTCATAACAAGCAATACAAAATAAATGATCTAGCATCTGCCTTTTCAACAGGTTCGAGTGGTGGCAGGAAAATTCAAAATAGTGGTGGTGGGAAGCTGTCATGGTGGTGGGACAGGTGTCAAAATATTGAATGTCATCCATTATTGTGAAGAACTTTATGAAAGTAAATTTAAAAAAAAAAAAAGAAAGGTGACAGAGTCAAAGTGGATGCATGAGGAGTCCATAAAAACATAAAAGAGACATAGCAACAGAGAAAAAAGGCCGCTGGGAGGCGCCACAGCTCCCAGAGAATGCTCCAGGTCCCAAACAGAGCCGAGATCACCAGGAAGTCCCAGATGGGGTAGGTGCCACATCCAGCCTTCTCCAGATGGAACCCCGGTGACCATGAGCCTCTACAAGCATAGCTTGGGCATGCGGGAACCAGGACTTTTACTCCAAGACAGCTCCTTATATACAAAGTGATCAAGTAAATCATCCAACCTTTCTTCCTGAAAATCAGGCTTAACTCTTTTACAAACCACAACGCCCAATAGGAGAGAGAGAACAAAGGGGAATGCCCTGCCACTGAGGCAGGGTGTGATGGGGGGGATGGGGGGGTGGGAGGGATACTGGGATCTGTGGTGGTGGGAAATGGTCACTGGTGGAGGGATGGGTATTCAAAATAAGTAAATAAATAAACAAATAAATTTTTTTTAAAAAACCATAAAAGAGATGTGAGCATCCTTTACAGGAACTTGGCACTCAGCTTATCAATCCGTCTTTGGCATCTCTCCAATCCATCCTGCTGGCAACTCATGGAAACACCTTCATCTTCCTCATCCGTGTCGTCTGTTTCAAAGCTCCCCACAGCCACTAGCTGGACCAACCCTCAAATCTGATCTTTCAAGGGCTGCTGCACATGATTAGACAAAGTTAGTGTACCCTTCAATAAATTCCATTTTAGATTCGTGATTTCAGCACCATGGCTAGACACTTGGCCACCACTAATCCTTTTGATTCTTTTGGTTTTGGACTATTGCCTCGGTCTGAGTCCAACCTATGAACTGGAACAGAAAGAGAGGCCTCCTCCGAATTGGGAAAACGGAGGTTTGTGGGAGGAAACCTAGGCCCTGTGATGGGTTTCCTACCAAAGATCCAATTGCGAAAATGTCAAGTTGTGGGAAGAGAAAAGCTGTAGTTATTAAGAGAGCTGAAGTTAGAGAGGAACAGAGCGAATCGTGTGTCTCACTGGAGGGGGCTATATTGACTTTATACATGAAGGGGGACTGGAAAGTAGATATCAAGGCAGTAGAGAAAACAGCATGAGTTGTAAAGCCAGCAGACAATTCCAAATCTTAACTTGTAAACACAGGGCCCTTTCTTCTGTGCAAATACCGGCATCTACTCTGGTTAAGCCAAGCCAGGCTAAAATTCCCCAATTTTGACCTGCTGACTGCCCAGCTTCAATCTCTCAACAAATCTTACCTCGCAGCCTGCAAACCACGCCATCTACACCAAATCTGTTTCCCAGCACAACTGCCCTTCCCCTCTCAACGAATCAGGATCTATTTCCATCTCTTCTTTCTGGTTGCCTATTTAAAAAGTTTTCCCTCCTTGAGAACAAAAGGGAATGCCCTGCCACAGAGGCAGGGTGGGATGGGGGTGGTGGGGGGTGGGAGGGATACTGGGACCCGTGATGGTGGAAAATGGGCACTGGTGGAGGGATGGGTACTTGATCATTGTATAACTGAGACCCAAGCACAAAAATTTGTAAGTCTACAACTGTACCTCATGGTGTTTCACTAATAAAATTTTTTTTAAAGTCTTCCCTCTTTCTGCCTAGGCAATCCCTCCTCTCCACTCTGTCGCCCAGACAATCTACATGAATCTGTGATGGGTCCTTTCTGCTACAGTGCCAAATATCCCCATTCTTCCAGCTGTCCCCTTCTTGTAGCCCAAAGAAGTGCTTAAACTAAACAATCTTTAAATGGAGACCATCAATCACACATTCATTCCATAAACATAGCTATGGGTCTACTCAGAGTACGGTGTTGCTGGACTGCAAATCTTTACATACCCAAATTCCAAACAGTGTCAGTGCTGTCGCCAATATAGCTTAGACACTTTGGCTTTGGGGTTGCTTTGTTTTGTTCTCCTGCACAGAAGGGCATGTTCTGGACCACCAAAGACCTGTTGTCTTGCATGAGCATGAAACAACTTCTCAAGTGAAATAGGAATGGGAAGGGTTTTCTCGCCACGCTTCATGAAAGAGTTAATAGCTATTGGCTTCCTCTTCCTGCTCCCTCCATCCCATTCAAGTTGGTAACGAGCAGGGCTGGAGAGATAGTATAGCAGGTAGGGCATTTGCCTTGCACACGGTCAACCCAGGTTTGATTCCCAGCATACGATATGGTCCCCTGAACAGCACCAGGAGTAATTCCTGAGTGCAGAGCCAGGAGTAACCCCTGTGCATCGCCAGGTGTGACCCAAAAAGAAAAAAAAAAGTTAGTAAGGAGGAAGGAGACTTGCCTGCACCAGACTACTGAAAGGCAGGTCACCTGGGGATTAACCACTAAGAAACACAAACCAACAGAGACTGAACACGGCTTCCCAGATCATGCGAGGAAGTGAAGGAATTTTATAGGCTAGGTTGAAAGTAAATGTGAGGTTTTAGTAGGCTGTTTAGGGAGTTCATTTAATAAAACTATCTCCATGGAGATGGTCCTAAGTACCAGTTTTGCTACTTATATCTGAGCCAAAATTAAACAGGACCCCTGATTTACAACTCAGTCCATGTAGGCCCATGCACGTAGGGATACCGTGTCTGAATATGTCATTAAAGAGCAAACACTTCTGTCTCCCACCCTAGGCTCACGACTGGGCACTCAATAGCACAGCTCCACCCAGCACAGTGCTCCAAAGCTTTGTATGTTTCGTGCCACAGTAAATGCCAGTTCCATACAGCAGCCCAGAGGTAAACACACCTTCCTAATGCCAACAACAAAAGACTTTCTCCATGGGGCACAAATTGAGGCTTCAGGAATGTTGGGTCATTTGGGATTCTGTCTACACTGTTTTTATTATGAAGACTTAGCGTAGACACTTTTAAGACAAAAGTCAAAGTCATTCCTCCTGGCAGGCAGCATAATTCCTTTCTAATAGCTAAGACACAAACCGCATTCCTCATTTTATAGCAAAAGAAACAGAATATTAACTCCATAGGTAGGGATGGGAGTGCTGCGGGGAAGGAACTAAAAAAAAGTAGGCAGAGGAGCCCCAGGAAAACTAAGCCGAGGGACAAGGACGGAGAGAGCTGAGCCTGGCTTTATGGAAAAGATTGAGCTGAGAAGTTTTTCTGTCAATTTAAATCTCTATACCAAATCCTAGAGAATTATATTTTAGAATCAGAATTTTAATGCTGGAAACAATTATTTCCCTGAAAAGATCATTTCATCCAGGGCACAATGACAGCAAATGAGAATACACAAATTTTCAAAAATTCGTATCATCTTTGAAAAAAAATGTGATTTGGGGAACTGAGAGAATACAGGGGGTTGAGGTGCTCACCGTGCAGGCAGCCAACCCTGGTTCCCTCAGCACCAACAGGAATCCTCCCTGAGCACTGAGCCAGGAGTAAGTCCTGAGCACTGCCAGTTACTTCACCAAAATCCAAAAAATGAAAAGAAGGGAGAAAAATTAAAGAAAAAATTTAGAATAATAAAATAACTATTAAAGATTTTAGCAAACCTGATCCCAATAAACTATCAGCTATGTGAGAACAGCATCGTGTCTGTCCTAATCCTGTATTAATAATTATTGATGGGGAGAAATCTTATAATAAAAAAAAAATTCCAGGCCAGAGTGATAGTACAGTGGGTAGAACGTTTCCCTTGCACGTGGCCGACCCAGGTGCAATCCCCAACATCCCACACAGTACCCCAAACACCGCCAGGAATAATTCCTGAGCACGAGCCAGGAATAACTACTGAGCATCACTAGGTGTGACACAAAAATGATGAAAATTTAAAATATTTTGATTTTTTAATTTTAAATTCATCATTAGGATGAATTTCACTCTAGGCCCAAAGGCAGGTACTGCCTCTAAAATTCACTTAATCCTATGTGGTTATATTATCATTTGATACCTAATCTAATTTATTATATATCTGAAAAATTTATCTATGGAGATGGGGATCTATAAATAAAGAATTGTTTACTAATAAATACTAAATTAGTGGACTGAGAGGCTTAGGAATTTCATTATTTAAGCTTCTTGAGAGAAAAAAATGGGAAGTAAAGCTAAGATGTGAACCAAAATTATTCTGGAACTATGTAGTGCCGTAAGTGTGGAGAAAGTGATTTGGCCAGACATAACAAATACCATTATTGCAAGCAATCAATATGCATTGCTGAATTATAATCAGTGCTATTGAAGCCATTAAACACACAAAATACACCCAATAATTCCTACAGTCCTGTGATTTATACTGTATTTTTACACCTGAGGTTTATTGAAATCATTTCAGTTCAGAGCTTACTGGGCATTTTGTACGTGTTGGATACTATGCTAGATATTAAGTACATAATTTTTTAAAATAATCACTATCAATAAGAAGCTTAAAAGCCTGGAAAGGAATAATAAAAAAAAATACTCCTTAAAAAATCAAAATTTAAGAAGCCTAAGAGAAGGTACATGGGTTTAGGTGTGCCTTGCAATCCCCAGTCTCTGAGCCCACCAGTAGTGACCCCTGAGCTCAGAACCAGGATCAGCCCTCAGCCATCAGTGGCAGTGGCCAAAAAAAATCCGAAAAGTACAAAAAGGTAGGAAAGAAACCAGATTAGAAGGAACCTCTGCAATCTAGCTGAGGAATATGATCTTCACTCTAAGATCAAGGAGGGACATAAAGGGTGTGAGGTAGGGAGAGGGAAGGAGATTGAAACTGACTAAAACCAGACATCACCAAAATTAGTCTAAGTCAAAAGATAAGAGACTGGAAAATGTCCCTGATATTCCTTATTTTTTTAAATTTTTTTATTAGTGAAACACCATGAGGTACAGTTGTAGACTTACAAATTTTTGTGCTTGGGTCTCAGTTATACAATGATCAAGTACCCATCCCTCCACCAGTGCCCATTTTCCACCACCACGGGTCCCAGTATCCCTCCCACCCCTCATCCCCCCCTCCCCTGATATTCTTAAGCTCCTGTCTGCTTTGTTTGTTTGTTTAACATGACTTGTTCTATGGCAACTCAACTAAACTGCTTTTTTTGTCAATATTCCATTTTTTTCCTACATATAATTTTGACTTTATATTTGGTTTTTCCCCTGCTGGTATTGTCTTTTGTAAGTGGAATGAGGGTCAGGAGGGGTTGGAATCGGGCCAGGGAGCAAGCTCTTGGTCGGTAAACCATCCTCATGATGCTGGAAGCCAGGGTTCTATCCCCAGAACCACAGGGCACCACCAGCAGGTGTTTCCGAGCAATGTGCCTGCTGGGAGGAGCCCCTGAGTACTGCCAGGTCTGGCCCCCAGATAAAAAAAAAAACAACAGCAAAAGAATGGGATCACTTTAGTTTTCCCAGGCAGGTTAATGTTTTCATATGAACTAACTTGAGAGCATGATCACCTGTCCAGGCATAAGCCCTGCAATCGCATCAGGTCAATTCCCTTGACTCCAGACTGGCCAAAACAGGCTCTTCCCAGATCTTCAGGCATTTGTTTTCACATCCTAGGGCACTTGGATTTTGCATCCCAAGGCCGAGACTGGGAGAGCAAGTCTGTGTGCAGCTGTATCACAGCCAGAGACAGGCAATAGAGACAGCTGGCCAGCAATTTTGCAGGTCACTATTGCAGGGAGTAGGTCACATGCTAGTCACAACACACACACACACACACATACACACACACACACACACACACACACACATCCCAGTGGCCTCCAGTGTCAGGCTGTGTTGCAACAAGAGGGAGCGAGTGTTCATAGGATTCTTCTCAGAAGCCTTAAATCAACTGGTGGTGCCAACCAGTTTACTGGTTAAGTAAACCAACCTGGGGTGGGACCTAGGTAAAATTCAAGGCCGTGAGAGTTCAGTGTGGCCACAGCAGCTGGCCCCAGCAGAACAGTGGCAGTCCCATGGGTGTGTACCATACTGAACTCTCTTACCAGCAGGAGCTGGCATGCAACATAGTGCCCTGCAACTAGGATGGCTCAGTCAGGAAGGCCACCAAGCAGGGCTGAACAGGGTCCCTCACCTTCTGGATTAAAACTTCACTTGACCCAGTTCTCCAGTCAGGCCTGCATGCATGCAGCAGCCACATTGGGGCAGGGATCACTTGATCACTTGACTTCCTGTTAATCGTCGATTTGCTCGAGCGGGCGCCAGTAACGTCTCCATTTGTCCCTGTCGCGTGCTAGTGTAGCCCAATGGCGTCTGTTCGCTCTAGGAACACGAAGAGCCTCAAACCGATCATTCATGATCTTGATGTAAAAGTCTGACCATCTGGTAGGTGGGTGGCCACGCGGTCTTTTGACATCCCGTGGAATCCAGTAGGTAACAGCTCTAGTCCAGCGGTCGTCTTTAAATCTCATTACGTGACCAGCCCATCTGATTTTTGATGCCTTGGCAAACGAGACAGCGTCCCTGATTCTTGATCGTTGACAGAGGTCAGAACTCTGTATTCTTTCTCTCATTTGAGTGAAACGTGATATTCCAAGCATAGCCCTTTCAATTCCTCTTTGGGAGACCCGAATAGCGTTCTCATCCTGTTTGCGTAGGGCCCAGGTCTCTGAGGTGTATGTTAATGCAGGAAGAACAGTGGAATCAAAGAGATGTGCCCAGAGCCGGAGGTTCTTCGTCCTCTTAGCTATTTCTTTGACGCTCTTGAAGGCGTTCCAAGCCGCTCTCTTCCTCCTGCGCAGCTCGGGTGCCAGGTCATTTGTCATGTTGACTTCTCGACCTAGGTACACATAGCTGTTGCATTCGGAGATGGTCGGGGCAGGGATGAAGTACCAAATAAGTTTGTTATGCACCACCAGTTCCAGGGACATACATCTGCTTCTCATCTTACCTGCACCAGACCTGGGAATAACCACTGCATCTCTTAAGGTGATACTCAGCCATTTGGTACCATTACTTTTATATCTTCGTTCCTTTGTTTAGCTTTTCCCATGATGAGGTCATGCATCAGTTCTCATCTAGTCATTTTAATTTCCCCAAAACTTACCACAATAGACTCAATTCAGAATCTGCACTCAAGAGTTCTCATCAACCTTGGACTCTGAAATGCAACTGCCAAATGGAAGTTGAAGGAATTTTCTTCAACATAATTAGAGCCATTTACATAAACCCACAGCAACCATCATCCTCAATGATGAAAAACATGAAATTCTTCCCTCTGAGATCAGGGATAAGACAAGGCTGCTCATTCTCAACACCACTATTCAATATAGTATTGGAAGTCTGGGCATAACAGTGGGGCAAGAAAGAGATATTTAAGGGTATCCAGATGGAAAATAAGTCACAGTCTCATTTTTTTGCAGATAACATGATACTGTACCTAGAAAACCCTAAAGATTTCACAAAAGTATCCTAGAAAAAATAGACTTCTACAGTAAAGTAGTAGGCTATAAAATCGATTTGCAGGAACTCATGGCTTTCCTATATGCAAATAATGAAATAGAATAGAGAGAAATTTTAAAAAAATACCATTCCCAAATGTACTTCAGAAAATTAAGTACCTAGTAATCAGCTTAACAAAATTAGTGAAAGATTGAGATTTACTTAAAGAAAACTATAAATTACTACTAAAAGAAATAAAAGAGAACACAAGGAACTGGAAACCCATCTCCTGTTTATGGATTGCAAGGATTAATATTGTTAAAATGATGGTCATCTTGTTTGAAACACTATATAGATTTAATGCAGTCCCTATAAAATGCCTATAACATTTTTTAAAGACAGATGAGATACTATTGAACTTTATAGGGAGTAATAAAACTCCCAGAACAGTCAAGGCAACCCTAGGGGGAAAAATATGGGAGGCTTCTCCTTCCCCAATTTTAGGTTATGCTATAAAGCTGTGGCAGTCAAAACAGAATGGTACTAGAATAAGGGCAGACTCAGATCAATGGAATAGAATTGAGAGTCTAGAGACAAATACTCAGGTATACCAACAAAGTAAAAAAGTATAAAGTGGAGTAAAGAAACTAACTCAACAAATAGTACTGATGACTTACATGCAAAAATTGAACTCAGACCACTTTCTAACACCATAATACCATACACAAAAGCCAAATCAAAGTGGATTAAAGACCTTGATACTGAGAAAAACATAGGCAGAACACTTCAGAACATGAAATCTAAAGGCATCTTCATGATTCAATGCCACTGGTCAAGCAAACAGAAACAAAGATAAACAAGTGAGACTATATCAAACTAAGAATTTTCTGCTCTGTAAAAAAAATAATGACCAGAATAAAAAGACACCACAGACTACAAGCAAATATTTGCCTACCACTCATCTTAAAAAGGATTAACATTCAAGATATATAAGGCACTGGTAAAACTTTACAAGGAAAAAAAAGCCCCACTAAAAAGTAGGGGGACGAAAACAGAGCCGAGATCACCGGGAAGTCCCAGATGGGGTAGGTGCCGAATCCCACCTTCTCCAGATGGAACCCCGGTGACCATGAGCCTCTACAAGCATAACTCAGGCATGCGGGAACCAGGACTTTTATTCCAAACCATATGCGGCTGCACGACATCTCCTCATATACAAAGTGATCAATGGAAAGTAAATCATCCAACGCTTCTCCCTGAAAATCAGGCTTAACTCTTACAAACCACAACACCCAATAGGAGAGAGAGAACAAAAGGGAATGCCCTGCCACAGAGGCAGGGTGGGGTAGGGGGGATGGGGGGTGGGAGGGATACTGGGATCCGTGGTGGTGGGAAATGGTCACTGGTGGAGGGATGGGTATTCAAAATAAATAAATAAATAATTTTTTTAAAAAGTAGGGGGACAAGATTAAAAGAAACTTCCTCAAAGAGACATAAAGAGGGGGCCAAAGAAATGGTAGAATGGTAGAACTTACTTGTATGAGTATGATGCAGTTCAATCCCTGGCACCCCTCATGACCCCTGAACCCACTGGGAGTAAATCCTGAATGCAGAGCCAAGAGCACTGCCAGGTGTAACACCCCCCCCCCCACACACACACACATCATACGGGAAAAAAGAAGGCATAAATATGGCCAAAAGATGCATGCAAAATGCTCAGCATCATTAATAACCGTGGACATGCAAATATAAACATCAGTGAGATCATCTCACACCATTTCGAGACTGGCATAATCACTAGTTGAACAAAAACAAGTAATTTTGGTTGGGGTGTGGGAGAGAAAAGGAACCATCATCCACTGCTGGTGGGAATGTCTGTAAAATGCTTTCAAAAAAATATATGGACACTTCTCAAAACACTAGAAATTGATTTTCTATATGATCCAGCAATCCTGTTTCCACTTCTTGGCATTTATCTCAAGGGCCCAAAAGCTTGATCTATAAAAGACATTTTCACTATGTTCATTGCAGCACTTTTCACAATAGCCTAAAAATCGGGAAACAACACCCCAAAACAGGTAATTGGGCAAACAAACTATTATACATATATATACATATATATGTATATACATACATATATATACATGTTTGGTGCATGAAACCCTGCCATTACCAATATTATAAATCACAGTGCTTAAAATATTTTTAAAAATAAATTTCATTAAAATAAAGAATTTGCTCAAGCGGGCCCAGTAACGTCTCCATTGGAGACTCTGTTGTTACTGTGTCTGGCATATCGAATACGTCACGGGGAGCTTGCCAGGCTCTGCCGTGTGGGCGAGATACTCTCGGTAGCTTGCCGGGCTCTCCGAGAGGGGTGGAGGAATCGAACTCGGGTCAGACATGTTGGCTGCGTGCAAGGCAAACGCCCTACCGCTGTGCTTGCCAAATCAGTATTTTTCCCTTGGCCTTTTCTTCAGTGTATCAAAGTGAGTTTAATCCAAAATAATGAGTTTGTCCAAAACATCCCATCTTCCTTGCTCCAACTCTATTCCTCCTCTTTCCTTCTCCCTCTCATGATTGAATCATTCCATGATTCACCCAATTGACCCGAGAGGAGAAAGGAAAGAAACCTGAAAATCATCTTTTTTTTGTTTTCTTGGACAAATCATAAAATGTCCAAGATTTTCTTTCTTTTTTTTTTCTTTACAGACTTACAAACTTTCGTGATTATGTTCCAGGTATACAATGATTGAGCACCCACCCCTTCACCAGTGCCCATTCTCCACCATCAATGATCCCAGCATCCCTCCTGCCACCCCCACCCCATCCCCACCCCCACCCCACCCTGCCTCTGTGGCAGGCACATTCCCTTTTACTCTCTCTCTTTCCTTCTGGGTGTTATGGTTTGAAATACAGGTACTAAGCAGCCATCATGTTTGGTCCATAGTCTACTTTTAGCACACATCTCCCATCCCGAGCAAGCCCTCCAACCATCCTTCATTTAGTGATTCCTTCTCTATCCCTGCTGCCTTTTCCCCCAGCATATGAGGCCGGCTTCCAAGCCGTGGAGCAATCCTTCTAGCCCTTATCTCTATTATCCTTGGGTGTTAATCTCCCATTCTGATACTTTCTATTCCACAAATGAGTACAGTCCTTCTATGTCTGTCCCTCTCTCTCTCTGACACATTTCACTTAGCATGATACTCTCCATTTTGATCCACTTATATGTAACTTTCATGATTTCCTCTCTGAAAATCATCTTTCATCCACCAAGTCCTACTGCCCTTACTTCCCAAATATCCCTTGAGTCCCTGGCTCTCTCCACTCAGCACTACCCTGGTGTGGATGCAGTCATCAGTCATTCATGCCCTGTCCAAACAGGAGGTAGGTAGGCAGAACGCTCATGTCTTTATCAAGGAACAAATGTGATCACAGCTCTCTCCAGCTCAAAATTCTACAATAATTCCTATCAACATAAAAAAAAAAGTCCAAACTTTCTACAGTTTTTCCTTCACCAGCCCAGGATTAACCCCTCGCCTCTCATCTCTCATGTTCCTCTCCTCAAACTCCACTCTGAAATGGAGATTGATCTGAAATACTTTAATTAACTAAGTTCAGGAGTTGCAGCTCCCCTTCAGGCTGGGAGACCATGCGGTGTTAGGGATTCTGCCTGCGGTTCCCACAAGCACAGCAAGTGCTCAAGCACTCCGAGCAATCTCCCCAGTTTTCTAAAACACTTAAGGTCCTCCAATAGTCCCATTTATTCATATTTTCCTTGTCCTCTCCTCCCTCCATCCCTCTTCCATCCTTTCATTTCCTTCCCAGCCTTTACGTATACTGTTCCCTTTGCAAGAAACAATCAGCCTATCCCTAACCCATTGTCTTTAATAACTGTTTCATCATACGTCATGAACACAGAATCACATCTGTCTGATTCACAGTGTTCTAGAGTCTAGTATATATCAGGCACATACTGGAACTTAATAAATATTTACTGGATGAATGAATGGTTAGGGTTCTTTCTGAGTGACTTCTAATTATCCCCAGGCCATAATTTCAAAACTCCATTAATTTGCTTGTAATTGAAATAAAAGCTTTGAGTAATACAAAATAAAGAAATTTTAGTCACCCCTGCTCAGGCCCAGGAAGTGGTCAATGGTATACTATGTCAATAACACTTTCTCCCTTAACTGTTTACTTATTATTTTTTGGTTGATGTGTGATGTGATTTAAAATATAAACACTTAAATTGTACAATGTGCTGGATTCAAGAATTTGGAAAAAAAAAAGAACTAGATTGAGATTTGAGGAAGGGTAATAATGGACTGACCTAGAACAGGGCAGAGAAATCAAAGCAAGCGTTTTCAAACAAGGCAGATCCAGGATTTTCTGTTGTGCTCCTGAGGCCCTAGCTAGCAACAACAGCTCTTGTGCTTTAGGGGCACGGATTCTCAAGTCTAAGACCAACAACACATGTCCGTACATTTTTAACTTGTGGCGGCCCCTTGCTCATCATCCAAGAGCTATTCATACTCCTCCGACCGCTGTAGGTGGCTATTTTGAATGAAATCGCCACATGGCTTCTAACACAAAAGAGACAAACAGCCTAGTCAACTGGCTGCTTTAAACAGGCAGGGCACAACTGTTTCACTGCACCACACACCCAGTCCGGATCTGAAACAGAGCTTAAACATAACCAAAGAAGTCTTTGTTTACACGATAAATCTGAAGAGTGGCAAAGAGACTGATAGTACACCCAATTGCCTACTAACCAGCAAGGGGATCATCTCCCAGGCCCAGCTGGCTACCTCCCCCACTAGGTTAGATGCTCCCTCCATTTGCCAAGAGGCACATCAGGCAGAGCACGCTTGATTACACCACTCGTTGGCAAGGGCTCTGGGAATCATCAAAAGAAGAAATGCAGGCCAATATCATGCTAAAGCCCCCCCCCACCAACCAGGGCTCCCATTCTGTGACAGAGGCCCCCAAAACATTCCCAATACTCTGTGGGGGGTGTGGAGGATGCCTGAAAAATCTAAAAGCTTGAGACCAGAGAAACAGTATGAAAGTTAAGGTTAAGGCCTTCAATATGGCCAGCCCCAATCTGATCTCCATCACTGTCCACTGTCCACTCTCAATATATTGACACTATTGTGCCAACGACAAAGGCCATAGCAGGCTAAATCTGGATCACTCAAGTTCCAGAAAAGGCCAGCTTCATGGGTAAAAGATTTCTGAATTTTTGCTGCACTCCCAAAGAAATGCAGTGACCCATAAAAGTGTCACAGCAGTTATAGGCTGTCCTCTAAGGAGTCCAGACTCTCTTTCTTGTGCTGAGATTCAAAAGTTGTACTTCAATTCCACAGAAAGCAGCCAAGATCCTCAAGACAACACTGAACCACCATCATTTCATCCATCTCAACTAGATTCAAGCTCCCAATTTGGTCCAGATCTAAGTGCTGACCCACACCCACCCCCATGACCCCCACCCAGCAGCAAGATTTTCATTCAGTTGCAACACATTAGAGAAAGCCAAGTTTCTGGGTCCAAGTACTGTAAAATGTGAAGACTTAGAGACCTTTCTGGAACAGATCTCTCAGTCGGTCACCCACAGGAGTATGCTTCAGCAATCTTGCACTGAAATAATTTTAACCTTAACCTTGAGATCAGATCTGGTACCAGATGCCCAACAAAGATGATCCAGAAGCAGCTCTACACACATGCCTCCTGTCCTTCGGAACCTGGCTGGCCTGACTCCCAAGCAGAGCAAGTAGACCAAACAAAGTCCGACATACCTGAAACTCAGTAAACAGAGGATTAGTGTCTTCTCCCCTTACACTGTCTCACAAAGACACCATCATGCCTGTCCAGAGGACTGACAGGATGGGAGAGACAGGAAAAGTATTTTGACAATCTCAGGCTTAAGTCTTAAGTAATACATAGTCCTCTTGAATAACTCCAAACTAAACTTCAGAGACAATCGCAGCAATGAAACAGTTCTCTATGAAAACTTGTGCCCTGCTAGAACCATTTCAAAGAAGAAAGCTGTCATATTAGTGGAAAACACATAAGTAAGGTTCATTGTCACTATTGTTATTAGGGAAAAGTGTTGGATTTAAGATATCTGTCGTATACGTGAATGATAAGAAATCAGGTTACATTTTGGAGAACCAAGTAGGCTGTGAAAGTCAAAAGAAATTCATTGGTAGTGCTATACTTTGTTCAAATATGTTCTAGGCAGTAAATAGTTAATAGCCTGAGACACATCTATCACTTAAATGCTCCCAATTAGACTTACTTAAGGGAAAAGGGAAAAAATGCAAATTAAAGAAAACACATATCTTACATTGTCTTACTTCAGGAGACAAGCGAGGGGCACAGATGAGAGATGCTCTTTCTCCCTCCTCCAAGTATAATTTAGCTGGGTGTCCTCATCTAAGCCATCCAGATCTGCCAACAGCAGTCAATTAAGACACTGAGCTGGTTTTCTCATTATCTTCTGCTGAAGTTTTCTAAACTCAAGTTTCCCACACACTGGTTTATGGAGTTGTCATCAAGTCATCAGGGAAACTTGTCCATGTTTCAAACGTACCTTTGAAATGAAGTCAAAGGTAAAGATTTGGGTATCCCATCCATGCCCTAGAACTAGGTTAGCTGCCTAGGGCATTAGTAAATACCCTGAATATACCACAAGATTGAGTGGAGGAACTATTATTCTAAAATGTTGGGCTTGAAATTAAAGCAATCACTTTTGAGGATCTACTACAATGCAGAAAATGATTTTAAAAACAAATAAGTGTCATTGGAGAATGGCTGCTTGATGGTTTTGGTTCAGCCACTTCATCACTGCATTAACTTGGAAGCAAGGAGCCCTACGCAGGATCTAAGGGGTAAGAACAAGTATATATTATTAGTCCTCCTGCATATCAACATACCGTTTCAAGAGAATAAGACATTAATGATTTGAGTCTTAATTATATATAGCATGTTAATGTTTTCTAAGTCCATTCAGAAGTCAGAGACCTCAAAAAGTGGCTTTCAGCAAAAACAATTGCCTAATAGAAAAGTTCATGCAAAGTTAAGGTATAACAAACAATAAAATTAATTATAGATGCAAGATCTTTAGATTTGTGGGTCCCAGAGAGTAAGTTAAACTTGCAAATATACATATGAAGTCCCTGTGTTATTCCTTTGTTGTTTTCATTCAGGAAATCTCTATTTTCTTTTCTTTATTGAGGTAACATCGGTTTATAAAACTATATATACTTTAGAGGTACAATTTCACACCATGTGATTAACTTTAAAAGCTGTAAAAATACAGATAACCATGCATTTGCTGAGAGGGCATTCATTAGTTTCATTTATTTCATTTTTTCCTGCTTTTCTATATATTATGATGATAATACTATTATAGTTTAATGAAGCTTCTGAAATATGCTGACCACATGCAGTTAGACACAGTTCTGCTCTGAATGATACTTAATTCAACTAAAATTCAGATTCATTATGTGATAAACACAGAAGCAGAGCACTAGACTCACCAAAATGGACACTGCCAAGGAAATTCTCAATATAGTGCAAAATCAGGTTGTCAGACATAAATCATTTCTTTTTCCAATAGCTTAGCTAATTATAATATTGTTAGCATTTGCGGTATTGATATACAGTCACTTCACCTCACCCTAGGGCCCTACCCCACCCCCATGTCCCAAGCTTACTAAGTCCACCCACCTCATTTTTCAACCCTCCTTGTCTTCCTCCCTTTACTAGATAGTCTCAGTTCTGTCATCCAGGGTGACAGGTTGTTTAACATTTGAATCTGTATTTCCCGCATCTTGTTTCTCTATATCCACAGATGACTGTGAGCATATTTTATTTGTCCTTCTCACTCAGTGAAATCACTTCTTACTCAGTTTTTAAAAACATAAATATTTAATAGCTTTATCTGATTAAGAATACCTTCCTATCACTGGAGACACTAACCTAGAGATTTAAATATAGGCCTGTCTTCCCCTCTTCTTACTTTGTTAGTTTTCCATTGTGTCTAGTTTCTATCTTAATTAACTATTCATGACTTTTACATTTTGGCTTAGCAGAGGCTCTTCATATGTTTCTGATTTAGGTACTAATTTTATGCAGTGTCACGCTTCATGATACAACTTGTTTCTAAGAGAGCATTCATTATAATTATTATTGATTGATTAGATTATGGTTAACAATACTGATAATGATGGTTTCCTTTATATAGAATTCCAGCGCTACACCCCTCACCAATGTACCCACCTCCCTCCCCCAAGGATCCCAGCACTCCGTTTCAACTCACCCTCTGCCCTGCTACAGACCCCAGATCAGCTCTTTCATGATGCAGATTATTGTCTTTACCCATTTAAGTAAAGAGTTCTGATCTTAGCAGCAAGATTAAGTGATCCATCATAAGGATGCTTGGCTCACTTTCTTACTGTGTGGTAATGAATTCATTCTGCACATCCTTTCAGAAAATGGGAAGTTGAGACCTAAATATGCTCATTCATTCAATCTACTTAGTAGGAAGTCATTGCACAATTGGTATATCTTTGGCCCTTTGCTGTGACCTTGCAGTCTCACCTTGAAGTCTCACATATGAGTGAGATCATTCTATTTCTAACCCTTTCCTTTAACAGAGGTCTGTGTGTTCAAATGCCACAGTGAGGAACACACACTCTCTCCCTAACATCCCTGGTCAAGAGAAAGGAAATGTGAACTTAAAGAAGTCTCTGTCATTGCTAAGGAGTCTCCTTCCCTGTGTCTTTTCCTCACTTCCTCCCTGACACATTTTGATGAGCAGCTACTGAGTTCCTGACTTAGGACACTAGACACGTGCCTTTCTCTTTACTGAGAGAGGGAGAGGGAGACAGATACAGAGAGACAGAGAGAGACAGAGAGAGAGCAGCAAAGTACATCCAACAGCTTGGAGGAATCCAAATTCTAGAACTTCATGATGTCTGTCAGCCATCCTATTTCTCTCCCACCTTCCAAAATGAGGATTATGAATGAATGTCAGACAGTCTTACAAAACCGTATTGTGTCAGGTAAAACCAACAATTCAGATAGAGGTGGAAAGCAAGTATTCCCATGAAGCATTTGCTTCAGTACCAGGCCGAGACACAGGCTGCTGGGAGCTATCCACGAGAAGCCATCTGATGCTTGGAGGAGAACCTGGCGAACAGCAGGTTTTCTAAATAATTTGAATCTAAAGTGAAGAAAAGCTGCAAAGGGAATCAACCCACTGCTGAGAAAACAAATAAATCCAATCAATCTACATCGGAAGAACAAACAATGGCAATAAGGCAATAAGAGGCAAGGTTAGACGGAATACCTTGTCTGAAAGTCAAGACTGTTTCAACTTTATTACACACTGCGATGAGGTAAACATTCCATAATCTCAGGAGAAAAATATCCCAAGACATACGACACAGGATAAAGGTGTGAGTCCCAAACAAGGCTTGTTTTCAAATATCATTAAGTAAACACTGCTATTTACTATTAATTAAATAAATACTACTATTACATCCCTCTTCGTCCATCAGCCAGCATGTTAGACGTACCAATTGTGCAATGACTTTCTGCTGAGTGGATTGAATGAATGAGCAGATTGAGATCTCCACTTCTCATTTTCTGAAAGGATGTACAAAATGAATTCATTAACAGTAAGAAAGTAAGCCAAACATGCACATGATGAATCACTAAATCCTGCTGCTAAAATCAGGCTTTTTATTTAAATGGATAAAGACAATAGTCTTTATCATAGATAGATAAGATCAATTATGTACATATAGAGGGGGAAAAAATCTGGTGGTTGGCAACATATTCCCCTATTGCCTCCAGCCTACCATGGCTGTGTTTCCAACTTCTCACTCTCTCTGGCCCTTGATAGATTTGCACAAAGTATGCTGAAATTCATTTTACACATTATTAAGTAAACCCATTAAAATTATCATGGCCAGAAAAACCCAGTAAGTCTGAAGTGAGCGTAGCTTGTGTGTAATACAAAAGCCCCTCGCGGGATTTCTCTTCCAAATTGTTTCTAAACATCTTACTTTTGCTATTGTTTCATGTCGAAGTTAGCATAACCACTCTTTGAAAGAACCAGACCACAGAACTGAAAAGAAATACTGGCACTGAACCTGGAAACAACCCAAGTGCCTGAGTACAGATGATTGGTTAAAGAAACTTTGGTACATCTTGGGGCTGGAGCAATAGTACAGCAGGTAGGGCATTTTCCTTGCACACGGTCGACCCGGGTTCGATTTCCAGCATTCCATATGGTCCCCTGAGCACCGCCAGGAGTAATTCCTGAGTGCACAAACTAGGAGTAACCCCTGTGCATCGCCGGGTGTGACCCAAAAGGGGAAAAAAAAAAAAAGAAACTTTGGTACATCTACAAAATGGAGTACTATGCACTACTATGTTAGGAAAGATAAAGATAAACAAAAGGAATGTGCTTATAAGTGGATGGACATGGAGAATATCATGCTAAGTGAAATGAGTCAAAAAGAGAGGGACAGACAAAGAATGACTAGATTCATTTGTGGAATATAAAATAACACAATGTGAGACTAATACACAAGGACAGTAGAGATCAGGGCCAGGAAGATTGCTCCACGATTGGAAGCCGGTCTCACATGCTGGAGGAAAAGGCAGCTGGGATAGAGACGGAATCACTAAGTCAATGATGATTGGAGGGACCTCTCGGGATGGGAGATGTGTGCTGAAAGTAGATAAAGGACCGAACATGATGGCCTCTTAGTGTCTGAATTGTAAACCATAATGCCCAAAAATAAATAGAGTAAAAAGAAAATTTTATGCCATAGAGGGGATGGGGTGGGGTGAGGTGGGGGGTTTCAGGAGGGATACTGGGAACATTAGTGGTTGAAAATGTGCACTTGTAGAGGGATGGATATTCGATCATTGTATGACTGAAACTCAATCAGGAAAGCAAAGAAAGAAGAAAGAAAGAAAGAAAGAAAGAAAGAAAGAAAGAAAGAAAGAAGGAAGGAAGGAAGGAAGGAAGGAAGGAAGGAAGGAAAGATGGAAAGAGGGAGGGAGGGAGGGAGGGAGGGAGGGAGGAAGGAAGGAAGGAAGGAAGGAAGGAAGGAAGGAAGGAAGGAAGGAAGGAAGGAAGGAAATGCTTGCACTATTCCAGAGTGATCTAGGAAGTACTAGCTGTGAGCATTGTGCTTAGTGAACTTGAATAGAGGACACTGCTTCTCACACGTGGGCACTCTGTTCTAGCGCATCCCATTCATGTTCAGTGCAGGAAGTCATTATTATCCCTCCCTTTGAGCTGAGAGCTTCACTTCTCCCACGAGTACGACAGGCAAAGCCAAGGGAAGAACTGCTAAGACTCTACTCTTCATAAACACGTACCACCCTGTCCCCGGCCCCTCTCCTCCAGCCCACCCCACACCCTAGCAGGAGAAAAGCCTTTGAGTTCCAGCTGTCATCGACACATGAAGACAGAGAGGGTCATCAGAGAAACATGGCCTCAAGTGAAGGCAAGAGCACACTGATAAACATGAAACTTCTGAGACTAGGGAATATGAAAATACTGGAAATATTATTAATAAGTGCTAAGGTTTTATTTAGCAAGGGGAGGTGCTAGTTGAATGCCTCTCCCCAGTCCCATCACAGGATCCCACAGACAGATGCTACTGAAGAGAATGACATGAAGGACAGGCCACTTTGTGGTCTTGATTCAGTGGCTTTCCTCAGAGATCTATGTCAAAAGATCCTGGACCCAGGATTTTTCTATTTGCTTCTCTGTCTTAAAGTAAGAGTTGGAAAGTGGCTCTCCAGGAAGCAGAAAGCTAATTCCTCTTTCTCTCGGTGCCCCAGAATGAACAGTGATGCGTACCAGGGTATTCCAGAGGTAAAGGGGGAAGTCTTATACACAATACGTCATTTCCCAAAGTGCTTCTGTTATCTATGCATAGGTTGGAAATCTAAATATGTTTTCACTTGGTTTAAAGAAGAGGAGGAAGATAGACAGTGTTCTATTTGGTTCTGCACTTGGTTCTACTCTAGATGAAACTGTTTCAGTTTTCTGTTCTCGTCCATCGGGTCTGAAACAGGGGTGAGTGCACTCATTATATAGCAATAAATTTAGATATGTGACTGGCAGAAATCGATCATAATGTGGCAACCTCAATCTCAAGGCAATAAAATCTTTATAATAGTCTTCACGACTTTATATATTTGGCTTACACAGCCAATTTCTATCAGTTGCCCTTTTATTTTCATCTATTTTTCCATTCTTTCAGCCTTTGCTAAAACTTTCAGTTCTTACTCTAACCACACTGTTTAGGTGAAAGAAAAGGAAAACACCTTTGTGAAGGTGGTATTCAACGCTTTGTGAACTTGGAGAATGCAGGAAATTTGTAGAGTCATTCAGTAAAGTTCATACTCAGTGTGATAATGATCACAGCCAACACGCAGGGAATAAATCCAATTAGCATATGGGTACTTAGAGTTCATTCATTTAATATGAAGTGACATTTTGGTAACTAAAGAATTGAGCCATTAGCACTCTCTGGTTACAACCTGTCTGACAGATTCTGGGCATGAACTTCACTAATTGAGTTTTCAAGGACTTAGGTGAGGATTAGTAATGGGGATGCATTTGGTGTTATTTCGTCTGTAGAAAAATTTCTGAGGGTCCTTTGGAAGTGACTTCCTGCCTGAGAACTCTCTAAAGAAGTCTATTCAGCAATTTAAATTAAACTGTTAAAATCTTTTGTTCTTTTTTTTTCTCTCTTTAGAAAATCATCATAGTGATCTTTGATCAAAGAAGTTCAATTGGTTACAACATCCTGGAAGGGTGCCATTCAAACTAAAATTGGAAGAAATAGGGCAGGGGCCAAGGCCGGGTCCCCTGTCCCCTTTGTATAGACCTAACCCGGGTTTGGTTCTCACGAGCCCCTGAGCATTGCGGGGTGCAGCCCTAGAGGCCCCTGGCTACACTGGTCACCCCGAACACCCCAGGGTCCGGGGAACCCTGCGACGTGGGCCCTTGCGTGGAACCTTTCGAGGCACAGCTGGTGAAGACTATCCTGGAAGAGCACCTCTGGGGAGGACCACACTAAAAGTGGCAACTTTAAAATGATAATAATACGCAGAAACAGATCAATCTAGGGCTGGAGCGATAGCACAGAGGTAGGGCATTTGCCTTGAGCGCAAGCCGGCCCAGTGAAGCCGGTTTCAATTCCTCTGCCCCTCTCGAAGAGCCGGGCAAGCTACGGAGAGTAACTCGCCCACACAGCAAAGCCTGGCAAGCTACCCATGACGTATTCAATATGCCAAACACAGTAACAACAAGTCTCACGATGGAGACGTTACTGGGATCGCTCGAGCAAATCGATGAACAACAGAAGGACTGTGACTGTGACTGTGATCATTCTAGTAGACCTACTGTGGTCTACTCTGGAAACTGCATGGGCATGGGGAAGGGCTGGGTTATGGTGCAGAATGATGGAGCATACGCAGAGCAGAGGCTAGGCCAGTTCCTGTGCCACATGCCCCCGCCAAGAAGTATCAAACAGGGAGCCCTGGTGGTCCCTGGCATCTCCAGGGCGGCTCCGTGGACCCCAGCATCTCCAGGCCCAGAACATAGTATTGGGTCTGAACACATCACTGAGCTGAGTGGGCATCACCTGGAGTGGTCCCCAGTACCCACCCCCAGCTTCTCGAGGGGTGGTTTCTAGTATCACGGTCACGGTCCTCCTGTTGTTCATCGATTTTGCTCGAGCGGGCCCAGTAATGTCTCCATTGTGACACTTGTTACTGTGTTTGGCATATCGAATATGTCACCGGGAGCTTGCCAGGCTCTGCCGTGTGGGCGAGATACTCCCGGGCTCTCCGAGAGGGGCGGAGGAATTGCAAACAACCTACCACTGTGCTATCGCTCCAGCCCAATTCCTAGTATATAAATAAATAAATAAACATGGGTTTTGTTGACTCTTTCTAGTTTCAGTAAGTACTTGCTGTTGACTCTGGACAAGAACTGAGTGCTGAAAGTAAGTAAAAGGACATACATGATAAGCTGTCAGTACCTGTACTGCAAACCATAATTCTGAGGAGGAGAAAGAGACAAACAGAGAGAGAGAGAGAGAGAGAGAGAGAGAGAGAGAGAGAGGGGTGCCTACCTAGAGGCAGACTGGGAGTGGGGGTGGGTGGAAGGAGAGAAACTGGGGACATTGGTGGTGGGAAATGTACACTGGTTAAGGGATGGGTGTTTCAACATTGTGTGACCAAAACTCAATTATGACCAACTTTGTAATGTGTATCTCACAGTGATTTAATGAAAAATTTTTTAAAAAAATATTGTTATAAAAAAGTGCTGAATGAGTGAAGCAGATCAAAGGGCACTAGCTGAATGAAAAACTATCCTGGGAGACTGGAGCAATAGCAGAGCGGGTGGGTTCCTTGACTTGCACAAGGCCAACCCAGCTTCAATCCCCAACAGCCCATAGGGTCCCTCAGGCCTGCCAGGAGTAATTCCTGAGGGAAGAGCCAGGAGTCAGCCTTGAGCACTGCCATATTGCCACCACCCCCTCAAAAAAAAAAAAACTGTTCCTGAATTCTGTGCTCTATGTCCACATGCTCTGCTGTTGCTCTAGTCCCTCATTCAGAGTTTTTGATGTGCCATCAGAGTAGCACTGTTGATTTGCTCGAGCGGGCCCAGTAACGTCTCCATTGTGAGACTTGTTGTTACTGTGTTTGGCATATCGAATACATCACGGGGAGCTTGCCAGGCTTTGCCATGTGGGCGAGATACTCTCGGTAGCTTGCTGGACTCTTTGAGAGGGGTGGAGGAATTGAACCCAGGTCAACCGGGTCAGCCACGTGCAAGGCAAACACCCTACCGGCTGGGCTATCGCTCCAGTCTTACATTTCATTGGCTTCTTTCTAGAACAAATATGAAAACACATGCGAGGATTAAAAAAGCACTATATAAACATAAGCTATTATTTTTAATGTACACATTTATTTGGATTTTGGGCTACACTTGGCTGTGCTCAGGAGCTACTTGTCCACCAATCCCATCCCCCTTCTCCCCCATCCCACCCTACCTCTGTGGCAGGGCATTCCCTTTTGTTCTCTCCCTCTCCTATTGGGTGTTCTGGTTTGCAAAAGAGGTATTTGATCTTTGTATAATTGAAACCCAAGCACAAAAATTTGTAAGTCTACAACGGTACCTCATGGTGTCTCACTAATAAAAATTAAAAAAAAAAAAAAAACAGAGCTACTCGTGGCTCTGTGCTGAAGAACCATTCCCGGGTCATCAGGGGATACGTGTGCTGGGGATCAAACAAGGGCAGCCGCAGGCACGGCTGCCTCCTGCACCCCCGCACTACCTCTCCGGCTTGTGTCAGCTATTATTACAAGCAGCATGCTGCCTAAAAATATTATGTTAAAGTCCTATTTTCTACCCAATATAACTATTTTTAAAAATTCATTAACACCTTGGATTTTAAAAACGACTAAAAGCAGTACTCTTGATTTGAAACTTGGGGACAAAGGAGACCAAACATAACATTTTAAGTTCTTACAGATGTGAACATAGGAATACCAAGTCACTGTATTTTCTACTCCTGCAGTTTTATCATCAAAACAATTCCAAATCTCCTAGGTCGCCTTATGCCTATGTGTGAAAAAAAAAAAGGAAAGAAAAAAAAGCATGAACTGCATATTGAACAGCACAGGGAAGCTCTAATGTTGGACTTGAATGCGATTCACAGCTTGAACTAAAACATGTTCTTTTACCAAAGTTTCTTAGCTTCTCCTTCTGTAAAGAAAACAGAGAACACTTGTTGATTAACCACCAGATCCCTGGAGGAAGTAACGTATGTAAATCAATCTTATAACACTGTCACTGTCACTGTCCTCCCATTGTTCATCAATTTGCTCAAGCGGGCCCAGTAACGTCTCCATTGTGAAACTTGTTGTTACTGTGTTTGGCATATGGATTACATCACGGGGAGCTTGCCAGGCTTTGCCGTACAGGCGAGATACTCTCGGTATCTTGCCGGGCTCTCCAAGAGGGGCAGAAGAATTGAACTCGAGTTGGCCAGGTCGGCCGCATGCAAGGCAAACACCCTACCCATTGTGTTATCGCTCCAGCCCATCTTATAACAAACCATCTTTTTTTTTTTATTTTTAGGTTTTGGGGTCACACCTGACAGTACTCAGGTTTAATCCTGAGCTCTGTGCTCTCAGATCATACCTGATGGTGTTCAGGGTGCTGGGAATTGAAAAGCTCAGTGTCAATCCCTGTACTGTCTCCAGACCCAGTGTTTATGGCCTTCTGTGCACAGTTACTGCTCTTGACAACCACCAAAGAGAACCACCCCCGACCCCATCAACCAATGTCCCCGTGTCACCTCCATAAACCTGTAACTTTTCAGAATGTCTTCAAAGGGAAATGGTTTTCCATTAGGGACGAGTCAGAGAATAGAAATAGCATCAAACAACTACAGGGAAAATCCCACGTGTTTCCCAGCATCAGACCTGGAACCCTTCTTGAAGGAAACTTAAATTACTTCATGTTCTGAACACAGACTTGATGTCTCTCAACCTGTATCACTCCTAAAACGATGGTGGAAACTGTATGACATTACTGCAAGAAACAGAGTAATACATAAGTAAACGGGAAGAGATTCCTATGCAAAAGGATTGCAAGAATTCACATTGTTAAAATGGTCCTGTAACTCAAAGCAATTTGCAGATTCAACTCAAACCCTATCAGTTCCAATGATTTTTTGTTTTTAACAAAATAAAATACTGGGCTGGAGAGATAATAGAGTGAGAAGGGTATTAGTTTTGCAGACAGCTGACCTGGGCTGGGTCCCTGGTACCCAATATGGTCCCCCAAGTTCCACCAGGAGTGATCAGAGTGATCGCAGAGCCAGAAGCAAGGCCTGAGCACTGCCAAGTATGACTGGAAAAAAAAAGATAAAGTTCCACTTAACTTTTAAAATGAAATAAAAATTGGGGCCAGAAAGATAGTAGAGCCAATAGGGCACTTGCCTCGCATACAGCTGAAGCAGGCTAGATCCCCGTACCTCACAGTCCCCCAAATTCCACCAGGAGTGTTTCCTGAGCACAGTGAGGACCAGACCCTAAGTACTGCCTGGTATGGTTCAATAAACAAAGATTAGATATAAATAAATAAATAAATAAATAAAATAAACAATCCTAAAATTTGAACACAACCACAAAAGTCTCAGAACATCTAACAAAACCATGAGAGAGAAAACAAAGCTGGTACTCCCAATTTCAAACTATATTTAAAAAAACTATAAGAAAAAATGTACACTATTAAAAGCCTAAAAAAATGGACATCAATGAAATAATCTACAAATAAAGTTATGCATAGATGTTCTATTAATTTATAACAAAGAGTCCAAGAATATATAATGGTGTAAGAATAGTCTGTTTCGACAAATTGTGGAAGGTGGACAGTCACAAGCAAAAGACTGAAATTACTACAAATTTATACCACAAATAGAATTAGCTCAAAATGGATTTAGATTTAAACATAAAATTAGAAACCGTAAAAATCCAAAAAAAAAAAAAAACTACAGGGTAAATTCACTGACATTGGGCTTCTGATGACATTAAGAGAGGAAGAAATAAAAAAAAAGAAAAAGCAAGAAGTGAATCTATATAAACTGAAAAACTTCCGCACAGCAGAGAAAATTGCCAAAATGGAAAGACAACCTACAGAATGGGGAGAAAATATTTGTAAATAATATATTTGTATGGGACTAATAACCAAATGATATAATCATACACTTCAATTAGCAAAAATAAGCCAACATCCAATTTCAAAATGCACAGAAGAATAGACACTTTTCCAAAGAAAACATACAGATGGCAAACAAACACATGAAAAGATGTTCATCATCACTTTTTAGGAAAATGCAAATCAAAACCACAATGAGATAGCTTTACACCAGTAAAAATAACTCATCAAAAAGACAAGAGTGCTGAAAAGTAGTTCAATTTGCATGTATAGGGCCCTGGGTCTAATCCCTGACACTACCAAACAAATAAACAAACACAAAACAATAGCTCACTTAAATGAAAATGAACCCAGGAGACTGCTAAAGGGTGAGGTGCAAGATATGCACAAGGATGGAAGTTAGATCCCGGGTATCGCATTGACCCCAAGACCCTGGATAGGGTCCTGGTGTCCCTTAACATTGCTGGGTCAGAGCATCAAACTGACCAGGTCAGGTGACTGAGGATCACTGGGAATGGCCTCAGGGTTTCTGAACTCTGATTGGGAAGTCCTTCCCCCAAATATTTTCATACAGCAAGAGAAAATCAAGAAAAAGAGAAAAAAAATGCCATCAATTAAAAATTGATAAGGATGTGAAGAAAAGTGAAACCTCATATACTGTTGGGGAGAATGCAAATTGGAGCAACCACTATGGAAAATTGCCTTAGTGTTCCTCAAAAAAATATATTTAAAAGGGAACCACTATATGAATCCAGCTATTCCACTTCTGGGAATTTATGCAGAGAGAACAAAAAGTACTAAATTCAAAATGCACCCGTGTTCACTGTGGCATTACTTATAATAACCAAGAAAGGGAAACAACCCAAGTGCCTACCAATGGATGAGGAGGTAAAGAAAATGTGGTATCCGTACACAAGAGAATACTAATCAGCCATAAAAAAAGAATGAGATCTGGCTATTTGCAACAACACAGATGGACCCCAAAGGCAGTAAGCTAAGGGAAGTAGGCAGAGAAAGTCAAATACCACATTACCTAACTTATATGTGGAATCGAAAATTCAGAATAAATGCCATGCTTTTAGATAGAGAGAGAGAGAGAGGTTGTTACAGAGAGGAGATTGGGATGGGGTGGAATGGATGAAAGGGTGAAAAAGTGAATAAAAATAAATCTTAAAAGTTCTCATCAAAAGAAAAACTAATTTTTTAAAAATATGTGGTAACAGATCTTAGCCAGACTTCTTGTGGTGACTTGCACTATATAAAATATCAAATCATAAATAATGCAATGTTATATGTTCATTATTCCTCAATCTTTTTTAAAAAATAAAAAAAAACAGAAGTTGACTCAGATAAATGGTTTTCAAATTATGTTTTGAAGCCATGCTCTGAAGAACTCTCGGACTGTCCCCAAGGACAGAGAGGGCAGGACACAAGGAGGAAGCCAAGTCAGGTATTCTTACTTTAAAGAGAGTGAAAATAAATTACACAAAAATAAGTGAAAACTGCCGGCTGTGTTCAGCTTGTGGTCTTTCCGATTTTAAATGCTATGCTCTATTTCTTTTGTATCTTTGCAACAACCTTGAAAATAGATAGGATCACCCCATTTATAAAAAAAAAAATACAGAAAGGGTGAACATCTTATCTTGAGACGCTTCACTAACCAAACTCGAACCTCCCTCCCTTCCAATATCAGTTTTTCTCTTAGGCTGTCTCTCTTCTCCTCTACAGCCTCCAAAATTATTTTTTCTTTTTTCTTTTTATTGTATCACCATGAGATAAACACACCTCCACGAATAGCTAAAGCAATCCTTGGGAAAAAGAAGATGGGTGGCATCACCTCCCCCAACTTCAAACTGTTACAAAGCAGCAATAATTAAAACGGCATGGTATTGGAATAAAGACAGACCCTCAGATCAATAGAATAGAGTTGAATATCCTGACACAGATCCTCAAATATACGATTATTTAATCTTTGATAAAGGAGCAAAAAATATAAAGTGGACCAAGGAAAGCCTCTTCAACAAGTGGTGCTGGCAGAACTGAGCAGCTTCATGCAAACAAATGAACTCAGACCTCTTCCTGATGCCATGCATAAAAGCAAATAATTCTTTCTAAGGAGATTTCTTTCCTGGTTCTTCTAGGAACCCAGCTCCCTCTTGAAGTGACTCCAGTACTAAAAGTGACCACAGTAGAAAGGAAACGAATTATAGTTCAATTCAATATGATGGAGGTCTTCGACTGCCAGAGCTCTGGTTGAGGCAGGGAGGGAAAACTCAACCCGTCCCCCTCCAAGGGGCCCCGGCAAGGACAGCCAGGCACAGGGGCAGGAGACTCTGCACTGTTCTCTTCCAGGAGCTGGGTTTTATAGTCTCTGGGTCTTGGCTGTTGATGGGATTACATGGCGTCAGGGGGCCAGTTGGTGGGTGTGACCCCTGCCTACTGGAAGATGGAGGATCTGGGTGGAGGATGCTCAGCCCCGATCCAAGCAGGCTTGGAGATCTCAGCCCTGATACTTGCATGCCTTTGTTCCTCTGCCAGTACCTTCATGCGTGTGGAGAGTGGTCTCAGCATGATTGTGGCTGGTTCTGGAGGTCTTCGGCTGCTGGAGCTCTGGCCAGGGCAGGGAGGGAAACTCAACCCGCCTTCCTCCAAGGGACCCTGACGAGGACAGCCAGGCGCTATAAAACCCAGATTGTGATTGAACTTGAGCACAGGGACCTTTCCAGACAAAAATTTTTCATAGAATCATTCACTGTATCACTATAACACTGTTGTTCATCGATTTGCTCGAGCGGGCACCAGTAACATCTCCATTTGTCCCTGCCGTGTGCTAGTGTAGTCTGATGGCATACTGGGGGCTCCTTCAGTGTTAGGGGAATGAGGACCATCACTGTTACTATTTTTTAGCCTATCGAGTATGCCACGGGTAGCTTGCCAGGCTCTGCCGTGAGGGCAGTATACTCTCAGTAGCTCGCCGGGCTCTCCGAGAGGAACAGAGGCTTTTGGGGTGGCCTCTAATCGCTTTTACAAGTGTTTCCAGTCTACCTAATGCAAGCTTTTGGTCGACTGGCATGTTGTAACGAGCTGTACGCTGACAAACATGCACCTGCCTATAGGATCATTATAGAGAGTAAATGCATGATATGTCCACAATACTTGGAACAGTGCCTGGAGCATATAAAATGCTCTAAGCAGTGTTCATTGAATAGCTAAATTAAGTAAACAGGTTTTAATTGCCCCTCCCTCCGCTGCCCCTTCCCCCATCTTTTGAAAGATTGATCAAAGGAGGGAAAGAGCACAGGGTCAAGGGGTGGGCTGAAAGCTCTCTGTCCTCCTCAAATAATCACAGTCATTTCTGGCTGGAAAGGCCCGTTATAGGAACCTTCTAAACTTACTTGTTCTCATGGCCACATTTCACACCAGCCCCTCCCAATACTGCGGGCACACATGATGAGGTAAAAATAAGTGACTGAGGCTGTCTTCCTTTACAACTCACTTCACTGCACCAAGGCTCAAACTGGGTAAATGACGCCAGGAGAGTCTTTTGAACCAAAGTCTTTGCATTATTAATCAGTGGGTACAGAAGTGCTCAGTGCTTACCCCTGAGTCTGCTCAGAGATCACTTCTGGCAGGATCAGTGCATCCTATGCAGTCTGAGGATGGAACCTAGGTCAGCCACGTGCAAGGCGAGCACCCTATGTACTATCTCTCAGACTCCCGAGGTCACTTCTTATTCCTCCTACCCTGTACACAAAATCACCTCCACAAATGGGAACACATTCGCAAGAACAATTTGATGATTCTGCATACAGTCCCTAGCGTAGAGGATTCATTCAGGTCAACTCTGGCTTTTGAAATAGGACATTCATTCAGGAATATTAAGTGAGTGAATTGCCATGTGTCAGACTCAGTTCTCAACCCAGGGCATCTGCTGGCCGTTAAACAAACTCTATGCCCCCGTGGAACACATATTTAGAGAACGCAGAAACCATCAAGCACAGGCATTTTACTATGAATGCTCAAAGTCACTCACATACCTTTTTTTTTTAATTTCTAACTTTATCAGGTCGGTAAGAAGCAGGAAACACTTTGGAGAGATTCCAGATCCATTCTAACCCAATACATTAAAAAAAAGAAAATGTTTTCTGTGGGAACTTGGAGTTGTAATAAGACCACAGGAAAGGGTGAGAAATATGATAAAAGGTCAGAAGATCTAATGACATGATCTTATTTATTTTATGTTATGGGTTTGGGGGCCATACCCAGTGAAGGAAGACTAATGCCAAGATTTATTTCATTTTCTTCCATTCTATTCTATTTTATTGGTTTGGGGCCACCCCCAGGGGTGCTGGGGATATGAGCAGAGAGCAGATTTTATAAGGCAAAGGTATACCTCTGTACTGCCATCTCTCCTGCCTCACTAGCTTTTATTTTTGCATGTTTAACCCAATGTCAGGTCTACTTTTCCCACACTACACCATCCATGAAAAAGCTTGGCAGGGCAGTCACCACGAGTGTTGCAGGTGGTGGCTTAAACAACATTTGTTTTCTCCAACTAAATCCATGAGTTGTTCGGCTCGGCTTTATCTGAGGCTGCTCTCCTGTTAGTAGGTGGCTGTCTTCTTCACGTAACTCCGTCTTCCCACTGTGCAGATCTGTGCTCTAATTTCCTCCTCTCATAAAAACACCAATCATTTTGAAACTAGGCCCACCCTAACGACCTGATTTTACTGTAATTGCCTCCTTAAAGGCACAATCTTCAAATAAAAACACACATTCAAAAGCACTGCAAGTTAGAACATCATTACAGAAATTCGGCATGGACACAATTCAACCCAGAACAGTTTTCTACTGCTAAGATCAAAATCAAAATAATGTAACAGTGAGACTTCACCAGTCATCAGACAGATCCAGCCAGCTTTTCTGGACTATTTTTGTGGGGGAAATGCTGCAACTTCCCAATAATTAAAATAGAAACTTTTGCTGCTATCAATTGAATAGACCATCTGGAATGAGTCTCCCTACAATGAGGCTTTCACTGTGCAAATGAAACTTAAGCAAGCAGGGTCTAAGTATTTGCGGATAGAATTTCTCCCCTTGAAAAAGTTTTGACATTTTTACATTAGAAATCGAGCTCTTCATGGTCAATTAGACAAGCTGTAAGCATTTCTTTATTTACAGATATTACATTGCCTTTAGAATTGTGATTTTTTTAAAAAAAAATTGTTTCCTGGTAAAGGAGGGAGGGGGGATTACGGGCAGAGCAGAGGCTTAGCATTGTCTCAGTCCCTAATGATTTCAAAGGTTTAGTTAATACATCTTTACATAAAAGCAGCACCACAAATAATTCCTAACCCTATACTCTAAGAAAGCCTGTTTCATTGGGCAATTGGAAAATTCTAGCCTATCATCACAGATGTTTTGCCCTCCAGTGGACACAAACGTCCATGGATAGTGAGTACACGTTCAAACAATAATTTCAGGTCTATCCTCAAAATTCTCTTGATTCCCTTAAAATTGTGTTGTTTAAAATAAAGAAAGGAAAAAATACAGTGCTCTTGGGCTAAAGAAATAGCACAGCGTGTAGGGCACTTGCCTTGTACACACAGCTAGCTGACCTGGGTTCCATCTCTGGCATCCCACGTGGCCCTCCAGGGCCCACCAGGAGTCATCCCTGGGTGCAGAGCCAGGAGTAAGCCCTTAGCACCGCAAGCTGTGGCCCCAAAACTAAAAACCAAAGACACAGCAAAACTATTTTTTATTAAAAGCAGATTGCTGGGGGTATGGTGCCGCCAGCAGGTACCTGTGGGGTGAGTGCATCAGCTTCCTGATGGTGGCTTCAGTCTTCCAAATACCCCAAAATTGCTGCTGTGCCTTTGGCTAGACCCCAACAACTTGGGGCCAAGTTTACTAAAAAAATTAAATGGCCAAAACTTAGGTATGTGGGAGCCATACCCACATACCACCTCCAGCAAGGCTATATAAGCTCACTTACTGGCCTTATTTCAGAGACTCATAAATCTCAAAAGAGATCAAAAGATGCGATTAGGGCCTGTAGTGCAGAGGTAAGCAAGAATCCAGGGGTTGAGTCTCCTTCCCTGCCCCAAGCAGAGTCCTGGCAGCCCTGGCAGGAAAACCTCAAGAACCCAACCGCCACCATGTTCAAGGCCACTCCCACACACTCGGACTACCTCTCCCAAGAGGAGACGAGTCTCACTCAAGGCGGGATAAACCTCACTGGAGAACGAACCAGCCAGAAAACCCAGGTACGCCGGGAACCTAAGACTGAGATCTCCAAGCCCACTCGGATGGGGACTGGGCCTCCTTCCCCCGCCTTCCCAATTTTCCAGTAGCTTGGCAATCACACCCACAAACTGCCCCCTGGCACCATGTAATCTCATCAACGACCAAGACCCAGAGACTATAAACTAAAGCTCCTGGAAGAGAATGACACAGAATTTCCTGGACATTATATTCTATCCATTCAGTACAAAACAAATTGTCAACCGTCGCCTTTTCAGCAAGTTTGAGTGGTGGTGGGACTGGTGTCAAAATATCAAATGTAACCAAAGTAGAGAGAATATGGGGGAAATTGTCTGCCACATAGGCAGGGGAAGGGTTGGAACGGGGATGGGGAGGAAGAATACTGGAGATTTTGGTGGTGGAAAAGGTGCACTGGTGAAGGGATGTGCGTTTGATGATTGTATGACCAAAACTCAAACATGAAAGCTGTGTAGCTGTTTCTCATGGTGAATCAAAAAAAGGGTGGGGGTGGGGGGAAATAATAATAAAATAATAAAATAAAATCAACATTCCGAATTAAAAAAAGAAAAAGTAATATGGAGTTCATGCCCAATTCAGTCAGCTTAATCAATGGCTGAATAAATAGCAGTATTCTTACACTCTAAAAAAAAGCAGATTGCTAAATCATACTGGGAGATCAGTGCAGGATTTTTTAAAGACAAGGAGTATTTTATTTGCAACAAAATAAAATATAAAATACAAAATTACAAAATAAGAAGCACTGTGGGAATACATACATCATCATTATTATCTGCAGCTAAAAATGCTGAATTGCAGCAAGTAAACTTTCTAGAGGTTTCTAAAGATCACAGAGGCAAAGCGTTCTGACCACAGTGTCAGGCGGCTCCAGGCCTCAGTCTTGCTTAATTTTGTTGCCCTCACAAAGACTTTAAAAGTTTTATTACTCAGTTGTTCTTCCCTAGAGTGGAAACAGAGACTGTAGCTGCCTCACAGGGCTCTGGGGAAGATTAAATGTGATGATGCATGCAAACCACTTAACACAATGTCTAGCATGCATATGCAGTAAACTGTAGTAACAATTAGTATTAGTATTAAATAGGCTACATAACAACCCTATAAAATGGTTACTACACTCACACTTTCAAAACAAGAAAACTGAGACCTAGAGAAGTTGTCATTTGGCTAAACTCAAATAAATAATACAGTACATTCTCTAACTCCAGACCCTGAACTTTTACACTGAACCAAAACACTGATGAAATGTTTTCAGATGAAGTGGCATTTATCAACTTGGTCCCCTTCTATTTCTCCCTCACGGCTTGCTTCCAACAATTAACAGACATAAAAAAGTGATTTCTGGATCTTAAGGCTGTAATTTAACACTAAGAAATAAGAAATAACCAGGAATTTTACTCCATGGCTTGGAGGCCAGCCACACATGCTAGGGGAAAAGGGAGCTCAGATAGAGAAGGGAGCACCAAATAAAGGGTGTTGGGAGGATCCTCCCAGGATGGGAGACGCATGCTGAAAGTAGACTATAGACCAAACATGATTGTCACCCATTGCCTCTTTTGCAAACCACAATACCCAATAAGAGAGAGAGAGAGAACAAAAGGGAATGCCCTGCCACAGAGGCAGGGTGGGATGGAGGGGATGGGGGGTGGGAGGGATACTGGGATCCGTGGTGGTGGGAAATGGGCACTGGTGGAGGGATGGGTATTTGATCATTGTATAATTGAAACCCAAGCACAAAAATGTGTAAGTCTGCAACTGTACCTCATGATGTCTCACTATTAAAAATTTTAAAAAATAAAAATAAAAAACAGGGAAAAAAAGAATTAGTGGATATCTTAGATGATAGAGTACCTTTATTTAGTAAATATATTTACTCTGAGGTGGCCACAAAATAGTAAGTGCTTAATATATCTATTAAGCACTATGCTAAATATATTAACTGACTGGATACCCCATGACTGCCTCATGTGGTAAACACGATTACTCCATTTTAAAGATGATAAAATTAAGGCCTAAGAATTCTGTAACTTGAGCCAGAGAGAGGGACAGGAGGTAACCATGACTCTGGTTCAAATTCCAAGTACCACATATGGTCCCCTGAGCATGGCCAGGGATCACACCTGAGCACAGAGCCAGGAATAACCCGTGAGCACCAACAGGTGTGGGCCAAATCCTCCAACCCATCCAAAAAGAAAAAAATAATAATTTTGTATCTTGCCCAAGGTCTAATGACTACTATTTAGAAGAAAAGGATCTGAAGTTACGTCCTTTAGCTCCAGAGTATATACTCCTAACTGGTTCTTGATATTGGATCAAATAACTTCTCTGACAGTATATAAAGTGATTCTTTTAAATTACTTCAGAAAGTCTACTTCATTAGGCTAAGCAATGATAAATTATGCAATAATTAATTATACATTTTTTCCTTAATGCAAGGTCAAATCTCAGCTTAGCAAAATCTCCACCAAAAAGGGGAATGTCTATCACACAGTACATATTAGCACACTCCATGTCATTAAGATTCTATTATAGATAAAAGGCAGAAAAATTCCAACATTAGAATGTTTTAGGCTAAAGAGTCAAAAATAGAGTTAACTCAATTCAGGAGCAGGAAAAATAGATATTGCACGAGGCTTCCAATCGGTCCATCTCAAGAAAATGCTATGCAATCTCAAACAATCAAAATAGTTACATGTGAGCTTTGGCCACCAGTTCCACATTTTCAGAAAATTATTCAACATCTACTGGCCTGACTTTTCATCTTTTCCCTAACATGAGAGATGCTGAAGGGCCCCAAATTTTTTGGCAATATAGAGATAATTTGATAATATAAAGGGGAGTACTTCGCGCTGTGCTGCCTACACTTTCAGCATTGCAACTATATGACTTGCCTGTCTGTAAATAATGTGCCCTGTTTCTTTCACATCCCTGCGCCCAGTGGTGTCCAGGTCGCCTGCGGTGGCCCCCAGATTACTCATAGGCACTTGGGGCAGACACAGGGATACAGTACAGGACTCTGCAGAGGAGTCGCGAGTCATGAATCTCGGCTCAGTCTCATTAACTGCAGTGGAACACAGGCTCTCTTGCAGCACACTTCTGAAATCGCTCCTAGCAGAAATAACTGAAAATAGATGCTTTGAAAACAGAAATTCCTCTAAACAGAATACTTTTAAATTGGTCCCTGCGGTATTAGAATTTTTTTTTTAAATTTTGTCCTCATGACTTGTATTCTTTCACAATCCACTGCCTTGTGTCTTCAGATGCTAATTTCTTTTTTTCTACTAGGAAAGTTAATAGGTACCTCTGCATATAGCAGAAGGTTCCTTAGAAATGAATAAATAAATAAATAAAAAGTTGCAGAGCATCTGGCCAGATCTAGCAGATCTGGCAGTGTAGATTTTAAATACCTGCTATTCTTGTTCAGATAAAAATAACTTTGATTTTGGCAACTTAATCATCTGCTCTTCTGAAATCTTAATAAGGTTTTTATGGGAGTGGATATTAAATATAATCAGTTGTCATAGTAGTATGAATACTGTTTTTCATTTTCAATATAAGCAACATGCCTTAGTCATAACAACTGCAAAAATAAAAATTCACTTCAATTTATACTTAGCACTTTCTATCTTAGCTTCTAGAAACCCTGAACTCCCTTCTATTACTGTAATGTTTACTTTTTCATGGCACCGGCATTTGAGTTTCAGCAATACTTCAGTATGTTTCCATTTTGGAATATCTTTCTTACATCTTGAATGCTTCTCAGAGAATACCTAATTATTTTGGTTTGAGAGTGGCTCCCTTTTTTTTTTTTTGACTGTTCCTAAATAACAAATGGAATATGACCACAGATTTGGGTTTGGAATTTTCTTGGGGTGATCCAGAGCTGTCTAACAAAGAGGTGACTCTGAATAAAAAGTACCTAGTTCATATCTTTTGAGGACACCCAGCTACACATAAAACAAAGGTTAAAGGCAGCTAAGTTTCTCCCCCTCCCAAACCATCACTCAGAGTAAACTATTCTTTTTTTTTTTGAATCACCATGAGATACAGTTACAAAGTTTTCATGTTTGAATTTCAGTCATACAATGATCAAACACCCATCCCTCCACCAGTGCACATTTTCCACCACCAATGTCCACAGTATTCCCCTCCCCGCCCCATTTCCCAACCCTTCCCCTGCCTCTAAGGCAGACAATTTTCCCCAACTCTCTCTCTACTTTTGGGTATTATGGTTTGCAATGCAGATACTGAGAGGCCATCTTGTTTGGTCCTTTGTCAACTTTCGGCACACATCTCCCATCCCGAAACGATTCTTCCAACCATCAATGACTTAGCGATCCCTTCTCTATTCCGGCTGCCATTTCCCAACCAGCTCATGAGGCAGGCTTCCAACTATGAAGCAATCTTCCTGGACCTTGTGTCTACTGTCCTTGGGTGTCAGTCCCATATTCTTTAGTTATTTGCAGCTTCTCCCTGGCACATGCAGGTCACCTGAGCTGTATTTCTTGCTCTGTTAGGATGTGCAGAAGCTACTCTGAAGACTTATGATGCTCATGGTCCATGCATGCATCTCGGACAGAGCACCAGACTAAGCTTCGCTTGGAGGAAAAACACTCCTAAGATCACACACATGAGGAACTGACTTCAAGAAATGGTTCCTGAAACCCACTTCCTCTTCCCCATGTTTACTGAAACGGTCAACAAACAGCACCCCAATCATTGACCAAGTGCTGCCACCTGCCCTTCCTCCCACTATACAAGCTAGAGTCCAGGGACCTGAGCTGTGCACAGATTAAACAACCTGCATAACATTCCTTTCTAAGAAAACAGAGGAGTGGGAAGTGAATAAAGGTCTACCCCCAAGTTTCTTTTCTCTGTCTTTCTATATACTTTTCAGCACGGAAGCGCTAAGCAAGTGAGAACCTGAAAATCCAAAAGCACCAACCAGGAAGAGGGAGAATCTTTCCACTAAGTCACACAACCTTCCGGATGCTAAATTTGAAGTATTAATGAAAAAAAATTTTTGAGGGGCCAGAGAGCTAGTATAGCAAATGAGGCACGTGCCTTGCACATGGCAGACTCTGGTTCCATCTGGCACGACCTGGTCCCCATGAATAGCATCAGGCACGGCACCGAGCACCACTGGGAACTGTTCCAATGAGCACCTAGGAGCAGCTCCAGGACCATAGGAGCACCGCCTCTCGGGCTCTTATATTGAACCTCCATCTTGGTTCACTGCTCTGAAGAGCCTCTGGGAAGCCTTCCCCCATCCAAAGAGGAAAAAGAAAATTATTTTTTTAATCATCAACAGTAAAGACCCTCTGAAAAAAGAAAAAAGTGCCATGTTGCTCAAGAGTGAAATATATTTTGGTTTGTTCACTCTGAGCAATGAAGGTCATAAAGAAAATTCCCTCTCTATAGACGCTAAGGCAGCACAGAGAATTTTTAAGTTGCAGCATTAATATGAGATTCGCCTTGTTACTCGATTTCTCCTGGTACTACACAACAGGGATTTGAGGTGCCCAGGACCAGAGGGAGAGAGTAAGAGATCACTGCAACAATAAAATTTAAAATAACTGTTGGCACCACCAGGAGAATGGCAGTAGAAAGAGCAGGTGATATTCAGAAATACATGAAAAATTTACAAACAATGCGTTTGTGACAGATGAGAGAAGAAAGGGGCAGATAATAAGGAGAAAAAAAATAAGCCCAAACTAAATACGTGTCATTGTTTGGAAGAGCAGTGAATTATGCCTGCGTTAATACAAATGTAAGCCTCAATGGCCAAACCCTCCCCACAAAAATAATCTTTAATGGCTCAAATTTCTTCTAAAACCAAAATTCAATTATTTTTAACAATGTAGTTATTTCAAGTTTTACTGTGAATTAGGCTCCTACTGAATATTAATATCCATGATTTATAAACTACAAATTTATCCTTTATGCGGCACATAATTATAATCTTGCCATTTCCAGAATTATGATCCTCTTGAAGTTTTACATTTGAAAATTATGCTCAACTAATGCATAAAAGGATAAGAGAGGCCATTCTATGCAATGACAGCCGTTATATCAACTAGAGGAAAAGTGCCTTTCTTCCGTTGATGACTTCTAGAAAAAAAATTCCCATGTCATTTGTTTTCCTTCCCAATGACAATGGGAAAATCATTCTTCGCAACGCACAGCTGCACTTTAGGAATAATGGAGATTTACAGCTTCAATGATCCCAAGTACAGATGAGTTCATGGTTTAAGGATCCCAAGAAAAGCATTAACCATCTTACCCAAAGATGAAGTAAGAAAGTCAGAGTTTAGAAAGACTTCTTCGGCTCTCAAAGCCCAATTATGGACTTAGCCAAAACTGTTCATCTACCAGGGTAGTTTTAAGTCACATTCTAAAAGCAAATAAGACATTTTTCAATAGACCAAAAATGACTGCAAACTTGATACCATTTTGAGACCACGCTTTTTACTTTCCCGGTAGTCCTGAACATGATTGGCTCATAAATTCCAGAGGTGTTCAAACCTTCCACATAAGCCTGTTTCAGCTTTAGAAATAATTCAATTCACTCACATTTTCTCTATAGTAACTGATTAGCTCTTTCCCGTTTGGAGCCTAAGGCTTATGTCTCTTGTATGGTCAGAACTCCATTCTGTTTGTGTTTCCCTACGATTGATCTTTAACAGCATAAGACTTCTACAAGTTCTGTCCAGGCTATGTACACTCCAATTACTCAACGTGTTGTTCTGAGTCACAAGTTTGCAATGCCACCGTTCACTGTCTGTTACACAAGTTACTACAAGGTTGACTTCAAATAACTTTTGAAAGAGCAAAGCTTAAAAAAGGGTATCTAATTTCTATTTCCTCCTATTTATTCCTATTCCTTTGTAAAGAATTTAAGTGGCTTAGGTGTTTCCCAGGTGGAATAAATAAGCAGTCAAAGTGATCTGGTGTTTGTTTCCTAGGGAGGACGAAAGAATTTTAACTTGGACTTCACAAAGGGAAAACAAATGTCATACTAGAGAATTCATATTAATCCAAGTGAATCCGTTAATACAAATGCAATTCTCTTGGATGCTACTAGTTCATGAGTTTTGTTAACACACAGTTACTGAGCCCAGTGGTGCAATAATGTTCATTTAGACTCACTGCAAGCACCTTTCCTACTCCTTCTCATATTCAAGAGATCTCAGAAGGCAAACAGACTTCTGGGAATATATCCCAAGGGTTCAAAAAAGTACAGTGGAAATGATATCTGCACCTGTATGTTCATTGCAGCGCTGTTTACAACAGGCAGAATCTGGAAACAACCTAAGTGCCCGAGAAAAGACAACTGGTTAAAGAAACTTTGGAACAAGTACACAATGGAGTACTATGCAGCTGTTAGGAAAGATGAAGTCATGAAATTTGCTTATAAATGGATGTACATGGAGAGTGTCATGCTAAGTGAAGTGAGTCAGAAAGAGAGGGACAGATATTGACTAACTGCACTCATTTGTGGAATATAAACTAACATAAAATGAGACTGACACCCAAGGACAGTAGAGACAAGGGCCAGGAATATTGTCCCATACCTGGAAGCCTGTCTCATAAACTGAGGGAGAAGCCAGCTGGAATAGAGAAGGGATCACTAAGACAAGAGTAGACCGCGATGGTTGGAGGAATCATTCAGAATGGGAGATGTGTGCTAAAAGTAGATAAAGGACCAAACGTGATAACCTCTCAGTATCTGTATTGCAAACCACAAATGCCCAAAAGTAGAGAGAAAGTATGGTGGAAATTGCCTGCAATAGACGCAGGGGGAGGGGCTAGAAGGGGGCATATACTGAGAACATTGGTGGTAGAAAACGTACACTGATGGAGGCATGGGTGTTCAATCATTGTATGACTGAAACTCAAACATGAAAGCTTTGTAACTGGAGCTGGAGTCATAGTACAGCGGGTATGGCGTTAGCATTGCATGCGGCTGAGCTGGGTTGGAGTCCCAGCATCCCGTATGATCCCCTGAGCACTGCCAGGATTCCTGAGTGCAGAGCCAGGAATAACTCCTGTGCATCGCTGGGTATGACCCAAAAAGCAAAAAAGAAAAGAAAAGAAAAGAAAAGAAGAGAAGAGAAGAGAAGAGAAGAGAAGAGAAGAGAAGAGAAAAGAAAAGAAAGAGAAGAGAAAAGAAAAGAAAAGAAAAGAAAAGAAAAGAAAAGAAAAGAAAAGAAAAGAAAAGAAAAGAAAGCTTTGTAACTGTATCTCACAGTGATTCAATGGAGGAGGAGGTGGAGGAGAAGCAGGAGCAGAAACAGAAGCAGCAGCAAGAGGAGGAGGAGGAGGAGAAAAAGGAGAAGGAAGAGAAGAAGATGAAGAAAAGAAGGAGGAGGAGGGAGGAGGAGGAGAAGAAGGAGAAGGAGAAAGAGGAGGAGGAGGAGGAGAAGGAGGAGGAGAAAGAGAAGGAGGAGGAGGAGGAAAAAGAGAAGGATAAGGAGGAGGAGGAGAAGTAGAAAGAGGAGGAGAAGGAGGAGGAGGAGAAGGAGGAGGAAGAGGAGGAGGAGAAGTAGAAAGAGAAGGAGAAGGAGGAGGAGAAGGAGGAGGAAGAGGAGGAGGAGAAGGAGGAGGAGGAGGAAGAGGAGGAGGAAAAGGAGGAGGAGGAGGAAGAGGAGGAGGAAAAGAAGGAGGAGGAGGAGGAGAAGGAGGAGGAGGAGGAGGAGAAGGAGGAGGAGGAGGAAGAGGAGGAGGAGGAAAAGAAGGAGGAGGAGGAGGAGGAGAAGGAGGAGGAGGAGGAGGAGAAGGAGGAGGAGGAGGAGAAGGAGGAGGAGAAGGAGGAGAAGAAGAAGGAGGAGGAGGAGGAGGAGGAGGAGGAGGAGGAGGAGGAGAAGGAGAACAAGAACAAGAACAAGAACAAGAACAAGAAAGGCAGAGACCATGTGCATAGGCAACACAGGGGAAAAGCTTTCCCACATATTCAAAACTGCTATCTACAGCTCTATCAATACTGGATGCTTTGACACCCAATGCTACTACTTGGGCCCTCCAGACAGAATATCTTCAGTAGCAAGTCATAAATAGACCAAGACCAAAGTAACATGTTGAAACTTTTCCTTAAGTATAGATTTAAAAGACTAACCGATAGTGAGCAGGAAGTATAAAATGAATGAGCACTGTAGCACTGTCCTCCCATTGTTCATCGATTTGCTCAAGCGGGCCCCAGTAATGTCTCCACTGTGAGACTTGTTACTCTTTTTGGCATATCGAATATGCCACAGGGAACTTGCCAGGCTCTACCGAGCAGGCAGGATACTCTCAGAAGCTTGCCAGTCTCTCAGAGAGGGACGGAGGAATCAAACTCGCGTTGGCCACGTGCAAGGCAAACATCCTATCCGCTGTGCTATCACTCCAGCCCAAAGAATGAATGAAAGCAATGTAAATATAGGAGCACAGAAATACAATTGAAACTACACTGAGAGGCAGGAAAGACAGTACAGAGGTTTAGACATTTGCCTTGCACCTGGCTACCTGACTGATGCCAGTTTGATTTTCGGCACCACACATGGTCCCCTGAACAGCATCAAGAGTGATCCCTAAGCAGAGAACCATGTGTAAGCCCTGAGCACTGTTGAGTATGGCCCAAATCCCTCACACACATAAGAAAAATACAAAAAAAACCTACACTGAGATACCATATCTTACCTACCAAAGCCAAAAGTCTAACAACCTACTTACTCACAAAAGAAAAACAAAACCATGAGTCAATTTTATTTATTTATATATTTTTACTTTTTATTATTGAATCACCATGAGATACAGTTACAAGCTTTCATGTTTGGCTTTCAATCATGCAATGATCAAATACCCATCCCTCCACCAGTGCACATTCTCCACCACCAATGTCCCCAGTATTCCCCCTTTCCAATCCTCCCCCTGCCTCCCTGGCAGACAATTTCCCCCATACTCTCTCTCTACTTTGGGGCATTAAGGTTTGCAATACAGATGTTGAGAGGTTATCACGTTTGGGCCTTTATCTACTTTCAGCACACATCTCCCATCCTGAACAATTACTCCAACCATCATTGACTTTGTGATCCCTTCTCTATCCCAACTGCCTTCTCCCCCACTCATGAAGCAGGATGAGTCTATTTTTAAACACAGAAATTTGACTATACTTAGTGGAGCACATTCTAAAGACATTTTTTTAAAGTACCCAACATCTTAAATTGTTTTCAGTCGTTGTATTAGTAAAGTCAATATTAATTTTATCCACTTGAAAGTCTCCCAGAGATGTCAAACATCAAAGTGTAGGTATGTGAGTATCATTCACCACGTATGATACCCACAGGTGCAGTCAGCTGTCACTCCCGGTAACAAAGAGAGGAATGACTGCTGAGCACCACAGGATATGGACCAAAAACCAAATTAAAAAATAATGGAAAGAGAATGCTGAGGACTCTGGAAAGATATGCACAGTGAATTATTACTCAACGGAAAGAAAAGAAATCTTGCTATTTGCAGCAACATGGATGAAACTGGAGATCACACTAAATGAGGAAAAAAAGACAAATAACCAGATTTCACCCATGTGTTGGATATAAGAAATAAAAGCAAACGTACAGAAAGAAAATAACCAAAATAAACATTTGAAATCTTAGCACAAAACTGACATCACCAAAAAGAAAGAGGGAAGACAACTTTTAAAAAAAATTGTTTATTGAATTACCGTGAGATAAACCCTTACAAAGTTTTCATGATTAGATTTCAGTCATACCGTGTTTACATTTTCCACCACCAGTGTCCTCAGTTTCCCTCCATCCTTTCCCTACCATCCCCTCTACCCCTACTATATTATGGCAGGTACTCTCTCTCTCTGTGTGTCTCTCTCTGTGTCTCTCTGTGTCTCTCTTTCTCTCTCTCTCTCTCTCTCTCTCTCTCTCTCTCTCTCTCTCTCTCTCCCTCTCTCTCTCTCTCTCTCCCCTTTAAAGGGTGAAAGAGATCCAAAGGATGAGGGCAGAGGGAGGTTGATACTTGGGTGGTAGGTGCAGTGTAGTATCATACATTCAAAAAGGGGTGAAACTGTACCCCTAAAAGAAGTATAATCTTGTAAACCAACATTTGTCCCAAAAAGCACTTTAAAGTAAAAGAATGAGAGAAGAGAGATGTTTTATTTAGTTTTATTCACTGGAAAAGCCAAAAATCAATGATCAAACTAGGGGGGGAAAGCAGTTTTGAGCTCTTGAAATTTGGTTCCTACATACCATTTCCCCTAAAAATAAAGAAAAGTTTGCTGAAAGCCTCATGAACTCCAGAAGTGGAGCAGGAAATGTACAAGATGAGGACGAAGTTTGTTTAACCAAAGAACTCAAGGAATTCTCAGTCTACTGGGTTCATGAGTGAAGGACTTAAGAGCAAACTTATCTTAGGAAAGGACAAATTGAGCAATGAGCAGTATTAACCGCATAAACGTATCAACTTCAATGTGTCAGTACTCATGAATCTTTCATAGTTTTTGAAAGTAGGGGGAAAGGGAAAACCTACTAATTCCTCTTTGCTGATGTTATAAAACCAGGTCATTACACTGAAAAACTGGTAAATAAAAGGGAACAAAGACAAATAAGAACTTGCCTTGCTCTGAACTGGGTTTTAAGCTAACCAGAAAAGTAAGGGAAAGCTGCATCTTTTAGATGAATTATAGCTTGCAAATGAAGACAGGAGAGAACTAGAATATTGTCATTTTGTCAACCTTTACAATACAATTAGGTGAAAATCTAATGGATAACTTTACAATGCATATTCAGAGTATTTTTTTGAGAACCAGAACTGCTTCTTTTATTAGTGAAACACCATGAGGTACAGTTGTAGACTTAAAAATTTTTGTGCTTGGGTTTCAATTATACAATCATCAAATACCCATCCCATATTCAGAGTATTAACTATTGAATCAACTTATCGCCCAACATGACAAAAAAAGAGAGAAACAAGAATTTACTTCTATATAGTAGTTCTGGAACCACTGATAAATAACCCCCCCCCAAAAAAAAAGACAAAAAAAAACAAACCTGAATGAGTCAAGGATCTAAATATCAATTTACAAAATATCAAGGGTAGAAAAACATGTTGAAAGACAACTCAAGAAATTCTCTACTGTGAAAAGCCCTACAGCACAAATGAACAAGTGTTTTAACAAATCATAAGAAAACCAAAGGCAGAGAAACCAAAAAAATTAGAAGAGATGTGTAATTTCTAATTATGTCATGATTTTATAATTTAAATGTAAACATAATCCAGGAAAATTTGAACACTGATAAGGTCTAAAGTAATGAAATTGTTCTTCAGTTGGCTCTGCTGGTGGCTGCACTTCTTTATCGGAACATACACACACACACACACACAAAATACCCATAAATTTTATACTTTAAATAAGAAAATTTACAGTATGTGACTTCTATTCCAACAAACTTGCTATTATTCCTACTGCTTCTATTGCTAATTTTATTACACCACCACCACCACTACTACTACTACTATTACTAACAACAACAACAATAATAATAATAATACTTTGGTTGGCCAAAATAAATATCTTAGACAATAATAATTTATTTTCTTAAAGAGCACAGTGTCAATTCAATAGGTCAACAGGTAGAACTCCTGTTTCTGTTCTTTCCATTCTGACAAGCTATGGTGGCATTTTGTCCTTAACCTAGGTGTACTGATTATCAAAATATTTCTGCAATTTGCCCATAGTATCAAGTATAATCCAGTACAGCAGAACAAATAGCCGAGTCCTGAATCTCTTTTTGAGACACGGAAACATTTCCCCATACTCAAGAACAGTCTTTCTCTCTTCTTTCACTCTAGAACTGGACCGCAAGCCAGTCCTCACCCAATCACAGGTGGGCCAGAGAAAAGGGCCCCCAGAACCACCTGCATCTGTAGCCTCCAAACAGGATAATTAATAACTGTGTCCCTGGGGCTACCTGAATTCCCCTCAAGGGCACAGTCAAATTTATCATTTAATTTCCCGATTCAGAAATCCATTTCTTTCCCAAGAATGGGATAATAAGCCATTCACTATCTTCCATCTCACACTATTAAAAACGGTCTACCCCTCATCAATCTGAATATATATACGATGTAATGTTCTTCTGGTTTATTAAAATACCGGGGTCACTAAATACAGAGGCATTTTAAATATCAACTAATTCTCAAGAAAATAAATTATTCTAATAAGTCATAACTAATTCTTCTGTAAATCAGGCAGTTAGCATTCTTTGGCTTTTAATAAAATTGAAGAGGGACCTAATCAATTGTCAACTGATCATTAAAATAATTTTTAATGATAAATTGCTATTGATTTTTACCATTATAATTCAGAAGGAGTTCAAGGAGACTTTAACAAATTTCTTCCCTCCACATCTACTTTTTATTTGAGCAAGATTTTGAAACTTACATTCAGACAAGTGAAAAACAGGAACAGAATTAATGTTGAAACCTGTCTCATCAAACAATAAATGATATGCATTCTGCAAAAATTAAAGAGGGAAGGTCTCATTCATCTCATTAAGAAATGCATTTCCAATGCAACTGTTCTTCTGACATTTCACTAGTATTTATCAAAATCTGTAATGTATTTGTGCTGTTTAGCTCAGCTGTGATAACTCAATTCCAAAAACATCACCTAACACTTAAGAGCCTTATGTTCACAAGAAGCATTACAAATGTTTTAAATGTATATTTATATCCATATTTTGTTGCAGAGAAGTATAACAGGGTGATCAATAAAATACTTTCGGGCGTGAAAATAAATTACATGACGAAAAACTGGAAAAACTGGATCAGAAATGAAAGTTTAAGGATAAAAGAAAACAATATACGTTTGTTATAAAGATGAGATTTGTTTGGTGCTGAAATGAAACTAGAGGAGTTAAAAGGCACTTGCCTTGCATGCAGCCAATCCCAGCTTAATCCCCAGCTCCATATATGACCCCTGAGCACCCAGAGTCAGCATTAGTCCCTTGGTGCTGCTAAATGTGGCCCAAAGCCCTCTCCCCACAAAACAATCACGGTCACAGTCCTCCTGTTGTTCATAGATTTGCTCGAGCGGGCCCAGCAATGTCTCCATTTTTTTGAGACTTGTTGTTACTGTATTTGGCATATTGAACACATCACGGGTAGCTTGCCAGGCTCTGCCGTGCGGGCGAGATACTCTCGGTAGCTTGCCGGGCTCTCCAAGAGGGGCAGAGGAATCGAACCCGGCTTGGCCGGCCGGCTGCACGCAAGGCAAACGCCTTACCACTGTGCTATCGCTCCAGCCCACACAAAACAACAATAATAAAAAATTTAAAAGACAACATCTGAGGGGATATTTTCATGGGGAATAGACGTAGATAATGGTAATCAAATTGCTACTAGATCAGATTCTACCTCCCATATGCAAAAATAAACATACATGGCAACTCCAGGTTCCTATTATAAAATTTTGTAAGACAAACTGGCTACTAGAAGTGAAAAAGGAAGGGTGACAGACAAATTAGGGGAAAAAGGGCAAGTGAATGATGATGAACGACTGAGTTGGACCTGGTGAAAATAACAGATCACCTACACACGCTGATTTCTCAGTGACACATGCCTGAAACATATAATGTCATGATGCAATGTTACCTCACTTTTAAAAATTCACATACAAAATTTTAGATAGAAAATTGTAAATGTGGGGGCTGGAGTGATAGCACAGTGGGTAGGGTATTTGCCTTGCACGCAGCCAACCCAGGTTCAATTCCCAGCATCCCCCTGAGTACTGCCAGGAGTAATTCCTGAGTGCATGAGCCAGGAGTAAACCCTGTGCAAGGCCATGTGTGACCCAAAAAGAAAAAAAAAAGATTGTAAATGTGGGAGCCAGGGAGATGTCTCAAAGGACTGAGCAAGTACTATGCAACATCTGAAGCCCACCTCCACCTGGTTCCCCGGAACTCCACGCACTATGGTCACCCCAAAAATAAATGGTTATTGTGCAAGGAGGTACATGATTTTCAAAACTATTTCGGAGCTAGAAGAGGGAAAATGAAGGAAAAACACAAGAACACTGACTTAAGCCAGGGAATCTCTGTCAGCAAGACTCTTCTACAGGATAGGGACAGAGAGAGGAAACGGCCTGGAATGAAGGGAGAGAGGATGGCGACTCCTCGGGTGAGCAGAGTCTGTGCACCTACCCTTTAATACAGTGCCTGGAGGAGTTCACAGCTGTCCATCGCCCAAATGACAGTTCATTTAACTCTGACAAGAATGGGTAGGCTCAGGCTGGGTAGGCTCACCCACCAGAGAGAGAGAGGGAAATCTAGGGAGAGTCACGGTTCCTAACTCTTTATTTTCCAGGAATCTAAGAGTATAAAATCTTAGTATAGTAAGTATAGATCTTAGTATAATAAGATCTTAGTATAATAATCCCAATTAGTACCATTCTCTCCGTTTTACCCACCTGCCATCACCTGCTAGGTAAGGTGCATTGTTATGTTACCCCAAACTATATATCTAAAAGCATTGCTTCTTCTGGGTGTCAGTTTTGCTGCAAAGTCCACACCAGAACTGTCCAATATGTTAGTTACTTTCTAATCACCTGTAGTTACATTAATTTTTGAATAAATATTTTATTAACATGAATTGCATATAAATGACCTGCTTTCTTCTCTTTCACACTACTCACATTCCACATGCTCAGCAATTCCGTGAGGTGGGTGACTACAGGCAAAGTCATTGGGCATTTCTGTTGTTGCAAACAGCTCTAGACCACTGTTTCCCAACTAAAAGCATCCAGAGTATCCCAAGGAGGGCAGAAGTGAAAACTACTTTAACAGGGGGTCACAGAAAGGAAACAAGGTCAAAAAGGGACCCCAGTCAGAGAACCATCGAGAAACACTAATCTAGACTTCCACTGTGAAAAACACCATCCTCATTTCTGGTGACTTTGTTGCCAGAAAACCTGTTTCTCGTCCTTCAGAACTCGGTGTTCTCATCCTTCGCCCCAGACTACCCAGCCTCCATAACGTTTTATAGACGACCTAGGACGTCTGAATTCCACTTGGTTCCAGGGTTGAAATACCTTCCTGTGGGAACCCTAGCACCACACAAATTAGGGGATGCAGCAAAACACAATTTAACATAACGGAAATGTTCTATGTCAGCTAAGAGGTTTGTTTTGGGTTTTTTCCCAGAGAAAGAACAAGGGCAGATTTTTAGGTAGCAAAGTCCAATTCCATCTGCCTGCAAATCCCAGTTTCAGATCTGATTCAGCAGGATAACCTGGTACACACTTAAGAGGTAATTTAGCGACAAATGTTGGGGTGAGTGGGGGTTGTGGCCGCCCTCAGTGTTGCTTGAGGCTATTCCTGGTTCTGTACTCCAGGAATCATATGTGGTGCCATGTCTTGATCCAGGGTCTGCCATAATCAAGGCAAATACCTTCCCTCCTCCACTATTATTCCTGTTTCAGGAACTATGAACTTAAAATGGGAAAAAAGGCATCATTGCAGCACACAAGATTACAGTGGACTAGAAACAATTATTTCATAACTGCAAAGGAATTTCAGGTAGTAAAGAGTTTGTGAGCCCAAAATGAACCTACCCCAATATGCATCTCATGGAATGCCTACATGTATCTGCGTGTACTGCAGAGCTGTGCAATTTAAACTATTTGTTCATGGCAAAATTCAGGGCTAAACACACAAAATTATTCACACAGAGCTTCCCAAAACAGGCATATCCCCAGCTGTTCACATGAGCAAACTTCAGATAGTACAATGAATCTAACGCAGATACAACCTATTCCACTTAGGGCTGGAACAATAATACAGTGAGTAAGCATTTGCATCCAAGAGGCCAACCTGGGTTCAATCTCCAGCATCCCAGATGATCCCCCTGCACACTTCGAGGAGTCATTCCTGAGTACAGAGCCAGGAGTGACCCCTGAGCATCAAGAGGTGTGGGCCAAATACCAAAAAAATAAATGAATAAATAAATAAATAAAAACTTATTCCACTTGGAAAAGATGTACTTTTACTGGCATTCTGCATAATAGGGCTGGAGCGATAGCACAGCGGGTAGGGCGTCTGCCTTGCACGCAGCCAACATGACCGACCCGAGTTCGATTCCTCCGCCCCTCTCGGAGAGCCCGGCAAGCTACCGAGAGCATTCGATATGCCAGACACAGTAACAACAAAGTCTCCAATGGAGACGTTACTGGGCCCGCTCGAGCAAATCGACGATCAAAGGGAAGGCCTTTACCTTTTACCTTTACTGCATAATAGAAAAAATTTAATATATAAAATGATGAGGGAACATGACTCAAAGTCGTGGAACAAAGTGCTGACCTATGCATCCTACTCTCTCCTAAACGCCTGAGTGGTCCAGGCTCTTCCGCGGGCATGCAGCTTAACAGGGCAACTATGTCTTCTCTCTAGCCCATAGGAGGCCAATGGAATCCATCAATCAAGTCCGATTGCAGCACTGGTGTGTCAAGCTCTTCACTGGCCTTTTGTTGCTAGTTTCTATTTCTTAGCTATATTCCAAAGAGATGAGATTGCTGAAGAGCTGAGTTACCAAGGGTGAGATGCCATTCTTTTGTGGGATGAGTAATACATTAATATCACAACTATAAATGCCGGGCGCACTTGGGAATCCAGAAGATGGATTGTGTTTTCAAGACAGAATTGATGGCAAAATACTTTTTCCTAGGAGCTAGAGAGATAGTACAGCATGTAGGGCACTTGTCTTGTACACAGTAGACCCAGGCTCGATGCCCAGTGTCCCTGATGGTGGCACTGCCAGAAGTGATACCCGATTACTGCCAAGTATAGCCCCAAAAAAAGAAAAACTAAAAGGATTTGGGACCTGAGCAATAGTACAGCAGATAGGGTGCTTGCCTTTCATGCAGCTGACCTAAGTTTGGTCCCTGGAACCCCTGTTGGTCCCTCAAGCATTCAGGAGTGATCCTGATTGCAAAGTCAGGAGTAAGCCCTGAACACCACCAAGTGTGACACAAAAACAAAAGAAACCCAAAATAAAACCCAGCTCCTGGAAGAGAACAGCGCAGACTCTCCTGCCCCCATCCCTGGCTGTCCTCTAGGGCCCCTTGGAGGGGTGCAGGTTGAGTTTCCCTACCCCCGCCCCCAGCAGAGCCCCAGCAGCCGAAGACCTCCAGAACCAGCCACAGCCATGCCAAGACCACTCTCCACATGCATGAAGGTACCGGCTGAGGAACAAAGGCATGCGGGTCCTGGGGTTGAGATCTCCAAGCCTGCTCGGATTGGGGCTGAGCATCCTCCACCCAGTTTTCCCACTTATACAGACAAATACCTCCCCGCACCCATGACACACTAAATATATTACAGAGGAGAAAGGAATGCTTATAATTTAGGCTCCTGATCTTTTCCATAGTTCAGAAAATCATCATTTTCAGGGGTAAGAATTAAAAAAAATAAGTACAGAGGGATGAAGAGGAGAAAAACTGGGACATATAAGAAATGAAGAAATACAAATATTGAGAACATATAATTTAAAAATAGCTGAGATATAGAACAACCTCTGCTCTACAACTCATAGTTCTCCTGATATCTACTCACAAAGTTCTTACCATGAGATAAAAAAGAGAAAAAATCTTTAAACCATGTTGAGTTGACTTGTTTGTTACTTGGGAGACTACACTTGGCAGTACTCAACACTTAAACCTAGCTCTGCTCGCAGGGATCACTCCTGGTGGTGCTTGGGGGTTAACCTGGGGTGGCATCATGCAAAACAAGCACCTTAACCCCTCTGGTACTATCCCTCTGGTCCCTAAGACATGTTTACTAAGACCTTTTATACATATTTAAAGCCACCTGATAGCAGTCGCCTCCAAAAGCATTTCCCAAAAAAATGTCCTTTGGGGGTCAGAAATATCTGACTCAAGTAACAAGGCACAAGCTTAGCTTGTGTGAGGCCCTGAGCTGAACCCCCCAAGACCTCCAGTCCCTCAAGAACCACCAAGTGTAACCCTGTTTCTCCTCTCTCCATCACTTCAGGCTACGGACACATCCCCACTGCAGGCTACGGACACATCCCCCCAAAAATCCTTTCAATTCACATTTATGCTTCTTTGTCCTTTGCCCTCAGATTTCCTCCAAATTCCCATAGAATTCTTTACATAGATGCTCACAAACATTTTGTGGCCATCTCTCTTTTTATTTTTCTTGCATTTGGCTGATTTGGGGTATCACAGGGGTCTGTAGTGGTGCCCGGTCTGCTGCATAAACAGGATGAGCCTGCTGACTTATCTCTCCAGCCCTCACAAGGATTTTGAACTCACATTGACAGAAAATGACATGGGTCCTTCTGCTAAGGACATACTTAGTTCCTTGACTTTCCTGCCCAATTCCTAGATGATGCTCCTTTGCCTAAAGGAACAAAACTCAGCCAGTTTTTCTTTGTTTTCAGTCAGTGGAATCCATAATCCTTGAGTCACGAATGATCCTCAACTAAACCAAACCCTTGTTGAGAAACACCAGGGCCAATGTGAAACACAACCTGCTTAACACCCAACAACTGACTGGGTCACTTCTATCTGTGATAAACCATAAATAGACTTGAACCTTGATTCCCTTTCCCCGACATCTCTCTTTGAAATTTTCAGTGAACAGAGGCAAGCAAATTAAATACTCCAAATAAAGCTTCCTTCATCCTCGAAAAGCTTCATTTATATCCACTAAAGAGCAATAAATTAAGAATAGGGAAATGATGAAACTTCTTAACCTATTTCCATCAAAAATCTTGCTCTTCCACATTTTTTGGAGTCAAAGACAGAGAAAATGATGTTGCGGGGGAAAAAAACCTAGAAACGCCAGCTTTCACATAAAAGTCTAAAGCTGCTAAACACAATATTTTAACTTACTCAGCTCTCTCCCTCATGATAGGACAGTGATCTTGCCATAGAAGCTATACATCAAATCAATGATTCATTTCAGAGAACTGGAAAAATCCTTGGCCCCATGCAGCGAGAGCTCCATCTTTCTAATCAATACATTTTCACTCTCCATCATGAACCATTCTCTCTACTAGTCATTGATCAAAAGAAAATGAATGAAACGAAGAACTAAGTACCCAAGAAGTGTTTTAAACATTTCAAGAAAGCATTCTATTTTTCTAATGCGTTAACATACAACATACCACCCAATAACTTTACTGTATCCCCCCAAATAAATTACCAAAAAAGAACATCAGTGTACGTGAGCCTAATTTATTACATATGTCCATTTGGGGCTGAGTAGTGTTTTCAGACAAGTCAGCATAATTCTTTCTCTACTTCAGATAAAACCTAGTGAGCATGGATATATGGTTAGTTCTAGCGAAAGGATTTTGGTCAACCACCCTGGTTCTACTGGTGCCAATCTTGTTGAGTGAACTGATCAAGTAGGCAGTAGCTCTCACTGAAGATGCTGCACACCACACAGGGGAGCTCCAAATATCTATTCATCCTTGTGGAGAATATTACCTCCAGTCTTTCAGTTTTAGAATTGCCTTCCTCTCCTTGGTAGTGTAGTAAAGGCTAAGGTTTCTTTGTCCCCATAAAGGATGATCATACCTGGGAGATCCTTGATTCAAATCAGATTAGTCAAAAATTTTCTAGAATTCTGATTGGAAATGCCATCTTTTAAAAATGGCTCTCTGATACCACTCCTGGGAATACATCCAAGAGAGGCAAAAAAGGATAGTCGAAGTGACATCTGCACTTGTTTGTTCGTTGCAGCACTCTTTACAATAGCCAAAATCTGGAAAGAACCTGAGTGCCCGAGAACAGATGACTGGTTAAAGAAACTTTGGTACATCTACACAATGGAGTACTATGTAGCTGTTAGAAAAGATGAAGTCATAAAATTCATATACAAGTGGTACTACATGGAAAGTATCATGCTAAGCGAAATGAGTCAGAAAGAGAGGAACAGACATAGAAAAATTGCATTCATCTGGGGAACATAAAGTAACAAATGGGAGACTAACACCCAAGAATAGCTGAGATTAATACCAGGAATTTTGCTCCATGGCTAGGAGACCAGCCGCACATGCTAGGGGAAAAGGCAGCCCAGATAGAGAAGGGAGCACCAAATAAAGGGTGTTGGGAGGATCCTCCCAGGATGGGAAATGCATGCTGAAAGTAGACTATAGACTGAACATGATTGCCACTCAATGCCTCTTTTGCAGAGGACAGCACCCAAAAGGAGAGAGAGAACAAAAGGGAATGCCCTGCCACAGAGGCAGGGTGGGATTGGGAGGATGAGGGGTGGGAGGAATTAGTGGTGTTAGAGAATGGGCACTGGTGGAGGGATGGGTATTCGATCATTGTATAACTGAAACAATGGCTCTCTGTGAGAGAGCCATTTGAGTTATTTGGGTGCCCTCCCCCATCTTAGGCGGGTGGTATTTTAGGACCATACCTGGAAGTACTCAGGACTTACTCCTGACCCTGTGGGGTGGAGGTAGGGGCCATATGCAGTTAGGGGGATTGGACCAGAGGTGGCAGCCCAGAAGACCAGCTCTTTAAGCCCTGGACTAGCTAGTCCAGATGAGCTCTCTGCCACAGAAGGATGCTCACCTAAACTGAATTGCAGCCAAGAGGAAGGGCATGAAAGCTCACAATGATGTCATGTGAAGACTCGGGTGCAGCTACATCTCAAGCTATCTTTATCTCCTTGGACTTCCAAGTTAAAGGAACGACGGATTACACAGTGCACTTAAGCCGCTCCCGGTTGAGTTTCCAATCCTCTCACTGAATCCTGAATAATGTCATTTTCGTGTACTGTTGCTCTGTTCCTCTACGTCCACTCTCCATTTGCTCCACCCGTTACCTTTTCACTCCTAATTTCTATCCTCTCTCTGTTTGTCTCTCTCTATGTCTCTATCGCTCTCTCTTTCTCACTCTGTACCCTCTACTTACTTTCTCCATCTTTCACGCAAGAAATAGCTGTTCCTGCGCTCTCTTCAAGCCCACGCTCTCCCTTGCACCCAATCTCCTTTCTTTCCTCTGCTTCTTTGCTTGCTTATTTCCGCCCTGGAAAAGCCTGAGTTCTCTTTTGAATGCATTTCCTCTCTTTTCCTCTCACATCTTTCTAAGCAAGTTTCATTCAACTCAAACTACCTCACGTCATTTGAAAAAAAAAAAAAAGTCTCCAACCCCCATCATACTACCATCACAGAATTTTTTTAAAAATTTTTTTAGCAAAATCGTTCTTACTGAAGAAAATTTAGAGAGATGTTGGCGGGAGGGAATTCAGAGAAAAAGAGAGAGAGAGAGAATATATTCAAGAGATAATATGAGATGCTGCAGGGGGGAAGCCAAAAATGCATATTTTAAATAGTTTTAATCACCGTATCTGAAGAGAGTTATCTGCCTTTCACTTAAGATTACCTCATAAATGTGTCTACACGGCTAGATGCTCTTCCCATCCATTATTTTAATGGATAGATAATGTCCCATGTCAAGTTAATCTATGATGATTTATTTAATAGCTCATCTAATAGAGATATTTGTACAACTTCTTGGTTTATACTATAAGTAATGCTAGAAAGAAGTTATTTATATATAATTTTTCTTCTAAATTAATTCCTTAGAACAAATTCCCAGAAATCTTATCAAAACTGGATTTGATCCTTTAAATTAAATCTAATAGTTACAAATTGATGTTTCATTATAGGTTTAATTTATACCTGGTTACTAACCATAATTCTCGTGAATATATTTGTTTGATGCTTGTATTTCTCTCATGTGAATTCTATCTTATTCTTGGCCAGTTTAATTTCTAATGTTGCTAGCATTTATTAAAATAGTTGCATGGATTCTTTGTGAGTACTTAAACAGTTCTTTATAACACTGCAGTATTTGAAATTGTAGGATTCTTCTTAGTTTTACAGATTTTTTTTTATTTTATAAAGCTTGTCAATGTAGTCTTCTATTCCCTCAATATTTAGAAATTAAGTGTTAGGGCCACAGAGATAGTTCAGAGTGGTTGGAGTGCATGCTTTACATGCTAGAGCCCCAAGTATTATTCAGGAACAACCCCAGAGTACCAAGCTGAGGGTAGCCTCCAAGCACAGTTGAGTATGACCCAAAACAAAAACACAAGCAAAAAATGAAGTATTGATCTTATCTTTCCATTAGTATTATCTACTAATAGCAGTTAAATAGAAAATTAAATTAAGTTTTCCTGGAGGGACAATTTGACAATACACACTAAATGTGTGCACAGGTATACTCTTTTTGTATCCATACTCTGTGATACAAAAACTGTATTCCTAAAGAATTAAGCTTAAGAAATACTGGTTTGGGAGCAGAAGTGGGCTAGGTCAGGGAAAGGACCACAACAGCAATGACAGAGGGAAGTGGACATTCTTGACGAGGACTGGGTAGGAAACTGACATGTGTGATACCCACCCCCGGTAACAGTATTGTAAACCACAGTGCCTAAGAGGGAAAAGCAGAAAAGAGAAAAAGAAAACAGTGCCTGCCATAGAGGCAGACTTGGGGGCAGAGGGAAATTGGGACATTAGGGGAGGTAAGTGGACACTGGTGAAGGGATTAGTGTTGGAACACAAAACCCCTGAAACTCAATCATGAATCACTTTGTAATTCTGTAACTCATGATGATTCTATTAAAAAGAAATATCAAAATACATCTTTAGGTAACAATTAAAAAGCGTGCAAGGATGCTCATCACCATGTTATAATATCAGCAAATATGGACATTGCTCATAATACTAAATTAATGAACACTGGGGCCCGGGGTAAGGAACTCATCTACACATGGCTGACCTGAGTTCAAACCCCTGCATCCTATATGGCCCCCCAAGTCCCACCAGAAGCAATCCTGGGTACAGAACCAGAAGTAAGCCCTAAACATAGGCAGGTATGGCAAAAAAAAAAAAAATGACCATCAATCAATAAAGATTCTGTTCTCTGCCCATGCTGGATTACTGTATAGGTCAATATTTCACTGACAAAGGAAGGTCCTCATTATACAATATTAAGCAATATGCATTTACCACAAATATTTCTGATAAACATACACAACACACACTCTTTCATGATAAAATTTCTACAATAAATGTATCTATTTAGTAGAGATTATTCTTGTAATTGAATTACTCAGAATAATGGAGATAATCCCCTTCCTTTTTATATTTTGTTTGATGCTAAAATATGTTCCAAAATATGTTTGATACTTAAAATGTGTTTTGATGCTATATTTTTATTTTCAGATAAATATTACTTTTATTTGTAAGTAATTTTAAAGCTAAGCATATTTTTATTTTTAGATAAACATTACTTTTGATAAAACAATGTGTCTGTTATCATTTAGAAGAAAAGAAAACTTCAATTCTCAAATTTGAGCCGATATTCTGGTTTGTGCTTTCATTTAAGCACTATTTTTATCCAATTACATTATCTACTTCTTTTTTTTCTTTTTGGATCACACCCAGCGATGCACAGGGGTTACTCCTAGCTTATGCACTCAGGTATTACTGCTGACGGTGCTCGGGGGACCATATGGGATGCTGGAAATCGAACCCGGGTCGGCCGCGTGCAAGGCAAATGCCCTACCCGTTGTGCTATCACTCCAGCCCCAATTGTCTACTTCTAAAATAGCAAAAAAAATAACTTTTTAGTGTTTTTTTTTTTTTTGCTTTTTGGGTCACACCCGGCGATGCTCAGAGGTTACTCCTGGCTCACGCACTCAGGAATGACTCCTGGCGGTGCTTGGGGGACCATATGGGATGCTGGGAATAGAACCTGTATTGGCCATGTTGGCTGCGTGCAAGGCAAACACCCTACTCACTGTGCTATCTCTCCAGCCCCCAACTTTTTAGTTTTAAATAAATAGTCTACCTTACTAAGAATCCTTGACCTTAATACATTTGTATAAAAATGGTTCACATAAATACATAGCTCTGTTCACTGTAGCACTGTCCTCCCGTAGTTCATCGATTTGCTCGAGTGGGCACCAGTAACGTCTCCATTGGGAGACTTGTTGTTACTGTGTTTGGCATATCGAATACGCCATGGGGAGCTTGCCAGGCTTTGCCATGCAGGCGGAATACTTGCCGGGCTCTCCAAGAGGGGCGGAGGGGATTGAACCCGGGTTGATCACATGCAAGGCAAATGCCCTATTTAAAACAAAGCAAGATTATGTGGCTGATAAGGGTCTTCAAACTGCCCATTCTCTAGCCACCTAGGAAAGAACTCATGCCCAAGCAATCTTTTCTAGATTATAATCAGGATATTCCTACCGATTCCTCTTCTTCCACCAACATGCTTCTGCCTGGGGGGGTGTGCTGCTATATTCCTTTGAACATACATCATTCACAGCAAGAGCCTGATGCTCTTCTTCCAACTTCTCCCTGTAAAACCTACCATGGTCTCCACACAGTTGCCCTTACCAGCCTTCACCAGCCTCACTCGTCCAGAGTGCTGAAACTCTTCCAAACACGAATATGCCCTGGTTTGAAGCCCACAAACATATGTTTGTGGGCTTCAAACCCAGCTCTGATGAACAAAATACTTCTTTTTTTCTTTTTTCTCTCTCTTTTTTTTTTTGGTTTGCTTTATTTTAGGTTTTTAGGGTCAGCTGCGTGCAAGACAAGCTTCAAACCCACTGTACTACCTCTCTGGTCCCAGTACTTATTTTATGAGACTTTACATTTATATCCTAACTATTACTACTATCATCAACAAAACTGAGAATACGTAGAACTCTAAAAAGGTTTTTTTAAAGCTTAATTCATTCTACTAAATTAGTCAACCAAAACAGCTATGCTGCTCTCCTGTTCACATGCACTTGAACTATCTTATTCCTAAATATTCCTCTTTTCTAAGTCCTCAAACTATTAAGAATCTTTTCTAGAAATTCACATTCTCCATGAGGTCCTACTATTCCTTAAAGTAAATTATCACACTACATCTTTCTCTTAAAAAGCACATTAAATGTAGGAATTAATAAATGCAATAAAATTCTAGAAGTCAGCCCAAAGATAGTAAAATCTGTTGTCCAGCATAGGAGAAACGCTGTACTGTTCAAAATCTAGGGATATATACATACATAATATATTTAATATACATAATATATTTGTACATGTGTATATGTATAATGTATGTGTGTTCATTTGCACATATCTAAATACAAACATACAGAAAGTTTTTTTAAATTTTTAACACTGTAAAACATACTCGACCTTAATACTATCGAGATTATAGTTTAATCTTTGCAAATTGTGAAGGATAGATCAGAAATGTCAACTAGATTAAGAGGAAGAAAAAGGTTAGACTGCCAGCTCAGGGGGCATCATTCTGAACTCATTATTAAAGGCGTGGATTAAGGTCTATTAATAGAAAGTTTCACCTGACATAATGCCAGATGAACCCACTTCTGCTGAACTAATAATGAGCATCACAGTTCTGACTCACTGTTGGAATATGTCTGCAGACTGATCTTTTTTTTCCCTGCAAAGATGATGCGTTCCATGGGGCCACCCACACTCTCTCCAAAACTCTAGGTAGCAACTACATCTGGATGCAAGTGGAAGTGAGAAGGAAAACAGTGCAGAGGAGGGTGTCAGATCTCATTTCCAGCAATTAACTAACTGGTTTGTAGTGACTGAGTTAGAATCCAAGAGCAAACGATTTCCATTGCAAAGCATCCCCACTGCCCACAGAATGTAATTCTAATGCCTCATTCTGGACCCTCATGTGATCTGGAGTTTAAGAATCCCTTCTGAATGCTGTATCCCACCACTCCTCACATTCGCAATCAAATCTTCACTGCTTATGATTTCACCCACACTGCTGCTCTCTTGGGAACCTTCTCCTCATCCCCACCAGTTCTAAACTGACCCAATTTCAAAGCCAACATCAAAAGTGGTTTCCTCCATGACAAGTATGATTGTCTCACTCACTATCTATCATGCACCTACTACTTCATTCCAGCTATTCGCCAAGTTTCAGAAGTTTATTTTTCAGCATCATTTTAACAAAACATCTACATTTAGTACTTGTTCCACTTATCTTCAAGATACGCGTTTGAGCTCAGCTTCTATTGTGCAGCAGCTGGTCTGGAAGCATCCTCGCACCCCAGCAGTGAGAGTGGCCCCACAAAACTCCTTCCCCAGAAGCAACTTTACGTAGACTGCGTGTGCATTATAACAGCGGTGCTTTTACAACATGCTAGCGTTACTTTTGGCTTTATGTGTGTTATTTGGTTGGTTATTTGGGGGTCTGGAAATGCAAAAAAAAATTCCATATAATAAAAATGGTAATTGTTTCTTTACATTATTTTAACTTAGGAAATTTTTCATAGAAACACTATTTTCAGATAGAATCTGTATTAGCTCACTTTTCTTTGCAACAGCTGTGTAATACAGACACACCTATAATATACATTTTAATGATGAGCTAAATCACTTTTCAAAGGTCAAAGAAAAGTAAAGAGTTCAAACTCCTGAGATGTGAATCTAGAACTTGGTCCATAACCCGGATGTTCTCTCCTATACGAACTCTTATCCAAAAAAATTTTTTATTAATTTTTATTAGTGAAACACCATGAGGTATAGTAGTAGACTTACAAATTTTTGTGCTTGGGTTTCAATTATACAATGATCAAATACCCATCCCTCCACCAGTGCCCATTTTCCACCACCATGGACCCCAGTACCACTCCCACCCCCATCCCACCCCCAACCCACCCTGCCTCTGTGGCAGGGCATTCCCTTTTGTTCTCTCTCTCCTTTTGGGTGTTGTGGTCTGCAAAAGAGGCACTGAGTGGCAGTTATGTTTGGTCCATAGTCTACTTTCAACATGCATCTCCCCTCCTGGGAGGATCCTCCAAACACCCTTTATTTGCTCCCTTCTCTATCATTCCCCTAGAATTCCCGGCTGGCCTCTAAGCCATGGAGTAATCCTCCTGGTACTGATCTCGGTTATTAGTTTATTATCTAATTGCAGGTTGTAGGTTTAGCATGCTTTTGAGATGGCACATAAAATCCTACATACATTGGCTTAAACAATGAGGAGGGTTCTTATCCCATATAACAATCACCATGAATAAACATCAGTTCCTGTATAGGGTGCCTCAGGGAACCAACATCCACACTCCTTGAAAAACCAAACTCTTTCCACTTGCCTCCTCTATCCAGCCTGTCCATGCTAACTCCATATTCTAAGGTGACCACTGCGGCTCCAAAATTGGCATGGTCACATGCAATTTTCAAAGACTGTGTGTTAAAATTTCCCATTAGTGGAGAAAGCTTTTTTCCTAAGGTTTCCTTCTTGTACGGGGATATCAACATCCAGGACTTTCTTATCCTTGAGAAGACAGCATAATTTATCTAACAAGTAAATTTAGAAGAGTAACTGGGCATGCTTAACTCAATTTTGTCTTCTGTCCTCCTTGAGGGAGGAAATCTATTCATGGAGAACAAGGACTTTCTCTGCGTCTCCAGGCGTTCCCACTTGAACAGCCTCTCAACACATGAGCAAAGCTGCCTCAGTGAAGGTCTGTCCAAGAAAGAGGCTAGCCAGCTCGGGCACCAGCAGTAAATTTGCTTGGCAAAGAAAATCACACCTGGGGCAGAGAGAGAACACAGGTGTTAGGTAAGGCACTTGCCTGGCACGTGACTGATCTGGGTTCAATTGAGCACTGAACCCCTTGGATTCAGTCCACCTGGACTTAATGCAAGGGTTTCACCGTATGTAATCCCTAAACTGTTACCAGGAGTGAGCCCTGAGCAGGGTTGAGAAAAGCCCTGGGGACCACTGGGTGTGGCCCAAACTCTCCCATCAAAGAGAGAGAGGGAGAGAGAGGGAGGGAGAGAGAGGAAAAGAAAATCATTTTTTAAAAGTGATTTAAAAATTAAGTTGCATTTTGCTTCTGTATTCATTCTTCTGTATTTATGCTTCTGTATTTATTCTCTATTTGCTCAGGATCAGTAAAGAAAGAGGTGCTATTTAGGGGATACTTTCCAGACTCCAAGAACTAAGCAACTTCCAAACAGTGGCCACAACTCAGTCATCTACTCACTTCTAAAGCAAGCTTCAGCAGGAGACTATAAACTTTGGTTTTATTCAAGTCATGTGGGGCACAGATGAGGGTCGGTTGGGGATGGGGGGTGTTTTAACTTTCCCAATAGAGAAAAAGAGGAGAAGTTACTAAGTACTTAGCTAGGATCTTCAATTATAGCAGTCAGGAATACGACTCAGACCTTCTGCAACATAAAAGTTGATTAAAAATACCTGGGTCCCAGAGGACATTCCCACCACATATACATACCTATGCCTATTTGGGAAAAGGATTTTTAGAGCCAGTCATTTCCTGATGAGCTTTCTTCCATTCATAAACTCTCTCTCTGGATTATAGGGAGACTCAGAACAGGAAGTGAATCAAAGAATAGGTGTCCATTTGTTAATCATTTTCTTTCACTTACTCTTATAAAACCATTTCAAGTATGAAAAGTAGGAAGAACAATAAATTTTGCTGTCCGATATGGACACCTTCCTCGCCCCAACAACCCCCTCTTCCCATTCTATTTTCTTTCAGAAGAAAGAAATCACATAAATTTAATAAATAACCAATCTTGGGAGCTGACAGAAAAAAATTCACAGGTCATGGCCCAAACTCAAAGGGCTTCCTGAATACTAACAATAAACTCTCTCTTACTGTGGAAGCTGTTCTATTTCCTTCTGTCATTTAGATTATAAATTCTGGGAACCAAAGACATTATTATTTAAAAGAACTTAATTGGCATACCAGAGAATAATCACTTATTTTACATAAAACTGGACAGATATTTTTAAATAGTTTTGACAATTTCATATTTAAGTATTCCTTCTGTTCAAATGCCATCCACATGAAATTTTCAAAGTCAACTTTTCTTTAGACATTTGCCATTCAAATACCAAGAAAACAAAACTGACTTAACTCCTCTTGGTATTTATATATTGCCATTTCAGAGGGCTTTGAAAATAAATTATGACAAGACAATACCATAAGTGGCATAAATGAGCAGCAAGCTATTTTTAGAAATCCCTATATATACAAACACATACATTTAAAGTACTATGTGTAAAATAAGTAAATATATATATATGTGTTTTGTAGTTATAAACAAGACAAAGGGGAAAAAACAAAATGATGGAAAAATTTGCACAGCAACTTGAAACAAAAATTATACAAACTTTTAAAACAAAAAAGGTGTGGGTATCGTCCACCAGAAAATAAAGATCTATAATCATGCATAGCATAGTTTGAACAAATTAATATAATTTCCAAACTCTGCTGCCTCTTCTAAATCTAAAAGAAAGCATAAGAAATGTTTGTTAACTTAAAACATCTGTTCCTCCCACAAGAATATGAATAAGAATGAAACTGCATGTGGATCATTCAATTATTCTAAGACATAAATTCCCAAATAGGAAACTGGCGCATCTCATTATGATGGGGAATTTATAAAAACCCAGTGAGGAGAAAAGAATCATCTGAGGCTCTGAGAGTCGAATTCTCACCACCTGGCAGCTCTCAGTACAGAAGTGCTCCCTGTGAAGAAACCAAGGGAGAATCTTCCACTCTGGAATCAGATTTGCTTTTCCTCTCTTGGAGTTTCCTGTGACAGAAACCCAGAGCTCTCCCGTTCAACCTACAAACATCAGAACCCAACGTCCAAGAGTCCAGGAAGCGATCTATCAACTCATGCCTGCCTCCTTTATGACACCCGTTGTTCTGCTTCAACGTGAATATCTTTAGTTAAAGGACACTCATTATATGCTGGAAATTATCCCAGTACTGAATACAGTGATGATTCTATTGATTCTCAAAGGGTGGGAGGGAGAACAGTTTTTGAACCACAATAAGCATATTCTTAACAGACAGTAGCCTCTTCCCTTAAAAGAACATTACTTGGTATTTTAAAGTAAATGAAAAAGAATCGGAGGCATTAAAAAAGTGATGAATTCTTGTTAGGTTAAAACAACAACAACAATAATGGGACATTCTTTTTTTATATGTTTTCTTCTTTTTTTTTTCTTTTTGGATCACACCCGGTGATGCACAGGGGTCACTCCTGGCTCATGCACTCAGGAGTTACTCCGGTGGGGCTCAGGGGACCATATGGGATGCTGAGAATCAAACCCAGGTCAGGCAAATGCATTATCAACTGTACTATTGCTCTAGTCCCAATGGAATATTCTTGAGTCAGAGAGATAATACAGGGATTAAGGTGATTGTTTGCACATGAAAGTCCAGGTCCGCTCCCCTGCACCTTAAACGGTCCCTCAAGCTCAGCCAGAAGTGATCCCTGAGCACAGATCAGTAATGAGCCCTGAGCATCGCTGGTTGTGACCTCAAAACAAAAACATAACCAAATAACAAGATAGCCCATAACATCCAATGGTATTCTTCCATTTTTAAAAAAGTTATCAATTAAGGTTCTGTGATTTACAGCACTGTGAATGATGGTTTCTCCTGCATATAATTCCAATGCCACAACTATCACCAGTATCCCCACCGCCCCAGAGGTATCTTTAGGTAAAGTGAGAACTAGTTAGTTTCACTGCTTTCCCTCTGGGGATCTTCACAGAAGCATTCCTCACACCACAGCTGTTAAGGTTAGGGTATTTTACAGTAATCACTGAACTGAGTAGCAAAACTTTGAAAATTTCCTTCATTCCCCCTAAGCATAAAATATCTTGAGCATGTTGATGAACACAGATGCGGTCTGATACCTTTTTGTCTCTGAATAAGACAGTTGTTAATTAATGTCATATTTTCAAATTTTAAAAAAAGCAATGCTCAGGGTGAGAGCAATATTCCAGCAGGTACAGCGCCCGACTTGCATGTGGCCAGCCTAGGTTTGATTCCCAACATCCCATATGGCACTACAAGACTGTCAGGAGTGATACCAGAGTACAAAGCTAGCAATAAGCCCTGAGCAGGGCTGAGTGTGACCCAAAAACAAATGAGTGCTAGAGCACACCAATTTTTTAAGGCACTTGTACTGAAGAACTATGTCTTCTTTAATCTAACTCTATAAGCCCTAATATAAGCAAGATTTACTGCTTAGACCTCACGTTCTCAATTTTTTTCTGCCACAATATAAATAGTGGGAGACATTCCCACAAGTATAAAAGACACTGACAAAATACCACTCTAGGTGAATGCAAATCAAAACCAAACAAGATAATACCTCTTATATTTTAGGGTAGTGGCTATCTAAAAGAGAAAAGACTCTGAAATGCAACTCAAATATAAAGCATATCTTTGCAAGTGCAAGGTCCAACGCTTAATCCCAGGTACCAAATGTCCCCACCTACCACTGCCAAGTGTGGCCCTTTTGGGCCCCAAAATCACTGGGGACAAGTGTCACTGGAAGTGAGCCCCCAAACAATAAAAATTAAAATGATAATTATTGGCAAGAATATAAAAAATAGTAACACATATATGTATATATAAACTTATATATGAACTATATATTATACATATATACTATGTACTGTGGGCTAGAGCGATAGCACAGCGGGTAGGGCATTTGCCTTGTGCACGGCCGGCTAGCCAAGCTGGGTTCGATTCCTCCGGGATTCCTCCGCCCCTCTCAGAGAGCCGGGCAAGCTACTGAGAGTATCTCGTCCGCACAGCAAAGCCTGGCAAGCTACCCATGACGTTTTCGATAAGCCAAACACAGTAACGAGTCTCACAATGGAGACGTTACTGGGCCCACTCCAGCAAATCGATGAACAATGGGAGGACAGTGCTACAGTGCTTTTTTCTTTTTGGGTCACACCCAGCAATGCTCAGGGGTTACTCCTGACTCTGCACTCAGGAATTTCTGCTGGCAGTGCTCGGGGGACCATATGGGGTGCCCGGGATCGAACCCAAATCAGCCACGTGCGAGGTAAACGCCCTGCCCACTGTACTATAACTCTAGACCCCCTCAAAGAAATTGTTTTTAAATAACAGAACTAACCACTTAGCAATCCCACTCCTGGATATATATCCAAAGGAAATGATACCAGGATCTTAAAGAAACAGCTGTACCCTCATGCCAATTGCAACATTATTCACAATAGCCAAGATTCAGAAACAACCTAACCACAGACAGAAGAATGAACAAAGAAAAATATGAGATATATTGCTTAACACTTAAAAAAGAGGATCCAGACTTCGGCAGGTGATACAAGAAGACAATACCAAGTGATCACACTCACTTGTCTTTAAATTATACTCAGAAAGAATGGGCTCATTGCGGGGTGCCAGGGAGGAAACTGTTAGTCAAGCGCTATAAAGTTTAGATTGTGCAAATAAAAAGTTCTGAAAATCTCATGGACAGCAATATGACCACAGGTAACAATACTGTGTTGTATATTTGAAATTTGCTCTATCAATAGACTGTGAGCATTCTCACAATCCACAAACACTATACAAGGAACAAAGTGAGGTAATGGATAGGATGATCAGCTTGAATGTGGTGATTATTTCACAATGCACATGTAAATCAATCTTCTAAGCCAAAACAAAAATCAACTTTTAGACTCTAAGACCAATGACTGGTTACCCGATGAAAAGAAGGAAGCAGGAGGCGGGTTGATAAATCAGGACCGAGGTAACAACTATAGGGAGAAGTGACTGACAGAATCCAGCTTTCAGTGGTGAATTCATGGGGTACAGACACATGCGGGTTTTTTATGATGCATACCTGGATCACGGGATTCAATAACTCAGCGTCATTTCAATTCAAAAAATCATCAAGCTGTACCTCTTAAAATCCTGGAGGAATGACTCAGAGGCCTAGAACACCTGCCTTGTAACTGGCTGAGTGAAGTCCTGGCAGCTTTGTCTGAGCCTGGCAGCTGTGTTGTCTGCAAATCCTGGTGCTGCTGTGATTTCTGTCTACACCACAAAGGGTGCCTCAACCCACAGCAACCTCACATGAGAGCTAGCACAACTAAAGGGGCACAGCCCTCCATGCACACAAGGGGCTGAGTGCAGCAGAACGACAACCTGAGGTTCATCCAAGCACCACAACTAAAACATAACTGTGTCAAGCAAGCATTTCAACTATAAACTGTGTGAGCACCAAGGCCTATGTGCAACCCACAATTACAATAAGACACAACAGTAAGGGGAAAAGAAAGAAGAGTCACAAACACACACGCACACACACACATATCCAAATATACACGCACAATTTTGTCAATTTGGGATATATAAGATTGACTGCAGAAAAGTTCTAATCAGTACCTCTACCCTTGCTTCTCTATTCAAGAGAAATGGGGGTTTATAGAACAGCTATAACAGGAGAGATGACTTCAATATTGCTCAAATTGTATACACATATATACAGCAAACTCAGATAGCATAACAATTTTTTTATGACCTTCCACACAACCGTTAAGAACAGCACAGTGATCCCTCATTCACAATGGGAACCATCATGAGACTATCCCCAGCTTAAGTACTAAAGCATATTAAGAATTTTAAAGATCTAAACCTGCAGTCCAACATAGTAATGGAATCACGTGAGGCTATTTAAATTTTAATTAATATGTGGCAAAATTTAAAACTCAGTTCTTTGGGGCTGCACCAACTCCAGTTCAATCTGCAGCACCACAAACATTCCCTCCAAATACCGCCAGGAGTGATGCCTGAGCTCAGAACCAGCAGTAAACCCTGACTTAGCACTGAGCACAGACCAGTGTCATCCAAAAAAAGAAATAAATAAATCTGTTCCTTAAGACCTTTTTGAAGAACTCAACGACTACATGTTTGTGGATACCAACTGGACCATTAACTGTGGAACATTTCCACAACTGCATAGAAAGCCCAACAGCACAGCGCCATGGAATCTTGGAGAGGGTTGAATCGAACTCATTCAACAAATTTAGAAACTGAGATCTCATTTCTCTCATGACTTGGTGCTGCAAAGCTGGTAATTACATAGAGCCAGACCTAAACCAAGACACCCTAAGTCTCCGTCACCCAGTTACCCAACCCGGGTTCAACCCAGATATCCTATATGGTAATTTGAGCATAGCCAGGAGTAATCCGAGTCAGATGTGGACCAAAGAACTGAGCTTACCATAGTAGGGGTCCAAAAGGGGGGCGGCTGAAAGAGGGATCATTCTGGTGGATGGCGTGGATTTGGCATGTGTATACCTGAAACCCTATCATTCTAAAGCCTGGTAGCAGAGTAGCACTGTCCTCCCGTTGTTCATGGGATGGAGGAATGGAACCCAGCTGCGTGCAAGACAAATGCCTTACCCACTGTGCTATCACTCCAGCCCAAAAGCTGGTGCCTCAAATAAAATAAATATGAAGGTTTATTCTTTAGAATGTGCTTTGAGAGGCCAGAGTGATGGTCCAGTTGCTAGTGGGCTTGTCTTGCATGGGATGATCTGGGTCCAATCCCCTGAGCAACACCAGGAGTGCCTCCTGACTTCAGAGCCAGGAATAAGCCCTGAGAACCACCAAATATGACCAAAAACTGCCAGATCTGACCCCAAACTCCAAAATCAATAAATAAAATGTGCTTCAAAAGCTAGTGTCCCGTCAGCACCCAAAAGGAGAGAAAGAACAAAAGGGATTGTAAGTCTACAACTGTACCTCATGGTGTTTCACTAATAAAAATTAAAAAAAAAAAAAAAGCTAGTGTCCAGTGAGTGACTTTACAATATTTTTTGAGCAGAGTATTCCAAGTAAGAAAAGCCCAGGGAGACATTGTGCAGCTTTCTGGCCACTGCGCAGACGGCGAGCTAAGAGATATGGAGAATTCTAGGTCTCAGGCAAAGGTCAGTGCTTTCTGTTGACAGCCTTTCACCCTCACAACAACCTGGCGAGGGAAACTACTCATCTCCATTGCAGAAGTATAAAAGTGTCCAGATGAGACCAGCCACAGGGAAAACTGGACTCAAGGAGCAAAAGAAGAAGAGTTGTTTGCTTGTGCTGATCCCGAGGAAAGTGAGATGCTTTTCCTCAAGATCAGTGAGAAAAAAAAAAGAGAAAAAGAAGATAGTGAAAATTCTGAAATTAAAACACACGCGCGCACCTGCGAAAACACACACACACACACACACACACACACACACAGGAGAAACAGTAGGGCTGAAGACTCTAACCTTGCATCTGGTTTGACCCCTAACACTGCATATGGTTCCTGAGTACAGAGTTTGAAGTAAGCCCTGAACACCACAGGTGTGATCCAAAGGGTGGGGTAGGTATTATCCTTCTCACATTCACTGCCTTTGCAAGAGTCAAACAAATTAAATAGGTAAAGGGATTTATGGTTTAACACACACACACGCCCTTCCACAATGATTGGCTCTGAGAAAATCCTGATGTGGAGGACTCAAGTGCAAGGACATAGTGGGGTAAGAACACATTCCAAATCAATTATTCAGCATTTCTCAAGGCATAGGATTTCCCTAAATATTTTCAGTTCGTTGTTAGTTTCTGATCTAAGGAATGGAAAAAAGGAGAAAGACAGGAAATACAGTGCTAAATAAATAAATAAATAAATAAGAGAGGGCTTGCAGGGCAATAATAACACAGCAGGTAGGGTGTTTGCCTTGCATGCGGCCGACCCGGGTTCAATTCCTGGCATCCCATGCGGTGCTCTGGGCATACTGCCAGGCGTGATTCCTGAGCACAGAGCCAGGAGTAACCCCTGAGCATCACTGATTGTGACACCTCCGCAAAACAAAAGAAAAAAGGAAAAAGAGAGACATCTGAAGACAGACTATAAGTGAGAGATGGCAACATGTGACTGAGAACCAAATCATCAGGGCATGTCGCCATGAATCCATCGAGCTCTCAAGAGTTGGGAGATTGAGGACAGAGGAGGGCCGCGTGTATATATAACGCCCACATGCTTTTTCCAAGATGGAATGACTCCTTAAACGTTCCTCGCATTGTGCGGTGAATTTAGCTCACACTCGTGCAGAAGTGCCTGAGTTCAGTGGGAAGAGGTCAGCCAGGGACAGCTGGCTCTGGTGGGAGGCCAGGACAGAGACTGGCAGAGACAAGTGTGTGACAGGTGCAGCAGAGAGGCTGTGGGCATCCTCTCTGACGGGGAAAGAAGCTCGCTGCATTCTCAGACAACAAGCAGATGGGCTCTGGAAAAGGACGTTGGAGTCAGAAGCCGGTCAGAACCCTCTCTCCCTACCACTGACTGGTTGTGTCCATTTGAACGAGTGAGTTATACTTTGAGTTGGAGCTTCCTTATCTGTACAGGCAACACTTCTTCCCTAGGATTGTTACTAAACGCATAGTAGCTGTAAGACATTACATACATAGTAGGAGCCCAATAGCTCTCCCTTTCTCCTCCTTCTCTTAGTTGATAAAAAGAAATAAAGAATTTTGCTGGGGCTGAAAAGGGCATCCAAACACTGCATTTGAGTGTCTTCACCATGTGACAATATTCTTGACAAAAACTTTCAGGAGGGCCTTGATTTGTCCTCTTTTCATAGAGAAAACAGTTGAGATCCTACAAGGTCACGGTCCTTGCTCAAGGTCACAGAGATGGTCTGCTGGGCAGGAAGGAGGAAGAATCAAATGGGGGTCTGACAATATCCAAGAGCCATGAGGGTCCCACCACACCTTTCAGCATCCTCACTGGAAGCTGCTGCACAAAACAGGTAGAAAGTTACCACCTGGCATCTGGCATCCCAGGCCTGGACCCACACTCACGTTCACCTGGCATATGTTGATATGTTGAGGAACGCTTTCCTGAGAAAGCTGATACTTGGTCATCTTCAACCAAGCCCATTCTTCACTTGTTTCCTTGTAGGAAAAACGGAATAAACCCAAACCATCATGCACCTAGTCCAGTGTTCTCACCCACAAACCGGAGAGTTCAGACAACACGGTCCCTGCAGTCTCTCCTTGTTCTAAAATATCTACATGCTGAACTGACAGATTAGAGAAAAGAGCATAGGAAGCCTCCCCAACTCCTAGTCACAGGCTCTCACCGCTACAGGTGACAACACTGCACTCGATAGTTGAAAGTTGCTGAGAGGCTATTTCATTCGGGGCATCCTGGGGGGGGGGGGGGGGGGCGGGTGAGACCCCCCTCCCTACCCCAAGGGACCCAGCCCCAGCAGCCGAAAACCTCCAGAACTCAACCGCCACCCTGCTCACAGCCGCTCTCCACACACTTGGACCAAGACTCATCCACAAGTGGACCTATTCCTGGACATCTCATACTTTACACCACTAATATTCCAAGAGTATCACAGCACATTGGATGGGGTTTAAAGGAGAAGGCAACCAATCTTAGGGGCAAATATATTTTTACTGATGTGTGTGTGTGGGGGGGGGGGGGTGTAAAAACACACAAGGCTCAATCTTTAACAACATATTGGTGATCTCTTATAGAAGGGCTTAATGGCCCCTGGGTAAAATACAACAATCTTCACACACTTTCCTCTAAGGAAACTTTTTTGGAGCATTTTCAGTGATTTATTCATAACAAACAATACAAAATAAATATAATTTTTCTTCTACTTTGGGGTAGGGATTGGGTTTAGGGATATAAACATCCAAAATATGGTGGTGGGAAGGTGTAACGGTGGTGGGATTGGTGTTTGAATATTAAATGTAATCAAATATTGTTAACTACTTTATAAAAATAAAATTTTTAAATAAAAAATAAAATAAAATAACCATTTCTATATTAAAAAATTTTAAAAGAAAGTTGCTGAGAGCCTATCTTTAAAAGTTGTCATCACAAGAAAAAGAATTATGACTATATATGACTATGAATATTCACTAAGTACACTGAAATGATCACTTCAGGGCTGAAACAAAAGCACAGTGGGTAGGGAGTTTGCCTTGCACGTGGCAGACCCAGGTTCGATTCCCAGCATTCCATATGGTCCCCTGAGCACCGCCAGGTGTAATTCCTGAGTGCAGAGCCAGGAGTAACTCCTGAGCATTGCTGGGTGTGACCCAAAAAGGAAACAAAAAAATAATAAAAATAAATGATCACTTCAAGTATATGCATACATCAGATCATTGTAAAACAAATATATATCAATGATATCTCAATTTATAAAAATAATGAATAAAAGGTAACTTAAGGTTTTTGTTCTTCTTAAGCAAAAGATCTGCAATAGAAAAAAATCTGTAATATATTTAACTGCTTCAGGATTCCAAACTCTATCTTCCTTCTTTTATCTCAGTCTGTTCATACCAGAATAGGCCCAAACTCTGATTTAACATATTAGCAATAACACTAAAAGTTGGATAGATGACTTTTTCTTTTCAAAGAAAAGAAAATTCTCTCATCCAAGGAGAGCTGTTTAATCAGAGACACCTAGACTAGAATATATATATGTTCTCAATGACTTTCTTTTCTATTCAAAATGCATAAATGCACATTCACCCAATTTTATTACTGTAAGTACAGTGTCTTTCTCCAAGACCACACCACAGTGAACAGAGAACAGCTCCAATGAATGCTGGCAATCAACTCCATCCACAATGAACCACCCATCACCTCCAGTTTCAGTTCCTGAAAATGGGAAGAGAACTCAAAGGGGTCACCAACAAATCTGAATTCAAAATCTCTCTAGACTCCCATGGTTTTCCTGGGGCGCTGACAGTTGTTTCTCTCACACTTAATCTGATAGCAAGATCTCCATGACTCACCTCTATGGAGCCTTCTTAAAATATTTCAAGTTTCCCTAGTAACAAGATCGCGGCTTCTTTTCACACTCAGCAGTTTAATTAAACCATAACTCAGCTTCTGCCACTCCTCAGTTCTCCATCCCTCACTCAGCGGCTCACCCATCTGACTGGACCTCACAAGCCCTGCCTCTGTCCACTCTCGGCCTCTCTCAGTGCAGCCCACACTCCAGTCACGCTGATGGCCACACGTTTTAGCAAAGACAACACTAACTGTGACCACTCTTGAACTGCATAACTACAATAATGTATGATTGAACTGCATAACTACAATAATGATACGACAGCACGGAGGCGGCTGAGGCACACAGAGAGAGGCTTGGTAGGCAAAGGCAAGTCCAGGGGTGAGGAGGAGACACAGATCCCAGCAGCCAGGAGTGCTAGACTGAACCAGGGCATGGAACTGAACGACACGGGAACTACATTGAACACAAATTAATCAACGTCTCCCTGAGCTTAATCAACCTGACCTCTCCTCATAATTGATGCGTTCAATTATGTACAATCACAAGCAGCAACGACAGGTATGGGGGAGTCTAGCCTCTTCAGATCAGGCTCAGCAGGAGAGAGAAGACAGCTTGTTTTGTCCAGTTACCTTTGAGCAAATCTGTTAACTGCTCTCCTGCTTGGATATTCTTCCAAAGGAGGAGAGGTACGAAATAATACACGGTCTTCCCATTTCACTGGTCTGTTGTTAAGTCTTAAATGCACCAGTAGTAATCAAAATATATTGAAAAGTTATAAAACATCTTATACAATAAACAATTTTCTTTATAACAATATGGACAACAGAATCATCTGTACTGCCTAATAATCTTCTCAAACTGCTGAGAAGAAGCCCGAGAGATGGTCCAGCAGGAAAGGTGCTTGTCTTGCACTCGGCCAACCCAGGTTGACCACCCGCCCAACCCCCCACACCACCCCCCGCATCCAATGTGGTCCCTGAGCACCACCAGAAGTGATTCCTGAGTACAGAGCCAGGAGTAACGCCTGAGCATCTCCAGGTATGGCCAAAAAAAAAATGATAATGAAAAGCACTGTCACTGTCCTCCCATTGTTCATCGATTTGCTTGAGCATACCCAGTAATGTCTCCTTTGTGAGACTTGTTGTTACTGTGTTTGGCATATCAAATACGTCACGGGGAGCTTATCAGACTTTGCTGTGTGGGCGAGATACTCTTGGCAGCTTGCTAGGCTCTCCGAGAGGGGCTGAGGAATCGAACCCAGGTCGGCCCGGTCGGCCGCATGCAAGGAAAACGCCCTATACACTGTGCTATCGCTCCAGCCCTATGACTCTAGAATAATTCCTGGAGTCAGAGAGAGAGTACAGGTGTGAAGGCATTTGCCTTGATCCCATAGCCAGGAATGACACCTGAGCACAGACCAGGAATCAGCCCTGAGCACTGCCAGGTTTGACCCACCAAAAAAAAAAGAGAAGAAAAAAAGAAAAAGAAAAAAGGAAATAAAACAAAGGAAAAGAATTTCTCAGTATATGAAAGAATAATGGGGGGAAAGTAAGTCTTTAAGGAAGTGAAATAATAAAACTAAAAAAAAAAGGCTTCATCCTGAAGACTTTTTGCAAAAAGGGTCTCCCGAGCAATGCTCATAGCAATAGCTATATGCCATTCCCAGTAAGGTAAGGCTGGGCTGGACAGATCAACAGTTGCGTCAAGCTCAGGTCCAGCAGGGCTTGAGGCGAGTCTCCTCCCTGGCCCTTAATTTGATTCCCTAAGGAAAAAAGGAAAGGAAGGGAAAAAGCTGGAATCCTCAAAGCAGTGACTTAGTGCATAAAGTTCCAATTCAAAAAGATTACTTTGGGGACTGGAAAAATAGTCCAGCAGGCAGGACACTTGCCTTGCACACGGCCAACCCAGGCTGGAATCCCGGCATCCCATATGGTAGTGATCCCTGAGCACAGAGCCAGGAGTCAGCCCTGAACACCGCCAGGGGTGGCCTCAAAACAGAACAAAAACTATTATTGTGAATTCCTTCAATTCCCTACTCTCTTGGATATACTACATACATCTCACCTATTTCAACACAAGAATAATCCAAGATGACTTGCTAATATCATTCACTTCAATAGTGAGTTGTGATAAAAATAAGCAATCTCTTTCCAACATCTCGGTTTATTTTTTAATACAGCATTTATTAAACCAAAATCAAAAAGTGGTGAAGAATGGCTTGTCACATCATTTATTGGAGTTGATGGAGTGTGGACAGCCTTTTCAATAAGGCCTTAACACACTGCTATGCACCATGATACACTATTAATGAAAAGAAATGCATGAAACTTGCATCTGCTTCCCCCAAGTCGACCTGACATTAAATTCAAAATCAATTCTACCTACATGGCAAAGGTTCAGAAATAAAATGTTAATCTGTTTGTTGCTGACCAATAGTTAGATGTATAATTCAAAGCAATAGTCAGGGATATACTCCAGATTTTACCCAATATAATTACCATCCTATTTCTGGAAGAGAGTTTTAAGGAAGAAGTAAAACAACAGGAAGATAAACAAACCATACCTAAGTTCATATCTGACAAATGAATGGGATCTAATTTTCTCTCTGATGGAAAAGACAATAATGGAATGCAAATTATGTATTGGGTGTTTGATCTTCTTTTCCAGGACCTGAGTATTTAAATGGAACTAATTCACTCTGGGAAAAGCATCAGGTAATTGGGCATAATTGTGCTAGGATGAGGAATAATATTCAAACTGTAGGTGACAATAAACACACTTTACAATCATAGGGTCAACCCACTCATGAAATCACCTCAATCAAGCATTTCACATTCAAAAGAAATCAACCAAATATATGAAAAGTGACCTACCGCCAACAAGGAGCCCTTATAGACACAAGCACCTGTGGGGAGGAGAAAACAAAACAAGAATTAAAAGGGACAAATAATGAACTAAAAGACACTGCCTAGCTTTCCTACGCCAAAACTACCTGCATGTGTTTTAAGAAGCGAACCGTGTCCTCCAAGTTGGAGCATTTTGCCTGTGGGAATATAACACACCGCCCAGCACAACAGTACTTTTTGAACAGGCATAAGGGAAAAACAACTTGAAAACTTACTATTTGATGATGGCAAGCCCTTGTTTTGGATTATAGAAATAAGAATGCCGGGGCTGGAGCAATAGCACAGCGGGTAGGGCATTTGCCTTGCACACGGCCAACCAGGGTTCAATTCCCAGCATCCCATATGGTCCCCTGAGCACTGCCAGGGATGATTTCTGAGTGTAGAGCCAGGAGTAATCTCTGTGCATCACTGGGTGTGACCCAAAAAGCAAAAAAAAAAAAGAATGCAAAAAAAAAGGGGGGGGAGCATGTCAGGTTGGAATATGAAGGGGCAGTGATAACGGAAAGTCCAGGACCTTGGATATTTCCATGATACGGAGGTAAGGTGACCATGCACACCAAAACCACAAGCATCAACACTCATGGAAGCCTGTCACCCAAACTATAATAAGCAAAATGTTTTAAATGAGTTTGCTAAGGGGATGGAGAGGGGAGAGGGAGAGACCTCGGGTCACTCGTGGAGGGACGCTGACACTGCTAGTGGAACTGGGGTTGGAATGCTGAGTCATCAATAGCTTTGTGATAGAGAGAATTATTACTAGTCGTTAATATTTATGATCACGAATTATTAACAATTAATGATTATTGATGATTATTCTTTGAGGGGCAAGAATATAGCAAGAGGGGTCAGTGTCATGCAAGAGACCCCGGTTTTATCCCAAACGGCATGCCCCTCAACACCACAGTGTGTGGCCTGAGGTCCTGCAAGAGCAGGGTGACCTTGGTGACCCGGAGCACGTTCTTCGGGCCCCCGAATTGAATCTTCCAACCTCTCTGGATGATTGTCACTGGAAGTGACTCTACTACTCGGAGAACCCCCCCCCAAATTAATTTTTGAGAATCTTAGTACTATACTTAAAAATAAATGTATGCACAGAAGCTTGCTATAAATACAGTGTAAATTTTTCTCTCGTGGTACAAGGCAAAGCCTTTGCAACCTAGTCCAATTTGTTAGTCCAGTTTTCAGCACCACACTTTGCTTACACAACTTCTCCAGCACAACCAAAGCAGCCGGCGGAGCGTGCTGTGGTGACACAGGCAAAGCCCCAGGCCTCTGCTCATTTCTTTTTTTTTATTTTATTTTAATTTTTATTAGTGAAGCACCATGAGGTACAGTTGTGGACTTACAAGTTTTTGTGCTTGGGTTTCAGTTATACAATGATCGAACACCCATCCCTCCACCAGTGCCCATTCTCCACCACCAATGATCCTAGTAGCCCTCCCACCCCCTCCCATTCTCCCCGTCCCACCCTGCCTTTGTGGAAGGGCATTCCCTTTTGTTCTCTCTCTCCTTCTGGGTGCTGTGTTTGCAAAAGAGGCACCGAACATGTTTGCCACTTGGCTCATTTCTGTTTCCTGTGAGAGCTCTCTTCGATCTATTCAGGCTCCTTGAATTTGATCCCAATCTGCATGAAACTTTCCCCCACGGAATTATGCTCTTCTCCTCCTCTGAGCTTTTTGTGTCTGCACTATTCATCTGTGAATTCATCCTGTGCACTTCCTGTGGCATCCTTGCTAAGATGTGGAAATGTTACCTTACCCCACTACAGTGGACATACTCTTAGCACACAAGCCTCTTCTCTTCTTGGTTTTCCCTAACTCTTCCTATGCAGGCACCCACTTAGGTATCTGGTTGATTGTCTCTTTTCTTGGGGCCTTAATAAAGCATATTTTTCTTTATAGGAGAAAAATCAGTGGACTCTGGTTACTTGAAAAGAACTCTTGTATTGAGCTTCTTACCTCAGATTGCTCACCCTCTTTGCATTCAATTTTTTTCCTAATGAGCTGATTAGGAACTGATACATCTTTATATTTTTCACTCATTAAGCAGCAAATAAAAAAAGCAACAGATGATTCACTCGTAAGTGGGAAAAAGAGACTGAATTGGAATGAGATAGACTACATATTCTGAAAATTAGCATATTATGAAATAAACCCTCTCTAAGTTTTGTATTTAAAAGCCATGTAAAATAGTCATTCTATTTTTTTTTTAAAAAAAGAACATATAAACACATTCTCAATGCATACTTTGAGCAGCACAACAGGTGTTGATTGATGTAACACAGATTGGAATAGCAAACACACACCAAAGCAGAAACACAGGCCATGTGGGGCATCCAAAGAAGGAAGCACAGGCCCGGGAGATGGCTCAAAAGAGCTGGAGCACAAGCCTTGCATATGGAAGGCCCAGATTGCCCTGGCCCTGCCAGTTTGCTGGTGGCCCGGCTGGAACCAGCCCCAACAGTCTCAGATCAGGGGGCTCAAGCACCCTTCTGTCACAACCACACAGCCTGGGTCCCCAAGCACCCCTGGAGAGCCACCCACTCCAAAAAGAAAAAAATAAATAAGTACAAACAAAAAGAAAAGACACATTTTACTACAATATTTCACCTCTATTAAGATAGACCTTGAAATCTGAAGTATATTAACTTCTTGGGAAAGGTCTGGCCTATTTTATCCACCAAAGAATGAAATTATAAACAATCTTCAAAGAAAATGAGATGGCTATTTATTACACTTGGGGTTTGAACCAAGATCTCAGTGGGTAAATTTATTGAAATGACTTTTGTGCCCTTGACATTCAAATAAGAATAACTGGAGATAAAACCTTGGGAGGAAATTTTTTCTAACTTTCCCCAACTTTTCATTATTTTTTTAAGAATTTTTTTTATTGAATCATTGCGAGATACACCCTTACAAAGCTATTCATGATTAGACTTCAGTCATACAGTGTTCCAACACCCATCCCTAGGAGGAAATTCTTAATTGAATTTTTTTCTTTAAGAACTCCTTTTCCTTGAAAATTTGTAAGTCTACAAGTGTACCTCATGGTGTCTCACTAATAAAAATTAAAAAAAAAAAAAAGAAATCCTTTTCCAAAGATAGTGTTTAACAACCTATGTAGTCCTATGACAGTCTACATTTATGTAACATATATATACCCTGAATGCCTAAAACACTCATCCATGACATATGTGTATATGATAATCATATAAAAATAAAAACATGTAAACACAATTTCACTTCTAAATTGCTAAAATTGGGGCTGGAGCGATAGTACAGCAGGTAGGACATTTGCCTTGCACATGGCCGACCCGGGTTCAATTCCCAGCATCCCATATGGTCCCCTGAGCACTGCCAGGAGTAATTCCTGAATGCAGAGTCAGGAGTAACTCCTGTGCATCGCCAGGTGTGACCCAAAAAAGCTAAATAAATAAATAAATTACTAAAATTAACATATTTAATTAATTCTGATATACCTAAATGAGTACAATTTTTAAAAATTTACTCTTCAGAAAAAATAAAATTCAACCTTTAGAATAAAATTCCTCAAATGATTGCACTGCTCTCCTCCATAACATTACTTCCCATGAACCAATGTCTTTTCCAAACTCCGTAAGGAATCAAATCTTTTAAGTACCCAAATGCCCATATCAAAACTCACTTCTGCACATTGAGATTGCTACTATACACTCATTAGAACATGAAAAAAATAAGAAGCATTGAGTATGGCACCGCATTCACACTTGGTTAAATCAAACATCTGCTAGAAACTCAAGTTAAATTGGGGTATAGCAGCTGATAAATTCCATCATTAGGGAAAGAAAATCACTCAATTTGGGTCCTCTATGATGTACAACTCCCAAAGAAATTGTCTTCCCCCTTTCCTAAAGGGCATTCCTAAAACACAGCAATTCTACCCAGAAGGCAGCTGCACAATATGACTTCCAAAAACCTCATTCTAGTCCCTCGAGAAAATAAAGCACGCCAGTGTGATGCCCAGGCCAACCACCCAATGCCAGATGTGGTTCCTCCAAAGCCAGTGTATTTCTCCGACACTTGCACACATCTCACACCCACCAGCAGCAGAAGTTGGGAGGTTTGCTGGCCGAGGTACAGCACAGTCTGGTTCAACACTAGAGCAGAGGGCTTTCAACGAACTGTACACACCCAACACCACGGAAAGCAAAGACTCCACTCCTCACTGATTTGCTTAACTCTGAGGTCTGCATTGATGACTTTGGTGGAACCGTAAAAGATACTGCAAAGCCAGGCGGATTCTGACAGTTGGGATGGATCCAGAAAGAGAAGCAGGCCTCCTTCGAGGAAAACTAAGAGACAAGAAGAGCCAGAGTTCCCTGAGAACTTGACCGGTTTCTTCCTAGCTACAGCAAATATAGCTGAGCTGCCTAGTCATTTAAGATCTGACCTCGCAGGGGCACCAAGCTCGACAGGGTGAAGTGGTCATCACAGTGCCCCTGGGAACTTCCTCCTTTCTGGAGACCAGAGGAGCAAAAATGTCACGTAATTACTTAAGCATCTGTGTGTTCTCAAGCTTTTGTGCATTATGCAACATACTCTTGATGTGTACGTTCTAAAGTTTGCAGGGAAAATGTGAGCTAACAATGGGTCTGAACAATAACAGCAAAGGCTCAAACCAGCACAGTAGAACTTCAGACAATGACTTTAGGTAACATCATTGTGAGCTGTAACAGTTATCACAGATCAACTCTTACTGATCTAAGGTCTGATTATTCCATTTACCTCTGTGTTGTAACAAATAACTGAAGTAAATCTGTGCCAGCAAGGAGGGAGGTTGGTTGGGGTGTTGGGTGGGAAACTGGGAACTCTGGTGGAGGGAAGGGTACATGGTGTTGAGATGGGTGGTGGATTTGTGTTGGAATATTTAAGGCCTGAAACAACTGTATTATGAACAACTTGATGAACCCATTGTTATAACAAAATAATAAAAAGAAAAGTTTAAAAAAAAAAGATTCTGGAGCTAGGGGCTGGAGGATAGCACAGGAGGTAGGGCATTTGCCTTGCATGCGGTCAACCCGGGTTCAATTCCCAGCATCCCATTTGGTTCCCAAGCACCCCCAGGAGTAATTCCTGAGTGCATGAACCAGGAGTAACCCCTGTGCAACGCTGGGTTGACCCAAAAAGAAAAAAAAAAGGATTATGGAGCTAATTTGTAACAGTACTTATCTTCGGAAACTTCACTAGAGAAACAGTATCCAGTAAACTAAGTAAATTAGAGAAGTTAAATCCAAGAGCCATAAAATAAAATGTCAGATTCATTAGTCCTAAGAACTAGTAGTGACAATATGACCATAGGATGCAAAGAGATTTGGGAAACATAGTATCACAAACGCATGATTCATTAGGAATAAGCAGTCACTAGTTGACATTTAAATGTACGAGCTTTATGTTGTGTTATAATTCAGCATATGGCTTGTACACTGTGGCATAGTTAAAATAGGATCGTTTTTCTGGACTGACAGAACAACTCATATCCTGGCTATTGTCAACCAGGATTCAGATCAATTAATAGAGTATTAAAGTGGAAACAGGCCAAATGTTTGTGGACTATTATAAGAGCTGGCACATACAGCAATGTTGCCAGGCGGTCGTCCCCTCCCCTCGCCTAAGCCATGTGGTAGAAAATATTTCATGACACTTATGTCTGTATAAAACTGAGTGATGTTGCCACTCAAGTCTGTAACACTGAAATACAGATGGCAGTGCCCTCACTGAATGATGTAAATGAGGAGAGCAATGCCCAAAATACAATCCCAAATACCAAAAATGTAATATGATGAAATAAGAGTTGCTAATAATATATCACCTCTTTATTTCCACTACAAGTAGCTGCAAGAGCCAAATGAGGCAAAGTTGCAATGATCCCATAATGTAAAATCCACCAAGGACCAAATTTTACACATCCCTAGGGCTACTTTACTCATCGGAATGATTTCTAGATAGGCAAACCCCTGAAATATTGTGATTTTACTTTCTGACTTTGTATCTCCCTACCAGACGTAACCTAACACAAACTCTCTGTAAAGAGAGTTTAGTGATATTAGCTAAAATCACCTGGGAAGTGGTAGAACACAGATTAGAACTCAGTTATTTTAATGTCCAATTCAATCATCATTCCCTATACCCAAGCCAACATGTTCTAGCTAATGTGATGCCACAGAATTTCCACCAGTCAACACAATGCAGAATCTGTAGCACTGTAACACTGTCTTCCTATTGTTCATCAATTTGCTGGAGCGGGCCCAGTAACATCTCCATTGTGAGACTTGTTGTTACTGTGTTTGGCATATCAAATACATCACAGATAGCTTACCAAGCTTTGACGTGCGGGCGAGATACTCTCAGTAGCTTGCCAGGCTCTCCAAGAGGGACAGAGGAATCGAACCCAGGTCTGCAGGGTCAGCCGCATGCAAGGCAAATGCCCTACCTGCTGGGCTATCGCTTCAGTCCAATGCAGACTCTACTCCAGAAAAATGTCACTCCAGAGTTCATCTGCTTCAGAAAGCAAACAGGTTCGCAGAAGTTTCTCTGTGACTTACTGTTTTTAAGTTCTTAAATCATAGTTCTCTTGACTGCCTAAGACAATATAAACTAGGGGCCAGAGAGACACTTCAGTGAGTAAGGCACTTGGTTTGCACATATCCCACCTGGAGTGGATACCTGAGACCCCATGTGGTCCCCCAAGTGATTCCTGACCAAAAAGCCAGGAGTAAGCCCTGGCAGAACCAGACATGGCCCAAAAACAAAACAAAAAAAGAAATCCAAATTTACTGAATATTTTGCTTACAAAATTTTTTTTCTTTTAATAATTAAAATTCAGATCCAGAATGTTCCAACTGACCACACAAAAAGGCAATCTGGCAAAATACTGATTTTTTTCTATGCTGGTAAATAAGTAAAAGTATTTTAGAACTATCACCTAATCAACTTCTATGTTTGGTACATGACACAACCACAGCCCAAAAGAATCAGTGGTTCATGCAAGGTCGTAAGTCAGCTTTCAGAGAGGCCAAACTAAACTTAATTTAAATAAATGCAATTTGGTTAGACTCTTTCATCTGGTCAATATTTTTTAACACCAACTGTGTACTAAAGCTGAGTTGGAGACATAAAAATAACCAGAAGAGACACTTAAGTGTAGTGGGGCGGGCATTCGCCTGGCATGTGGCCAACCCAGGTCAGATGGTCCCCCAAACCCACCAGGAGTGATCCTTGAGTAGAGAGCCTGGAGTAGTCCCTGAGCACTGCTGAGTGTGGCCCCAAAACAAAGCAAAATAAAACAAAAGAATAACTAAGAGGGGCTAGAGAGAAAACGTAGGGGCTAAGGTCTATGCCTTGCATGCAAGTCCCTGATAAGAGCACCATATAGGACTCTCCAAACACTGACAGCTAGGAATAGTCCCTCAGCACCACTAGGAATGGCCAAAAACAAAACAAAACTCCAAAAAAGCCAAAAACTAGGAGCCATCCTGAACTCTCAGCAATACACAGCAAAGTGAGGAAGACCACATCTTCAGTGACTTCAGATTTATTTGCGAGCATACTAGAAGCATGGTGACATGTTCTCTGAACATTGAAAAGAAAAAAATTTCTTTTTAGGGCTGTGCCCGGGGTACTACTGACTCAGTAGTACGCAGTAGTAATAGTAGTAGTACTCAGTAGTAGTAGCTCAGAAGGCACTCCTGGCAGCACTCATGGAATCAAACTAGGCAAGTAACCCTTGTACTGTCTCTCAGACCCAAGAAAACAAAACCTCTATCACAGCCCGCCAAGAGATGGGCACATGTTTCTCTGGTTTGTTTTTTTTTTTAATTTAGTCAAGACCAATAGTAAATGAGTCAAGACCAATAGTAAAAACTCACGGAGTCCTCTAAACTCCTTGTGCTGGTCCTCAACGTTATTCTTATTATTTGTTGTTTGTTGACCATGCCCTTGGGCTTACTCCTGGTAAGTAAACTGGCTTGGTACTCAAGAATCACTCCAGGCAGGATAGAGGGGAGGCGGGCAGCCCCAGGCGCAGGACCAAATGAGGTGATGGAGAATCGGACCCAGGTTGACCTTATGCAAAGCAAGAGCCATACCCACTGCACTCTCTCTCCAGACCCTCAATGTTCTTTGTGTTTGTTTGGTTTTGTTGGAAATCATTCCTGATGGGATTCAGGAAACAATCTGGGATGCCAGAGATCTAACCTGAGCCTTTTTTTTAAATTAGTTTTTTTTTTTTTAAAGAAAACCCCCAACAAAACTAAAGCCCATGTAATGACCACAAAATTTTCAGACTATGCACTGGTATCAATTACCAAAACTAATTTAATGTGGGAAAATATGTGCCCAGCAGAATGTCAGGCAAAAATACGGAGTCAGCCTCAAGCACTGCTGGGTGTGGCCCAAAAAACAAAATAAATCAAATAAATTCTCAACAAACTGTCCAACTTTGTGGTTCATTAGATAAGCATAATCATGATTGGGAGGGCCAGTCTCAGACATCGTTGCATCAAATTTGTGAATTGATCCTAGAAGGCTCTGAAGATGGGGTGAAGCCGTTAAGGAGCAAAAGTTTGCAGGGAATCTTTGGAGAAACAGCGCCCCTCGCTCCCAGCACGCCTTTCCTCCAACCAAAGCCCGGACTTTCTTCAACTTTGCCCAACTCAGCCACTCTCTCCCCACCGAGAAGCCTGCAGGCTCCCCATCCGAACGGCTTCTGCAACTTCAAGAGATTCGGTGGTGAAAAACTGCATCATTCCAACTGCCCCCTGGCGAGCTGCACGGGAGCGAAAACACGTTCTCCGCGCGGCTGGGGTTTAGGGTTCCAAGAAAGCAATTGCTCTCCACCTAGGAAAAGGGCATTTTTCTACGTCTCAGACTCAGACTTGGCTAGGCTGCAGCGACTCACCCAGCTGGTTTATTACCACCGTTAAGCCTTACACGTTTGTCTTTTCTTTTTTTCTTTTTTAATGTATGCACGCTCACACACACACACACACACACACACACACACACACACACACACACACACACACACGTACAGTGCAGATGTAGGTTACGTCGTCGGAAGGAGGCGACACAGGCCCCAGATCAACTTTTCCCAGGCTCAGTACAAACTTCCCAACCAGGGGGTCGGGGGGGTCAAGGGGTCGGGGGTGGAGGTGGGGGTAGGGGCGGGCAGTTCCAGCACCGGCGGGCAAGGCCAGCGGGCTTTGCAAAAATCCTGCAGAAAGGCCACGCCTCTTTCTCCCGGGAAACGAACCAGGAAGAGGTCGCCTGTCGCTTGCTGGAGGGTTGGCTGGGGGTCCCCCCGATTCGGGACTTTTGTCTCCCCCCACCCCCCGGCCCGGGTCCCGCGTGGGAGCTGGAGCCCTCCAAGGCGCCGCCCGCCGCCCAGCTCAGATTTGCAGCCGGGCAGGTGAACCCTCCTCGCAGCTGGTTGGATAATGAATGGGGCCGGGAGGGGGTCCAGGCGCGGGCGGCGCTGGATGAAGCCCCCCTCCCCGGTCCGAGCACGAGGGGCCATTCTCCCGTCTCCTCCGAGCAGGTGGCCGCGCCCGGCGCCCCGCGGTCCCCGCCCCGCCAGCCCCGGGCACTCCCTCCCCATCTCCCCCTCCCCCGCCCCCTCCAACTCCGGATTTACTCGTCGGTTCATTGATTTTTGCCCGAGTTAAGATTTCTTTGGCTCTCATGGCGACAACACTTGTCCCGGGCTCCTGGTTTTTCGGCCCCAGCTCCAGGGTTGTTTCACCGAGGATGGAGCCCCCCGGAGGGAACCTGAGAATCAAGCCCAACTCCTAGGGGCCACTTTATTCCCCCACTCCACCCCCATCCCCGGGAAGGCAGGTGGCCCCGGGAGGGCTCAGCTTGTGCAACTGAGTTACAGAGACCCCAGAACACGCTTTCGATTATTTAAAAAAAAAAAATCTTCAGGGGAGTTTTCCAAGCGCCTGGCTGGGGCTTGGAGGGCGGGAGGGGACGCGGGGCTCGGAGGCTTCAATGATTCACGGAAGCAGATGCAGTTTTACACAGGTAAGAGCAGTTGTTCGCGCCTCACCTATGCTCCCGGCGATTGCTTTCCATTCCAGAGCAGCGGGGAAGAGAAAAAGAAAGAATCCAATTTCTGAGCTGCCACCGCGCTCGGCCACCCACCCACCCAGCCACCCCTGCGCACTTCGGGGCCGGCTTGTGAGTTGAATGCAAAACACTCTTTTCCCCAGAAAAAAAAAAAAATAATAATAAATAAATAAATAAAATGCCCACTTGAGCTTCATTCGCGCCCACCAACCCATCCCAAAACTTCCACCCGAGCCGGAATAAACCCATCAGGCTTTTGAAACACACACACACACACACACACACACACACACACACACACACACACACACACAGAGCGCTCTCACCTTCAGAATGATGAGGCAATACTGCAAATTCCGCCAAGGCGAGGGCCACCCCGAGCCACACTCCGAAGACACCCATCGCCGCCTGGGCACCCGCGCTGGAACGGCTCAGCCTTCAGCATCCAAGAAACCGATCCGGGTCCAAAACGCTGCCGTGGGCTCCCCGGGCCGGGGCGCGCCGAGAGCCGGGGGGCGGCGGGGGTGAGCTCCGGGGAGCCGGAGCCGAGCACCGGCCGGGAGCGACCCTTCACGCGCCTGCCGGGGCGGTGAATTCAATTCAGCCGGGGGCCGGGGGGTCAGGGGCGCGCCCTGCTTTGGGGCGCAGCGGGACGCCAACGCGGGGCGCACTGGAGAGGGGCGAAGAGGCGGCCGGGTGGGTGTCGCGGGGAATTGGCGCGTCCCCCGGCTGCCAGGGGCAGCATGCAAGCTCCAGCCTCCTCCCCCGGCCTCTGCCTCCAGCCTCCTCCCGGGCTCTGCCTCCAGCGGGCGGGGTCGGCTGCAGGGGTCCCCCCACCCCGGCGCCCGTGCCCGCGCAGGTGCGGCGGCAGCGGCGGCGGCGGCGGCGGCGCTTTGTAAAGTTGATCTGACAACTCCCGCTCGGCCGGCGGGGATCGGGGCGCCCCCTCGGCCGCTTCCCGGGGCTGCCCCGCGGCTCGGCCGACCCGATCCCGGAGCCGCTCGCAGGAAACTTTGTGCGGCGCTGCAGGAGCTCCCGGGACCGGCGGGCGCTGCAACCTCGGGCTCGGTGCCGCAGCGCGCTCGGGCGCCGGGGACGCGGGGGGCGCGGGGCGAGGCGGAGGGGAGGGGACGGCGGGTGGGCGCGCCTGCTAGACTTTCCCGGACCCGCGGGGCTGCGGGGAGCCAGGAGGCGGCTCGGTCCTCCCCTCCACGAAACGCCCCGAGCCGGACTGCAGGGTCGAGGTGTGATCACGGGCGCGGAGGAGGAGCCACGCGCCGCGAGGCTCTCGGGAGGGGGGGGGATGTCCCCCACCGAGCTGAACGCCCACTCGAGCGCGGAACCCCGGAAAGGCTCCGCAGAAGCCCACCCCAACCTCCCCCGCCAACGGCCGCCCGCGTTTGGGGGACACGCGCCCCGCCTCTCCCGCGCCCGCGCGCCCGGCCTCCGGCTCGGGGTGGAAACGGACCCGGGGACTCCAGGCTCCGGGCAAAGATTCCAGAGAGTCACGTGGGGGCGCGGGGGAGGGGAGGGGAGGGTGGGGTGGGGAGGCAGCTGGGGGGGATCGGGGCGGGGAGGCCGAGGCAGCAACCTGATCCCCTCGCTCGTCGCCGGAGTTCTCATTGCCTTTGTCTGGGGCGGGAGCAAAAGTGGTCACGCCGGGGAGGAAGGGGAGGCGGCGGGGGGGCGCGCGAGCCGGGTCCACACCCCTCTCTGGGCTGGGGGGGCACACGCTTGGGGGTTGGGGGGCCACCTTGCAGCCCCCAACACCTCGGCTCTGGGCGTGCGGCGGACCCGATCCGTGTCCCCGGTTCTGGGACCCTCCGGCAGCGACCGGGTGCGCGACACGGGCCCCCGGGGAGGAGGATGCTGGCGTGTGTGTCCCGGCCCGGCCCTTCCCAGCCCCGAGGCACCTTCGCCGCCACCCCCCGAGAAAGGCTGTCAGCGGAGCCCCACTCGGAGTCTGGGTCCAGCTGCGCCCCCACTTGCCCACGACTGGGAAGGGAGGGCCAGGCGTTTGCAAGAGAGGAGGCCTGCTCGTTCCCGCCAGCGCCAAGTGACAGCGGTTGTTTTGTCTAGAACCAAGTAAATTAGAAGAGCTGCTCCAGGGATGCGGAGGGTGGTGGCTGGGACGCCCCGGCAAGGTTTGGGACCCGCCCAGAGTCGAGACATGCTGGGTCCCGCAGTTGGATTGATGAGACGGAGAGCCTGGCCAAAGGGGAGCTTGTCCATAAGCATCGAACCCCCCTCCCCTGTTGGGACGTGCGGGTGGGGGGGGGGTGTCCCACTTGTTTCCACTCTTCACTCCCTCCATAAAGCATCCCCACAGGCACCAGCGCCACTTGGAGTTCTTCCTCTTAAGGACTCAAACTCAGAGTGGTCCTCAGAGCAGGTACTGCTTTGCCAGAGCAAAGAGACAACCTCAGAGAGCCTGACAAAGATCTCTCCTAGACCACGGTGGTGGTCTCCGGGTTAGTGCCTTTGTATCTGAAGCACAGAGTAGGTGCTCACTAAACAGCTATTGGAAGACTAGACAGCAGAAATGTACATTCCCTGAGAGCAGTGGTCAGGGGCCTTGACTCCCACCTGAAAAGGGGATTTCTCCCCTTCTTCGGTGCTTAGAGGGGCCTAGGCCACAGTTGAAAGGACTAGTGCTCACCCCTTGCATACCAAGTCCTGGTAGGATTTCCAGTACCAAGGGTCTTTAAACAGGATGGTCACCCAAGCATTGCCAATAATGCTTTAGCTACTGAGTGGCACCAGATGTGGCCAAAAAAAAAAAAATGTTGACATTTTCTCAGACCCAAGTAAGTTGCTTCTGAGATCTCAGTTTTAACAAATTCACACAACTACTTCTGACCACCATCCATTCTGGTGTAGAAAGTTTACAACCAACACTGGATGGGAGTAATTTAGACAACTTGTTCTCTCAGTATTAAACTTACTAGATAAAGGCATAACACTGTAGCACTGTCCTCCAGTTGTTCATCAATTTGCTGGAGTGGGTCCAGTAACATTGTGAGACTTGTTGTTACTGTGTTTGGCATATGAAATACGTCAAGGGTAGCTTGCCAGGCTTTGTCATGCAGGCGAGATTCTCTCGGTAGCTTGCCGGGCTCTCAGAGAGGGGCGGAGGAATTGAACTCCGGTGGGCCAGCTCCACCACATGCAAGGCAAACACCCTACCCACTGTGCTACCGGTATAGCCCATAAAGGCATATGAAGTGGAATAAGAAAAGCATCTTCAACAAGTAGAGTTGGGGAAACTGGTCAGTCACATGTTAAAAAAATGAACTCAAACCCTTTTCCCACATCACACACAAAAGTCAGTTTCAAACTGGATTAAAGACCTGGGTATCAGACGGGAGTCATAAACTGTCATGGTCACGGTCCTCCCGTTGTTCATGGATTTACTTGAGCGGGCCCAGTAACGTCTCCATCATGAGACTTGTTGTTACTGTGTTTGGCATATCGAATACGTCACGGGTAGCTTGCCAGGCTCTGCTGTGTGGGTGAGATACTCTCGGTAGCTTTCTGAGAGGGGCGGAGGAATCGAACTCGGGTTGGCCATGTTGGCTGCTTGTAAGGCAAACGCCCTACTGCTGTGCTATCGCTCCAGCCTATCATAAACTGTACTGAGGAAAATATAGCAGAATACTTCATGGCATTGAACCTAGAGGCATCTTCAGTGATTCACACCACTGGTCAAACAAGGGGAAGCAAAGATTTAAAAATTGAGACTACATTTAAGAAAAGAATGCCCGATATAAAGACATCTCACAGACCAAGGGAAAATACTTGTTTGCCTGATAGAGGCTTAATATCCAAGATGTAAAGTACTTGTAAGACTTAATAAGAAAAAAATAATCAACCCCATCCAAAAAATGGAGAGAAGAGATAAACAGAAACTTCCTCAAAGAAGATATACAGATGGCCAAAAGATGCATGGGGGGAAAAATGCTCTGCATCACTGATCACAGAGAAATGCAAATCAAAACAATAATGGGCTATCACTTCACACCAGACAGACCTTCACACAGCAAAAGAATAACAACAACAAAAACAGTGTTGGGGTACATGTGGAGAAAAAGGAACCACTGCTGGTAAAAATGTCAACTGGCTCAACCCTTTTGGAAAACAATATGGACATGTCTCAGAAAACTATTGAGCTTCCATATGACCCAGTAATTCCACTTCTAGGCATCTACGCTCAAGGGGCCCAAAAGTCTATTCAGAAAAGACCTTTCCACTCAGATGATCATCACAGCCCTATTCACAATAGCCAAAATCTGGAAACAGCTCAACTGTCCAAGAACGAATGATTAGATAAAGAAAAACTATGGTATTATACACAGAATGGAATACTACTTAGCTAGTAAGAAACAATGAAATCATGCAATTTGATGGTACATGCCAGGAACTGGCGAGTATCATACTGCATGAAGTTAGTCAGAAGAAGGGCAACAGAAACAATGATCTCTCTCATATGTGTAATATAAAGAAACATAGTAAGGGAATTACAAATAGTCAAGGGCAGCAGAGAACTGTCTACAGAACTGGGCTGGAGGGAGAGAGAGGGTATGAGGGTTAAAGAGGGAGACACTCTAATAGAATGTTTCATGCACGAAACTCTATCATTAACAGTATTGGAAACCATGGTGCCTAATTTTTTTAATTTATATTAAAGTTTTTTATTAAATTAAATTTTTGTGGGAGCCTCAATACCTATATTGCAAACCACAACACCCAAAAGGAGAGAGAGAGAGAGAGAGAAAGGGAATACCCTGGCACAGAGACAGAGGCGGGGTGGGGTGGGGTTATGGGGTGGGGACGTTGGGAGGGATACTGGGATCATTGGTGGTGGAGAATGGGCACTGGTGGAGGGATGGGTACTCGATCATTGTATGACTGAAACTGTCCTCCCGTTGTTCATGGATTTTCTCAGTCAGGCCCAGTAACGTCTCCATTGTGAGACTTTGTTGTTACTGTGTTTGACATATCGAATACATCACAGGTAGCTGGCCAGGCTTTGCCATGCGGGCGAGATACTCTCGGTAGCTTGCCGGTCTCTCCGATTGGGGCGGAGGATGCAAACCCGGCTCGGCTGGGCCCGGGCTGCGTGCAAGGCAAACGCCCTACTTGCTGTACTATCGCTCCAGCCCATGACTGAAACATAAGCACAAAAGTGTATAAGTCTGTAACTGTACCTCACAGTGATTCATTTAAAAATGAAAATAAATGAAAAAACAAAAAAAAAATTTTTGTGGGAGCTATTCTCCCTGGTTCTTGATTTAGTAATGATCAGGGGACCTAAGGGCCATACTTGACAGTGCTGGGAGCTAGGAGTTGGAGATGCACATTCTATAAATTAAGCCCAGAAATTTGCACATATTAGGCAGGATCCCAATCACTTGAGCAACATCCCTGGCTGAGAATTGATTTTTTGGTTTGGTTTTTCACTGGAGGAGGCACACCTGGCAGTGCCCATGGAAATATCCCTGGCTCTTTGCTTAGGGAAGACTCCTGGCAGTGTTCTGGGGACCATATAAAGTGTAGGGAATTGAACCTGAGTCATGAGTGTGTAAGATAAGCACCTTCACACTTGTATGATCTCTCCAGCCTGATGAATTTATTATTATCTTCTTCTGGTTTGGGGACAACATCCCACAGTGCTCAGGGCTTACTCCTGACTCTGTGCTCAGGGATCACCCCTGGCAGGGCTCAGGGGACCATATGAGATGCCAGGGGTTGAGCCTAGGTCCGCCATGTGTAAAGCAAACACATTAACTGCTTTAAATTTATTTTTATTCTTTTTCCCTTTTTGTTCTTGGGCCACAGCAAAGGTGCTCAGGGCTCACCCCTGGCTCTGTATAATCATAACATTCAAAGGAATCTCAGTGCAACATTTATTATACTTGTCATTAATAAAATGAGCTAAATACAAATGAGCTACTTTAAAAAAAAAAGAAGAAAGTAGTGAAGGAGGGACAGTGAAGATCACTACCAAGTCTCCCAAAATCCATGTGATGGACTCAAATCTCACACATGCCCCCTTAACTCCAACCTCACTGGCCTGATCTCACATCAATATCATCCTCTTCCTTAGTCACAGTAATGAGCAGGTAACCCCAGAGTTCTTGCCCAAGATCCTTGATGATCAAATAGTTTAAAGGTTTTATGGTCACTTACATTGAGATATTGAGGGGAAATATTAGCGGAACCTATTTCATTATGATAGCAATTTTGTAAGCATTTTCAATTGACATGCGGATAATCCTAACTTATTTTTATATATTGACTTCTGCAAATGAGTGCTCATTCCAATAGCATCAGCTTCCACTGACAGGAACTTGACAGTTTACTAGCCAGAAATATTAAGGTCTCCAATTCTCTTCACTCACAGATTTGGGTCCCTTGACGACTGGTAATAAGATACACAAAATCTCCTTGGATTCTCCCTGCTGTCATAGTTTGCCATTTCCCTTGTCTCATTGATGCCTACCTTGTGAGGTAGGCCTATCCCATAAGGTAGAAAAAAATGACCGCGATAACAACAGCCAATACATATTGAATATTTTGTGTCTAACACCATACTTTCCCACTGAATTCTCCAATAACCCTGACAGGTAGATTATTTCCATATACAGGAGAAATAACTAATGTTCAGAGTTAAGTCATCTGTCCAAAATCGGACATCATAAATGATAAAGCATCTTAAAACAAGCAGCTCTTGATATCATAGAGATTCTGAAATCACTGTCTCATAACACAATAAGAGTTTATGTTCCAATCACATGATGGTCCCTGGGCACTAGTGACTTGCTAACCAGGATGGAATATGTGGCATGCACAGCTACTTCATAAAGCCGGGAGAGGAACAAACAGAGACTCTTGCAATCCATAAGGGTCTCAATCCTTCCTCATTGACTTCAATGGAAGAGCAAGTCATAGAGTCCCAGCCTAATTGTAGGAGCCACTAGGCTCACAACAGAACACAAGGACATTGAGTAGGCAACAGAGGGATGGATCTGTACAGCTTCCCTCCAAGCTTTTAACGGTCTTAACTGCCTCTAGCTACACACTCTTGCCTCTCAGCCACATCCCAGGTTGAATCTTTCATTCTAACAACTTAATTTTGCTGCTCAACCAACTTTCCTCCAATCTGTCTTTACTTTCTTGCTCTCCAACTGGACTCTCCCTTCTTTGACTTTCTCCCTCCAGTCCTCCCTCATTCTCCAATTGGAAGTTTTCCTTCTTCCCAACACCATGCTCTATGATGAGGTTTCACTATTTTATCTTTCTCTTAGGTGTAGAGTCTCTGATCTCCTCGACATCTGCCTTGGACCTGATCCTAAAGTCACAGGGCATTTGTTCTGGTTGGTTATCTTTTGCTTGTGATAAATCGATTGTTGCTTTTTTGCTTCAAATATTTATATCTAAAAGACTATTCAAAAAATACAAAAGAGTATTATTTACATTTACAAGTTATAAAAGTGCAGATAATGATCTCAGCTATAATCTAATTCCCCACCATGAAAACTACAGTACATAGATTGATTCTTTTCTACCAAACTAAATCATTCTTTTATAAAATATCATCATAATTGACTAGTCATTTTGTAACCTGGTTTTTTTCACCCGTTCATTAGTACAGCTAGGCCATTATTATTTTGAACAATTGCTAAAGTTAAATTGCATACAGGTTTACTTAATTCTCCTTTGAAAATATTTATATTGCTTTGTTTCTTTCTGGTTTTCCTTTCCTCTTATAAATAATACAGTAGTAAATGTCCTTGTAAATGTCCTTTGTGTTTTTACCCAATTATTTCTCAGGAATGAACTTTTATAGGTGAACTTGCTGGGTCGAGAGCATGTGTGTTTTTGATATTGATACCTATTACTTAGCCTTTGCAAATCTCAAAAGGTGAAATGGCATTTTGCTTATTACGACTTATTAACTACATCACTTTGAGCATATGACCCTCCCTGAGCCATAGATTCTTTGTCTATAAAATTGACATTAGTAATAATACCACTAACTTTACAGGACCTTTGTTTGCATTTTTAAAGGGCACCATTTATGACACACACTAACCTTAATAAATGTTACCCAAGAGAAATATGAGTATTTTTTAAAATACTTGTTTCTTTATTCACTGGTAAAGTGAAACATTCCTTTTTTTTTAGGTGAAACATTCTTATACTTACAGTTCTTATTTGTGTGTTATGTTTAAAAGTCTTTCATAGTTTCTTATGAATGTATTTTTTGGCTTGTATGTAGAACTGTAAGGTCTCTTCATATATTTGCAATATTCATCCTTGTCTGATTCAAATATTACAGAAGGCAACAGCTATCTTCTGTTTTTTCTTTTTTTTTCTTTTTTTTGGGGGGGGTCACACCCAGCGATGCCCAGGGACTACTCCTGGCTCTGCACTCAGGAATTACCCCTGGCAGTGCTCAGGGGACAATATGGGATGCTGGGAATAGGACCAGGGTCAGCCACGTGCAAGGCAAATGCACTACCCACTGTGCTATTGCTCCAGCCCCCTGTTTAGTTTTTCTGAGACATGATTGTTACTTTTATGTTACAGGAAAAGGTGAGTGTGGAAAGGCCGGACTGCAGCTGAATCTCACGAAGACAATGTTCATGAGAAACAGACTCGTTCCTGGAGTTCCATTTGCTCTCAACGAAACGAACATCTCCGAATGCAGCAGTTATGTGTACCTAGGTGGAGAACTCAACATGATGAACGACCTGGCACCTGAACTGCGCAGGAGGAAGAGAGCGACTGCAACGCCTTCAAGAACGTTGAAGAAATAGCTAAGAGAACGAAGAACCTCTGGTTCCGGGCACATCTCTTCAATTCCACTGCTCTTCCTGCATTAACATATGCCTCAGAGACCTGGGCTCTATGAAAACAGGATGAGAACGCTATTTGGGTCTCCCAAGAGGAATCGAAAGAGCTATGCTTGGAGTATCACGCTTCACTCAGGTGAGAGAAGGAAGCCGGAGTTTCGACCTCTGTCGATGATCGAGAATCAAGGATGCTGTCTCATTAGCCAAGGGTCGAAAATCAGTTGGCACAGGCTCTAGGTGAAAAGGAAGCTCAGATAGAGAAGAGAGTACCAAATGAAGGGTGTTGTGAGGGCCCTCCCAGGGTGGGAGAAGCATGCTAAAAGTAGTCGATAGACCAAACATGATTGCCACTCAAAGCCTCTCTTGCAAAACACAGTACCCAAAAGAAGAGAGAGATAACAAGGGGGAATACCCTGCCACAGAGGCAGGATGGGATGGGGGGGGGATGAGGGTTGGGGGGAGGGGGATGCTGGGACCCGTGGGGATGGATGACGGGCGCTGGTGGAGGGATGGGCACTTGATCATTGTATAACTGAAACCCAAGCACAAAATTTGTAAGCCTATAACTGTACCTCATGGTTTTTTACTAATAAAAAAAAAAGAAAAACATATCAGTGTACAAGTACAATCTTTTTAATAAAAGTGGAAAAATAAAAAAAAATCAGTTGGGCTGGACATGTAATGTGATTTGTAGATGACCGCTGGACTAGAGCTGTTACCAACTGGATCCCATGGGACGTCAAAAGATCGTATGGTCGCCCTACGAGATGGCCAGGCTTCTTCATCAAGACCCTGAATGAATGGTTTGTGTCTCTTTGTGTTTCTGGAGTGAGCAGACGCCATTGGGCTACACTAGCAGGGACGAATGGAGATGTTACTGGCACCCGCTCGAGCAATGAGCAATGGGATTACAAGTGATATAAGTGATGTTACAGGAAGGGCATATAAGCCCCAAAAACTCTATATAGAGAACTTTTTCTTTGGATAAAAGTTAAATAATGCCCCAAAATCTTTATTTATTTCTTTGTTTTGCCTTCCCCACCTTAGGTAACACTCAACCCTTCCACACTGCGTTGGTCCTAACCTTTCTGGCAGGCTGGGGGTGTTATTCGGCCATTGGTGGGCTGCCTTATCAGCTGCTAAATATTTTTTAATATCCCCCCATACCTACCACATCATCACAGCAGAAGGCCAAGCATGAGAGGTCAATGAAAATGCCCGTGATCCCAGAGATCAATAAAGGAAAAGCAGATAGATCATCTCAGCACATTTAATCAATTTCTTTTCCGTGCAGAATATACTAGCATTTGGTTTGTTTAAAATACAAGCATTACTGAGCTGCACCTGGTTCATCTTGAACTTCACCTTCACTTAATTACTTTCAGAAATTTTCTTAACTTTTTAATTCTCTGGCCCATCATCAATAACCTATTAGTTATGCCTAGAAAACCTTGAATAACTTGCCTATCTAACTAAATACTGGGAACATATACAACAGAGCCCTCTAATTAAAAATATGACAGAAAATATTATAGTTAAACCTTGTTATGTTATTACTTACCCAGTCACCATATGGAGTTCTATATTCTACTTTGATTTATTTCTACTACAAGAACAAAGAGGAGATCAGCTATTTTCTTAAGAAGAGATATAAGAAATGGGATTTCCAAATACTTTGCTTTTACTTCAGATAAAGAGGTATTCAATAAATAAATACAAATAAATACAAACTCTGCCTCATCCCAATACAAATAAAATATTCTGAACAGTTATAATGCAGAATATGTTGAGTAAATTTGTTATTTCCATTAGAATATAATTATTATTAATGAGGGAGATGGTAGACTACATCTGGTGTTGTTCAGGCCTTATTCCTGCCTCTGTGCTCAGGGATCACTCCTGATGGTGCTTGGGAGATCATAAACCATGACAGGGATTGAATCAGGGTCTCACCTTGCCTGATATACTATCTCTCCAGTCCTCCCCACCCAAGAGAATCTTATATATACAGAGCTGGGAGTAGCCATTGAGACCCCATGAGGTGTGGTCCCAGCATGCCACTCTTCCCCACCTCAAAAGGTTCATTCTTTATTATTTAATTTATGTGGTATTTTGAAAGGAAAAACCAGATAATAAGAAATTAGATAAAGGCTGGCTGGGGTTAGCAGGAACTGTTAATTACAAAAGGCACAGTAATTGGGGGGGCGGGATAGAGTTTTTCTAAAACTTGCTTGTAGATATAATTACAAGACTGCATATGTCTGTTGAAACTCAAAGAATATACACTACATCCTAATTTAAAAGCAAGAAAACAACAAAGAAATCTTAGCAAACATGCATTACCTTAAAATTTAACAATAACAATATCAATAGGCGCTGGACCCGAGAGACAGTACAGCAGATGAGACATTTGCCGTATGTACTTGCCTTGTATGTCATCAACCCAGGTTCAATCCCCAGCACTACCTCTAGTCTCCTGAGCAACACTGATTCCAGAGCTAGAAGAGAGCTCTAAACACAACCGGCGTGACCCAAAAGGCAAACAAACAACAACAACAAAATATTGACAGACTCAGTCAAAGCAGTGTGACTCATACTATATTTCCGTTAGACAACACTGTTTTAGATAATGGGTTACGTAACTGTTGGTTCAAACAGCTCTCTTTCCTCTCCTGCAATGAAGTCTGAAGCAGCAGCATAAAGTGGCAGGACCTCAATAAGTCCAACTCCCTGTAAAATTATGTAGTATAGATTCCTCTGAAAATACTCACTGACAGATTACATAACAAATAAACTATAGGAGGGGCTGGAGTGATAGCACAGCGGGTAGGGCATTTGCCTTGCACGCGGTCGACCCGGGTTTGATTCCCAGCATCCCATATGGTCCCCTGAGCACCACCAGGAGTAATTCCTGAGTGCAGAGCCAGGAGTAACCCCTGTGCATCACCGGGTGTGACCCAAAAAGCAAAAAAATAAAATAAAGTAAACTATAGGAGCTGGAGCAATAGCACAGTGGGTAGGGCGTTTGCCTTGCACGCAGCCGACCCGGATTCAGTTCCCAGCATCCCATATGGTCCTCTGAGAACCACCAGGGGTAGTTCCTGAGTACAGAGCCAGGAGTAACCCCTGTGCATCGCCGAGTGTGACCCCCCCAAAAAAGAAAAAATAAATAAACTATAGGGGCTGGAGTGATAGCACAGCGGGTAGGGCATTTGCCTTGCACGTGGCCGACCCAGCATCCCATATGGTCCTTGAGCATCCCGTATGGTCCCCTGAGCACTACCAGGAGTAATTCCTGAGTGCAAAGCCAGGAGTAACTCCTGTGCATCGCCAGGTGTGACTCAGAAAGAAAAAAAAAAACAAACAGCTCAGGTGACCAAGTGGTTTCAGGGAATGAACCTAAGTCAACCTGAATGTAAGACTGACCGGCTGGACTCTCTCCAGACCCAGATCTGCTTTTAAATACAAAATAATTGTCAGGAAGGAACTCCATGTACTTTTATTGGTTCAATGTACAGAGTTAACTCAGAACTAAGAAAAGCCAGGAGTCTACTTTTTTTTTTCTGGATCACATCCAGCGATGCACAGGGGTTACTCCTGGCTCTGCACTCAGGAGTCACTCCTGGCAGTGCTCAGGGGACCATATGGGATGCTGGGAATTGAATCCGGGTCGGCCACGTGCAAGGCAAACACCCTACCCACTGTGCTTTCTCTCCAGCCCCCAGGACTCTACTTTCTTACAAACTTCCAGCAAACATTTCCTTATCTTCATTGGGTCATAGGCAATCTGGGGAAAGGAATACGAACACTTAATCCATAGCATCTACACCAACACAATGAACAAAATTTCAACAGAGTGCAGTTTTCTCCTAAAGCATACTTTCCCAAAAAATATTTTTTCAAAGCACACAACTGATAATCAACCTAACTGAATCCAAGTCTTCTGGCCTGTCCCAAGTGCCCCTGCCTCCTCCCATCAAGACCCAAGAAGAGAAATGAGAAAGAACAGCATATTCCACCCTTTCAAAAGTAAATTCATACTTTGAGGTTACTTTTATGACAGCACAAAGATATTTGCCTCTACCAGGGAGGAAAGAGAGCCGGGCGTTATCTTACTAAGACCAGGAAGTAACACCTACAATGCAGTCAAAGTTCTAAGTAGAACTGGTTGACTGACTTCAAATACGTCTTTAATAGATCTTCTGAGGTCTCGTCTGGAAGAAGGAGATAATAATACTTGGGATCTACTTATCAACCTGGGTTGTTTTGAGTCACAAATTAAGAAAATGGATATAAAAATCTTCTAAAACATTAGGAGTCTATAAAGTATAAAGTATCATTATTAAGAACCTGCAGCTAGGTCGGGCATTTCCATGTGCGAGGCAGTTTTAGGACTATGAATAATCATCCTGGAGTAATTGGATATGTAAATGCTCCCAGAGGTCTTTTTCAGCAGGCTATTCAGATAAATCAAAACTGATGATGATGTTGCTGATGACGATAATGATGATATTTCTCTAATGGTGAGACACAGGAAACAAAGGTAATGATCTCATATCTTGAGTCACGAAAGAAGACTCAGTACGTTGACTTAGTTTAAAAAAAAATAAAAGATTTCCAGTGATAAAATCAGACTGTACTTCCCTTACTAACAGTGTAAGACTGTAGGTTTGGTCATGCTAATCCATTAGCATTTAATTTTGCAACTTTTCTCTCTGACCTTATGAGCGTCTAATAACTGCTGAACTGCACTAAGGGCTTCAGTGCCTCTGGAGTGATTCAATCTTGAAATGATTGTGGACTTTGAAGAGGCAGGAAAAACTGGCCACGAGCTCTCATGGGAGACTCCTGGCAGACAGACTTTCCAGAACCTGCTGTCATTTTCGGAGGTTTTAAAGCTGAGAAATATTTCCCCTGTGGGCACAAGACAAAAAAGAGGTGGGAAAGCAGACAGTGAGAAGTCACAACCCTGTAACCCTTCAGGTCTAGTTTAGAGCCCAAGAAAGTGAGTGGAATTTGAAGTACCTCAGAGATGGATGAAAGGCTCAGGTCCCCTTGGGGTGACCCTTGTCAACGTCAGGCTCCTCCTTCTGCATCCAACGTTACACTTCTTCTCACCAGAGCACATCAGCGTGAGTCTGGGTCAGTGATGCATCTGTAGGAAAGTTAACTTGCCATAGAGAGAGCAAAGCTTTTTATAAAACATAAGGTCCATGTTATTTTCTTATTTTACAAGTGTCAGGAAAAGATATGCTATGAAAATAAGAGAGCACATTCTGATAAAGGAATAGAATTTCTGTTCTTAAGAAAGCAGTAAAGGGACTTGAGCAATAGCATAGCGGGTAGGCCAACCTGAGTTCGAGTCCTAGCATCCCATATGGTCCCGCAAGCACCGCCAGGAGTAATTCCTGAATACAGAGCCAGGAGTAGCCCCTGAGTATCGCCGGGTGTGACCCAAAAAGAAAAAAAAAGCAGTGAAAATGCTGGCGAGATAGTACAAGGGGGAGATAGTAAGGCACTTGCCTTGCATGCAGCCAATTCTGGTTCAATTCTTGACACTGCGCATGGCTGCCTTAGCACTGCAAGGAGTAATCCCTGAGCACAGAGCCAAGAATAAGTCCTAAGCCAGGTATTACCCCTAACAACATGGGTAGTTTCATAGACACCCAAGAACAGAACAAGTGTATGTTTATATGATACATATAAATGATCTAATGCATATATATGATCTAATGTGGCTAGAACATCATAGGAGATTATGATCTTTTTTGCTCACCCCTCATTAAAGAAATACAAATAAGTTTTCTACTATAATTTTCCAAATTGTATTTGAAAAGGCAAATTTCTACAGCTATATTTATAAATTGACTTGTAGTTTGAATATATTAAAAGACTTGAAATATATTTACTATTAAGTTAAAAAGTAGCTTATATGATACTACTTTATATGTGCCACCAAAAAATGTTATTTCCATTTTCAAATTCTGAGGTTTCCATGAGTTATCTTCAGTCAAATGAAAATAAACAGTGATAAATAGATACATTAATTAGCATTATTCATGGCATAAAGCACTCCACTGGGGTAATGTCTTTCTAACTTGGTGGCAAATATCCTAGGTTAGCCTGCCTGCCCGCCCAGTGCCATGTGATTGAAAAGGAATCTACTTGCATGCAGTTAAGTACAGAGCTCTTTGTGTTTCCTATCAGGGAAGAAGCAACCAAAGTTAACTATTAATAAATACATATCATTGCAAATGAGAGAGAGACAGAGAGAGAGAATGTGTGTATGTTTTTGCATGTGTGTGAGAGAGAGAGTGAGAAAGAGAGAGAGAGTGAGAGAGAGAGAGGGAGGGAGAAAAGCACGCCCCATAGGGGTGGATGGTGGGGGATGGTGGGAGGGAACCTGGAGACACTGGTGCTAGGAAATGTACAGTGGTGGAGAGATGGGTATTAGAATATTGTATGACTAAAATCCAATCATAAACAGCTTTGTAAGGGTCTATATCACAGTCTTTCAATTAAAAAGTTAAAAAAAAAGAAATACATATCAGGGGCCAGAGCAATATTACAGTGAGTAGAGTGTTTGCCTTTCACGTGGCCAACCCAAGTTTGATCCAAAAAAATACCAGGGACTGGAGAGATAGTACAGAGGGCAGGGCATTGGCCTTGCACGTGCCTGACCAAGGTTCAAACTTCAGTATCCCATAAGGTCCCCCAAACACTGTCAGGACTCATTCTGAATGCAGAGCCAGTAGAAACTCCTGAGCATTGCCAGATGTGAACCAGATACTTTAAAAAATACAAATCAGCTACCTGATTAGTACTAGTCAGTCTAATCTTGTCATAATAGAAACGGTCAACATAAATTAAAACACATTTGAAGAAAGAACCACAGCTTGAGATAGAAATATAAAGGTGAAAAGACAAATAAATCATCTCAGAACAAAAACTTATCATATAAGAAACAGAAGAAAACTTTCAAAAGGCCCGAATTCAGATCCCCAGAGTTCTTTGAAAGGGTAGTGTGTCTGGGAGGTGAAGGGGAAGAAAAATATCTACGAAGCAGAAAGATAGTACCGGGATAAAGACACTTGACTTGCACGCAGCCAATCCTGGTACAATCTCTGGTACCACATATAGTTCCCTGAGTACCCCCCGGGAGTATTCCCTGAACACAGAATCAGGGCTGACCTCTTAGGGTCATCACAAGAGGCCCCTAAACCAAATAAAATAAAATAAATATGTGTGTGTATGTTTCAGAAGGGCTAGGAGTGTGATCAAGTGGAGGAATCCACGCCTGGCTTGTGCAAAGCCCTGCTTTCTAGTCTCAGAACCACGTGGCCTTCCGTGTTCTCTAGAATGGGTCTTACAAAAGTAAGGACTATTGGAAAAACTTTATTTTTTGCTTTTTTGGGATCACACCCAGCGATGCACAGGGGTTACTCCTGGCTCTGTACTCAGGAATTACCCCGGGGGTGCTCAGGGGACCATATGGGATGCTGGGAATCGAACCAGGTTCAGCCGCATGCAAGGTAAATGCCCTACCGGCTGTGCTATTACTGCAGCCCAGTTGGCAAAACTTAAAAGTTTATAATACTCGGATGTCAAAATATACATATATGGTAGGAACACAACAATAGAGCAGATACTTCTGGAAACAAATGTTTAAAAATAAGATCAGTCAGACAGAGCAATTGTGCTACAATTAGGTCCAAATAAGTTGGAAGTCATGAGTGAAGACATAGAAGGGAAATCCAGAAGAGCTTAAACACAGGTGCAATTCTGGTGCAATTTCAGTGTCAATATTGCAAACCACAGTGCCCATAAAGGAGAGAGAGAGAGAGAGAGAGAGAGAGAGAGAGAGAAGAAAAGTGCCTGGGGATGGGGTGTGGATGTGATGAGAGGGAACGTGGGGACACTAGTGCTGGGAAATGTCCACTGGTGGAGGGATGGGTGTTGGAACACTGTAGGACTGAAATCCAATCATGAACAGCTATGTAAAAAAATAAATTAATGAAAAAATGAAAAAAAGAAAGAAAGAATATAACCACACACACTAAAGGGTATCCTAAGAGGAAAAGGGGATAATATAGAAAGGAGACATAAAATAAGAGAGAACAGAGGGAGTGGGGAGATGGTTCTAAAGGCCAGGGCACATGCTTTGAAGGTAGGAGGACTGGGTTTGATTTCTCCATTACAATGTTCCCCAAGCACTACTCAAGTCCCCGAGTACTGCTAAATATGGTCTTCCCCAAATAATAAATGAATGTGCAAATATTAGATCAAAAACTAAAAAGAATGGAGAAAACATTCCAATCTTCAAATTGAAATGTGACAAACATGATCAATTTTTTTTGGGGGGGGAAACATACCCAGGAGTGCTCAGGGCTGACTCCTGATTCTGCATTCAGGGATCACTCCTGGTAGACTTGGGGACTATACGGGGTGCCAGGGATCTAGCTCAGATCAGACACATGCAAGGCAAGTGTCCAACCCTACCCAGTACTATCTCTCTGACCCCAAGCTTAATTAATTTTTAAACAATACATATCTGGATAAAATGTGTTAAAGGCTATGAATCTAAAACATGAAAAGATGATTTAATATGCATATCTTTAATATTTCCAGGTATTAATACACACATGCATATTAATTTAGAAAAGAAAATTCTTATGGACTTCTCACCTGCAATTCTGGAAAACAAACATTTACAGTCTTTTCAGAGAGAAATAAGGCTCAAGAATTCTTTAGCAACCTACCTGGCAAGCCTGGGGAAGAACAATAAAAAAAAAAGTTTATTCAATCCCAGAATGTATTTCTATGATTCCATTCTTAACAAAGAAGCAAAGAGAAATTTAATTCAGTACAAATTTCTCAAGATAGTAAAGGTGAGGTATACAAAAACAGAGGTGAGCGAAGAATCTGGTTTTTATTTTATTTTTTACTGAATCAAAATAGCTTTTATTGAAAGAAAGAGCTGTGAAGAGAGAGAGAGAGAGAGAGAGAGAGAGAGAGAAACTTCTCTTTAAGACAGAATGCAGGATTGGAAGGAAAATCCAAAGATCTGGTTTTTAGACCTTTTTTATAACTGCTAAAATTGAAAACTAAGAATGATGATGTAATTTTTAAGTATAAAACAGATGTTGATAAGGATCATAAACAGGAAAATGCATTATTCAAGGAAAAGTAAATAATATAGAATTAAAATTCTAATAACATCTTTCTAGGTTAGGGCTGGGCTGGAGTGATAGCACAGCAGGTAGGGCGTTTGCCTTGCACACGGCTGACCTGAGTTCTATTCCTCTGCCCCTCTTGGAGCTACTGAGAGTATCCTGCCACACAGCAGAGCCTGGCAAGCTCCCTGTGGTGTATTCAATATGCCAAAGACAGTAACAACAAGTCTCATAATGGAGATGTTACTGGTGCCCGCTTGAGCAAATCGATGAACAACAGGAGGACAGTGCTACAGTGCAGGTTAGGGCTAACGAAAGACAAGGACAAGTTTTTTTTTTTTAATTTTTATTGGTGAAACACCCTGAGGTACAGTTGTAGACTTACAAATTTTTGTGCTTGGGTTTCAGTTATACAATGATCAAACACCCATCCCTCCACCAGTGCCCATTCTCCACCACCACTGATCCCAGTATCCCTCCCATCCCCCATCCCCCCATCCCACCCTGCCTCTGTGGCAGGGCACTCCCCCCTGTTCTCTTTCTCCTTTTGGGTGCCATGGTTTGCTGAAAGTAGACTAACAAAGGACAAGTTTTTAAATAAAAATACATTATAAAACAGAGGCGGATGGAGAGACAGTGGACATAGTGGAGCAGAATAGAATTATCTTGGCCACTAAAGGAAGATGCGAAAGCGAATCTTATCAGGATATCTTTTTATGACATCTTATTATCTCATTCCTACTTTGGACAAACTTGCAGGCTATGGAATGTAGCCTACCCACAGGGCAGAGTCTGGCAAACTCCCCGTGGCGTACCAAATATGCCAAATACCAGTAACAATGATGGGTCTCATTCTCTTAAAGAGCCTTGAATATAATCTCAGGGCTAGGATGAAAGAGACGTTACTGGGGCCTGCTCGAGGTAATCGATGAATAACAGGATGATGAAATGAAAATGAATGAAAACTAAAGGAAGATGCATTTGTTTTTCAAAAAACAGAAAACAGGGACTGGAACAATAGTACAGTGGGGAGGACACCTGCTTTGCAAGCGGATGACCCAGGGTTAAATTCCAGGCATCCCATATGTTCTGAGCACCACCAGGAGTAATTCCGAAATGTAGAGCCAGGAATAACTCCTGAGTATTGCAGGGTGTGACTTAAAAACCTGGCTACCGAATGTAACCTGCCCACACAGCAGAGTCTGGCAAACTCCCTGTGGTGTACCCAATATGCCATATACCAGTAACAGTGATGGGTCTCATTCTGCTAACCCTGGAAGAGCCTTCAATATGGCACTTTTTAAAAAATATCAGGGCGATACAGCCGAAGAGAAGGACTACATGGAGGGCGGGATCCACAGATCCCGAAGGAAAAAAAAAAAACAGGTTCCAAAAAGAGCCGAGATCATCGGGAAGTCCCAGATGGGGTAGGTACCGCATCCCGCCTCCCCCAGATGGAACCCCGGTGACCAGAAGCCTCTACAAGCACAGCTCGAGTATGCGGGAACTAGGACTTTTCCTCAAAAGGACATCTCTCTATATACAAAGTGATCCATGGGAAGTAAACCACCCAACGTTTCTCTCTGAAAATCATAGTTAAGTTTGGAGCACAGCCACAGCCCCAGAAACACAAGGACTTAATGCAGAACCCAGCAGCTTGGAGCAGAAAAATGAACGGGCTATGCATTAATCCAGGCCATCATGTCTGTCCGGAGGGGAAAGGGTGTTGCCCCAGTCGCCTTCTCCTCTCTGGAAAGAAAGATGGCGGCCGCATGGGAGCCTTGTGGACAGCAGGTATGAGCCGGAGGAGTGGGGGCGACTAAAACCTCATGGGAAGGGGGGCGTTCCGGTCCGCCCTTCACGCCCTACCAAGGCCACCAGTTGCCCCCCACTAGCGGCTCTACAGCACGGCCACGACTCCAGAGCACAGAAACCAATTTCTTAACTATCTGACTTTCAGTAGAAATACTTCCAGGGTCAATAAGTAAAATAGCAGAAATCCAAAACCAACATTTAATTCTTGAACCCAGCTGTAGAAAGAAAATCACTTCACAATGCTTTTTCAGCATGTCTGATTTGGGGGGGGGGGGGGTGGTAAACTCTAAATAATAGTGGTGAATCTTTTATTGAAACAATGAATCTAATCAAAGCAGATAGAGTGTTAACTAGAATTCATCTGCCCCACAGGGACTGGGAGGGGTGGGAGGTGGGGTTTTATTGGGGTTCTTCATGGTAAAAAATAAGTATTGGTAAAGGGAAATGTGTTTGATATTTGCATGACTGAGACCTAAACCTGAAAGTTTTGTAACCTTTCCCACGGTGATTCAATAAATAAATAAATAAAAAAGAAAAAAAGAAAAAATAAAATAAAATAAATAAATAAAATAAAATAAAATAAAAAAAGGGAATGCCCTGCCACAAAGGCAGAGTGGGATGCGGGGGACGGGGGGTGGGAGGGATACTGGGATCCGTGGTGGTGGGAAATGGGCACTGGTGGAGGGATGGGTATTTGATCATTGTATAATTGAAACCCAAGCACAAAAATTTGTAAGTCTACAACTGTACCTCATGGTGTCACACTAATAAAAATTTTAAAAAATTAAAAAAAATATCAGGGTTAGGACAAAGGAGACGTTACTGGGGCCTGCTCAAGGCAATCGACGAACAACAGGATGGTCATGATAGTGACTTAAAAACAAACAAACAAACAAACCCAGAGAACAGTTATAACCACTGTCAATGTATTTATTAGACTATAAAAAAAACTCAATAAGGCAAAGAAGAAAAAATATATATTTTCCAATAAATACAATAAAAGTAGACACTAACAAAAGTAGTTTTTACTTCAAATGCACACATCAACAAATTTCTTAAAACTTCAAATAACTTTTGGTCTAAAGAAGTTATCCAAAAAACTGATGTAAACTATAGACAAATTAATTACAAAGAAAAACTGCTTATCAAAACCTTTTGATACACTTTATGATACACTTCAGTATAGTATTGAAGCAAAAAAAAAAAAAAGAATAGTTTAAGTAGGGCTGGAGCAATAGTACAGAGGGTAGGGTGTATTTGCATGTGGCCAACCCGGGTTTGATCCCTGGAGCCCATATTACTCCAAGCACTGCAAGAAATAATTCCTGAATGCAGAATCAGGGTTAACCCTCAGCATTTCTGGGTGTGACCAAAGAATAAAAAAAATAGTTTAAGGTTGAAAAGGACTTATTAAACTAAACAAATTGAACATTTTTTTCAAAGATTTGTACTTGATTTTACCTCTAAAATCAAGAAAAAAATGATAAATTAAGTCTAGATAAATTTAAATTCTAAGTGCATCTGATAATAACACAAAAAGTAAATTAAATATAAAACACAAACTAAACACATGTTAATAAAAACAGAAGTATATCAAAAATAATTTTTTGTGTCCTACTGCTGCAATTTAAAGGCAAGTATAATTGTGTTCTCAAGAATATTAAAAAATCCATTGATGTGGCAAGCCCTTGGTATCCTTGAAGTGCTCTGGGGTGAGTATTCTTTGCAATCCAGTCTGAGAAAAGCTGTGACACAGTCTCCAGGACTTGAGTGAGGATGATGAGGTGCCAGGATGCAGGGTAAGTGACAGTGCTTACTCACCATAGAAAAACAGCTCTGGTTGCTGTCATGGAAAGAGAGCCAACGTATCATCAGAATGCGGACACTTGCTCAGATCTCTCGTGTTGACTAATTAATCACAGGGCTCTCAGGATTAAAATAGATCGTCAGTGTATTAAAGCCTTTTTTTTTTTTCTGGACTGTGTAAGTGGAAGAGCTCTAGCTTTAATGAAAAAGTCTGACTTAAATCACAACAGAGAATCATGAACCCTCGACCAATTCTCAGACCCAAAGTCCCTGGATGAAGGGAAAGCTAGTGTTCTATTGATAAAACACCCTGATAACCTACAAGAAATGTATATAATAAATCTTTCTATAAGATTCCCAAAGAAAAATTTGTGTTGTTGTGTAGTGAGACTGCATAGGATTAAAAAAAAATCAGAATTTCAGGCTTTGGAAGCTACTTATTCTGCTCCCCTAAGGATTCATTTACATAAATATTTATCTGGCTTATACTTAATGTATTTTGGTATATGTGATCTCTGAGTCACTCTTTCTCATCCTCAGGGTTATAAAAGGTCCTGAATCTGCTTAGAGATCTGGAAGTACTCAGTGGTAATTGGGGTAGGTCCCAAAGAAGGTCAGTATTCTCCTGCAAATTAACTCAGAGAGACCTTTTTCTTTTTTTATTTTTCAATCTTTTTTAATGAATCACCTAGGGCGCTTGCCTTGCATGTGGTCAACCCGGGCGACCCGGGTTCAATTCCTCCACTCCTCTCAGAGAGCGGCAAGCTACCAAGAGTATCTCACCCACATGGCAAAGCCTGGCAAGCTACCCGTGATGTATTCGATATGCCAAAACACAGTAACAAGTCTCAGAATGGAGGCGTTACTGGGCCCGCTCAAGCAAATCAGTGAACAACGGGAGGACAGTGCTACAGTGCTACACCATGAGATATAGTTACAAAGCTTTCATGATAGTTTCAGTCATACAATGACCAAATACCCATCCCTCCACCAGTATACATTTTCCACCACAATGTCCCCAGTATCCCTCCTTATACCCCCACCCCTCCCCACGCCACCCCACCTTCTGCCTCTATGGCAGACAATTTCTCTCTCTCTCTCTCTCTCTCTCTCTCTCTCTCTCTCTCTCTCTCTCTCTCTCTACTTTGGGGGCATTATGGTTTGCAATACAGATACTGAGAGGCTATCACATTTGGTCCTTTATCTATTTTCAGTACACATCTCCCATCCCGAGTGATCCCTCCAACCATCATTGACTTAGTGATCCCTTCTCTATTCCAGCTGCCTTCTCCCACAGCTCATGAGGCAAGCTTTCAACCGTGGAGCAATCTTCCTGGCCCTGTCTCTACTATCCTTGGGTGTTAGAGAGAAACTATTTTTGAGTTCTCAAGTCAGGCACACAAATCACTTCAGTCTGGGGAGGTGTTACTCCATTATAACCCAACATTTTTGAAAGTTTCTATTATTGTCTAAACTTTTATCTACGTATCAAAAAGTCCAAAAGTCCGTATTTCATCATCTGAGTCACGTGTGGGTGAAACTCTGGATCTGATTCATCTTGGGCCAAAAATTTTTCTTCTCTTTATGAACTTGTGATGTTACCTAGTTGTGTCCTTCACAATTCATATATTGAATTCATAATTGTATCCTTCAAAATTCATATACTGAATCCCAACTCCCAAAGTGATAAAATTTGGAATGGAGTTTGAGGAGTGTGATTAGGTCAGGAAAGTGAAGCTCTCATGACAGAGATTAATGACCTTGTAATAGAAGTCCAAGAGAGCTCCTTTTGCCTTTTTTGTTATGTGAGAACAAACCAGTGCAATTTGCAGCAGCGTGGATGGAACAACTAGAGGACATCATGCTGAATAAAGTCAGTCAGAAGGACAGGGACAGATACAGAATGACCTCTCTCATACAAGGGACTTATAGTTAGGTAGCAACAAAGTTCCAAAGACAACGTAATGGAATGCACACAATTGAGTTGGGGAGGGGGGCAGGGAGGCTTGGGAAGGAGAAGCCTCGGGGTCCTTGAGCGAGGGAGGGACTACACTGGTTATGGCTGTGGTGTTGGAATTATGCGCATGAGAAACCGTCATTAATAGTATTGAAAATCAATAATTTTCTTTAAGGAGAGAGAGAACAAAAGGGAATGCCCTGACACAGAGGCAGGGTGGGGTGGAAGGATGGGGGGTGGGAGGGATACTGGAAGCCGTGTTGGTGGAAAATGGGCACTGGTGGAGGAATGGGTATTTGATCATTGTATGATTGAAACCCAAGCACAAAATTTGTAAGTCAACAACTGTACCTCAGGGTGTTTCACTAATAAAAATTAAATTTAAAAAATAATAATAATTTTCTTTAAAAAAATACAAAGTCATCCAGTAAATGAAATGTTGCAAGAGCTCAAATGAGCTAAGACATATGCACAAAAAATTGATTTGAGGACAGGTATGAGATAATGTTTATGGGTATTCCCATCCAAAAGAGAGAGGCTGAGAGGAAAACTCGGTCTCAAGCAACTTCAGAATTCAGTAGGGCAAACTTCCTGCGGTTTAAAGACCTGAGAGTAATCTTTGTAGCAGCTCCTGGCTCTGCCCACTGCATCCTAAAAGGCATCGCATCTTTCTCTTGAAGTGCAGAACATATTTGCAACTGAATAGCTTTACCTGCCTGTCTCGTGAGGGGCTCAACCATCTTCTTTTGTTTCTTAGAGTCTGTAGCTTTCAATCCAGGCTATCAGTGTTTCTGTTAATATAGCATCAAAAACCTTGTGAGTTCCTTCTGCACATATTATAAGAATGTTGGCCAGAGTGATAGTCCAGCAGGGAGGGCATTTGCCTTGCACACAGCTGACTAGGTTCAATGCCTGCCATCCCATATGGTCCCCCAAGCACTGCCAGGAGTAATTCCTGAGTGCAGAGCCAGGAGTAACCCCTAAGCATTGCTGGGTGTGACCCAAAAAGAAAAAAAAATGTATGCCATTAAATTATACAGACTCTTCCACAAATTTTTCTAAACAATCGCATCTCTTTTGATAATTTCTGCTGAGCTGGTCAGGAGATCCATGAGTCATAGACTTAATCTTTAAAAATTCGCTCCGCATAAATGAGCACATTGATCTGATTCTTCCAAAGCAAAAATATTACACAAACTCTTGACTTTCTCTTTAGAGAAAACTTTTCTGGCAGTGAATCTCCAATTTTCAGTGTTTTGCAATCTCCATAGGCTGAGAATTTTCCAAATCACCAATTCCTGGTCTATAATTATTTAACAATTCTGCCTTTAATTTGACTTTCTTCTCTCACTTTATTATGATCAGCAAAAAGAAACGAAGCTTCACCTTCAACACTTTGTTTTGAAATCCTAATTAATAGCCGAGTTCATTATTCATAAGCATTATTTCCCACAAAACTGTGGAACACAATTCAGCTAAACTTTCTCTAATTACACAAAGACTCAATTTCCAAATTCCATGTTTTGTTGATAGCACAACAGGTAGGGCTTTTGCCTTGCATGGGGCGGATCCGGTTCAATTCCTCTGCCCCTCTCCGAGAGCCCAGCAAGCTACCAAGAGCATTTCGCCCACACGGCAAAGCCTGGCAAGCTCCCTGTGACATATTCGATATGCCAAAAACAGTAACAACAAGTCTCATAACGGAGACATTACTAGTGCCCTCTCTAGAAAATCGATGAACAATGGGAGGTCAGTGACAGTGACAGTTCTTTCTTCATCAACAGAGCCCTTAATTCCTATATGTGAAATCATTTCCCCTTTGTTACATTATAAGTATTCTTTAAGACAACACAGGACTTCTATACAATTCTCTTCACTTTCTTCTTAAGCCTCATTAGCAGAGACTTTAGCAAAATTATTTTTGCCAATGATGTGTCTGAAGCAATGATGCTCCTTGTATCAGACTTACCGAAATTCTTCTAGTCTCTAACCATTACCTAATTTCAAATCAGTTTCCACATTTTTAGGTATCCATTACAGTAGGATCTTACTACTGGTACCCACTGTAATAAGTTACAGTTAATTAGTGGCTTAAAACAACACATATTTATTCTCTTGCTGTTCTGGAGGTTAGAAGTCTGAAACTCATTTACGCTAAAATTGCTCTGGACATCTCAGGGAAGAAGCATTTCCCTGTCTTCCTGGCTTCTCTGTCACCCCTGGCCCACTGTTCCCTCAGTCATCCCAAAGGCTGCACGTAGCATCTTACTTCGGTCACCTCAAATCCTTCATCAAATCATCTTCTCTTCTTCTCTCTTCAGTAAATGTGTGATCATGTTTAGAGCCCACCTGGACACATCATGATAGTTTTCCTCTCACAAGGTCATCATTAAATCATATCGGCAAAGGCCCCTTTAACCATCACTTGATCACTTGACATCCCATTATTCGTCGATTTGCTCAAGTGGGCTCCAGTAACATCTCCATTCATCCCTATCATGTGCTAGTGTAGCCCAGTGGAGTCTGCTCGTTCTAGGATCACAAAGATCCTCAAACTGATCCTTCAGGGTCTCGACAAAGAAGTCTGACCATCTTGTAGGTAGGTGGCCACACGATCTTCTGCAATCCTGTGGAATCCAGTAGGTAACGGCTCTAGTCCAGCGGTCATCTCCAAATCGAATTATGTGTTCAGCCCATCTGATTTTCAACGCCTTGGCAAACAAGGCAGTGTTCCTAATTCTCGATCATCAAAGGAGGTCAATACTCCGGATTCCTTCTCTCACTTTTACCATATAAAATAATATTCATAGGCTTCCAGGATTTAGACTTTTGGTTGTTATTATCTAGCTTTACCGCACCAGGTACTTTTTAAATTTTGATGCTAGACTGTGTAAATCTTACATTTTTTGAGTAAAGAAATCTTGTGCTTTTTTAATATATATATATATTATACAGTGGGCATGGCACTTGCCTGGCAAGTGGCCAACCTGGTTTTGATCCCAGCCCCCCATACAGTTTCCTTAGCATGCCAGGTGTGATTCCTGAGCACCACTGGATGCAGTTCAAAATATATATATGCGTATATGCATATGTGCATGTATATAACGTTTTCTTGAAATTTATTCCATAATATAATTTATTGACTTGTAAATCATTTGGTTCTTTCAAGGCCTATTTTTAAATTTTGTCAGGTGAAATCAAAACAATCTTTACTAAATGTCTGATTCAGCCCCATTCTGAGTTCTCTGCTCAGTGACCTGTGAGTTATAAGGATTCTCACCAGGTCGGGTGAGAACACAGGGTGTTTTGGGCCTCTGCAACTTCAGGAGAGAATCCTAGCTCTACTCTCAGACGCTTGAACACAGGGTGTTTTGGGCCCTGTGTGAGCACTAAGCACAGTTCCCTCTGCAACTTCAGGAGAGAATCCTAGCTCTACTCTCAGACGCTTCTGTGACACGCGAGATTACCCACAAACTGAGGAAGCTCTAAAACAAATCTGGAGGGACTGGAGAAAGAGCAAAGTGGGTAGGGCATTTGCCTTGCATGCGGCCGACCTGGGTTCGATTCCCAGCATCCCATAGTCCCCTGAGCTATCGCCACGAGTAATTCCTGAATGCAAAGCTAGGAGTAACCCCTGTGCATCACCAGGTGTGACCCCAAAAGCCTAATTAATTAATTAATTAAATAAATAAATAAAACAAATCTGGAACTCTCTTAGTAGCTGTCTCTTTTCCGTGCTCTGGCTAGGTAACCTAGCTCACTGTTTGCGCCCCCAAGACTCAGCTGAGGGAGGTTCCCTCCCCCCCCTCCTTATACTGTGTCCTGGAAATGTCCTCTAAGTCTAAACCTTTTTCACACTAAGGAGTAGCACCAATCAGGCCATTCTGCAGACTGCTGTGTGCAGGAAAATGGGAGAAAATAATGTGGGAAAATAAAAACACTTGCCTGTATTCCTTTACTGCTGTGTAACCCCACCAACGGCCAAGATCCAGAGACTATAAAACCAAGCTCCCGGAAGCGTGTAGCCACATTTGCGGCCGCGCAACCTCTTATTGTCTAGTTCTTGCTCTCAGAGAACCCAGCAGGGTAACAAGAGTATCTTGTCCACATGTATGCCTGACTGGGAACACCTGTAAAAGGTGATTAGAGGCTTCCCCAAAAGCTTCCATCCCTCTTGGAGAGCCCAGCAAGCTACTGAGAGTATCTCACCCGCACAGCAGAGACTGGCTACCAGTGGTGTACTCAATATGCCAAAAACAGTAACAATGATGGTCTTCATTTCCCTGACCCTGAAAGGGCCTCCAATATGCCATCAGGCTACACTAGCACATGACAGGGATGAATGGAGACATTATTGGCACCCACTTGGGCAAATGGATGAACAACAGGGTCATAGTGATAGTGATAGTGTTTTTGAGCCACATCCAGCCATGCTCAAGGCTTACTCTTGGCTCTGACCTCAGGGATTACTCCCAATGGGCTCAGAGGACCATATGGGATGTCAGGGATCAAACTCAGGTCTACCATATGCAAGGCAAATGCTCTACTGCTGTACTGTTGCTCCAACCTCTGAAAACACAAGGAATCACACTACCGTTTGCCTCTAGCTTTAAAAAGATTTAAGGATTGATACATCTCTCAGTGTTTATAAGTTTTGATATTATAAAACTAAGTAACCAAGATAATATGGTATCGTGACATTTAATTTTATGTGTCAGCTTTCCTGGGCTAAGGAACAGCCAGATACTTGGTAAAATATTATCTCTAGGTATGTCAGTGGGTCTTTATAGAAGAGATTAACATTTGAACATTTGAGTTGGTAGAATGACTCATTCCTTAACTGTGTGGGCTGGCATTACCCAATTACTTCAGAGCCCAAATAGAACAAATAAGCAGAGAAAGGCTTGGAGGCTCTTTCAAGGTCATGAATGAGACCTGTTGTCATTACTGTATTTGGCATATCGAATATGCCATGGGGACTTTTCCAGGCTCTGCCCAAGCGGGCAGGATATTCTCTGTAACTTGCCAGGCTCTTCGAGAGGCATATATTTATATATTTTTTTCTATGATTTGTTGCCTACTATCTGAACCCTGTCAGATATAGTGTAGTAATATTGGAAAATGGGTAGAAAGTGTCTTATAATGTGTCTGGAAAGTGACCTGGAGCGAGGTGGCAGTTGGGTAGTGGAGGTTGGCTGAGGGCTCTCACCCGCCCCACAGCCTGGCTCAGGAGTCTGGTGGCTTGGTTCTGGGAGTCTCATTTTATATTCCCATCTGGGAGGAGCATCCTGAGTTCTGTAAACAAATGTTTACAGAAGCCGTATTAAACACCAGTTTGGAAACAATCCAAATGTCCTTCAACTGATGGATAAACAAATTGTAGAGCATCCACATATGAAATGATGCTTAAAATAAAAATGAATAGACTTTTCTGATACATCCAACAAGATAAATCTCCAAAGCTTTATGCTAAAAAAGAGTCCCCACTCAAAAGGCCACATATTATATGGTTCCATTTATATGATGTTCTAGAATAAAATCTACTACAGAGATAGAAATCAGAGTCAGAGCTAGGGCTGGGAAAAAGAACTGTACTGCAAAGATGCATGAAAAAATGTTCTTGGATGATGTAACAAAAAAACATCAAGTTGTTTGTAAAACTCATTGAAAAATCCTTTAAAGGTGTAAATTTTGCTATATGCAAATTATGTCTCATTCCACATGAATGTTAACAGATTTTGACCTATTTTCCCCCCTCATTGGAATAGAAAAGAAACATTAACTACCAGGGGAAGCATTCATGTACCTGAGGCCATGTTAATCTACTAGGAAATTCACATTTGATAACATCAGTTGGCTTCTACCAAGACCTCTAGCATTCAGCTGCTCTTTTTGTGGTCAGCCCTATAAATAAAATAGATGAGTACAAGTGTATGTATTCACTTTTGATTGCAGCAACAACAAATTATCAAAGACTGGGGCCGGAGCGACAGTGCAGCATGGAGGGTGTTTGTCTTGCACACTGCAACCCGGGTTCAATCCCCGGCATCCCATATGGTCCCCCAAGCACGGCCAGGAGTAATTCCTGTGTGCACAGCCAGGAGTACTCCTGAGCATTAATGATTGTGACCAAAAAATCAAAATAAATAAAGAAAATTTGGGGAAGACTTGAACACGTAAACTTCAAAAGTGTATTTTCTGAGTGTTCCGGGAGCATCACGTCTATACAGGGAGCATCGTATCTATACATTTTGTTGGGTTAAAATGAAGGTTAACATTGATTCTGTGCCCCACATCCTTGTGTTTTCCACCTTCGAAGGGCCCCTATCTTTCCTGGATCAAGATCTCCTTCCACAGTCGAAGTCATCAACAGGTGACTAAGTGTTTCTCACACCATTCACTGTTCTCTGTGGTGTTGGTGGTGATGGTGCATTCTGGGTGTCGCTGCGGAAGAAGATGCTGGTAGGTCTCAGAGAAACCTGTTTAGGCAATTTCACTTCCTTGGATCCTTAATTTCTTTCTTCCACTGTTTCCCACAGCAAATCTTGCACCTCAAGTTCCTAGTTTGTGAGTCATTCCTCTTTTTTTCTGCCTGGGGTTATTTTACTCAGACAAAAGAATCACCTTTAGGACTTAATGTAGTGTTTTGCAGTTAAATAACTGGTTTTATTTATTTGGAAATGTCCATTTTGCCTTAGTTTTTCTAAAGAACATTTTCACTGGGTAGGTATTTTTAGTCGTTTTTTTAGTAGCTTTTATTTTAGTCCTTTTTTTTTTTTAATCTAGTAGTTGTTCTTTTAGTTCCTTAAATGTATCATATAATTGTCTTTACATTTATACTGTTCTTCTGGAGAAATCTCAGTCTTACTAATGTTACTCTGGTAACAATTTCCCTTCTGGCCATTTTTTTAAAAATTTTGTTTTTATAAAATTGTTCATGTTGATTTGTGACATTCAATATTCCAATACCAACCCCACCACTTTTACATCTTCCCACCACTATTATTTTCTGTTTTTGCAACCAACACCCAAGCCTGCCCCAACAGCAAGCCCTAATGATTTATTTTGCATTGCTTGTTACGATTAATTCACTAAAGATGATCCCAAAAAAATTTCCTTAAAAGAAAGTGTGAAGATTGTTGTGTCTCAACCTGGAGCTATTAAGCCGTTAAGCTCTTGTATGAAAGATTACTAACATGTTGTTTACAGGTTAAGCCTTGTGGTTACCTCTGACTTTACATCCCATCCAATGTGCTGTGCTGCTCCTGGTGTTATCAGTGATGTGGGGATGAGATGTCGCTCCATCTAAATTTTTGAATTTTTGAATTCTAAAATTTCGATGGGGTGATGGGGGTTGAATTACTAACTGGATGGTGACTTTGGAAGCATCTCTGCAGCTCGCTGATCTCTTTCAAGATTTCTTTATTAGTCTCTGGATCATGTCCAGTTAATGGACTTATTGGCTCCAGTGCTGGAGGCAGTTCCTGGGCATGAGTGCCAGGCTCCCAGGAGAACAGGGGACTGCGGGGAGTTCACCCATTTCCTGACTCTGTGGCAGTCCGGAGATTTCGGTCACAAAACCCAAATACCTGAGTGTTTCACTAGATTCATTCATGGATGGGACTGGCCCAAGCATCAGCATGGCGGCAATTGGATTCTGGGGTGTTTTGGCTGCCAGGGCTCTGCTGTGGCAGGTGGAGGGGTTCACCCATTCCCCTCGGGTGTACCCTGGATCTGAAATTCAGCCTGGCGCGGTGTCTGGAGGCATCTCTGGCAAATCAGAGTTCTCAGAGCTACCACAATCTCACCCACCCAGCCCCTGGTCCCCTTCTGACTCATCTCAGTTTTTCTCTTATCCCTGATTTCTAGTAGTCTGACTACATTGAGTCTTTTATTTATATGTAATCCAATATATTTATATTAGTATGTATAATCTAATGCATGTAAAATATGTACATGTATTATATTATACATGTTCCAACCCCAGTGGATGATCGAGAATCAGGTATGCTGTCTCGTTTTCCAAGGAGTCAAAAATCAGATGGGCTGGAAATGTAATGCGATTTGGAGATGACCACTGACTAGAGTCGTTACCGACTGGATTCCATGGGACATCAGGTGATCACGTGGCCGCCCACCTACGAGATGGTCAGACTTCTTTATCAAAACCCTGAACAAACGGTTTGAGGCTCTTCATGTTCGTGGAGCGAGCAGATGCCATTGGGCTAGACTAGCACGTGACAGGGACGAATAGAGACATTACTGGCACCCGCTTGAGCAAATCGAAGATCAACAGGGTGACAAGTGTATAAGTGCAAAATATCTCTCTAATTTTAGTTTTATTGAATTTCTTGGATCTTTGGAGTGGTGTAAAACATTAGGACTTTTTGAAAATTCTTGAAATGCATTGTCTCTCATGAGATCCCTATATTCCTTTTATTATCTCATTGTACACAATGTTTCCTTTTTGTTTTCATCTTATCATTGATTATTCAGCAATTTGACTATAGTGTATCTTGTTTTTTCATTTTTCATCTTTTTAAGGATTCCATCTGTTTATTGAATATATATACATATATATATATTTAGTTTGCTTCAAATATGGAACATTTTTTCTCCTGAAGGCATTTCTTTCTCTTCCCATCTAATTCTGGGACTCAGATTATATACATGTCAAGCTTCTTAGTTTAGCTTTCTTTCAATTAGGCTATGTCTATTTTGTTTGCTTAGTTTTATTTTCTGTACTGTACTTGTAATAGTTTGTAAGACTTCACTTTCCTTGATCTCGACCCTCGTCTACCCAACTGATTAGTAGATCAGTTTCTCATCTACTAATAGCCCCATTCAGTGAATTAAATATTTTTAGATATTACCTTTGCCAGCTACATATTTCCATTCAGTCTTTATGCAAAAAAATAATAAATTAAAAAATATTTATGCAATCACGTGTCATTTCATCACAGGTATCTGTTCTGAAATGCATTATTAGGCAACTCTGTCATTGTATAAAATGTCAGACTGTAACTATACAAACCTGAAAGGTAAAGTGTAGCAAACATAGAATACATCTATTGGTCTATCATTATTTACATAGTTCATTGCTGACATCACTAAGAAATGCACAATTCATTTATTCTGTTCTTTCCTTGTGTTTATATTTTCCTTCAAACATTGAGGGTACTGATAGTTCTGGTGTTAATGCTTTTCGGTGTAAATTCTGTTATCATTTTCACCTGATTTTTCTTTGGGTTATGAACCACATTTCACTATAACTATAGCTGTTTTGATTAAATTTTGAATGCTAAATATCACCCTTCAAATTTTCTCTTTTTTTGTCTAGTGTTAAAATTTTCTGTATTATTTCATGAAGTTGCTTCAAGTTATTTGAAGATCAGCTAGATTATTTGAGGTTTATCTTTAAACTTTATTAAAATAGGTGTAGAATAACCTTTATTTACTCTAGGACTAGTCATGGTTACATATTACTAATGCATGATCCTTTAGAGTATGTGAAGTCATGTAGAGGCTCAGGAATCCAACAAGTTCTCTCCACCCCAGATAATAAGAATTCAAGTGTCTTTCCCCAGAGTTAACTCTGAAAGTGGTTTCTTTTTTCAGCAATGCCCTTCTTGTTCTTTATCTGGACTCATGAGAATTTCACAAAAGTGTACTTTAGTATTTGGCAACTAATTTCAAAAATCCCTATTGTTATTTGTAATATATATATATATATATGTATCACTTGATCTCCCGTTATTCATCGAATTACTTGAGCAGGTGCCAGTAACGTCTCCATTCATCCCTGTTGCGTGTTAGCGTAGCCCAATGGCATCTGTTCGTTCTAGGAACATGCAGAGCCTCAAACCGATCATTCAGGGTCTTGACGAAGAAGTCTGACCATCTTGTAGATGGGCGTCCACGCGATCTTTTGACGTCCTGTGGAATCCAGTCAGTAATGGCTCTAGTCCAGCGGTTGTCTGTAAACCTCATTACATGTCCAGCCCATCTGATTTTTGATGCCTTGGCAAATGAGACAGCATTCTTGATTCTTGAGCATTGTCGGAGATCAGAACTCCGGATTCTATCTCTCATTTGAGTGAATCATGATATTCCAAGCATAGCTCTTTCGATTCCTCTTTGAGAGACCCGAATAGCGTTCTCTTGCAAGTCCCATGCTCCTCAGATTTCATAAAAACCCAGACTCTATCCTCTTCACTCCATGAAACCAATAAGTTCTTCTTGGGTATCCTTTACCCTGTTCCCTACTCATCATGGTTAGAAAACATTTCCAAGTGAAACTCTAAATCAACTTGTTTCTCTTCTTTCCAGAATGACTTTCTTACTACCAGCCAAACAGACAGTTGTCTAATAACAATTCTTTCATGTATTTTGTTAAATGTTTTAGCTTGTGTTCTTGAGTGCATAGGGAGTCAAGTTTCAAGTCCGGAAATAAAGGTATATGTAAACATGCAAACATTTAAGGGAAAACTTCTGGTGTCAAAAAATAACAAAGTCACTTGTAATGCTTAAGGAGATTTTGTTACTCACTCTTTAAAGTATGAATCTTTGTTGCTGGCTATTCTTCTCCAGTTACTTCAGCTGCCCAGATTTTTATAATCAAGTAGAATCCACTTTTGCCTTTCTCTGGCCCGAAATGCCTCTACTTATTTTGCTCATCTCCAAATCCTCGGGGTGGGCTTAGATAATTTTTAATACTGTAACATTGGTTTACAGTGATAGGTTCATGATCATCTCATGTAAACTTGTCCATTGGGAATGTTGGGTTTTGTTTCTTGGAATACCAAATGATAGAATTCTAAGAGGCCTTTCAGAACATCTGTCCCAGTTCTCTAATTTTTCTCATAAGGAAATGTGTTTCTAGGAAAGCTCAATAACTAATCCAAAATAATCTAGCTGCTGGCTGGCAATAATGGGACCAGAAGTCATTTTTCTGGCCTAAATTCAGTTTTCACTCTCTCTCTCTTTCTCTCTCTTCGTCCTCTCCCCCTCTCTCTCCCTAATTTCAAAAAACCCTATTGTTTGTTTTAATGGTTTTATATATATGTATATATATATATACACACACATTATTGTTGTTAAATAACTGTTTCCTTACTATTCTTCCTCACTATTCTCTTCCTCTCCCACTCTCTCTCCCCCTCTGTCTCTGTCTCTCTGTCTCTGTCTGTCTGTCTGTCTGTCTGTCTGTCTGTCTGTCTGTCTCTGTGTGTGTGTGTGTGTGTGTGTGTGTGTGTGTGTGTGTGTGTTTATGGTATACTTGGTCACACTGCCTTCGTCATCAGAATTTTTATAACAGGCTTTTCCACTTATTTCATTCGCTTAATAAGATTAATTTCAATAAATACAAAATTGGTTTCCGCCAACTCTTTTCATTATTTCCAGCGTTAGCTGCTTAAGAGCTTCGTGTTTAATAAATTGAAGGCCGGTGCCAACTTAATCATCACACTCCCCCTGCTGGGAGGATAGGTTACTACAGGCAACAAGAAGGCAAGTCCATCCACATAGCGGAGAAGGCTCAGAGGGCAGAGAAGGAATCACTGAAGAGATCAAGAAACAAACTGCACGTAGAAAACATTTAGGGATAATTAAAAAAATAACTGCAATCTTCTTTCATAATTCTGCTATTATCTAGCATATATAAAGTATATGACCCGGAATAAAAAAATATTGAATATTGTCAATAGAGATAAGAAAGCTCTGTATGGGGCTGGGGTGATAGCACAGCAGGTAGGGTGTTTGTCTTGCACGCGGCCAACCTGGGTTCGATTCCCAGCATCCCATATGGTCCCCTGAGCATGGCCAGGAGTAATTCCTGAGTGCATGAAACAGGAGTAACCCTTGTGCATTGCTGGGTGTGACCCAAAAAGCAAAAAAAAAAAAAAAAGAAAAGAAAAAAGAAAGAAAGAAAGAAAGAAAGAAAGAAAGAAAGAAAGAAAGAAAGAAAGAAAAGAAAGCTCTATGGTATACTTGTTGAAAGTAGCTCTTACTCAGATGTGCTATCAATGGTTTCTTATGTCCCAGAACACCCTATAAAGAGATGAGTGATAGCTATGGTACTTGCGGTCCCACCCCAGCAGGTGAGAACTCACCGAGGCTTTGTGCGAAGCTTCCTGTGGGTGAGGAGTTTGCTCCAGTCATGAAATATTCCTGCCTACAGCCCACTCTGTCCCTTCTACCAGCTATGCATGCCAGTTAGCTGTAGATTTGTTTTCTTAGCTTTGTGCAAATAGCATAAACAATTTTCAAGTCACTTTTACGGAGGCAAAAAGAATTCCAAGAGAATTCAAAATGCACCCATCTCCATCATGTTGTGGACTTTCTTTTAATTAACTAGTGAGAAGTTATTAAAGGCCTCCCTCCCCTCATATAAATTCTTCATCATCTTGGGTGCAATGTTGCTATTAACAAGACTTAAAAATGATACTTACCAGTTTACAAGGTTAGATGGAAAAGAGTAAATATTTTATGAAGCCTCCCAGAGTTACTTATTGATTCTCTTTCCCTCTCCCACAACATGGGTGTGTGATCAATCAAATGTTTTGTGTCCTTTATAGTGTCCTAGACTCCCTTAGCTCACCCAAGGGCAAAGAGATTATCTTCTCACTTTGTGTTGTTATGATCTAGACTTTACTGAGTCAATAGGGAAAAATTCTCCTAGAACAGCAGATAATACCTATAACAGTATGGAGCACTTCCAATTTGCCAGGTATTATGCTAAATACACTTACATTGTTTTATTCAATTCTCTTTCAACTCTAGGAGTTAGGGGCTATTATTGACCCAATTTCTTTAATTAGGAAACTGAGTCTTGAAGAGGGTAAATAACCTGTTTTTTAAAATTTTTTATCTCTTTATTGCTTGAGGCTCTGTGATTTACAATGCTTTCAACGATGGTTTCTTGGCACATAATTCCAACACTCATCAACAGTATATCCAAGGATTCTAGTGCCTTCCTTCTCTCCACCCCCACTCCATACAACTCAATGGTATGGATCATTGTGTTGCCTTTGTCCCTTTGACAGTATTTAGTTGTGTATCTTTAAGTCTCACAGATGAGTGAAATTATTCTGCATACGCCCCTCTCTTTCTAATTGACTTCACTCAGCACGATATCTTCTAGTTCCATTCATGTTGCTACAACTTGCATGATTCTGTTCTTTCTTAGAGCTGCATAGTATTCATTTGTATGTATAGACCGTGACTTCCTGATTCATTCACCTGTAGTTGGGTATTTGAGTTATCTTCATATGTTGGCTATTGTACTAAGTGCAGTGATGAACACAAGTGTGCATATATTCTTTCAAATTAGTGTTTTGGCTTTTGGGAGGATAGATGCCAAGAAGTATGTATAACCTGCCTGATATTAGAGATCTGGTGTTAAAAGGCTTGTTTCAAGCCTGAAATCTGTGATATTAACCATTTTGTTCCTTACTTTCTTGCTTTTACCAAGATTTTAGTGTGTTTTCTTTGTGTGAAAACAGACTTGTATCAGGTCATGTGAGTTGCTTTTGAAAAACCAAGAAAAGAATTAAATAAAGCTACACAATTGTTGACCGCATTGTGTTCAGCATTGTACTGTGCATTGTATGGGTTGCTACAATAAACGTGATTGTCATACAAACAGAAACATATCTGAATGCAAAGAGTGTAGGGTGGTGGTATATAAGAGATATCTTTGACTGTTCTAAAACTTTACCTTTTACCCTAATAAAAGGTAAATCACTTGCAAATTTTAGTTTTATATGTTAATTTAAAATTACATGGTGGGGGTAGCAGAGTGATAGTACAGCAGTTAGGGCTCTTGCCTTGCACACAGCTGACCTGGGTTCAATCCTTGGTATCCCATACAGTCCCCCATGCATTTCTAGGAATGATCCCTGAGTGTAGAACCAGAAGTAAACCCTGAGTACTGCCAAGTGTGGTTTAAAAATAAAAAATTACATAGGATGTTTGAGAATTAGAATATAACAAACTGTCAGGATACTTGAAAAATGGATATAAATTAATGCGGATTTTTTTTTTGCTTTTTGGGTCACACCCGGCGATGCTCAGGGGTTACTCCTGGCTCATGTACTCAGGAATTGCTCCTGGCGGTGCTCAGGGGACCATATGGGGTGCTGGGAATCGAACCTATGTTGGTCATGTTGGCTGCGTGCAAAGCAAACGCCCTACCTGCTGTGCTATCGCTCCAGCCCCAGGAGCTGTGGATTTTAATCCCTGTTCTGCATGAATGACCTTACCCTATTGACAATTTTAGAGTGATCATGATAGTGCTGCTGAACTCAAAGAGTTTCCTTACTGACAGGATCATAAATGAAAAGCACCCCACACTGGAAATCACTCAGTCAAAGTTGAATATTGTTGTAATTTACGTAGATCAGATGTTCATGTTAATAGTTCCGGGGCTAAACAGATAAAAGTGTTGAGGTGCCTGCTTGTTTGCTACCAACCTCAGTTCCATCCAAAACATCACATATGTCCTCCAGAGCTCTGGTAAGGATCACCCTTCAGCACTGAGCCAGGACTAAGGCCCCAGCACTTCTGGGAGTGGCCCAACACCCTCCAAAGACAAAACAAATGAGCTCTTCCTTAATTCAAGATGTAAAAGTTTCAGATGCAATTTAAGCATATAAGTAATCTACTGGGCTGGAGCGATAGCACAGCGGGTAGGGCGTTCGCCTTACAAGCGGCCAACATGGCCGACCTGAGTTCGATTCCTCCGCCCCCTCGAGCAAGTAATTTACTAGGGTTCCAAGTTCTAAATTTTAGAAATCTAGAACTTGGCACTCTTTTTTTTCCATGACAGTGGTGATGCCTTATAGTTCTCCACCATAATTTGTCTCTTCTGTAATTCCCAGTTCAATAACAACTAGCTGCTGTGAGTTAGAACTTGTGAATAGTCAGCCAATGTAATCTACCACAAGGAGTACATTTGCTTCTATATCATATGATAAGGAAAACCACTCTATCCATTAATCTGAAGGAAACATAGTATAAAAGCTGGAGCAATTATAATTGCAATAAAGTCAAAGTCACAAAAGTCTCTAGAATCTAGACTCTATCATTTATTTATTATCACCCTTGAGAAAGTTACCTAAATTCTCTCCTCAATTATTAAATGGTACTAATAATACTGTAACACTGGTGACAATGCTTTAAAAGGCAATGCAAGAGTATCTCTGACGATGTAACAGAAACTAAATAATAAGGAAAAGACCCTATATAAAATACAAGTAATAATTTAGTGATTTGCCAGTAATATACCAATTATGCTGTTGGTGACAACAATAGTTATAATTTTCTGACTTACAGCTTCCCAAACAAAATTTCCACAGCTATAGAAAATGCCAATGATCATTTATGAAGTCATTTTTAAAATTTAGACTTTTTCAGTGTGAATAGTTAACTGACAAAGGATATGCAACATACCTAGTTACATATCCTTTTATATTATAAACAAATCTCTGTACTCATAGCTATAAACCTGAAGGATATATCTATAACAAAAAGAACTGGCGATCAAAAAGGAATTGTTTCGGCAAATCTACCCCATTCCCAACTCTTATTCAAACACAAGTGACTCTGCCTCATTTGGTTCATCTGGAAACACAGGTATCTTGTCTTTGCTCTCTGACTTTCTTTGCATCACTGTTCTTTCTTTAGCAAAAGAAGATGATCTCCCTCCAAGTTTAATATAACTGAATGGACTTGTGGCTTTAAGTAAGCACATTAAAAATATACCCAGGGCCTTCGGGGAATATCTGGTGCTGGTCATTAAATAACCATCCTGCCGCTCTTGGTGTCCAGAAATAGCCCTTTGTATCCTATTACCTGAAGGGATTAAAAGAAAACCATATATCAAAACACAGCTCTGAGTAACAAAGACAGAAGTTTCTGCAGTTTTAAATGACTTAAAACTCCCTTAAACAAAACTAAAGAAGATCAAAGTCTTGGCCCAGCAACACTGAATATCAGATGAAATGCTTCAGGTGGGTTAATTTGATTATTCTTCTTTAGGCTGATTGTTTCTCTCTATCACCTTGTGCCATTAATGGAGAAATTAATCTCTGAAGTTCTAATGGCTCAGCATTTTCAATTATTCATTCCAGCTAAGGAATTTTTTTAAGAAAAGCTCAGTGTTCTCAGTTACGATAAGCCTACCAGCAGACTCTAATACCCAGCCCCAAAAGCTACCCGGCAAGTGATACCCAGCCCCAAAAGCTACCCGGCAAAAAAGCATCTCCTTCACCGAAAGTTTTCTGAGGACTAAAAATACATTTAAAAAAAAAATTATTCTACTGCTTATTTTCTTCACTTAAAAGTTCAAGCTCATATAAGCCCAAAGCAAAAAAATTGAATAATAAACACTTCAACAATTTTTTTCCGAGGGAGAACAGTTTTTTTAAAGGGAGTAACAGGGAAGGAATGCAAAACAAATGCTAAAGGAAAGGAGCCTCTTGGGACACATTTTATTATAAACTCTGGAACCGAAAATATAATATTGACACATTGGCCCTAATTTATTGTCTGACTAAACGGTAGGAATAGCAGATACTTCTAATTTTAAAATAGTGCAAGGGCCAGAGGGATAGTACAAGAATTCAGGCCCTGGCCTTAAATCCCTCCAACCTGGGTTTGATGGTCCCTAGAGCAGCCAGGGGTCATTCCTGCACACAGACTCCACAATCGTCATTCCTAAACACCACAGGAATGTGTCCCCCACCACCCACCCAAATTAAAAAATATTAGAAATTAAAATAGAATAAAATTGGCTTCTGGAAGAGGCTTCAGTGGTTTCAAACACACGGCCAGCTAGTTCTGCTCTGCAGGTTCCAACCTGGCTATAACTGCTCACGCAGACAGGCCTCTGTTGTGAGTGGCCTTCAGTGATTTAAGAAGAGCCCAAGGCAAGCAAGAGGCCTTGAGTTGAATCCCCCACAGTGACAACAGAATCCAGGAGAGGAGGCATGCATGCTCTAAGGCAATCCAGATTGCCCCCAGTCCTCAGCAAGGGAAGACACAAAGATGATTTAAAAAATAATAATAATAATAAATTTTAAAAATAAAGATAATTAAATAAGTTTTTTGTTTGTTTGATTTGCTTTGGGGCCACACCCAGCAGTGTTCAGGGGTTGCTCTGGCTCTGCATTCAAAAATGACTCCTTACTGGAGCGAGATAGTACAACGGGGAAGGCGTTTGTCTTGCATGTGGCCGACCAGGGTTCGATCCCTGGCATCCCACATGGTCCCCCCATGACCACCAGGAGTAACCCCTGAGCCTCGTTGGATGTGACCCCCCAAAAAGCAAAAAAATTTAAAAATACTCCTGGTTGTACTCAAGGGACAACATGGGATTGGATTTGGGTCTGCCGCGTTCAAGGCAAATACCCTACGTGCTGTACAATATCTCCAGCCCCACAAATCAATTAATAAGAATAATAGCTATCCCTGTTCCAATGTGGTCCTTTGTTCTGATTGATTATTTCTTTCTGCTCATTGTAATTACCTTGAGGAGAAGGTGAAGAGGTTCTCGAACCCGTTCCCAACGCTTTACAAAACAGGCTCTCTGCGTGAGAGAAGAGTTTTGGCAAAGACACGGAACTCCTACCCATTTGATGATTCCAGAAAAGCTCTGTTGTCACTTTGACAAAGCTGGGGGGGCGGGGGGTGTATTTTCCTCCTAAGTAAACTGCAGGCTCAGTCTTCATTTAAAGAGTTGCACGTTTGCTAAATGAAGAAAAGGAGTTTGCAGCTTCCCTTATGCTATTCATTATCCATTCAAGATTTATGCGACATCTAAGCAGTATTATGCTAAATTGAGATTGCTTAAACATAGTCAGCAGTAGTCTAATTTTTCAAAAGCCCTTGTTCGGATGACTAATTATAGATTTAAGGTATTTTGTTTCTGCTCCCGAATAGACTATATTGGGGGGCGGGAGGGTGGTGATGCAGGGTGGTGGGGGGAGGGGGAGGGAAGGAGGGAGTCTGGTAATGGACATTTCATGAATTTTCTCCTTTAAAAAAAAAACTCCCATTTTTGTACACTTGCCCAGTTTCTCGTGAACTCCAAAAATGTGAACAAACTCTTAGTTATCATTTAAGTAAGTTGGAAGCTTGGTGCCAAGGAATTCTATCTCCAGAGAGGAATGTCTTAATCCCCAGTATGGGGAGAAATTAGTAGCGCGAATGTTTTTCTTCTCCCCATGGTTCAGTTTTACATTTATATTAATAATGTTTATAATGTCACTTCTCATTCACAACCGAATCAAATGTCACCAATCCACAGAGGCAGTCCCTAACCCTGTTCTCTAGAGGGCTCTTATTACTCTTGATTACATCACCCTAGCTCTCTCTCCACAGTGTTCACCACAGCACCTAAATACCACTCAGCACAAACAGAGCAAGGGACTTGTCACGGTTGCACTGCCGTCCTTCCCAGATTGAGTGTTAGCTTTGAATCAGTGAGAAAATGAGCCAAAACTTCCTGATTCTCTTCTGTTGGATTTTTTTTTGGAAACAAATAGATTTTATTTGGAGGATTTTTAAGGTGTGGATGGGGGGGGGGGGAGAGAGAGAGAGAGAGAGAGTAACGTACTCAAGAGAGAACACGGGCTTCTCCAAGGGCAGAGAGAACCCCTACACACATCCTAGCATTAGACACGAAAGCATGAAAGTACACATCTCAAGAGGAGAGATGCGGGTGACACATGTGCTCAGTCCACATGTGCTCGGCCACTTGGGCACAAGCAGCACATGAGCTCAGGCAGCATATGCACCCTATTGGATCTTTTTTTATTTTATTAAAGGTTCTCCGTTATTCCCGGTGTCTCTTCAAACAGAATGCAACTGACAAGCATTTTTCTCCTTCAAATATTTTTTTCTCACTTATCCCTTTCATACAGGCTCAGTGCAGAAAATTGTAAGGAAGAGAAGGACATACATCCTAGGAAAAGTTGATTAAATCACTTGGGTGAACCAATTTTTTTTTTACTTTTTTTAAGTTGGAGGGTCTCATGGGATGGTGCTCAGAGCTTGCTCTTGGCTTTTTGCTCAGGGATCAGTCCTGGTAGACTTGGAAAATGGAAACCATATGCGGTGCCAGCGATCAAATGCAGTTTGGTGGTTCTGTGACTTATAACAGTTTCTGTGTTTTGTTATAGAACATTGAGAATATAAACTCTCAATGCTACTTCACCATACCCACCAGCAGATGTTATGAAGTTGATGGGCTTATATCTGAGTATTCTTAGTGCTAATTACCCCTCTGTTTTTTCTAGATAGAGTCTCATGTAGTATGTTAAATTATTCACACTATATAAATGTCAATCACCCTCCTATCTCTTTCATCTTTGGGATGCCTTATTCCCAAATAGTTCTGTATATTTCTAACTCATCTCCTGTATTAACTTACCAGAGGACCAAATCAATACGGAAACTTTACTAATTACAGGAAAATATGTGTTTTATCATTTTTAGTTGCATTTCTTTGACTACAGATACAGTTAAAAATTTATTTTATAACTTTATTAGGCTCTAAAATTTTCCCTTTCATGACCTACTCTTTTCATGTTGGTGTCTTAATGCATTTGTTGACTGTTTGTATAAGTTCTTTACATATGAAAGGCATCATTTTAAGTCAAAATTGATTTTTGATGAATAAAAGTTCTATGTTGTTATGAAGCTAAATTATTAAAAAAAAGTCTTACTATTTAAATTTGCTCTAGTGCACAAAAGTGTACTTTTCTCTAGTGATCAGTCACTTAGTTTCTCCCTTTTTATTAATAGCTTCTATTTTGTCCACTTCTATAAATTTTTGCATAAAGTGAAGTAAATATCTACCCCTATTTTTTCTATCAAACCACATTTCTCCAGACCATTTAATGGACAATCTTACCCTTTTGATTGATTTTTCATGTCTCACAATATCATCTATTAAAATTGTATACATGCTGAGTTCTTTTCCTGTTATAGAAATCAATTTGTATTTATATATATTATACTTGCTTAATTACTGTAGTTTCATAATGTTTTTGTGTATCTCCATGTTGACTCAATCAATAAACTTCAATAAGCTTCTATACTTTTTCCAAAATGCAGTTGTGGCAATTTTGATTGTGTCTAAACAGGATTGTCACAAAATTGAAAACATTTTCATTGCCAAGGCTAGTTGTAATAATGGTAATAAAGATAGCAAATTTTCAGAAAGCTTCTACAAAAGGAGAAAGAACTAACTGGTAAAGTTGTTATCTAAAACATGACATGTTATTTAAAACATGTTATTTAAAACACACATTCAAAAATATATTTAGAGTATCTTCTTTACCTTCAATCTATTTTCTAATTCTCAGAGGAGGGGGAGGTGGTTGAGGTCCAACCCAGCAATGCTCAGCACTTACTCCTGGCTCTGTGCTCAGAGATTACTCCTGGTGGTGTTGAAGGACCATATGTAGTACTGGGGGGTTGAACCCAGGTCTGACATGTGTAAGCCAAGCACTCTACCTGCTGGACTATCTCTCTGGACTGTAACTGAACTTTGAAAATCAAATTGGAAGTGGCACATTGTGTATAATACTGGAAAACGAGTTCTAATACAAGAATTTTTTATACTTTAATTTTTTATCCACTTTTATGATTCAATTTTAATAGAATTTATGATATACACACTTTACTACTTATAATAGCATAGATGGGCCTCTCATAAATACATACATGCATATTAGAGTTTTAGAGGGAAGCAAGGCTATACTGGAGTCAGAATAGGCATTCTAAACAATTCTAGAACTCAGTAGCTAATCCTAGAATTTAAGAAGCAGTACCTCACCTAAGTAAAATTACAGCTTCCCTAAAACAAGTAATTCCATCCCAGAAGAGGCAAATTAATTGAATGCTTGCATCTTGTGGTCTAACAGCCCCTATCTAAATCTGTTATATTAGAGATTCAGGTTTCTTCATCTGTGATATGAAAACATTCATATGTATTACATCATAGACTTTTTCTAGAATTCAATGAGATTGACCTGTAAAGTAACTACCCCAGAATCTGGCACACTGTAAGCCCTTAATAAATAATAGCACTTATCATTATTGTCATTTCTGATAATTCTCCTTGCAAAGGGAACAAGATGGATCCTTGAGTCCATCCTTCTGGCTTCTAATTAGAATCATATTTAAACACACAGTCACCAAAATGAGTCCCTCTCCTACTTTTAAAGGTATTTAAGGGAAAGTTCATGATTTCCCACAGGAATTCTTTGTCACACAGACATGTTTTCCAAATTTCAAAATCTTCCCATATTTCAACTCCAGCCTATTTCTTATTCACTGAGAACAGAAAACACCAGTTCATCTTTTTTTTTCTTCCAAAGTCTGTACTTGAAGAAAATTAGGAGTTAGTTCTCTTCTTCCTCTACACACCCCTGAGCTCCAGCCAAACACACAGTTACTCCAATACTCTAACTTTTCTGAGGCAGAATGTAGGAAATAATCATCTTAGTTCTGCTGGGTTACAGTTCACAGTATGATATTCACTAAATACTCTGGGCTTGTTTTATAATATATTAAGAATTTCTCTGTACCAAGAAGAATATAGGCAAACCTAAGCTCCTGCCCCAAGATAACAGACCCAAGTGGAGCACCAACTCAGGCAGTGTGAGGGAAACTGAGTATAAAGATGAGGTAGAACGAAGGGCTGTGGGTCTTAGGAAGAGCGTGGCTCAGTAGAGAGCTGGTATGGGGAAATAATAAAATATATTTCTTTCTTCTTCTTAAAATGCTGTTGAAATTTCAGGAAAAAATAATTTTGAGCATAATATCATATTCAAAATAATTTTGAATATGGGAAAGATGAGTAAGAAGGGGCTGATAAAATCTTAGGGCTGGGACGAATGGCAACGTTACTGGCACCCGCTCGAGTAAATCGATGAACAACGGAATGACAGTGATACAGTGATACGTGAGTATGATATCAGCCATAGACTTTCATATAAAACCTTTACTATGTTGTTTTGATTCTTATATTCCCATTTTATTGTTTTTTTTTAAATCATAAACTGATGTTGAATCTTGTAAACCACTTTCTCTGTATCTTTTGATACGTTCACCCCCCTTCCCTTCCCGTGTTGTCAGTAGGATAATGGGATTGCACATGTGCTTGCTGGGTGTGCTCTGACACCTGGCTGTGTGGCCCCAGGGAGGAATGTGTCCTTTTAAATAGGAGACTTGTGCATATTCTGGTTCTAGTATTTACCAGGGGATCATGGTTGTGCCCACAGACATGCAACCACATGTGCAACCACATATGTCATGGAGCTCACACATCCTTAGTTTCAGTGCTTGCCCTGGCTGTAGTGCTCTGGAGATGACACATTCAGTTACAGCACCAGGATCCAGAAGGCAGAGTTCAGGGACCCTGAGCATCTGAGTGGCTCCAGGCATTGAACTTGCTGCCTCACACTCGCAAGGCCAGAGATCAGGCCACGACCCACCCCAGGTCCGCCTTTCCTCCTGTTAATGTGGTGTATCACATTAACTGACCTCCATATGCTACACTGTCCTTGAATTCCTGTAATAAATACCACTTGGTCATGATAAACAAGTCTTTTAATGTAGCATTGTACTTAATTCGCTAAGATTTTGTTGAGGCTCTCTGTGCCAATGTTCACTGAGGCTACCTGTCTGTAATTTTCTTTTTGTGTGATGCCTCTGTCTGCTGTTGATGACATCTGCTAATGTTGTTGACCTCATAGGAACTACTTGGAAGAACTTCAGTTTCTGCAAGTTTTTGGATGAGTCTTAGAATAGGAAATAGATCATCTTTGATGTTTCATAGAACTCACAAAACCACCTTGACCTGGGTTTGGTGGGGGCAGATGGGGGAACATAACTGGCCTTTGATTATTGTTTTAATTTCCTAGCTTATAATTGGACTGTTCGCGTTTTCTGTTTCTTCATGACTCAATCTTGAGAGAACATGGGATTCTAAAAAATTTGTCCTTTACTTCTAGTTTTCTAACTCAGTAGTATAAAATTGTTCACAGTAAGTTTCTTATAATCCTTTGTTTTATTATTTCTGTGGTATCCATTGTAACTTCTGCCTTTCTTCTCTTTGCCTGTTTTTATTTGGGTTTCTTCATGAGCCTAGTTAGGAGTTTATAGATCTTTTAAAAACATTTGGGGGGCACACCTAGCAGAGATTAGGTGCTACTCCTGGTTCTGCACTCAGAAATTACTCCTGGTGGTGCATGAGGGACCATAGTAGTACTGGGTGTTGAACCCAGGTCATCTGCAAGCAAAGCAAGTGACGTGCTCCACCCACTGTACCATCTCTGGTCCCCTGGAAAGTTTGTCAATCCTTTTTTTTTTTGGCTTTTTGGGTCACACCTGGCGATGCACAGGGGTTACTCCTGTCTCTGCACTCAGAAATTACTCCTGGCGGTGCTCAGGGGACCATATGGGATGCTGGGAATCGAACCCAGGTAGGCGGTGTGCAAGGCAAATACCCTACCCGCTGTGCTATCACTCCAGCCCCTGTCAATCCTTTTTATCTTTTCAAAGAATCAACTCTTGGTCTCATTGATTTTTCATATTTTCTTTTTCAGTTCCACTTTTGAAATTTCCAATCTATTTTATATTATTTCCTTCCTTCTGTTGATTTGTATTTTCATTTATTTCTTTTCTAGTTCTTGGAGGATTATTTAAGGTTTTCATTCTTTCCTGATGTAAGCCTCTATTACTATGAACTTAGTAATTATTTTGCAAACACAGGTTTTATCTCTTTGGCCATCTAGGCACTTTTTAACTGAATGCATGAACAGCAGCTGACATTCCTCACTCTGGTGTCTTTGTAGAATGGAAATAACTGTTTCCACGAGATGAGTCATTGTTTAGCAAGGTGTTCAAAAACAATAGTGACCACGAGTCACTAGGATATAGAAGGATTCTGACAAATGCTTTAAAATTAAAATACATAACTCAAAACTACTGTGAAACACTTCTTTACATCTAGGATATAAAAATACTAGAATGGTTGTAATAAAAAAGACAGACAACTACAAGTTTGAGCAAGTATGAAAAGGAATTTTAACCCTTATACACAGCTGGTGAGAATGTAAACTAGTGTAGTCACTTTGAAAAATAGGCTGGCAGTTGCTCCAAAAGTTTATCAGTTTCCATATGTAATTATACATTTAGGTATTTAGCCAAGAGAATTCACAATGTTACCACAAAAAGTTTGTACACAAATATTTATAACAACATAATGACCCAATCATGGCAACATCTCAGATATCCATAAGCTGATGGGCAAACAAAATAGACTATACCTTTATCCCGGAATACAGTCAGTCAATACAAGAAACAAATATCTGACGATATTAGACATGGTTGAAACTTTAAAACTTTGTGCTGAAGAGAAAAAACAGCCACCAAAAGTCACATATTATATGATTCCATTTCTACAAAATTTAAATAAAATTTTCAAAATAGACAAATCCATAGACATCAGATAGATTAGTAGATCTCAGGGTCTGGGTGAGGGGTTGTGCTGTGACTACTAGTGGACACAGCACTTCTTTGGGCTGGATGAAATGTTCCGGGAATAGATATGACTGATGCTTGCACAACTGTATGCATATCAGAAACCAGCGAATCATATCCCTTAGACGAATGATTTGTACTACATGTGAATTTTATTTCAATAAAATTCTTACAGTTTCCCCAAAAAACAATCCGAAAGATCAATGAAACCAAAAGCTGGTTCTTTGAGAAAATTAACAAGATCGATAAGCCTCTAGCAAAACTCACAAAGAAAGGAAGAGAGAAAGCCCTAATAAACCGAATCAGAAATGAAAAGGGGGTCATTACAACAGAAACCACAGAAATTCAGAGGATCCTCAGGGAGTACTTTGAGAAGCTTTATGCCACGGAATATCAAAACCTCGAGGAAATGGATAAATTCCTAGACTCCTACAGACTCCCAAGGCTGAACCAAGAAGACCTGGAATACCTGAACAGACCTATCACCATCAAGGAAATTGAAATGGTAATAAAAAGTCTCCCCAAGCACAAAAGTCCTGGTCCGGATGGATTCACTAGTGAATTCTTCCAAATCTTTAAAGAGGACTTACTCCCGATGCTCTTTAAGCTTTTCCACGAAATTGAAATATCAAAAACACTTCCGAACAGTTTCTACGAAGCAAATATCACACAGATACCAAAAGCAGACAGAGATACCACAAAGAAAGAGAATTACAGGCCGATATCCCTGATGAACACAGATGCAAAGATCCTCAACAAACTACTAGCAAATAGAATCCAACTACTCATCAAAAAGATCATACACCATGACCAAGTAGGATTCATCCCAGGGATGCAAGGATGGTTCAACATTCGGAAATCAATCAACATAATCCACCATATCAACAAAAGAAAAGATAAAAAGCATATGATCATATCAATAGATGCAGAGAAAGCATTTGATAAGATCCAGCACCCCTTTATGATGAAAACCCTAGCCAAAATGGGTATAGGGGGGACCTTCCTCAACATAATTAAAGCCATCTACCACAAGCCTACAGCAAGCATCATCCTCAATGGGGAAAAACTGAGAGCCTTCCCTCTAAGATCAGGGACGAGACAGGGATGCCCACTCTCTCCACTGCTGTTCAATATAGTACTGGAAGTACTTGCAATAGCGATTAGGCAGGAAAAAGATATTAAGGGCATTCAGGTAGGAAAGGAAGAAATCAAGCTCTCACTATTCGCAGATGATATGATACTCTACTTAGAGAACCCAATAACTTCCACCAAAAAACTCCTAGAAACAATAGATTCATATAGTAAAGTTGCAGATTATAAAATCAATACCCAAAAGTCCATGGCTTTCCTATACGCAAACAGTGAGAGAGAAGAAAGCAACATGAAAAAAACAATCCCGTTCACAATTGTGCCCCAGAAAATCAAGTACCTAGGAATCAGCTTAACTAAGGAAGTAAAGGACCTGTACAAAGAAAACTACAAAACGCTACTTCAGGAAATAAAAGAGGACATGAGGAAATGGAAAGATATCCCCTGATCATGGGTCGGGAGACTTAACATTGTCAAAATGGCAATACTACCGAAAGCATTGTATAAATTCAATGCAATCCCTATAAGGATACCCATGATATTCTTCAAAGAAATGGAGCAAACACTCCTGAAATTTATATGGAACAATAAGCCCCCACGAATAGCTAAAGCAATTCTTGGGAAAAAGAAAATGGGAGGAATCAACCTCCCGAACTTCAAACTGTACTACAAAGCAGTAATAATTAAAACAGCATGGTACTGGAACAAAGGCAGAACTGCAGACCAATGGAACAGGGTTGAATACACTGACATCTCCCCTCAATCATATGCTCAGCTAATCTTTGATAAAGGTGCAAGTAATGTGAAGTGGAGTAAAGAAAGCCTCTTTAATAAATTGTGTTGGCATCACTGGACGGCTACATGCAAAAAAATAGGCTCAGAACTCTGCCTAACACCATGTACAAAAGTAAGATCAAAATGGATTAAAGACCTCAACATCAGACCAGAAACCATAAGGTACATTGAAGATAAAGTTGGCAAAACCCTCCATGACATTGAAGCTAATGGTATCTTCAAAGATGCCACGCCACTGGCCGAGCAAGTGAAAACAGAGATAGATAAATGGGACTATCTTAAACTAAGAAGCTTCTGCACCTCCAAAGAAACAGTGACCAAAATACAAAGACAGTCTACAGAATGGGAAAGGATATTCACCGAATACACATCTGACAAGGGGTTGATATCCAGGATATACAAAATACTGGTTAAACTCCACAAGAAGAAAACATCCAACCCCATCCAAAAATGGGGCAATGAAATGAACAGAAACTTTCTCAAAGAAGAAATCCGAATGGCAAAAAAGCACATGAGAAAATGCTCTACATCATTAATCATCAGGGAGATGCAGATCAAAACCACAATGAGATACCATCTCACACCTCAGAGACTGGCCCACATTCAAAAGAACAAAAGCAACCGATGCTGGCGTGGATGTGGCGAGAAAGGGACACCCCTTCACTGTTGGTGGGAATGTCCACTGGTTCAGCCCTTCTGGAAAACAGTATGGACGATTCTCAAAAAATTAGAAATTGAGCTCCCATTTGACCCAGCAATACCACTCCTGGGAATATATCCCAGAGAGGCAAAAATGTATAGTCGAAGTGACATCTGCACTTGTTTGTTCATTGCAGCACTCTTTACAATAGCCAGAAACTGGAAGAAACCTGAATGCCCAAGAACAGATGACTGGTTAAAGAAACTTTGGTACATCTACACAATGGAGTACTATGTAGCTGTTAGAAAAGATGAAGTTATGAAATTTACATACAAGTGGTACAATATGGAAAGTATCATGCTAAGCGAAATGAGTCAGAAAGAGAGGGATAGACATAGAAAGATTGCATTCATCTGGGGGATATAAAGTAACAAAGTATGAGATTAATACCCAAGAATAGCTGAGATCAGCACCAGGATGATTACTCCATAACTTAGAGGCCAGCCGGGTATCCTAGAGGAAAGGGCAGTTCAGATAGAGAAGGGAGCACCCAATAAAGGATGTTTGGAGGATCCTCCCAGGAGGGGAGATGCATGTCGAAAGTAGACTATGGACTGAACATGTTTGCCACTCAATGCCTCTTTTGCAGACCACAACACCCAAAAGGAGAGAGAGAACACAGGGGATTGAGACAGGGGGGATGGGGGTGGGAGGGATATTATCCATGGTGGTGGAAGATGGGCACTGGTGGAGGGATGGGTATCTGATCATTGTATAATTGAAACCAAAGCACAAAAAATTGTAAATCTACAACTTTAAAAAAAATAAAATAAAGGGAAAAAAAAGAAGAAAAAAATTCTTACAGTTTCCATTGAATGTGAAAAATTAAACAAGTTCTATAGTGTGGATGTGTGGCTTGGGGGTGAAAAAGAGTGTAGAATTTTAAAAAAGAAAAAAGGGAGAGACTGGAGCAATAGCACAGCGAGTAGGGCACTTGCCTTGCATGCAGTTGACCTAAGTTCGATTTCCAGCATCCCATATGGACCCTGGGCACTGCCAGGAGTAATTTCAAAGTGCATGAGCCAGGAGTAGCCCCTGTGCATCTCCAGGTGTGACCCAAAAACCAAAAACAGAAAAGGGAGAAGGAAATCTTTAAAAATTAACCATGGTTGGGCTGGAGCGATAGCACAGCGGGTAGGGCATTTGCCTTGCATGCAGCCGACCCGGGATAGAATCCCAGCATCCCATATGGTCCCCTGAACACCACCAGAAGTAATTTCTGAGTGCAGAGCCAGGAGTGACCCCTGAGCATCGCCGAGTGTGACCCAAAAAGCACATAATAATAATAATAATAATAATAATAATAATGGATGGGGCTGGAGCAATAGTGCAGCAGGTATGGCATTTGCCTTGTACGCGGCCAACCCGGATTTGATTCCCAGCATCCCATATGGTCCCCTGAGCACCAGGGTTAATTCCTGAGTGCAGAGCCAGGAGTAACCCCTGAGCATCGCTGGGTGTGACCCAAAAAGAAAAAAAAATTCATCATGGTCAGTTGCTGCCACTCCAGAAGATGTTAAAGGTTTTAAAAATATGGATTACCGGGACAAATCAGTATTATAACCCCCCCCCCCAGTGGGGAGGGACATTGAAAGGGATTTCATTAAATAAGAACTTACTTTCAGTAGGAAAGGCACACTAGCTTCAAAAAGAATTCTTTTTCAGGTTTTGCTTTGCTGTCTTTTTCTTCTTCATTTGATTCAGGTTTGAAATGCAGATTGATTTAGAGTAAATGTGACTAAAAATATCTTTGGGAAAATTAGTATTTGTCACATATTGTCTTCTCTCATATGAATACCTATGTATGACACATAAATCAAGAACTAGATTTGCACAAGAACCATAAAATGAAGTAAAAAAAATAATTCTGCCTCCCTTTAAAGCAAGGGAAGTAATTTTAAAATTCTGCATTTGAGACATGACATACAAAACATCTCAGTTTGGCATCTTAATGCTTTCTCTTCCCAAGTCTGTCACGTACTCTTCTCTATCTTCATGTTAAAACTGGGTGGCAAGTTGGCCAGTTTGTGAATATGATCCAAATTAAATTTTATTCATATCTAAAAGAACCTCTAATATTGGCTTCTATACAGTCCTTGGGATGTAGTGTTTATCATCACAATATTTAATGAAGCAATGGCAGAGATTATTTGAAAGTATGTATTTATTCTAATCCTATTAGAGAGCCTCTAGGGTCATACTCAGCAGCGCGTGGAGTCTATGTGATGCTGGGATTAACTGGGTTCAGCCATGAGCAAGGCAAATGCCTTAACCCTCATACTGTCTGTCTCGTCCACAAGTTAATGCTTGAAGAATTAATCATTCTGACCCTACTTGATTCTCAGTATGGCACATGTTTTCCCTGTCCCCCACCCTCCCACACTGGCAGCCAGGAGTGAGAGGTCCTTGAGCACAGAGCCAGGAGTGAGCCCTGAGCACCGTTGGGTATAGTCCCCAAACCAAGAAAAAAAATTTTGTGGGGGGTAGGCACAACTTGGTGCTCAGGGTTCACTCCTAGATCTCTGTTCAGGGACCACTCCTGGGGGTGGTCTGGGGACCATATGGGGTACCAGGCATTGAACCTAGGTCGGCTGCATGCAAGGCAACCCCCTTACCCACTGTACTATCACTCTGGCCTCTAAAACTATTTTTAAGGGAAACATTTACATGAATCAGAGATATTATTGTTATATATTCTAATACTTGGGGCAGGGAGGGCTCCCGCCAGGCTCCCCTCTGGGGCACCCCGAGTGAAAACAGCCTGGCACAGAGTCTGGGACCCAGCCCCGGCAGCCAACCTACACTACTCATCTGTTACCACGCTCCAGGCCGCTTTATAAAACACTTTCTACCTATTTTCCGTAACCACCACACCATGTTTGATGGAGTTCAGATAGTAGGCAACAAATCACAGAGAGAAATACATATAGAGAGAGAAATATAGAAATATATGCCTCTCGCTCGGAGAGCATGGCAAGCTACTGAGAGTATATTGCCTGCATGGCAGAGCCTGGCAAGCTCCCCGTGGAGAATTCGATATGCCAAAACCAGTAACTATAACAGGTCTTATTCCTCTTACCCTGGAAGAGCCTCCAACCATTGTTAAAAATGAGTAAGGGGAGGCTGCTAAAATCACAGGACTGGGACAAATAGAGACATTACTGGCACCCACTCAAGTAAATCGAAGAATAATGGGATGACAGTGATACAGTGATATTCTAATACTATTAATACCCATCTGTCCACCTTGGTTTAGCTGTTTAGAGCATGGGTTTAAAGGCTGCCTAAGACTTCTTCAAGCTCTTAAGAGGATCTAATTACTTGGTGCTCTAAGTATTTTTACTTATTTTCTGCTTTCATTTGAAAATAATGCTAAGAAAGGTTGGTTTGTGGGTTAAAGTAACACAGTGATGGCTGAATGAAATTTAAATCCACCCTTTTACTTCAGTTCTTTTAGTCTTGCTCCTTGAACTCAGCTAAAATAACAACTTCCTTGGTTTAAAGGGGAAAAAAAAGAACAGGGTCTTTCAACAGCAAAAATAAAGAATATATAGGGATTTTGATTACTTTATATCACTTAAAATTCTGACTTGATAGTAGCCAGGTGACAGACCAGATGCCACCATGTTAACTTTAAAGGGGAATAAGTAAAGGATCAGATGACATAATTGGACAGCAGGACAGGCACATATATGGTACTTTGTCTTGAGTGATTTATTTTGACCTTTTATTTAAAGTAGCATTTATTTTTAGATTGTTTGATTAACAGCCAAATTATAAGCTCAGTAAATTTCTTAGTGGTCAATTTTAACTTTCCAGATTTGGAAAGACCCTTGCTTTTCCATGATGCTCTTTAAAAATGAAACCAGGGGCTGGAGCGATAGCACAGCGGGTAGGGCATTTGCCTTGCATGCGGCTGACCCGGGTTCGATTCCCAGCATCCCATATGGTCCCCTGAGCACCGCCAGGAGTAACTCCTAAGTGCAGAGCCAGGAGTAACCCCTGTGCATCGCCGGGTGTGACCCAAAAAAGCAAAAAAATAAAAAATGAAAAATAAAAATGAAACCAACCTCCCTGACTCCGGTCCTCAGCCAAAAAATAATCCCCAAGTACAGTAAGATCTCAAAATCTGTCAGAATTAGTTCAATCGCATTCAGAGAAAAATTTTTCAACAATCTATGCTTCATGTTGGACAGCTCCAATGTACTCCCCATTTTCTTGGGGTAATAATTTTCTTTCTATAAAAATTAGTAAACCAATTGCCTTGGAACCTGTCTCCTCTCTTCCTAGCCATTGTTGGTATTCATAAATCATACTGCAAAGTTAATAAGAATGGTTAAAAATGATAATTAAAAAAGGCAAAAATTCACGACTGAAGCTATAGTACAGGTTACCTACCTAAAAAGTCGGGCATTTATCTTGCACATGGCCAACCTGGGTTTGGTCCCTGACATTTCATATGGTGCTCTGAGCTGATTGGAGTAGTATCTGAGTGCAGAGTCAGGAGTAGGCCCTGAGTACTGCTGGTTTTTACCCCAAAATACAATAACAACAAAAAGCAGCAAAAATTCAGTGGGGGCAGGAGCAATAGTACAGTGGGTAGGGCATTTGCCTTGCACATGGAGTAATTCCTGACTGCAGAGCCAGGAGTAAACTCTGAGCATCACAGGGTGTGACCCAAAACGAAAAAATAATTTCAGTGGGGTTATGTTGATTGTACATGCTTGAACTGTGGCCCTCAAGCTAAGAGTTGACCCTGTAAAGCAATCGGTTCTCAGATGGAATCCAAACATGATGAGAAGAATAGCTTTTGTCCCTCAAACAGGCAAACTTAATAATTTCCTAGAAAGGAGACTATAAAATGAAAGGTTAAGTAGTAGAAATTGCAGTTAAATGAGTGAAGTCAGCCAGAAGGGAAGGGACAGATACAGAGTGATCCCGCTCATATGTGGGACTTAAAGATACAGTAATGGAGGCCAGAGCAATAGGATAGCAGACAGGTCACTTGCCTTGCATGCAGCTGATCCGGGTTTGATCCTGACGTCCAACATGGCCCTCTGAGCATCACCGGATGTGACCCCAAACTAAATAATAATAACAACAACAGCAACAGCAGTAATAATAATAATAATAATAATAATACAGTAAGGAAACAACAAATGCAACAGAACTTAAGAGTTGGTTCACAGACCCTACCTTACCTGGGGGCAAGGGTACTAGGAGGGAGAGGATTGGAAAGATTGAAGGACGTGCTCACTCTGGTGGTGGGCAAGGTATTGGAACAATGCATATGTAAAAATATCATTAATGGAATAATAAATGACTGCACCAGTGGGGAAAGTTAAAATTAGAGATTGTCAAAAGATGCCACGGCTAGACCACCACAAGTACCCGGGAGATGAAGACAAGAGCAGTGCATGACTTTATTTTCTGATGATCCTTTGTCTTTCTGTCATCTGCACCTCCTACTTTGAGATAAAATATAGGAATATGCATGTTTAGGATTCTTTTTGCTTGCAGAAGGTGTGGCTGTAGTTGTAGTGTGCTACATCCTTCATCCCAGTGGCACAAAAATGGGATGTGGTCAACCACTGGCAACAACCTCTCTAAGGTTTTGGTCTTTTAGGACCTAAAGATGTTCCGGCGGCAGGAGTGATAACACAGTGGGTAGGGCATTTGCACACTGTTGACCCAGGTTAGATTCCCAGAATCCCATATAGTCCCTCAAGCATCACCAGGAGTAATTCCTGAGTGCAAAGCCAGAAGTAACCCCTGAGCATCACTGGGTGTGACCCAAATAGAAAAAAAAAGATGTTCAGGGAACTGAAACCACTCAGGGGACGCAGCATAGAACCAGAAAATACAACGGGGCACTTAGAATAGAGCTAAGAGCATGGCCAAGAGAAGCTGAATTCAATAGCACTGTTGGAACCTCAAATGTAGCCCCACCTAGGACCCCTGAATTTTTCAGCTCACAGCCAGAAATTTCTTTTTCTCTGTTAAATAAATTCAAGTTGTGTCTACAGTGACCAGCAACACAGGGAGTCCAAGCAGATATCACTTCCATTTCAAGAATATGTAGATGATAAAATATGAATGCATTCTTTTTTTTATAAAATTGCAATTATATATTTTAAATTTTAATTATAATTAGTAATTATTAAATCAGATGCAATTATAAAATACAAAAGCATTTCCAGTTATTTCTATTGGGAGATAATTTGCTGAATCTATTGAAATGGAATTACTAGATATATATCTAGGACAAAAGAAAGCAATTACATACTTTGTAAAAATGAAACTATGCAACATTACTTTGTTGTGCCAGAGCATTAGTATATTCAGAACTCCTCCACAAGTGCATCATTGATCACCAGTGGGATCACCAGTAAATTCAACCAATCTGAGGTCAGCAAGGCCCAGACCGTCACAGGCAGACTTGCTTATTTATGTAAGCAATCAGAATTCAGTAATTAAACTGAGTAGCAGATAACGTTTCACTTTATAAGCAATGTAAATCAATTTGGAAGTGAATTGCTGGTGATCAAGGACTAATAAAATAATAAGATTCTTTAAAAAGAACTTGAGTAGAAAAAAAGCAGAACATTTCATCTGGGCCATGAAAAAAAATTATCATTTACTCTTGGCTTCATGGATAACTATGTTTTAAGTACCGATTGTTCTAAAGATACCAAAGTAAAGGGAAAGGAACGTATTTTATATGTTACTACCATTTTGGAAGCACTCAATTTAAAACAATTAGGAAAACCTAATTTATTGTCTAAAACAATAAGAAAACCATACTTTCTAGGTACGTATACATACATAGTTACCTAGAATGACTATAGAGCAAACTATAGAGTCATTTTTGCTCAAGAGTTTATAGGATCATCAGAGTCATTACTTTTCTCTTGTTTTTTTTTCTATTTTTCCTCCTTCCTTCCTTTCTTACTTCCCTCCTTCCTCCTTTCCTCCTTCCTTCCCTCCTTCCCTCCCTCCTTCCTTCCTTCCTTCCTTCCTTCCTTCCTTCCTTCCTTCCTTCCTTCCTTCCTTCCTCTCTTCCTTCCCAGCTCCTTAGCTGTGTCCTCCTTGGATTGATTTTTTAATTAGGCTGGAGCGATAGCACAGCAGTAGGGTGTTTGCCTTACAAGCAGCCAACATGGCCAATCCGAGTTCTATTCCTCCGCCCCTCTCGGAGAGCCCGGCAAGCTACCGAGAGTATCTCGCCCGCACGCTACCCGTGATGTATTCGATATGCCAAACACAGTAACAACAAGTCTCATGATGGAGACGTTACTGGGCCCTCCTCGAGCAAATCGATGAACAGCAGGAGGACCGTGACTTTCTTTATGTAGCAAGATAGCTATTTGCAGCCCCCAAAGTTGAACACAAGAAGTCCTTTCTTTCTGACCATGAAAAAGTTCTTTTTTTTTTTTTTTGCTTTGAAAAAATTACTGTGGCTGGGAAAGTCATGTACCTGATTTCAGACTTGTAACATGGTTTCATGACTGCATCTGTTACTCTGCCAAGCCTGGACTAGTGAGAACCAACTCTAGAACTAGGGAAAAAGTTGATCCCCCCCCCCCCAGCACCACACTGTTTATCTGAGGTAATCAGGTGTAACGAATACGATGCCGACTGAAGCTAACTTACAGAACGGGTTATCTGAGTTGTACCTGGGTCCCAGTCTACAGGAGTCTCTCTGGAAAGTGCCTTGCTAGAGAAAGCTGTGTAGAACCATTGTATCTTCAGTCCTCGCCATAATGCCAGACTAATTCTCCCATACAAAAATGGGGGAGGGGAAGTTAGGGAGAGACGAATTTTCATGGCATATGTATCTATCACTGCTTTGTTTTTTCTTTACATTTTCTCAAGAATTACTATTTCATAGCATATTTTTACAAAAAGGTAGTTGCACCATGGTTAGAGTGTTAAACTTTATTTTAGCACTAAGGATACTAATTTTCAGGACTTTTTCTCCCATCATTCAAATGGATGCTCAGATGTATTACTGTCCTCCAGTTGTTCATCGATTTGCTCGAGTGGGCCCAGTAACGTCTCCATTTTGAGGCTTGTCTCCATTGTGAGGCTTGTTGTTACTGTGTTTGGCATATTGAATACGTCACGGGGAGCTTGCCAGGCTTTGCTGTGAGGGCAAGATACTCTCGGTAGCTTGCCGGGCTCTCCGAGAGGGGCAGAGGAATCAATCCCGGCTCCGGCGGGCTGGCTGTGCACACGGCAAACGCCCTAATGCAGTGCTATCGCTCCAGCCCCGTATTACTACTGGATACTAAAATCATTTATCTCCTAATACAAGTGAGTGTGTCTTGGACAGACTTTTCCTGCCATATTCTCTGTATTGCACTGGACAAGAGGAAGAAGATGTGATTTAGAAATGAATAAGACAGTTTAAATCCCATCTTTCCAGATTCATTTACATTTAAATAAGAAAAAGTGTATCGTTTAAAAACAAGCAGTCAACATCTTTGAATTTTTTTTTTATGATTTCAATTCTTTTTTATGATTTCCTTTTTCCCAGGAAGCGAAAAGGAATAGAAGTTCTGTAAGACTGTCATTATTTAGGTCGCAAAGATTGTGAACCTCTGGTTTCAAAGAAGTTTCTAAACTTGGCAAGCCCTGTTTCCCATCACTAATAATAAAAATGCTTTGTGTGCACACAGCTAGCTCTGAGCGGTTTAGCAGATAGGTCACGGCAGGCGTCTTGCGCGCAGGGTTCTATTCTCAGCTCCCTCTCTGACTCAGTCTTTGACCTCAGGAATGTCTGGGTAGATTAAGACAAAGGGCTCAGGGGTGCCCTTGTTCACTCAGCGCTCACTCAGAACTCAAATAGCAGCGCTTTGATTTTGCTTTGATAAGACAGGTCAGGCACGGCTCACACTCTCTGGGCCTGATCCCAGGGAGCACTTTACATCACTAATGAGAGGCTTTTTCCTCTTTTCTCCTCCCTGTCCCGCTCACTTCCCATCCTGGCAGTTTAGGACACATCATCTCAGTCAGCTGCTAATAGCAAGGATAACGTCTAATTTCAGATTCGGGAGATGGAAATGGATGAGATACAGCAGGTAAGTCTCAAATCTGCGGTCGTGCTCCTTAAACCTGCTGCAAGCAGCTGCTCACGTTGGAGATATTTGTAGAAATCAGAGGATTAAATGTCTGTACAATAGCGATTAGCCCAAGGGCACTGTGACACACCACCCTCCCTGCAGCCCCTCAGGCTAGATTCCAATTTGCATCAATATATCCAGGTTTCCCTTCGGGATTGAATCTGCTGTAGGGCTCCAGTTTCAGTGCTTGCCTCTCTTTGAAAGTTCCAGTCTGTCATCTTTGAGGAGTCCAGGCATCCTGAGGAAGCCGCAGCACCTGGATTGCCAAGGGCACCTTCTTCAGAGTTAAGATTGCACAACTGTGTGGCCTTCATGCTGAGTGAACTGAGTGGTGCTTAGAAGGTTTTGTGTAAAGTGACAAAGACCATTGCCCTTTTGAGGTTCCCTTTGTGGGAAGTGGTTTTCCAACATTAGCATTGCAAAACTGTCCTCCAGTTGTTCATCGATTTGCTCGAGCAGGCTGTTTTTGGCATATCGAATATGTCTCGGGGAGCTTGCCAGGCGGGCGGGATACTCTCAGTAGCTTGCCGGGCTCTCGGAGAAGGGCGGAGGAATCAAACCGGGGTCGGCCACGTGCAAGGCAAACGCTCTACCCGCTGTACTATGGATCCAGTATTACTCACTCTATACTCCCCGTGGCTGTGTCTGCCGATCTGGTGGGCAGTCTTACTCTGGGTCCTGCCTGCTGCCCTCCCTTGCTCTCTTCCCATTTGCCTGACTCTCCCATTTTCTCTGCTTTTATTCTACCTTAGCTGGAAGCCAGATCAAGTCTCCCCTTCCTCCCCCTCCCCCCAGGACAGAGCGAGGGTCCGCTGTCTCCCTATTTCTATCAATCATGTGTTCAAAGCTCATCCCCCAGAAGCAGTGCGGAGCCCCAAATGTGTGGGAAGTGGCATGGCGTTTCCAACTCTCCTCAGCGGTGCAGGCCACGATGACCCAAATTTTCGAGCTGATCCTCCCCTACACTGGCATCAGACTTCTCACCTGCTTCTCACCTTTATATTCTCTGCATTTTCAGAGGCCCACGCGCTTTCTATATGGGAATCATTGCTTTGGCTGTCACCTAGAAAAAACATGACTAGGCTAGTTTTATTGAAAATAAACTCTGGATAAAATTAAAGAAAATATGAGAAATCTGTCACTGTCCTCCCATTGTTCATCCATTTGCTCGAGTGGGCCCAGTAATGTCTCCATTGTGAGACTTGTTACTATGTTTGGTATATCGAGATACTCTCGGTAGCTTGCGGGGCTCTCTGAGAGGGGCGGAAGAATCGAACTTGGGTCGACCATGTTGGCCGCTTGCAAGGCAAACTCCCTACCCGCTGTGCTATTGCTCCAGCCCAATGAGAAATCTAAAAAAAAATTATAATTCCATTATTCAACTATAAAATGTATGTCCAAACACAAATATAAGAACAATGCTTTAAATTTTTTGATACACTTAGACATATGCATATCTGTATTCTGCTTATTATTTCACTTTGTAGACTACAATGAGCGGTTTTCCACCTGTTAAAGAATTTACTTGGAGGACTGGAGCAATAGCACAGCAGGTAGGGTATTTGCCTTGCCTTGCACATGGCTGATTCAGATTCAATCCCCAGCATCCCATATGGTCCCCCAAACACTGCCAGGTATTATTCCTGAGCTCAGAGCCAGAAGTAATCCCTGGGTGCGACCCAGGAAAAAAAAAGAAATTATTTTTAGTGGCTGCATAGAAATCAATTGCCTCGAGCAGGCACCAGTAACGTCTCCTTCGCCCTAGCCCTGAGATTTTAAAAACTGCCATATTCAAACCTCTTTCAGAGTTAGGAGACTGAGACCCATCATTGTTACTGGTATTTGGCATATTGGGTACACCACAGGGAGTTTGCCAGACTCTGCCGTGTGGGCAGATTACATTCGGTCGCCTACCAGGTTGTCCAAAGTAAGAATGAGATAATAAGATGTCGTGCGGCAGCAAATGTGGCCATGTGCTTCCAGGAGCTGGGTTTTATAGTCTTCTAGAAATCACATATGGCTGAAATGCAACTATCAATAACTCTGGGGCTGGAGTGATAGCACAGGGGTAGGGCGTTTGCCTTGCACGCAGCTAGCCTGGCCGAGCAGGGTTCAATTCCTCCGCCCCTCTTGGAGAACCCGGCAAGCAACCGAGAGTATCTCGCCCACACAGCAAAGTCTGGCAAGCTCCCCATGACGTATTCGATCTGCCAAACTCAGTAACAACAAGTCTCAAAATGGAGACTGGGCTCGCTCAAGCAAATTGATGAACAATGGGAGGACAGTGACAGTAACAGTGTCTGCATAGAATTCTCCTCTGTGATTGCATTAATATTTAATCACTCTCGAATTCAAGTATTTTGATTGTTTCCAGACTTTTAAAATAGCATAAACATGTCAAACCAATGATTTCTACATATATATTATAACTGAGCTCTATTTCATTCCATTAAAATTCCCAGGAGGGAAATGACTGGGTCAAACAGTGAAACCATATTTAAGGCAGTCTGAGCCGAACACAAATCCCAAAAGGAATGGAAAGAGTTACTGAGACCTGGCCTGTCTCGAGAATCTCCGCCACACGGTCAGGAAGGAAAGTTGAGGGCTATCCCCAATGGACTCAAGTAAGGGAAGCACTAAATCCTTCAACTGATTTCTAAAGATATGCTTCTGCCAGAGCACATTAACGTTGATGAAGCAGCTTCAGATCTCAGAAACAGCAGCTGAATGAACACCTGGCTTCTTCCCACCTTTGCCGGCTCCCTTCAAATGAGCACTGGACGGCAGGCAAAAACGTAATCTTCAGCCCGCCTTGTTCAGCTCACACCGTGAGACACCAATTGACCTTTGCTCTGATTCCTAATTAAATTCTGAAATTATACTAAATCCGAAGAGCAGCTCTTCAGTGGAAAGAAGAAACCCTTAAAGCAGTTTGCATATTGATCTGGGAATGGGTGCGAATGGCAAAATGCCCAGACTATGAGCACAGCATCAGCAAAACAAGGAGAGTAGAATTTTTATGCAGACACATCACAGCTGAGAATCTGAGTGGGGCTTTTTTTTTTCCTCTCTCAAATTTGGTATGAAAATCACCTGAGTGATTATTCTCCTACCCCGTCTATTGATCCTAAAATATATAAGCCAGTGATAGAAATCAAATTATGTGTCTCTTTTTCAAATAAAGCAGCGCAGGCCAATGAAAGATTTCATTTGCTCCAATTTTCTCTTTTGAGGACCAGATTTATTTCTTTCAATTTTTATTTGAATAGCTCCCTCCTATGACGCAGGCACTGTGTTTTGTTGGGAGGTTTGCAAAGGCTATTAAGAAAAGATCTCTGACCTCGAGGAAGGCGAAGTCTGGTCATGGAAGCAAAATCTCTGATAATGCATTATATCTAGAGAGCAATAAAAGCAGCAATATAGGGAGAAGGAAATAAGCAAAACACAGCCTTAGAGTCAACATTTGTGGTTAGGCAAAAACTACATATAGAGCAGAAACCCTAGAGCTGAATGAAAAAAAGTTATATAATTGTGAATCTAAAACACAAGCTCCTTACTACTGAACCCTAGGGATTAAATGCGCTTGCATCCAAACTGAAGTCTACAAAGATGAATAACTACTCTTTGGGTCCCTTTTCAATGTAATTCTCTTCATAAATGCTCACAGTAAGCATCAATTTCCATGTAATTAAAAGCTTTGCTTATATAATAGGATAATCTCACATCATGTAGGGTGCTCATCCAATCAGGACAGATGGATACGGGCAGATCTGTTTACAACTACAAATGTCTTCAGGAAACAATCAACTCTAGCTAATTCAGCGACAGATTGAGAGTCTGTGGCTTATACAGACCCTTCTCTTCCTCTTTCTTCCCTTCCTCAAATTAGACCCTTCACTTCCTCCAATTGCCTGGGTCTGCTCTAGTTGCTACTTATTATTCTCACAGGTCCTGTAGAAAAGAGAGCAGAAAACTATGTTGCTACTCTACAGACGTTTTGAAGAAGTGGGATGAAATATGGAAGTTTATATGAGTACAAGTAATACTTTTAGAATTTCAGGAAGTTTTGTCTTCATAATTCCAGGTTTTTTCTTAAAAAAGGAAAATCGGGCTGGAGCAATAGCACAGTGGGTAGGGCGTTTGCCTTGCACGTAGCTGACCCAGGTTCGATTCCCAGCATCCCATATGGTCCCCCGAGCACCGCCAGGAGTAATTTCTGAGTGTGCATGAACTAGAAGTAACTCCTGTGCATCGCCGGGTGTGACCCAAAAAGCAAAAAAAAAAAAAAAGGAAAATCATCTAATATTCTCATTAAATGTGCTTAAGCATGGGTTTTTCCATAGGGGAGGGGGCGAAGGGGTAATTGTTAGGCCACCCCCGGCGATGCTCAGGGCTTACTCCTGGCTCTGCAGTCAGGAATTACTCCTGGTAGTGCTCAGGGAATAAGATGGGATTCCAGGGATTGAACCTGGGTTGTCCATGTGCAAGGCAAATGCCCTGTCTGGTGTATTATCACTCCAGCCACATGTTTTCTCATTTGAAAAGTATCCAATCACGATTTATATTTATTTATCTTTGCTTTTTGGGTCACACCCGGCAATGCACAGGGGTTACTCCTGGCTCTGTACTCAGGAATTACTCCCCTGGCGGTGCTCAGAGGACCACATGGGATGCTGGGAATTGAACCCGGCTAGGCCCGTGTGCAAGGCAAAACGCCCTACCCGCTGTGCTATTGCTCCAGCCCCCTCCAATCACGATTTAAATGTAGGTTGCTTGCCCCGTCTTTCAGAGGGCTCCCTCAAGTCCAGGGTCCTAGCTGAGCTTTTGAGAACTGAATGAATGTCACTGTCACCAAACATTTTCAGGCAATAGTGTTCTTCCTGCTGCTAGGTAACTGCTGAAGCAAATACACTGATGGGAAATAAATGGGGGAAGCAAGTAGTGTGTAATTCCAGAGTAAGAGAAACACTGACCCTCTTAAGACACTCAATCATTTTGACCGCGTTTCTATTTATCGGGAAGCGAGTGATGAAGAGTAAATCATGTGAGGTCAATAGCTGCTGGAGGGATCCAGAGACACTTCTGCATGATACTCAGACTTGATGTCCGCCGCCGAAGGAGCTGGCTCGGAAAGCAGAGACCACCCAGAGCGGCACTCCAGCCAGTTGGAGTGACAGTTTCTCTGCCTGGATCATCTGTTTTGCATTATACAGCCATTTTCATTCATCTTCATTTCTTTTTTTTTCCTTTTTGGGTCACACCCAGCAATGCTCAGGGGTTCCTCCTGGCTTATGCACTCAGAAATTACTCCTGGCAGTGCTCAGGGACCATATGGGATGCCAGGGATCGAATCCGGGTCAGCCGCGTGCAAGGCAAACACCCTACCCACTGTGCTATCGCTCCAGCCTCCCATCTTCATTTCTTTTTTTTTTGTTAAAAGTATGTAAAATTGTTTTATTATCATATATCTGAAATATCAGACTTCATAAAATATAATGTCTCTAAATATTCAAACCTTTTTTTGACATCAAGACTTAATCATCAGTAATAACAATGTTTTCAAATTATCCAGGTTAAATTTTTTTTTTACAGTTTTTTTTTTTTATTAGTGAAACACCATGAGGTACAGTTGTAGATTTACAAATTTTTGTGCTTGGATCTCGGTCATACCACGCCCATCTTCATTTCTGACGCTGCTATCTACAGTTGAAGAAATGAGGCATAGCAACTTGGTGTCCCCGACTCGCCTGGATCAGCTGTCATATTACTGGTAGAGTTTCATGTAAAGACTGACACTATTTCAGGTTCTTCTTGTGCTGCATCAAAGAGGAAGTTACTGGGTCTCACACATTGATTGCTAGGATTTAATGCACAGTGACTCGAGTGTTCATCTCTATCCAGTGGAGCCATTCTCTTCATCAGATGGAAGGTCCTTCCAAGAAATTAAATTCCTACCTCAGCATTATCTTGCAAAGTAAAACATAGAGCGTTTGCCTCCCGTTGCCACTTCATTTCACTTTGCAATCTCAGTGAAATAGGAAAGATCGCATTTCCTTTCCCCTATGTTGTTCAATTTTGACTTCAGAACAGATTTACCACACCATCATATAACTACAAATGTCCTAGACACACACACACACACACACACACACACACACACACACACACACACACCCAAAATAGTGGGGTCAGAACAAAGTGGCTTCAAAAGAAATGCTTACAGCAAACTCTTGTGTCCAGCTAAACTTCATTAGCAGTTCTTATTTCCTTTATGCCTTGCCGCCTTCTCTGTGTAGCCAGTACTTGCCTTATTCAGCCTCTCTTAATGCTAGGTACAGTGTTGACACAAGACTGACCAATAAGATATAATAAATTGTCATAGTAACCTGTAAACACGTTTAATTGAATGAAATGGAGAAAATAAAAGAAAAAGGGAAAATAAGAAAAATTCTTTTTACCCAGCATCGTTCTCTCTCCTATGTATATTCATACATATATGTATATATAGATATATACACGTATATACATATTCATACATATATGTATATATATCTATATCACTATATCACTGTATCACTGTCATCCCACTGTTCAACAATTTGCTCACGCGAGCTCCAGTAACATCTCCATTCATCCCAGCCCTGAGATTTTAGCAGTCTCTCCTTACTCGTCCTTCCCAATGGTGCTATATTGGAGGCTCTTTCAGGGTCAGGGGAATGAGACCCATTATTGTTGTTGTTTTTGGCATATCAAATATGCCATGAAGAGCTTGCCAAGCTCTTCCGTGTGGGCAGGATACGCTCGGTAGCTTGCCAGGCTCTCTGAGAGGGATGGAGAATGTATATAAGAGAATACAAACAAGTATGTTGAAACCAAACACATGTGTGCTGCTTTAGGTACGTCAGTGGGCTAGACTATAAGAGGTCATGCAGCCGAGAATGCAGCCGTGCACTTCCGGGAGCTTTGTTTTATAGTCTCTGGATCTTGGCAGTTGATGAGATTACATGGTGCCGGTGGGGGAACATTTGTGGGTGTGACTGCCAAGCTACTGGAAAATGGGGGATCTGGGTGGAGGAGGCCCAGTCCCAATTCGAGCAGGCTTGGAGATCTCAGCCCTGGGTCCTGCATACCTGGGTTCCTCTGCCAGTTCCTTCATGTGTGAGGCTATATGGGTGTGTGTGTGTGTGTGTGTGTGTGTGTGTGTGTGTGTGTGTTGAGAACCAGCAGTTCTCAGGGTTTATTCTTGGGTCTGTGCTCCAGGATTATTCCTGGCAGAGCTCAGGGAGCCATGGGATACCAGGGATCAAACCATATGCAAGGCAAAATTTCACAATTCCTATAAGGAATACAGGAAGGCATTGTAAAGTCCTCGAGGCATATCTCTGTTCTAACCAGGGATAACACACACACACACACACACACACACACACACACACACACACACACCAACTACTTTGATGTTAGGCCATGCCAATTTCTCAGACCACTGTGAAGCTCTTCTGCATAGTTGAGAAGATAGAATACGGGTTTATAGATGTGGAAATTGGGGGGGGGGGGGAAATAGAAGCAGTGAGCAATACACATTTCATAACCCTCTTCCTGCCATTATGAATACCCTGGGAACGCAGACATCAATAGTTGAGATCTTACCTGACTGTTTCATCCGTGTTTATCTTCTTTCTGGGACTTTCCACTTGGAACCTACCCAAGTCAGTCATGCAGGTCCTCTGCATGAGAAAAGTCAACCCAATTTCCCCACGTTTGCTCATCCTCCTTGGTAAAGCAACTGTTTCAGATCAAGCCGTTTAAGCAAATTTGAAATCACCCAGGTTGTTAGGATTAGTTCAGGAAAGGACTGATAAGACCATTTTGGTCTTCTTTCTCTTCCAAGAAAATCTCCAAAAAGGAAGTTCACACTTAATCTGGACCGTGTTTTTCTGAGGTGATACCGAAAAGTAGCTGCAGTCATTTTGTTACCAGGAAGAAAACCAGACTTGAAATAATCTGACACTATGGAAGACAGAAATGAACCAAGACAGTGGAGAGAGCGCAGAGTGGGCGGGACGCTTGCCTTCCACGCAGCCGAGCCGGGTTCAATCCCTGGTATTTCATACGGTTCCCCAAGCACACAAGGAGTAATTCATGAGGACAGAGCCAGAGCTAGGGGCCACACCTGAGCCTCACCGGGTACGGCCTCAACACACACACACACACACACACACACACACACACACACACACACACAAAACCCGCAACATGAAAACATTTTTTTTTAAGAAAAGTGATAAGACTTGAATGTAGGCAATACCAGTCGGGGAAGAAGAGAAGACGGCAGACAGTATACTCAGAAGGAATAAGAACAAGAACTGTGTGGTGTTTTCTTTAAAATCTTTGGTTCTGTTTGATCACACAGTCTTCAGATGCTCATTTTCATGTGAAGTGTGGTCATTGCAGCTCTTGCTCTGGACTCTTCATGTGTGACCACTGTAAGCTAGACGGAGTTTAAAATCCATAGTCTCCTAAGAGCCTTCACAACTGGCTACTGCTTTTCAGTTCCCTCTCAGCAGTAATCATTCTACTGCATCTCTCCAAGCAGACATACAACAGCTCGACACCACGTTCTTGAAATTCTCCATCACACGTACTTGTTAAAATATACAGGCCTTCTGTGCTGGTACTGCTCATCTGCTTTTTCCCTCCGTTGGAATTCTAAACTCTAGAACTCTTTCCCCTAGTTTATTCAAAGGGTGAGTTATGAATTGATAATCATCCTAGCCCAAATTATAGTAAGCTATTTCCAATGCCTTCAGATTATCCATCTGTGATTCTGTTCACATGAGACCAAATCCTTTAAAGATACGGAATTTGCTTAATTCACTTTTGAAACCCTATTACTTATTAGCAGTAACCTTGTGTGTTAACTTCTCTGAGTAAATGAATGAGTATGCATCATAAATGAATCAGAGGCCAAGTTTAAAATATCATTTGGATTTTAAATTTCAAGCATGAATGTTAATTAGAATAACAATCATTAAGAGGCTGACAAAACCCTTCATAGGCCTTCTCCATAAGCCTTAATCCTTAGAAGATATGTTCATAACTATAGCAGATATTGTTTTTGTCTTCCTGGAATGCTTCATATAATGTCATCTTCTCCCGGAATTGTTCCCTGATCTTAGAAATCCTGAACTAGTTTTTCTTCCTTTCCCTTTCTTCTTTTCTTTTCCTGAGCCAATTTTTTTTTACCTTAAGCAGCCAAGCCTAGGTCCAACCTGATGTGCTGATAATATATTTGATAGCTTTATCTGTGAGTACCTTTGCTTTTGTTCTTATTGTTCTGTTTTGGTAGTTGGGTCACACTCACACCTGGTGGAGCTCAGGTGGTCAGACAGTGCAGGGATCAAACCTGGGGTTCCCACAAAGTGTGTGCTCTCATCCTTTGAGTCATCTCCTCAGCCCCTCTAAGCACATGTGACTGAGAAAATCTATTTTGCTTCCAGACAAATTCTTAAATACTTTCTAAAGTTTGGTAATTCAGTTCTTCCTTCCATTTAGTGATAGTCTCAGTGTTTTTCCAATAAATTTCCTTTTGTCAAAAAAAAAAAGAAAGAAAGAAAAAGAATTCGGCTTGCTTCTTATAATCATAGAATTTTAATTGATGGTACCTCTTTGATGCTTGCTAATTTGTGACGATCATACTACAAGGTAACATAAAAGGCATGTGCATTGCTATTGAACTGTAGGATGGGCTATTTCCCATAGTGCCAAGAAGTACATAGCTCAGTGGAAGATATCCATCCATCAAGAAATATTTCCAGGGCCAAAGAGGCAGTATAGCGATTAAGGTACTTGTCTTGTATGCAGATGACCCAGGCTTGATCCCTGGCACCTCATATGGTCCCCTGAGCACCACCAGGAGAGTGATCCCTGAGTGTAGAGCCAGGGATAAGCCCTGAGCACTGTAGGATGCCCCCCCCAACCTGAAAAATAGAAAATGAAAATAAATACGTCTAGTGGTGGGTTATAAGGAACTGATAATGTCACTACTGAAGGTTGGATAGAGATCTTTTGACTGTTACATTAATCTATTTCTTTTGCTAAAAATTATTTAGAGAGCTGGAGCGATAATACAGTGGACAGAGTGCTTGTTTCTCTAGCCGCTGACCTAGGTTTGATCCCCGGCATCCCATCTGTTCCTTCAAGTCTGCCAGGAGTCACCCCTGAGTGCGGAGCCAGGAGGAAGTCTATTATGATTGGATTTGTTTGTTTGTTTGTTTTAATCTGACAGTGCTCAAGGACTATTCCTGGTGCTGTACTGGGGAGCAGCCGCTCCTGGTGGGACTTGGGGGACAGTATGGTGGGATCATACCCAAGGACCCTGCACACAATAGAGTGCTTCAGCCCTTATCATCCCAGTCTCAACCCCAACCAACAAGTCAATGGAAGAATGTTAACTCACCTCCTCTATTTAGCTATGGCCTATTGATATTTATTTAACACCTAACTCATATCTAAAACTGTGATTATATGACTTGGGGCTTTACTATTATTAAATATCCTAATATAATTATACATTATTATGGAAATATCAACAGTGCCCATAGTGCATAACATATTAGTTACTCAGCAAGGGAAATTATTAAACCATCTGCTGCCTCTTTAGATGGTGTGTTCTGCCAACTTATTTTCTAACTCAACACACCTTAAGTATCACAAGCAATGTCAGTTATGGTACCTTGCACATTTTTTCAATAAGAAGTTCATAAGGAAAAATAATTTGTGCCACTTCTTAATTTTAATGAATGTTTAGAGAATTATTTTTGTCCTGCAAATGCTGTTTTCATGGAAAAAAATCTTTCATTAAACCGCCAGATATTACATATTCAAACTTAAGTAAGATTTTTTTTTAATTAGGAACTTACAATAGTTCTTTAGCAAGTATGGTAAGCTACCCATAGAAAATTAGGTATTTTTATTTGGGCTCTTCAAATAGAAAATTTTAAAATGTTTCAAAAGAGCTAAGGCTCGCATAGAGGAAATTGGTTATGAATAATATAGCTATTACAGAGTAATTTTTGTTTTGTTTTGGACCACACCCAGCGGTGCTCAGGGTTCACTCCTTACTGCACTCAGGGATCACTGCTGGCGGACTTGGAGATCCATAGGGGGTGCTGGGGATTGAATTTACGTCGGCTGCTTTCAAGACAAACGCCTTCCCTGCCATACTCTTTCTGATCGGAACAAAGTATTTTCTTTAGAAATCTTTTTATATGCCACACACTTGATACATAAGTCTGTTTGATTTTTGTACCCTATTATGAGATTAGCTTACCATAAAAAACACTTCTCTGAGTTCCTGGACTAGTTTTATTAAGATATTATTTTATCATGGGGGAAAAGCGAGGTTTCTAAAATCGAATATGATGAAAACACACGGTGAAGAGGCTTAACTATTAGACATCTCAAAGCCTTTTACTTTGTTATTATGTTAGTATGTCTTATCATTTCTAAGGGTAGTATTTTCCCAACATTTTGTTACAGAACAATATTTTTCTTTGAGATTAATGTTCTGCAGAATGTAAAAAACATTACCCAGTGTAATATATATTGTTACACAATTTTTCTATTATACATAAAGTTTCTGAAAACCTATACTCTTAACAGATATTTTTGATATCTATCATACCTTTGGAAAACTTTTTCTTTCAGGTTTCGAAAACTTTTTCTTTCAGGTTGGCCCTATGCAAGGCAAAAGCCCTTCCTGCTTTGGCCCCAATGGTTGCTCTTTAATCTAAAATGCAATGTTTTCTTTCTGATATTGATTTGAAAATAAATGGTTCATTTTTAACTCTTGCTCTTCTCCCATTTTTTCCTAAAAGGTGAAAAAACAATTTTAGGTATCAAATTAACCATTAAAACAAGTCAATTTTTGTCAAGTCATCTCAGTGGAGTAATTTAGAATTAAAAATAAATAGTAAATCAGAGGTTTCGTTGCATGTCTTTCACCTGAAAAAAATTTTTTCCAATAAAATATCAGATCGTTGAGCAAATACACATTTCTGTAGAAAAATTAAGTTTGAGTATACCACAATAGTTTTCAACATACGAAATAGATAAACTTCAAAACAAGAAAATCCTTTGGGTGTTAATAATAAGGCATGGTATGAGTTGGGTTAATAATAGTATGTATAATTTTGAAGGCTTATAATCAAATTTTAATATTAAGGTCTACAACTATCTGTAAACTAGTGCAAAATAATATGATATGGGTGAGTAATTATTGTTGAAATTCTAATAGTTATGTCTTACATATCTTATTAAAATTATGTTTTTCTTGATTTGGTAATAGCTAGAAATAGCAATTTATACAAAAGTGAATATCCATTCTTTAAAATAATGTTCTATTATCAAATGCAGTTCTTCCTTTATGCAACTTACTACAACTTACTTGTACAATGATTCTCATACATCTATCTACATATATACATACATACATATTGTATGTAAACACTATACAGTGCTATCAATTTTATTTTCTATTTATCTTCCCAAACCAAAAACCAATCCAAATGTTCATCATCAGATGATAAAACCTGAAAACCTGGATTAAAAAAATGGTATGTCCATGGGGCTGAAGCAATAGTACAGCGGGTAGGGCGTTTGCCTTGCACGTGGCCGACCTGGGATCGATTCCCGGCATCCCATATGGTCCCCTGAGCACCGCCAGGGGTGATTTTTGAGTACAGAACCAGAGTAATCCCTGTGCATTGTCAGGTGTGACCCAAAAAGCAAAAAAAAAAAAAAAATGGTATGTCCATAAAATAATTATACTCAGTAAAAGAAAAACATAAAAGGACTACTGTAAGATCTCATTTTCAGGAAACTAGATAACAAAAAATGTTTACAGTGATAAACTACAGATTAGCATTTGCTTAAGATGAGAGAGAGAAGATCACAAAGGAACATTGGAAAATTGCTAGGGATGCTGAACAGATTCATTACTGTGCGGGGGGTGGTTTCTCAGGTGGATACATATGTCAAAATGCATCAAACTGTACATATAAAACATATGCAATTTTATTGTATCAACAACAGATTCTTGTAAAGGTGCTAAAATTGTTAAAATCAAATAGCTCTGGGGGCTGGAATGATAGCACAGTGGGTAGGGTGTTTGCCTTGCACATGACTGACCCAGGTGCAATTCCCAGCATCCCATATGGTACCCGAGCAACACCTGGAGTAATTCCTGAGTGCAAAGTCAGGAGGAACCCTTGAGCATCACTAGGTGTGACCTAAAAAGCAAAATAAGTAAATAAATAAATTAAAATGGAATAAAATAGCTCCCTAGTGGCTAGAGAGATGTAGAGAGGTAAAGGCACACATGCAGCCGTACCACATGGTGTCACGTGGTTCTCTGAGCATCACCAGCTGCAGCCCTGGAGGCCCCCTGAGCACCATAGGTGTGACCCAGGTCATCCCCAGAACTGGAGAGCAGCTGCTCAGCTGAGAACTGCAAGAGGGGTTGAGCTCCTAGTGGGAGGGTTCTTCAAAAGACAGACAGACAGACAGACAGACAGACACACACACACACACACACACTCACACACTTCCCATAAAAATATCATAGTTTCAACTTCATTTTACAGAAAGTTTCAGAAAATAGGGGCCAGAGAGAGTATAAAAAGCAAGGTGCTTGCCCTGCATGTGGCCAAACTGTGTTTTAGCCCTGACACTCAATATGGTTCCAGAGTCCTGTCAGGACTGATTCCTGAGCACAGAGCCAGGAATAAGCACTGAGCACTGCCAGGTGAGTCCCACACCAAAAACAGAAAGTTTCAAAAAGTAGAAAAAGTGATAGTGATTCTCAACTTTTGAGAGTCCATTGTTACCTGCTACCCAAAGTGAAGTCATCAGAAAAAAAGGATGTTGAAGAAACTGTCCTAATAAAATTCTGACATATAAAAAGGATATGAGGAAGTGGAATTAATTTTAGGAGAAAAAGGTTACCTTTGCAAACAATCAATATAACTGTTAATAAACAGAAAATTCTTATGGTTCTCTAAATATATGCAGAAAGGTACTTGATCAGATCTACTATTCAAGAACAACAACAAAATACCTCTCATTAAACTAATAATAGAAACTTCTTAAACTTTTGTTTTGCTGAGCATTACTGTAGAAAAGTTAAATAAATGGACCAAAAGACTCAATATTGATAGGGCATCAGTTCTCTAACTTAAGATATAGACTCATTGAAATCTAAAATTTCTATGAGTCCTTTTGCAGAAACTGACAAGTTGATTTTAAAATATAACCTGGAATATGATTGACATAAAAGTATGGTTTTCTTTTTAAAAAATGAACAATTTTGGAATGTTCTAGAAGATTGGATTTTAAGAATGACTATGAGTTATCATTTTTAGGGCAGTATGCTTTAGTAGACAAACATCAGAACAAATTGAGTGTTCACAAAATAAGACTGGCTCATATATGATAAATTCTGGGGGCCCAAACCCTGGAGGTACTCAAGACTTACTCCTGGCTTTATACTCACAATCCCTCCTGGCAGAATTCGGGGGACCTTATGGGTTGCTGGGGATTGAACCCAGGCCAGCCGTGTGCAAGGCAAGCACCCTACCCACTCTACTGTTGCTCTGGCCCCTGATCAATTAATTTTTGACCAAAGTGTCTAAGATGGGAGAACAGATAGTGTTTTCAACAAATGCAGCTAGAACATTTACATATTTACATGGGGCAGGGGGAGTGGGGAAAAACACTTCGATCATTACAACATGTGAGAAAAAAAGTTATTTGAAATAAATCATAGAGCTGAAAGTGAAGATGGTACTTAAAAGAAGAAATACAAAAGAAGAAAAAATTTCAACATTGAAAAGGAAAAAGACATTTTACGAAGTTGCTTATATGGAAAAAATAATAGACCATGAAAATGATAAAATTCTGTCTTGAAAGACAAAACTAAGAAAATGAAAAGCCTATAACTAAATGAAAATATGTATAACAGCTACATTTGCACTGGATTTTTTAAAATCCATATTTTTAAAAATTGTGACAACCTGGCAGGCTACCGAATGTAACCTGCCCACACGGCAGTCTGGCAAACTCCCCATGGTGTACCCAATATGCCAAATACCAGTAACAATGATGGGTCTCTTCCTCCTAACCCAGAAAGAGCCTTGAATATGGCACTTTTGAAAATCTTAGGGCTAGGGAGAAGGAGACGTTACTGGTGCCTGCTCGAGGCAATCAACGAACAACAGGATGATCGTGATCATGATCGCAATTTTTTTTAAAAAAATCTTAATAACACGGAGATACACAACTTAAGTGTTAAATAATTTTTTAGTTTTGGGGTCACACCAGTGGTGCTTAGATGCTAATCCTGACTTTCAGTTTGAAAGGCATTTCCGTAGTGTAGTGGTTATCACGTTCTCCTCGCAAGTTTGTTCACTCCTGGGCAAGCTGGGGGCTGTCTTTGGAGGCAGGACAGCAGTCCCAGTCATTGAACCCGGGTCTCCAGCGTGCAAAGTAAGCACAGCAGCCCTTTGAGCTATCTTCCCAGTCCAAATTTTTAAAAGGACAAACGTTTTGACTAGAAACTTTGTACTAATTACCGAAGAGATAGAAGAATGGCTAATTAGTACATGAAAAAAAAAAACTCAGCACCATTAGTCACCAGGAAAATGCAAATTAAAATCACAATGAGATACACTATACACCCACCAGAAAAGCTAAAATTAAACGAATTAAAAATCCAACTGTTTCTGGGGATATGAAGCAATTTCAATTCTCAGACATTGCTGTGGGGCTGTGAAATGATCAGGCGGCCCTTGCAGCCTATTTCGTGTTTCTTTTGAAAGTTGTCACGACATGACCTAGCAGTTCCACTGTTTACACAAGGAAAGGAATGCAAATGTTCACAAAAACAAGCTTGTACATAAACATTCAGAGACGTTTTATTCATAATAGCTTCAAACTGGAATAAATACAAATATACACCAAAATGTGAATAAATAACTTCCTTTTCCATTTCATGGAAATCAGGTCTGCTGGGAATAAATTGTGCTTTTGATTTTGACTTAAGTTGCTCTTTTTTTTTCTTTTTGGGTCACACTCAGCAATGCACAGGGGTTCCTCCTGGCTCTGCACTCAGGAATTACTCCTGGAGGTGCTCAGGGGACCATATGGGATGCTGGGAATCGAACCCGGGTCGGCCACGTGCAAGGCAAACGCCCTACCCGCTGTGCTATCGCTCCAGCCCCAAGTTGCTCTTATTTTTTGAAGGATGTTTAACTTAACAGAGAATCCTAAGGTAGCTTTTGAAAACACATTTTGAAGTTATTCCCTTCCTTGTTTAGGCTTGCACTGTTTCTAACAAGAAATCAATAATAGCTCTTATCCTGGTATCACTGTACTTATTATTTATTTTTCCTTTGGCTGCTTTTATTTTTTTATTTATTTTTATTTTTTTAAATTTATTTATTGAATCACTGTGGGAAAGGTTACAAAGCTTTCAGGTTTATGTCTCAGTCATGCAAATATCAAACACATTTCCCTTTACCAATACTTATTTTTTACCATGAAGAACCCCAATAAAACCCCACTCCCCACCCCTCCCCGTCCCTGTGAGGCAGATGAATTCTAGTTAACACTCTATCTGCTTTGATTAGATTCATTGTTTCAATAAGATTCACCACTATTATTTAGAGTTTACCCCCCCCCCAAATCAGACATGCTGAAAAAGCATTGTGAAGTGATTTGCTTTCTACAGCTGGGTTCAAGAATTAAATGTTGGTTTTGGATTTCTGCTATTTTACCTATTGACCCTGGAAGTATTTCTACTGAAAGTCAGATAGTTAAGAAATTGGTTTCTGTGTTCTGGAGTCGTGGCCGTGCTGGAGAGCCGCTCGCGGGGGGCAACCGGTGGCCTCAGTAGGGCGTGAAGGGCGGAGCGAAACGCCCCCCTTCCCATGAGGTTTTAGTCACCCCCACACTCCCGGCTCATACCTGCTGTCCACAAGGCTCCCATGTGGCCGCCATCTTTCTTTCCAGAGAGGAGAGGGCGAATGGGGCAACACCCTTTCCCCTCCGGCAGACTTGATGGCCTGGATCAACGCATAGTCCGTTCACTTTTCTGCTCCAAGCTGCTGGGTTCTGCATTAAGTCCTTGTGCTTCTGGGGCCATGGCCGTGCTGGAGAGCCGCTCGCGGGGGGCGACTGGTGACCTCGGTAGGGCGTGAAGGACGGACCGGAACGCCCCCCGACCCATGAGGTTTTAGTCGCCCCCACTCCCCCGGCTCATACCTGCTGTCCACAAGGCTCCCATGTGGCCGCCATCTTTCTTTCCAGAGGGAGGAGGGCGGAAGGGAGCAACACCCTTTCCCCTCTGGGCAGAAATGATTGCCTGGATTAACGCATAGTCCTTTCACTTTTCTGCTCCAAGCTGCTGGGTTCTGCATTAAGCCCTTGTGCTTCTGGGGCTGTGGCCGTGCTGGAGAGCCGCTCGTGGGGGCAACTGGTGGCCTCGGTAGGGCGTGAAGCGCGGACCGAAACGCCCCCCTTCCCATGAGGTTTTAGTCGCCCCCACACTCCCGGCTCATACCTGCTGTCCACAAGGCTCCCATGTGGCCGCCATCTTTCTTTCCAGAGAGGAGAGGGCGAATGGGGCAACACCCTTTCCCCTCCGGCAGACTTGATGGCCTGGATCAACGCATAGTCCGTTCACTTTTCTGCTCCAAGCTGCTGGGTTCTGCATTAAGTCCTTGTGCTTCTGGGGCCATGGCCGTGCTGGAGAGCCGCTCGTGGGGGGCAACTGGTGACCTCGGTAGGGCGTGAAGGACGGACCGGAACGCCCCCCTTCCCATGAGGTTTTAGTCGCCCCCACACCCCCGGCTCATACCTGCTGTCCACAAGGCTCCCATGCGGCCGCCATCCTTCTTTCCAGAGAAGAGAGGGCGCTTTGGCTGCTTTTAAAAGTTTCAAATTATTATTGGGTCTCAAAAATTTGAATCTGACATTCTTTAGAATAGTTTTCTTTTCATTTATGTGGATTGAAATTTGTTGGAATTTTTAGACCTAGAAATCATAGTTTTCATCTTGCTTGTAAAAAAGCTAAGTCATTATTGCTTCAAACAAATAATTTTTTTTTTGGCCTCCCTCCCCTGCCCAATATTCCAGTTGCACATTACATGTCTTAGAATATTTCTCAGGTCACTGAGATCTGTTCTTTTTACTACTATTATTACTACTTTATGTACATCAGTTTAGATGCTTTCAACTACAGCATTTCAAGTTCACGGTTCTCTTCTTTACTGGTTAATTAGCTCATGCTCACCTAGGTTGAATTTTCCACTCCAGATACTGCACTTATTAGCTTCTTTTGATATCTTCCTTTTTCTTGTGCTCACGCTTTTCATTACACACTAGAACATTTTTATAATTTTGTATGCTACTCCATTGTCCTCCCATTTTTCATCGATTTGCTCGAGAGGGCACCAATAAATGTCTCCATTGTGAGACTTGTTGTTACTGGTTTTGTCATATCGAATATGTCACAGGTAGCTTGCAAGGCTCTGCCGTGCGAGTGGTAGCTTGCCGGGCTCTCCGAGAGGGACGGAGGAATCAAACCTGGGTCAGCCATGTGCAAGGCAAACACCCTATTAATAGTAGTAATAGAAATAGTTGTAGCCCAAGTTACTCTATTAGTCTCCATAATTTCTGAATTTTTTTACATTTTCTTCTTCATACTTGACTGATCTTGAAGTGGTTCTGATGAGATGGTGAAGGATGAAATGGTTAAGAGAGTTAAATATGGGTCCTGAAAGATTCCCAGATGGCTGGAGGAGAGTTTAGATCTCCTGGGGTCCCGCTGAGGCCCACAGCCTTACAGGAAAGGGGGAGCATGAACTCTGAGCTCGGCAGGGCTTTCTTTGGAGAGCAATGGGACATGGAAACTGTGCTCCGTTTGCTACCAAGTGCTGGGCAGCAGCTAGACCACAGCAACTGCAAGGCAGCTGGGAAGTCAGGACTGAAGGGTGAGACACCGCACCTGCCCCGGGCACTGCTGGTGATGTCGGCGGGCCCCAGGGGCTGCTCATGTGGAGTGGGGAGGAGAAAGACAGTCACTTTCTCCTGATCTGCCTCTGCCACCTGGGACCGAGGGTTACTGGGTTCTTGTCTCACCTCCCAGAAAGGGATTTCAGGGGTAGATGCGCAGTAAAATTAGTTTTTATTTGGAGGTTTTGAAGGGAAGGAGGGAGAGAGAGTGGGAGAGTGTGGAAAGTAATGCTCTCAAAAGAGAACACAGGCTTCTTCAAGGGCGGAGAGAGCCTCTACACACATCCCAGCATTAGACAGGAAAGCATGAAAGTCCACATCTCAAGAGGGGAGATGCGGGCGCCACTGTGCTCAGGCACTGTCAGCCATGTGGGCACAAGCCACTCTTCTTCCTAGGTCAAAGTCTGTTGCTAAGGAGGTTACCAAGGGGGGTGGGAGTAGTGATGATCTTCTTTGAAATTCCATTCTTGGCCTTTTGTTTGTTTGTTTTTTAATTTATTAGTGAAACACCATGAGGTACAGTTGTAGACTTACAAGCTTTCGTGCTTGGGTTTCAGTTATAGTTATAGAGATTGAGTACCCATCCCTCCACCAGTGCCCATTTTCCACCACCAATGATCCCAGTAGCTCTCCCACACCCACACCCCATTCCCCCCACCCCACCCCGCCTCTGTGGCTGGGCATTCCCTTTTGCTCACTCTTTCCTTTCGGGTGTTGTAGTTTGTAATAGAGGTTTTTTTTTTTCTTTTCTGCAGGAGCTTCTCTGGGTCTGTTGCTGTAGATAGGTGAGGATCTTACCAGGCCTTAGTTCTGGTTGTTTTTTTTTTTTTTCTTGTTTGCTGCAAGGCCATCTTTTGCCGTTGCCTTGGCAGGGGGCCTTCCCTAACTCGCCTATGTCACTGGGAGCATCTGAAGCCACCAGTCAGTTCCTGTCATGGCTCACAGCAGTCGCAGGCCATCGGGAATGAGGCCGACTGTGGAGCTTGTGGGAACGGAATCTGCTCCACCTGTGACCTCCTCAGACGGGGCTCCCCACTCAGCCGCGGGCCAGCGTTATGCAAAGCATCTGTTCTGGCCACCTGAGACCCTAGTGGGAACTGTAACCACCTAGGGGACCGCCTTCCCCCTGGCAGAGGCTAGAGCACCTGAGTTCTGCAGCAGCGAGGGAGGAACTTTCTCACAGACACTCTGCAGACTGAAAATCATCCTCATGTTGTCAGTGACTAGGAGAGTGTGGGGAGCAGAGGTCAAGTCCCCCGCCCGCCCCTGAGAGAAACAGAGGGAAGTACCCACAGGTCTGGGATAACGGGATAACGGACAAGTACTGGGAAAGGAGTAAGGAGCTAGCGGACTGGGAGGTGGAAGACCTGTGTCCCTCGGTGGCCTGGACCTCCAATTCTCTGAGCAGGCCCAGAGGTGTGAGCCTGGACAGCAACGGACAGTCCAGGCCACACCTCTGTCGGGAGGCCTCCACAACCAGCTACTCCGCACATGGGCACTTGTTTCTTGGCCATTGAAGATGAAAAGTGAGAGATGAGGTGAAAAAGATTTTCTGAGAGAGAACAAAAGCGCCCCCCCACCCCCCACCACCAGCAGAGTTTGGAGAGGGATGACTCCTCCTCTCATCCTCTTTCTTGTTTAGCCTGAGGCACGCAGGATCTTAAAATTGAGACATGGAGGGGTATTTTCTTTTTTTTTTCTTTTGGGTCACACCCAGCAATGGCTCACTACTCCTGGCTTTGCATTCAGGAATTAGTCCTGGCAGTGCTCACGGGACCATATGGGATGCTGGGGATCAAACCAAGTCGGCCGCGTGCAAGGCAAACGCCCTACCCGCTGTGCTATTGCTCCGGGCCCCACGGGTGGGGTATTTTCCATGGCTATTACTTTGGCCACTTACAGGATATGGCCCTGTGACCATTCCATTCCATTTTTATTCTTGGGGCAAAAAAAAAAAAAAAGTTTTCTCTTTCCCTGATTTTTCCCTGCCGATTTCCCATGACCCTAGTTATTCTCTATATCAATAGTCGTTAATAAACAAATGGAATAAAATGAGGCGAGGGAGGGGAATTTATGACGACAATGAAGAAAAACAAAACCCTAGGGAAAGTTCAAGTGTAGCAGAACTTGTTTACCCAAAGAAGACTTTAAAAAAACAGTTACGAAAATGTTAAAATTAGAAAACTGTGGACAAATAAAATGAAATGTATAGTAAGGACAGAGAAAACCTTCAAACAGAAATAAAGCTTCTGAAAATACAAGAGCCAAGCTAAAAACAAGAAGAAATAGATGAGAGACTTGGTGAATTAGAAAGCATGGCAGGAGTGCTAACATGCTGCATGCCTGAAATGACTAGCACCGTAGCACTGTGTCCAGTCCTGTTGTTCATTGATTTGCTTGAGCAGGCACCAGTAACGACTCCATTGTGAGACTTGTTGTTACTGTTTCTGGCATATCAAATATGCCAGGATTTCTCGCGGTAGCTTTCTGGGCTCTCCGAGAGGGCTGGAGGAATCGAATTCGGGTTGACTGCTTGCAAGGTAAACACCCTACCCGCTGTGCTATTGCTCCAGCCTAAAATGACTATTATGAACAATTTTGTAAATTATGGTGTCTTAATAATTTTTTTAAAGAAAATATAATCACTAGTATCAGCTACCGAGAGGATCTCGCCTGCACGGCAAAAGCCTGGCAAGCTACCCATGATGTATTCAATATGCCAAACACAGTAACAATTGTCACAATGGAGACGTTACTGGGACCACTCGAGCAAATTGATGAACAACGGGAGGAGAGTGACAATGACAGTATCAGCTATTTCCAGGTCTCCTGAGATTTTATTCTATGCAAATGCACCTTATCCCACAACAAAAGACTCAATGATACTCCCTAGATTCTTGAAGCTTCTCTGTATCACTCCTACATCTCTGGCACTGTGCCTCAGATGCCAAAACTGAGACAACCGATATAAAATCTAATCTCATAGAGAATGCCAGTTCCCTTGATTTCTTTCCTCTTGTGCTTCATTTATTTCCCATCTCTTTATTATCATTCATTCTGAAGGCACACTCAGATGCTGCCTGTTTTCCAAAGTCAGAAAAGAATTTGGTGGGGGGCTGGAGCAAAACCAAAGCAGGTAGGACATTTGCCTTACACGCAGCCGACACAGGTTTGGTTCCCAGCATCCCATGTGGTTCCCCTGAGCACCGCCAAGTGAGTGCAGAGCCAGGAGTAACCCCTTTGCATCACTGGGTCTGACTCAAAAAGCAAAAAAAAAAAAAAAAAAAAAAAAAGAATTTGGTGGAAGAGACAGTCCAGGAGGTGAGTACGCCCTGCATGTGGCCAACCCCAGTTTGAATCTTTTGCACCACATATGGAACATGGAACCCCCTGCCCCACCAAAAAAAAAAAAAAAAGAAAGAAAGAAAATTATTGCATCATAGATTTTATAGAGAACAAGTGTGGTTTCAATTATTCTATTATTGTCCAAAAATGAAAACCAGAACTTTAAAACTTCTAATGTGAGTTATTTACATATCAAAGCTCACATATCTGCCACAGTATTATAACAGTAGTTGATCACTACCTGAATTTTATAAGGTTTCTTCATTTTCATTACAGATTTGGTCTTAATAATACTTCACATTAACAAAGGTGACATTTCTTATTACTACTTAAGAAACTAAAAGATTGAGGCTTATAAGGTGAGGAAATGATTATTCGAGGTAATGCATTCAGTAAGGCCGGAGTTAGGAGTATGACATTAGCATAGAGTATTATTACAAAACTCATTTCTCACTCACTTTTGCTGACATCCCTGGTTAATTATGTCACCAAACTTTTATTTTCCATTTATTCTTTCTACTTTCTCTCACCCCTCAGGCTTCAAATATCTTTCACTTGAATTTTAACAATCAGTTTTATCATCTTAGGGTAGCCAAAATTTTATTTTCTAGTTATTTATTTTTTTGGTTGGGTCACTCAGTGATACCCAGCGGTTATTCCTGGCTGCACTCAGGAACTCAGGGACACTCCTGGCTGTGTGCACCAACACTATATAAGATGCTGAGGATTGAACCTGGGTCGGCCGCATGTAAGGCATGCACCCTATCCCAAGGCAAGCACCCTACCTGCTGTGCTCTCTCTCCAGCCCAAGATAGTCAACAATTTAAAGTAACCATTTCTTTGACTTTCCAGTTGGTGGGGAAACACATGTAGAATCACCACCATTATTTTTTTTTTCTTTTTGGGTCATACCCGGCGATGCACAGGAGTTACTCCTGGTTCATGCACTCAGGAATTACTCCTGGTGGTGCTCGGGGGATCATATAGGTTGCTGGGAATCGAACCTAGGTCGGCTGTGTGCAAGGCAAACACCCTATCCGCTGTGCTATTGCTCCAGCCCCACCACTATTATTTTTCCTTGAATTTCAAGTGATAATAAGCTTTTGTCAATGTATATATTCTACCATAACTAATAGACTCTAGACCAGTGTTTCTCAACTGGGGATAATAACGTCCCCCTGGGTATCCGTAGGATATTCCAAGGGGGCCAATGGTGAAAAATGCATAAATGGAGTTCCTCGCCACGTGACTAGGGGAGACCAGGAAGGACAAAAGCTATAGGAAGCAAACTAGGCTGTAAAGGGGTCACAGTCTGGAAAAGATTGAGAAACACTGGACTAGACTATAAAGATCTTTACTGGTTCCCTTCATCCTTGGAATTGTTAGGAGAGACTTGGAACACGGTGGAGGTAAGCAGGCTCTCGGGTGACCAGTGTACTACTGAACTGGTGTATCCATAAAAAGTTTGAGCAACAATACTATAAATCCGAGTACCTAAATAAAAATGGCTTCCAAAAACATGCCCTAAATTATTGCATCTTTTCCCTTCTTTCAAATCACTGCACCTAACTTACTTTGACCTTTGATTTTATAGAAACCTTCTTGGAATTTGCCCTAGTCCAAATTAAAAAAAAAATTAAAAACTAAAAATAGAAGGAAAAAAGAGAATTTAAAAACTGAATAAAGCCACCTCCTCATCTAGTATGAGCAAAATAAAAAGTTTAAAAAAAATAGTTTTAAGTGATACTTTTCTAAGAATAAGCTACTTTTCTATCTGTCCCATCCATGTCAACCAACACAGGGTCAAAATAGTTGAGGAAAATTTTCAGACTCAGCCAATTACTTTGTATGTTGAGATATAGGGTGGAAAACATTAATTAATTTAAACATTAATCTTGCATCACACTTATAAGCAACAGTGACTCTTTGGAGCACTGGTAAATCAGGAAAAAAGTCCAAGAAAAAAGTCTTGAGAAATTAAAAGGTAAAGGTAAAGGCCCTCCCGTTGATCATCGATTTGCTCGAGCGGGCCCAGTAACGTCTCCATTGGAGACTTTGTTGTTACTGTGTCTGGCATATCGAATACTCTCGGTAGCTTGCCGGCCTCTCCGAGAGGGGCGGAGGAATCGAACTTGGGTCGGCCATGTTGGCCGCTTGTAAGGCGAACGCCCTACCCGCTGTGCTATTTCTCCAGCCCTTAGTGGGAAATAATTTTGTGATTCACACCCTTTGTCACAATCAGGCCAACTGAAGAAGGAGGACTACAGAATGTGAGACATAAATTTGTCATCCCGGATTGGAGAGATAGCACAACGGTAGAGCGTTTACCTTGCACGTGGTCAACCCAGGTTCAATTCCCAGCATCCCATATGGTCCCCTGAGCACCGCCAGGAGTAACTCCTGAGGGCAGAGCCAGGAGTAACCCCTGTGCACTGCCAGATGTGACCCAAAAAGCAATAAATAAATAAATAAATAAATAAATAAATTTGTCGTCCCATTCTAGATGAAGTGTGGTACGATTTAAAATACATGGCAGGGCGTTTGCCTGGCATTCGACAGGCCTGGTCTTGATCCAGGCACCATCTATGGTCCCCCCAGGCCAGTTAGGAATGATGCCTGAATCAAAGATAGGAGTCAGTCCTGACCACCAACATGTGTGGCTCAAAAAGAAAAAATAATTTAAAAATAAATGAAAGTTCCATAGATCGAATTTCACTGGGATTTAGACATAAAGGAGGGATATGTTCAAAACCAGGTTATAAAGTACGGCAGGAGGCCTTTCAATACTTGGGATAATCTAAACAAAATTACTCCATTTTCCCATGACAGTTCAAAGCTGGAGTCAGATAATAACTTATTTCCTCCTTCTCTTTTAAGTTTTAAAGAAACAGATATTGTATAAATTTTATAAAATTCTCTGTCACTATGTTACAACTGTAATCAGTTCTGTCCCTCACTAATGGGATCATTCTTTTTTTTTTTTCTTTTTGGGTCACACCTGGCGATGCACAGGGGTTACTCCTGGCTCTTCTCTCAGGAGTTACTCCTGGCAGTGCTCAGGGGACCATATGGGATGCTGGAAATCGAACCCGGGTCAGTCGCATGCAAGGCAAATGCCCTACCCACTGTGCTATTGCTCCAGCACCTGGGATAAATCATTCTTCAAAAATTACTTGACAATATTATATTCAGCAAAATAGTTAAATGAAAGCAATAAATCAACTGTTGACAAAGACATGGAACATTTAGTACTCTTTGTCTTATTTGTTTTTGTTTTTGCTTTGAGGCCGAGGCCATACCTGGCAGTCAGTGCTCAGGGCTTATTCCTGGCTCTGCAACCAGAGACTACTTTCTGGCAAAGTTCAGGAGACCATATAAGATGCTGGGGATTGAATCCAGGTCAGCTGCGTGCAAAGCAAACTCCTTTCCCACTGTACATCGTTCTAGCCCAACAATCAGAAATCTTTTTTTTTTTTTTTAAGTAAAACAGATTTTATTTGGAGGGTTTTTTTGAAGGGAAGGAAGAGAAAAGTCGGAGAGTGGAGAGTAAGAGAGACAGAGTAACGTGCTCAAGAGAGAACGCGGGCTTCTCCAAGGGCCGAGAGAGCCCCTACACACATCCCAGCTTTAGACAGGAAAGCATGAAAGTCCACATCTCAAGAGGGGAAATGCGGGCGACACATGTGCTTGGCCACGCGGGCACAAGTAATACACGGGCTTGGGCAGCATATGCATGACAATTCTTACATACTGTTGGGAGTGGAGACTTGTACCACTACTGTGGAGCAATGTTGAGCATTGCCCATAGTATAAACAAGTCTATGTCTAACTATGACCCACTCATATCCAACAGAAATGAATATATGTTTACCAAAAGGAGTGGATTACACTGGTAATAAGATTTTAAGCTAAGAAGTAGCATTACTTGTAGTAGTCCTAAATCCTCACGAAAAAGTACAAAAAAGTTCCCATTAGCATAATTTGCCATAGTCCAAGCTGTAAACTTACCCATCAGCAGAACAAACTGTGATACATTCACAAATGGAATATGATACAGCAATGTGGATGAACAAAATATAACCATATGCAAAATCTGGATGAATTTCATAAACATAATGTTGAGTGAATAAAACCAGACATCCCTCTTGATGTATATGCGGTAATCAGTATTTCACTTATTAAAAAGTTCAAAATATTTTACTCCATGGCTTGGACCAACCATACATACTAGGGGAAAAGGGAGCTCAGATAAAGAAGGGAACACCAAATAAAGGTGTTGGGAGGATCCTCCCAGGATGGGAGAAGCATGCGAAAGGTAGACTATAGACTAAACATGATTGTCACCCATTGCCTCTTTTGCAAACCATAACACCCAATAAGAGAGAGAGAACAAAAGGGAATGCCCTGCCACAGAGGCAGGTGGGGATGGGGGGGATAGGGAGTGGGAGGGATACTGGGATCCGTGGTGGTGGGAAATGGGCACCAGTGGAGGGATGGGTATTTGATCATTGTATAATTGAAACCCAAGCACAAAAATGTGTAAGTCTGCAACTGTACCTCATGATGTCTATTAAAATTTTTTTAATAAAAAAAAAGTTCAAAAATGGGACCACCGATGTGGCCCAGCAGTAGGGCACTTACACTACCTGTGTGAGCCCTGGGCTCAATTCCCATCACTGATTCAAATGGGAAAAAGCTCAAGAGTAGGCAAAATAAACACATGGTTTGAAAATCCTAATAATGTTCACCTTGAATGGGAGTTGTTTCCCAATGGGACTTCTGGAATGATCTATTTGTGACCTAGGTACCAGGTACAGGTACTCTCTGAGAGAGTCATCACCTGTTCCTGTTTCCAAAGTTATGCTAGTTCAGCAGTAAGGGGCCTAGCACATGTAGGGCCCCAAGTCTGAACCCTGGCACCACGAGGACATCAAAGCATGGCCAGGTGTGGCACAGTGACCCTCAGCAGCACCGCCTTGCTGGGCCACACACAGAACCAGTTGGCCCAGTTGGTCAAGTGTCACCAGGAGTGGTTCCAGGGGACCCTGAGCACTGCTTAGGAGTCACACAAAGATTTACTGGGCAACACCGGCAATAAATACAGCAGAGCTGAAATTTGTATCTTTATCCACTGGTTCCAGGATCTGTGGTTCTTAATCACTACACTATCTTAGAGAACTACTGACTCGTAAGAGACAACTAATAATTACATTTATCAAGATGACAGGTTGGGATAAAACCTGTCGATGTCTGTCAATAGGAAACTGATATTAAGTTATGAAATACTTAATATTCTAAAAATCATTTTTTTAGAATGCAATGATCTACATTAAACTAATTAGCTCTGCAGAGCGAAGGAAATCATTAACAAACTCGAAAGGAAAATCTATTAAATGGGAAAAATATTTGCATATCACATGTAGGAAAAGGGATTAATATGCAAAGTATATGAAAAGTGCATGATTCAGTGGGAAAAAGCAAGTAACCTGGTTTAAAAAAAATAGGCAGGTGATCTAAATAGGCAATTTTCCAAAGAAGGCATGGAAATTGTCAACAGATGCAGGAAAAGGTGAGAAATATCATTAATCAGGGAAAGGAAAGTAAGAAATGATACATTACTAATAGAGTATTATTAAAAGACAAGGAATACTTATGTTGGAGACACAAGAACAGTGTGATGCTAGTGGAAACGGAGTTAGTGAAGCAGCATAAAACATAACTACGCTTGTATGAAGACACCTCAAAAAAATTAAAAATAAAAAAATTTAAATCATATAATTCAGCAGTTAATCTTCTTGATATCAACCCAAAGAAAAATGAAAACACTAATTTTCAGTGATATGTTCAACCTATATTCATTTAAAATATAGAAAAATACTTAAGAGTCCATCAATGGAGAACGGAGAAAGTATGGCATAATATACGCAAAATGTCATAATTTTTCAGCCATAAAAAATGAACAAACTCCATCTGTGACAACATGTCTGGATCTGGAGGGCATATGCTTTCATATAACATATGTTCTGTGGGTACCTTAAAATAAAAGTTGAGTATTATTTCAAACTATATAATACATTTCTAATCTTATATTTTAACTCAAATACACAATTTTAAGTGAGAACTGTTTATTCGTTTTTTTTTCTTTTTGCGTCACACCCGGCAATGCTCAGGGGTTACTGCTGGCTCTGCACTCAGGATCACTCCTGGCAGTGCTTGGGGGACCATGTGGGATGCTGGGAATCGAACCTGGGTCGGTCGCGTGCAAGGCAAACGCCCTACCCGTTGTGCTATGGTTCCAGTCCCAAGAATCATTTATTCTTGCTTATTCTGACAATCACTGACATTTGTATATAATTTCTGTAACTAGTTATGTTACTATGTACTTTGAAGTATCCAAAACACTAGAAATGTTTAGACTGTTATATGAAAAATACAATAATAATAAATGTCCTTCATGGCTAGATAGGACATAAAAGCAAATGCTTTCTAAAAATGGACCTAAAAACATCTTCGAACTACATCTGGATTCTTTTCAAAACTCTATAAATTGAGTGATACAAGTTATGGGACTTGCTTCTTATGGCTGTAGAAGGAAAGAGAACAGAATGGATAGAAGAAACCAGAACAATACCATAAAGCTGATCATTGCTAAAGCCGGATGGTGAGCTAACAGGTGTTCAGTATGTTAATTTTTCTGTGTATCTGAAAAAAAAAAAACCTATAATAAAAGTTAAACTAGAAATAAAGTTCTAAATCTGCATGATTACAAAGACTCCCTCAGGAAGCCTATTCTTGCCCCAAATAAAGAAAAATGAAAAAAGGTTTAATCCACTAAAAAAAAAATAAATCCCAAAGTGGTCTCTAAAACATTTAGTGTTACTTTATTTGCATAGTCAAAAGAAAAAAAAAAACCAAGGATTTATCAATACAGGCTTGTTTAAGTTATATGAAAGGTAGTATGTTGTCGCCACCTACTGGATACTGCTTAAAAATACCACCGTGGGTTCCTATTCAATTCCTAGCAAATCTACTTTACGTTTATGAGTACTTATACTAGCAATGGGCTAGAGCGACAGCACAGCGGGTAGGGTGTTTGCTTTGCACGAGGCCTACCTGGCCGGCCGGATTTGATTCCTTCGCTCCTCTCGGAGAGCCCGGCAAGCTACAGAGAGTATCTCGCCTGCAAGCTACCCGTGAAGATTTCATCACTTTTAGCGATGTGTATATTCCATATACAAAAGGTCTATCATTAACTTTTTCTTATGAAGTACACTGGTACAAGGCCTCAGAGGATGTCCCTGTCCTACAGAAGACCCCAGACAGTAGTAAATTATCTCCCATATGGTTACCACCCAGAATTAAATGATTTACATATAGGCCCCCTGTCAGGTTAGAAACTAGACCTGACTCTTAGCTACAGCAAACTATCTTTCATTTCCTAATTAATTCAGTTTTTAAAAATTTTTACATTTTAGCCTGACAGCTTGATGAAATACATGCGTTACATTCAAGAGAGTTCTGGAGCAATAGCACAGCGGTAGGGCGTTTGCCTTGCGCGCAGCCAGTCCGGCCAAGCCGCGTTCGATTCCTCCGCCCCTCTCAGAGAGCCCGGCAAGCTACCGAGAGTATCTTGCCCGCACGGCAAAGCCTGGCAAGCTACCCATGATGTATTCGATATGCCAAACACAGTAACAACAAGTCTCACAACGGAGACGTTACAGGGCCCGCTCGAGCAAATCGATGAACACTGGGAGGACAGTGCTACAGTGCTACATTCAAGAGGCCAGGTTCCAGCCCTGGCACGGGCAGGGGCAACCCCACCTCCCACAAGCCAAGAGTCAAGAACACAGGGGGGTATGAGCCAAAAGTCAAAATTCAGAACCCCAAGTAAAAATCTTTACTTTGTCAATTTGACAACTTTTACAACTTGGCTCACTGCATGTATCAGTGACTGTCAACTCGTTATACACTGACATTACCTGTGACGTTTTAAAGTAAAAGGATGTTGGTGACAAAGCAAGAGGGTTTTTGTTTTTCCTGTCATCCAGCAAGTTAAAGAGCCATGGGGGGTGGGGGGTGGGGCAGAAATACAGAAGTTATGGAACTCACCTTGCACACAGCTGACCTGGAGTTTGATACCAGGCACTGATCCCATTCATTTATTTATCCCGTTCATACCTGGGCATGCCCCAGTTGGTGCCTGGTTGCAGAGCCTGGAGTTAGCCCTGAGCAACCACTGGTGTGGTCAAAAAACCAATGGCCAAAAGTCTTGTGCACACACCACTGGTTCTCCAAGTGGTTCCCAGACCAGCATCAACATCACAGACAACGTCTTTAGAAACACCTGGTTTTCCAGGTGTGCCCCAGCTCCCTGCAAGGAGTCAGGAACAACTTGTGCTCTCACAAGACTGGGATGCAGGCGACGGGTCATTTGTGTTTAACAACAGAAAGCCTTGTTACTAAGGTTTCACTAATAACATGGCACTGGATAATCTCAAGACATATGTGGCAGGTAAAGAAACGGACAAGATGGCAAAGGAACAGAAAAGACTGTAAGGTTTGGTGTTACAAGTCTTCCAGCAAAACCGAGGGCACATAGCGGAAATCTAGGGCTTCCGGGCGTCCCAGAGATGGTGATAGATGGTTCAGTGTTTTGGTGGTGGGTGTGGTATGTCACTTTTGAAGAGGCAGGAAGGAAGCACTCCTGAGACATAGTGATGTGAACAATAAGGCCACAATTGAAACAAAGATGGAATGGACCGAGAAGAAGAAATGATAACACCCAAGAGAAAAAGAATCACACCCAGTCCTGCTACTTCTCCAGGAGTCTTCCATGACGGAGTCAACAATGGTTCTTGTTGACCAGTAGGAAAGATGCTCTAAGGCCAGTTAGTAAGATCCTACAGTGTTCTTGTCTAGAGCAAGTTTCCTAACTATATCTCCTTGTTCTGGTTTATTCTAATAAAAAAAAAAAGACAAGGGCATCTTTCTGAGACATAATTAAGATTTTCAGTCATTTTGGAACCTTTTGACAGAGGAATGTTCTAAAAAAAAAGAGGAAACTTAATTATACTCAAAGATTTTCTTCAAAGCACTAAAAATAGTGGGTGGAGAGCATAAGATCTGAAGTAAGTTAAATGTCCAACAACTGGGAAATAATTGCACAAATTAGAACATCGACCCACCTGGGATATAAAATGTTTTAAATGATTTCATTAAATGCTTTCTTTTGGGGCTGGTGGGGGCTGGTGGTGTTGGGTCATACTGAGCGACACTCAGGGTTTATTCCTGGCTCTACTCAGAAATTACTTCTGGCGTTGCTTGAGGGACAATATGGGATGCTGGGGATTGAACCTGGATTGGATGCATGCAAGGCAAACTTCCTACCCACTGAACTATCACTCCAGCTGAAATGGTGCTTTTCATGGGAGATTTTAAATAAAATGGAGGAAATCCTCACCTTATAACAGGACTGTCAAAAGATGATGACTGTATGAGAAAGTTGCCTTTTTCTCTCACCTACACTACTTTTTTCTTTTTCTTTTTTAAATTGAATCACCATGAGATACACAGTTACCAAGCTCTTCACGATTTGGTTTAGTACTATTCACAATAGCCAGAATCTGGAAACAATTCAGGTGTCTGAGAAGAGTCAACTGGTTAAGGAAACTATGGTACATCTACACAATGGAATATGACACAGCTGTTAGGAGGAATGAACTCATAAAATTTGTTTATAAATGGATGGTCATGGAGAGTATCATGCTTAGTGAAATGAGTCAGAAGGAGAGAGACATAGAATGATTGCACTCATTTGTGGGATGTGAAAAAACATAACTTTTCATTTTTTGGGCTACACCTGGCAATGTTCAAGTGTTACTTCTGGCTCCACACTCAGGAATCACTCCTGGCAGGGCTCAGGTGGCCATATGGATACCAGGGATCGAACTTGGGTCCCCAATCATGCAAGGCAAATGCTTTAACTGCTGTACTATCATTCCATTCCCCCCCCCATACTTTTTACCCTCAACCTTCCAATCCTTTAACTTCTTTCAACTTCTCATTAGCTCTGCCATAATCCCATTAACTGTATCACTATATCACTGTCATCCCCTTGTTCATCAATTTGTTCGGGCGGATGCCAGTCACGTCTCCATTCGTCCCAGCCCTGAGATTTAAGCAGCCTCTCCTTACTCGTCCTTCCCAACGGTGCTGTATTAGAGGCTCTTTCAGGATCAGGGGAATGAGACCCATTATCATTACTGTTTTGGGCATACCAAATACGCCACGGGGAGCTTGCCAGACTCTGCTGTGCAGCAAGGATACTCTCAGTAGCTTGCCAGGCTCTCCGAGAGGGATGGAGAATGTATATACAAGCAAGTAGATACCAAAAATGTAAGTACAATTATATAACATTTAAACAATGTAAGCCTGTTCATAAAACACCTTATCATAGAATAAATAAAGTAGATAAAAAAAAAACTGGATGGTTCAGAGAATAGGCTTCCAAATCAGATCTAGTTCTGAGTCTTAGTTTGCCACTAATGGGTCCTCCTAAGTTCTCGTTTCTCTCTCTGTCCAAGGGTAGTGCCATCCTGTGGTGAGCGGGAAATGAGAGGATACTCAAGCATGAGAGCAGCAGGCTCAATTGAACAGACTCCTGTTGGAGTACACAGAGCTTAGGTATATCAGATTGTACCCATCACAGTGCTCCCGAGTCACTCCCATTACTTTGTCAGTCTGTAACCACTTCTATGCTCTCCTCCCCAACCAATTTGTAAGGTCTCATCCTTCTTAGACACTGAAGCTGTACTCTAAGTTAATATTGCCTTTCTCCTCTCCTTATGTCTTTTGAGCAGTTTACTTTAATGCAATGTCCTTTTGTATAGATACAGGAAGACAATTAATTAATATTATGCTTTATAACTTAGGAATTGATTGGCTTTGAATATTATTCACTCCTGGGCATCTGCCTTCTCAACTTAAGCCTCAGTTGCCCTCACTTCCTAGCATCCCAAGGGCAGGGTCCCGACATGGGACTGGATGGAACCAGGGCAAGCCGGTAAGTTATCTGCTACCCTGGCATCGCGATGGGCCAGGCCAAGGTGCCACGATTCTTAACTATAAGAGTTTGATCATAGGCAAATGATGTCATGATCCAAAAGTAACGACAAGACTAGGGCCCTGCTGCTAGGAATAGGAAAGATATCTGGCGTGAGCACTGCAGTCTGAGATCGAGATGGCCCTAGGAGAGCAATTCTATAAGCTCAAAGTATTTCTTACTGTGTCCATACGAAATGATTAATATTATGTATGCTTATATGTTGGTTGGACAAGGAGAGGAGAAACACGTCCTAGAAGCAGTTTCCTGTGTGTCCTGACTAGCTTGGATGAGACTGCTTTTTGGAGATGTAGATTCCAAGCTCTAGCAGACTGGTCTTTGTTGTGCTAATCTAAGTGTTTGTAGCTTGTGAAAAGGTGAGGCCAGGATTACTGGCCTGCGGATGGATGTAAGGAAACAATGTATGTTTGCCGCCTCAGTGTTCTTTCTGTAACTCCTTTTGATGACATCACTATATTGCGCCCTTTAGAGGTACTATGATCTATATAAGGGAGATTTCAGGGCTCTCTGGGGGGACACGTGCATCAGAGAGTCTGGGAAGATGGGGTTGAGGACAGAAGCGGAGAGAACAAAGGCACACACGTGCTCAAGGATTCCTGAGGCCTCCATGACATACATCTCTTCCATGTAATAAACGGCTACTAAGACCAACCAGCTTGGCCTCGTTTCCTTCCTTCGCCTGACCATCGCCATCGACCTCCTTGGAGTGGGGAAACGGTCAGACCGCCGGCCTTTTTATTTTTTGTGTGTTTACACAGACTCCTGTCAATACTGTAGTCCATGTCTGAGGTGTTTTTGTTAAGCAGTCTATTTTAACTTTTCTGTGTGTGGGGGAGGGGGGAGGAGTCTTAGAGGTGTATAGTTATTACAGTCATTTGATTTTCATAGCCCATTAAAATTTCAAAAACAATTTGAGAGACTTGCACAGAGCTGTCAAAATATTCATACAAAGTTGGTATTATTCAAACTCTGCTAACAAATTGACGGGAAGTCCCTTGCCTTCATGAGAGAGAGAAAGCATCTGGATGGATGTCCTTGAAAATCACGAAAGATAGTTATAAAGTAAAGCAAATAATTTCCAAGAAAGAACAGTTAGCAACTGCATTCCCAAGTTAGTCATATGTTTTTCTACATTTCAAATACCAGCAAACCCTTAAGAACCACCATCCATTTGCAAACTGGCACTTGCTGACAATTCCCTGGTTCTTCATCCATAAACTTGTTCTACATCATGGGATGTTCACTTAACAAACACTGAGCAGAGTGCAGGATCATATTATGGAAGTGTCATAAATGGCACCTTATGTACTGCAAAACCATAAAAAGTACACAGTAATTATTATTATAAAAATACGAATATATGGAGCCGGAGATTAGTACAGTGGGAAGGACAGTTGCCTTGCACATGGCCAACCGGGTTCAATCTCTGGCATCCCATACGGTTGGTCCCTCAGCACCAGCAGGAGTGATTCCCAAGTATAGAGCCAGGAGTACACCCAGAGTATCACTGGATGTGGCCCCCCAAACCAAAATCAAAACCAAAAACAAAACAAAAAAATCCCACACACAAAAATACAAATCTATTATCATAACATGATTTCTAAGACAGAACATTATCTCATCTACACATTTTATTTTTATTTACTTATTTTTTGCTTTTTGGGTCACACCCAGCAATGCACAGGGGTTACTCCTGGCTCTGCACTCAGGAGTTACTCCTGGCCGTGCTTGGGAGACCATATGGGATGTTGGGAATCGAACCCAGGTCAGCCGTGTGCAAGGCAAACGCTCTACCCATTGTGCTATCTCTCCAGCCCTTCAACTACACGTTTTAATAATGTAACCATTTTTCTATATTCATGCTCTTGCAAATGACATTCAGAATTTTTTAGAATGAAGTTTTTTCAGTTTTTCTTTAAGCCATAGTCATTTTAGTGTATTAGCTAATGACTCTATCTGTCTTATGGGAATTGGGCATATTCCTTTTACTTCAGATACTATGGGCCTCAAGGGAAAGTTCTGAAAAGTTAAAAACTGCTGCTATAATTAGAAGAAAGCAAGAGTCTGAATTCTAAAGGAGAAAGCTTTTGTTTGCTTTTGGCTTGGGTTCTACTCCTGATTCTCTGCTCATGGCTCACTCCTAGTGGAGCTCACACACTATGCAGAGATTGATCTTGGTGCTAGGATCGCCTGTTGAACCATCTCCAGCCTGAAGGAAGGAAGTCGAACAGAATCTACAAGATAGGTTCAGACAGAGAAAAATACTCTTTTCTTACTTTTGGAAGTGCTGTATGATTTTTCTGATGCTAAAACTCACTTTTGTGTGATGAACAAGAAATGAGACATCAAACATAGAAATCATATCATTTTATAACTTTCTCTATTGCTTCTTAATCCACTGGAAATAATTTCACAATGCAACACTTTCAGGAAGCTTCTTTATTACTTCCTTTGGTTTCTACTTCCTTAGGTAGTAAAGGCTCAATCTTTATCAATAGGCCTTCACTTGTTGAACTACGAAGGAAAGCACGAACCACAAAAGGTCCTAGAAATAAAGACAAGAGTTAACTTTCACTTCATGGATACCTCTCAAGAAAATATAATATACAACAAGAAACCTTATAGAAATCATTACAGTTTCAATTTAAGTACTGTTATTACTGTCTTATTACTTTGAATTATAAGGAAAGGAAGACATTTGTTTCTAGAGATGAAGACAGATTAGTTGTATTCTGAAACTATCCACTTTCACTAATAGAATTATTATTTTCTTTGTTACAGAAGGTGATCACCTGGAATTTTATTTTACTGCAAAGTTGAAAGTAAAGCAAGTAGGTCATTATTGATTATATTAACATTTCTTGGCATTTGCCTAAATATTTACCTAAAACAGCACAGGTACCAAACCTCTGTGTACCAACATTTAAAGTAAGAAAAAAAAATTTTTTTTTTATGTAGGAGTACTGTCATTTAGCTGATTGAATTGAGCATGAACTCCACCTTACTTCTTTTTTTTCACAGTTTTATTTATTTATTTTTCGTCTTATATTTATTTATTGAATCACTGTGGGAAAAGTTACTAAGCTTTCAGGTTTAAGTCTCGGTCATACAATGATCAAACACCTCTCCCCTGACCAGTACTCACCTTTCACCACCAAGAACCCCAATATACCCCCTCCAACCCCTCCCAATGCCTGTGAGGCAGATGATTTCCACTTAACTCTTAGAGTAAGAAAAATTTTTTCTTAAGAAAAATTTCAAGGGACTTCAATCAAATGCATGGCAAAGGGCCAGGTATATGGCTCAGTGGTCAAACACTCAGCTTGTGTGAGACCCTAGGTTCAATTCCCCCCACCCCCCAAATACACACCAACACATTCAATTGGTAAAAAAGAAGCTATGACCACAAAGACTTTAGTATGTTTCCCATCATTCTCCACCTGTTAGTCTCAGAGGATCCTATACTGAAATAAAATTCTCCACAGAATATAAGCATCCACACAAACAAATGAGGTAGTTATTCGGCAATGTGTTTAACTCTCAAGGGAGGCAAAAAAAGAGCCGAAGGTTGTGCTTTAATTATATTCTTGGTTATAAAACAAAACCTGACAGATTTCCCGTAACACAAGCCTAAAGCTTCGTCATTTAGGTGAAAGTCAATTGAATGTAAAAGATTTTTGCATGGCTCTAACGGCTGGGGAGAACAATCTGAGGAAAGACGGAATGGCAAGCAAGGCAATGAGAAGGTCACTGCATGTGTGGGGCAGCCAACCACACACTTCCACATAATGTCAAGTCATATTGTTCTATGAATCACTGTATTTATAAGAAGGAACAAGACTGAAAATTCTTTTCTAAATAAATAATTAGCTCAAAACAGCCAACTGCTGGTGCTGGTGGTATTTTGGCTGTAAAACCTCATTTCATAACTGATTTTAGTGTTTATTTAACACTTAACTTTAAGGCAATCAGTTCTAGTTTTCTGTCAAACGTTTTTGCATTTAATGGTATACTGTGGGAATTTGCAATGGTTTCAGGACGCACTCCTTATTAGTATTATTGAGTCTTTCTTTCTAAACAACTACAATATATTACAAAGGGAATTTAGAAATCCTTTGCAAAATTCGATCTTGTTTACTGAGTCTTTGGAAACTGCTATTTTAGCTCATTTAATAACTGGATTTCCTGATGTTTTTAATTTTCATTATTTTACAAGGCTATAAGGAAATCAACTAAAAAAACAAAAAATAAACAAACAAAAAAAACTGCATACCCAAACTCAGTGGTCTGTGCCTACAAACTTCATTTATAACTGCTTGCAAATTGGCAATTATCTGGTCACTTGGCATATCCAGCTGAAAGAGAAAAATATATAACTTTAATGATGTGAAAGTGAGAACATAATATAATTATTTTGCAACTTTGACGGTACTTCTAGGCAGAATTCTCCAAATATTTTCCAAGAGAAAATACTGACTGAGACCCTATTTGGATATAAATTTAAATAACTCTTCTTTCAGAATGTTCCAAGTGCATGTCTTTACATGTCAAGACTTAATTACTTTATACATCAAATTATAGCAGAGTGTTTTGAAGTTGTTTCACTTGAGATTCCTTGACTTCCAAGCAATTTCCCCAAAGCATACCCTGGAGTGGAAGACGCCCCTCCTCCCTCCTCTACCCCCAAGGGATCAGTGGCATTTTCATTTGCAGTTACTTGTTGATGTACTTTGAAAGAAAACCAGAAAACATTTAGAAATGAATACTTTCATAAGAAAAAAAAAAAAAAAACTAGAAACCCTACATGTCTACACACATTTTAGAAAGCATAGCTCATATTATCACACATGACATTTTTAGGATGCTTCGCTAACATTCATGTGATGATAATTGTCTGTTCTTGAGGAAAACCTCTACTAAGTGAGTAGCTAGTGAATGTCCCTATTCAATAAACTCTGAAGCCTAGTTCACACCTTTGGAAAGTCTTTGTATTCATCATTCAAATTCAGTACATGTTATTTTTCTTTGCTATAACAATTTAAAACAGTTCTATTAAATTTTACTATTGAGAGGATTTTGTAAAGTAAAAGTAAAGGATTTTGTACTTTATAAAATTTTAAAAACGCAAATGAAACTTAATAACATAACTGACAAAAATCAAACACAATGAGAGCTCAAGTTCAAACAAGATTTCTGTTTTACAATGACTCAGAGGCTAGAGTGAGAAGCGTGCCACAGAAGCATAAAAAGAAATTTCACTCCCCAAATTATTCTCATCAGGAAATTCATTTATTCACCATTTACATGACAGGATGCAGTATTTTTTAAATTTTTTTGGAGGTGGAGTGGGTTTGGGCTACACCTGCAATGTTCAGGGGTTACACCTGGCTCTGCACTCAGGATTATTCCTGGCAGTGCTTGGGGTACCAAAAGGGATGCTGGAGGTTGGACCCAGGTATGCCATGTGCAGGCAACGCCCTACCAGAGCACTATCTGCTCTACTATCTCTCCAGCCCCACAGAATAAAGAAGTAAACTCCAAATGAGATGGTATTTTTTTGGTTTGATTGTTATCGAAAGACTTCTCACTTTACACAAATCCAAAAGTGGTAGTTTTGAGAGGAAGAAAATGAAGCAGGGACAATTCAGCTTATTAAATCCACAGATCTTAGAGACTTAAAAAAATTGGGGCGGGGGCGGGGTATGCAGCACCCAGTGTGCTCAGGTCATTGTACTCATGGTGCTATGTTTGAAGATCACTACTGGTGGGCTGGGGACCATATGTGCTGCTGGGAATCAAACCCAGGTTGGTCATATGCGGGGCAAGAACACAACTCTGGCTTTGGCTCCGAGAATACAAAATCTCTATTTCTATTTAACAATTCCATTTAAAAATACTGATTTAACAAAACAAAAAAGAACCACCCTTTGAGCCCAACAACAACAAAAAAGTAAGTGGCCAAACATAACCTGAGGCTGCACAACTCGACCAATCACTGAGAAGAGCAGGAGACACTGAACTTGAACCTGACATCGCGATGAGATGACATTTCCAAAAGGTCTCAACGCAATGCTAAGATTTTACAATATACTACTAACAGTGAGAAGTGACTGGATGTTTCTAAGTCAACAAATGGTGTATCTCATGTGTTTCAGAAAGAATTCTAGGAGAAAGGAAACAGAAGTTGGCAAACTTTCTCTGTAAATAGTCAGAAAGTAAATATTCTGAGCTTTGCAGGGCAGTCTCTGTTGCAGCTATACAATTCTGCTGCTGATGTTTTAAAGAAAAACATAGATTTTATACATATACATATATATATATATATATATATATATATATATATATTCCCAACCAGGGCTCCGGCAGCCGAAGACCTCCAGGACCAGCCACCACCATGCTGAGACCACTCTCCGCACACCTGAAGGTACCGGCAGAGGAACAAAGGCAAGCGGGTCCCGGGGCTGAGATCTCCAAGCCTACTTGGATCGGGGCTGAGCATCCTCCACCCAGATCCTCCGAATTCCAGTAGGCGGGGGTCACACCCACCAACTGGCCCCCTGACGCTGTGTAATCCCATCAACGGCCAAGACTCAGAGACTATAAAAACCAGCTCCCGGAAGCGCACGGCTGCATTCGTGGCCACACAACATCTTATCATCTCATTCCTACTTTGGACAAACTGGCAGGCTACCGAATGTAACCTGCCCACACGGCAGAGTCTGGTAAACTCCCCATGGCGTACCCAATATGCCAAATACCAGTAACAATGATGGGTCTCATTCTCCTAAAGAGCCTTGAATATAGTACTTTCTTAAAAATCTCAGGGCTAGGATGAAGGAGACGTTACTGGGGCCTGCTCGAGGCAATCAATGAATAACAGGTTGGTCGTGATTCGTGATATATATATATTCCATCTATAACCCAACCAAATATCACTTACTTGGGTGACAGAATGAGGGACTTTGAAGTGAATGGGCAAAAAACAACTAATAACTTACTGGAATAAAAAAAGAGTTTTGCTTTGTTTGGCTTGTTAACGGGGCTTTGCTGGACACTGACAGGCTCCTTGTATTCTATTATGCCTCTACTCTAGAGAAGAGGGGTGTTTTGTTGAGAATTGTACTGCTATTCAAAAATAATAGGAGGGGGCTGGAGCGATAGCACAGTGGGTAGGGTGTTTGCCTTGCACACAGCCGACCCAGGTTCGATTCCCAGCATCCCATATGGTCCCCCGAGCACCTCCAGGAGTAATTCCTGAGTGCATGAGCCAGGAGTAACCCCTGTACATCACCAGGTGTGACCCAAAAAGCAAAATAAATAAATAATAATAGGAGGAAAAATGTTTAGCCACATTACAAGAGTTGTCATAATTTTATAGGTGAATTTGAAACAAGATGCTGTATGGTGATTTTCTGAATGGATGATCGGTATTTAAATCTGAAAGCAAAAAGGGAAGTTATTAAAACCTTCTAAAGAAAGAAGCCAGCAATCAGCACCCTTAAGCACTGCAGCACTGTCCTCCCGTTGTTCATCCATTTTCTCGAGCGGCCACCAGTAACGTCTCCATTGTGAGACTTCTTGTTACTGTGTTTGGAATATCAAATAGTCACGGGGAGCTTGCCAGGCTTTGCCGGGTGGGTGGAATACTCATGGTAGCTTGCCAGGCTCTTTGAGAGAGGCAGAGGAACTGAACCCAGGTCAGCCTCGTGCAAGGCAAGCACCCTACCCACTATGCTATCGCTCCAGCCCAACACCTTCAAACAACTACCATAATCAACATCTTCCTAAAGAGAAGCCAGACAAGTAAATAGGCAAGGCTCCAAGAAAGTCTGATAGAGACTGGGGATACCTCAGAAAAGGGGCAGCAGAAAGGAGAGACTGGTCAGTTAACCGTGTGCTATGAAAGGCATCACACTGATAAGAAATGATTATGAAAATGGAAACAGTCCAGAACAAGAATACAGGAGACGGGCCACTTGCTGTATATGCAGTTCACCCAGCTTCAATCCTGAGCACCACATATAGTTCTCCGCAACCCTGCCAATAGTGATCCCGGAGCACAGAGCCAGGACTAAGCACTGACTGAGCACTACCAAGTATGCCACAGTCCCTCCCCTGCCCCACTCCCCATCCCCCAGAAGAGAAGTGGAAAAACCAAAGCCGGTACAAAAAACGTGGGTTGGCAAGAGAGACATGAGGCCTGGGAAAGGGGCTGGAGCAAGATGTCAGAGAAGTGAATCAAGACAATGCCGCAGTCCAAAGTCTAGAGTGGAAAGAAGAAGCTGTAAATGAAGAATTTTTTCCTCAGTTCATAAACTATGAGCTATAAAAGTCTGGGTCCAATCTGAGTAAGGGAAATCTCTGGATAAAAGATTATAGTTTCAGTGGGATCCAACTGACAGTCACTGGAATCAATTAAGACATTATTTTTTACTCCACTAAATTCAAGTTTTTCCATAAAAAAAATTACAAACTCCTATAAATAGACGAGACTTTATTTTGTGCATTATTTTATATAACTTGTTTTGGGGGCCACACCTGGCAGTGCTCAGGGTTTATTTCTACTGCTGTATTCAAGAGTCACTCCTGGTGGTGCTTAGGGAACCATATGGGATGCCCGAGATTAAAAGTTGGTTGGAGTTAGCACTGGTGGAGGGATGGGTATTTGATCACTGTATAATTGAAACCCAAGCACAAAAATTTGTAAGTCCACAACTGTACCTCATGGTGTTTCACTAATAAAAATTAAAAAAAAAAAAAGTTGGTTGGGCACATGTGAGGCAAATGCCCTCTCCTCTGTACTATTGTTTCGGCCCCTGTGCTGATTGTTCTAATATAAGGTCTGTGGTTTATATTCTTGGCTGAGTTTGACCTCTAATTGGAGTAAACCATCACCTGCTAATGTGATTCCCACCCCCAAAACTGTATCGGTATTTTCCTTAATAAACTCTGATTCTTCATCCACTTTACAATTAACTGGAAATGGACACTATCTGATTTTCATTTGGACCACTCTGAAAAATAAAAACGATCCAAGAGCCCCCAGGGTCAGTCAGTCATCATTAATCTGTAACAGTGTCTGCTGGTGTTACCTGATTCAAAACGCCATACAGATGGAAAAGTAGTGTGGAAACTTTCCTTTCTTTCCTTTGTGTTTTTTATTCTTAATTATGGTGAAATTAATAAAACTTAACATTTTAACTATGTTTTACCTATTAGATGACTTTAGGTTTTGTTTTTTGTGTTTTGCTTTTTGGGTCACACCCAGCAATGCACAGGGGTTACTCCTAGCTCTGCACTCAGGAATTACTCCTGGCAATGCTCGGGGGAACATATGGGATGCTGGAAATCGAACCCCGGGTCAGCTGTGTGCAATGCTCTACCCGCTGTGCAATCACTCCAGCCCCAGATGACTTTAGTTTTTAAAATTTTACTTTAGCACTGTAGCACTGTCCTCCCATTGTTCATCGATCTGCTTGAGCAGGCTCCATTGTGAGACTTGTTACTGTTTTTGGTATGTCAAATATGACACAGGAAGCTTGCCAGGCTCTGCCACGCAGGCGGGATATTCTCGGTAGCTTGCCAGGCTCTCCAAGAGGGACAAAGGAATAGAATCTGGGTCGACCACATGCATGGCAAACGCCCTACCCACTGTGCTATCACTCCAGCCAAAATTTTACTTTAGTCACCATAATTTACATAATGTTCACGTCAGGGTTCCGTGCATACAGTGTTCCAACCCGTACCCTGAACCAGAGTGAGCACTTCCCTTGACTCAGGGTGCCCCTGACGCCAACCCAGCCGAGCCCTGCATCTGCCTGCTAGAATAGGCTCAGTCCTACAGATCAGTCCTGGGGTTCTGTTGCCTCTGAACGTTTGTTATGCCCCTCCTGTGCTTCTTCCTTTATAACTCACACAGGAGGGATCATTCAGTGTCTCTGACTCTCCTTCTGATTCACATGACTGAACACAAACCCCTTCAGTTCTATCCATGTAGTAGCAGATTGCTTTTCTTATAGCTTTTTCCCCTTATTGCATTTTTGTGTCTTATTGCTCTTCTTATAGCTAAATAGTCTTCCGTTGTGTGTGTGCGTGCACACATATATGCGTATATGGATTAAGAAGCTGTTTTTTATATATTCATATATATAAATATGAATATAATTTATCCAGTCTTCTGTTCTTGGGACAGCTGGATTGTTTCTAGATTTGGGCGGCTGTGAATAGTGTTGGCTAGGGGAACATGTCCATTTAAACCATTTTGAAGAGTTCAATTTGGTGGTATTAAGTATCTTCACAATGCAACAGTTACTACAAAGAAGCTTGGAAGACTTTCACTTTGCCAGCTGAGACCTTATACCCACTGGACACTAACTTCCGGCTTTCCCTCTCTCAGTCTCACAACCACCGTTCCACTTCTGTCCCCATCAGCCGACTGCTCTCGATACCTCACCTAACTGGGATCATTTAGTATTTGTCCTTTTGCATTTCATTCAGCATAATGTCTGAAAGATTTGAGACGTTGTGGCATGTGTTAAAATATTCTTCCTTTCTTGGGCTGGAGCGTAAGTACAGCGGGTAGGGAGTTTGCCTTGCACACGGCTGACCCGGGTTCGATTCCCAACATCCTATATGATCCCCCGAGTACCGCCAGGAGTGATTACTGAGTGCAGAGCCAGGAGTAATCCCTGAGCATCACTGGGTGTGACCCCCAAAAAACAAAAATAAATAAATAAAAATAAATGAATTATTCTTCCTTTCTAAGGTTGAGTAATATTCCATTGTATGTATTCTCTTCCTTCCCTCCTTCCTACTCCCCCGCCCCTCCCCCCAACCCCATCACCAGTGAGAACGAGTCCAAGGCTTCATATATGTGAGTCAAGGATTCTGCCAATGAGTCACAACCCTGGACCTCATATACAGTTTCTTTATTTAATCATCTGCCAACTCACTGGACTTTCCTTTTGGCTAATGTGAATAAATTGCCACTGGGCACATAATTAGGTCTACTGGTTCAAATCTACTTCCACCTATTTGGAGGTGTATAGCTACCAGTGAAATCTTATGGCGGTTCTGTTTAATTCTGTGAGGAATTCAATTTCCACAGTTCACGTGCCCAACAGTGATGCCCAAGCTCCAATCTCCATGTGTCCTTGCTATATTTGTAGTTTCTGATTGTGGTGCATAATGCTGTATACATATATACAGTTCCTTGGACGAACCAAAGTTTAAAATTTTATGAAACCCACTTGATCGTGTTGTCTGCACTTTGGTGTCACTAATGTAAACTTTGTAGACTGCTTTCCCCAGGTGACAGTGTGCTACTGTTTGAGATCTAAGTTGTTGTATCCATTAATAATAGCTCTTTCATTTCATTTCATTTCATCATCCTGTTATTCGTCGATTGCCTCGAGCAGGCCCCAGTAACGTCTCTTTCATCCTAGCCCTGAGATTATATTCAAGGCTATTTAGGAGAATGAGACCCATCATTGTTACTGGTATTTGGCATATTTGGTACGCCACGGGGAGTTTGCCAGACTCTGCCCTGTGGGCAGGCTACATTTGATAGCCTGCAAGTTTGTCCAAAGTAGGAATGAGACAATAAGATGTCATAAAAAAAAAGTTCTGATAAGATGTCGCGCGGCGTTCCGGGATCTATATTTTATAGTCTCTGAGTCTCGACTCCAATTCGAGTAGGCTTGGAGGTCTCGGCCCCGGAACCCGCGTGGCTTTGTCCCTCTGCCAGTACCTTCATGTGTGCGGAGAGTGGTCTCAGCATGGTGGTGGCTGGTCCTGGAGGTCTTCGGCTGCCGGAGCCCTGGTCGACGGCGGGGAGGAAAGCTCAACCCGCTCCCCTCCAAGGGGCTCCGGGAAGGAACACCCAGGCGCGGGGGCAGAAGACTGCACTGTTCTCGTCCGGGATCTGTATTTTATAGTCTCTGAGTCTTGGCCGCTGATGGGATTACACGGCGCCAGGGGATATAGCTCTTATCCGTTTTTTATCACGTCAGTGTATTGATGCACTAGAGGGTCTTAAAAAGCCCATTCACACAGAGAAAGATAACTGTAATTTTTGTAGCTTTTGATTAGTATCAAAATAGGAACTATAAACATTTATAAATAGTTATTCCTGTATGTTGCAATTTTTCTTTCAATGATTCATTTCTATGGTGCTAAAATCTCAAGAATAGAAGTGCTGGGTCAAATGGTAAATACATGCTTAGCTTTACTTAATAAGATATTGCCATACTGTTTTCTACTACTGGAGTAGTAGTAGTAGTAGTAGTTGGTCACACCCACCAACTGGCCCCCTGGCACCGTGTAATCCCATCAACGGCCAAGACTCAGAGACTATAAAAACCAGCTCCCGGAAGAAGAACAGTGCAGTCTCCTGCCCCCGCACCTGACTGTCCTCGCCGCTGAGGCCCCTTGGAGGGGAATGGGTTGAGCTTTCCTCCCCGCCCCGACCAGGGCTCCAGCAGCCAAAGACCTCCAGGACCAGCCACCACCATGCTGAGACCACTCTCCGCACACATGAAGGTACTGGCAGAGGGAAAAAGTCACGCGGGTTCCGGGGCCGAGATCTCCAAGCCTATTCGGATTTGGGCCAAGCATCCTTCACCCAGCAGACCCTCCAAATTCCAGTAGGCGAGGGTCACACCCACCAACTGGCCCCCTGGCGCCGTGTAATCCCATCAACAGCCAAGACTCAGATACTATAAAAACCAGCTCCCGGAAGCGCACGGCTGCATTCGTGGCCACACAACATCTTATCATCTCATTCCTACTTTGGACAAACTAGCAGGCTACCGAATGTACCTGCCCACATGGCAGAGTCTGGCAAACTCCCTGTGTCGTACCCAATATGCCAAATACCAGTAACAATGATGGGTTTCATTCTCCTAAAGAGCCTTGAATATAATCTCAGGGCTAGGATGAAGGAGACGTTACTGGGGCCTGCTCGAGGCAATCGACGATTAACAGGATGATTTGTGATTTGTGTGATTGTGTTTTCTATTATGGCCACAGTATTGTAAGAGATTCTCCCTAATTTTGCCATTATTTCTTAAAATCATCTTCTCCAACCCTTGCCCTCTCCTTCTTTCTCTTTCACTTTATTTTTTGTTTGTTTGTTTGGGGGCCAAACCTGGGGGTGTTCAGGGGTTACTCCTGGATCTGCACCCAAGAATTATTCCTGGTAGTGCTGGGGGACCATATGGGGTACCAGGGATTAAACCAAGGTCTGCTGCATACAAGGCAAATGCCCTACCTGCTGTATGTGCCATCACTCCAGCCCAATTTCTTGAATTCATTTTCTGCATGGCATTCCTCTCCCTCCCCCAATATGGCCTGAAACCAGGAAGTAGCCATTAATGCCAGCAGTTATTGCAGGGGATACCCTGGGCTTCTGATTGAGAAGCGGCTTATGGCTCCAAGCAGTGAGTGTGTGTGCTGGGGAGGACATAGAAACTGAATCTTTAAGGAAGGGGAATGACCTTTATGATGACAGGCAGGGCAGGAACAGTTACAGAAAATGGGTGGGAAAAATAAGGGTAAATAAAGTCTCCCAGTTTTCTGGGAAGCATCTAAAAAAGGAGAGCTACAGGGAATCAGGAACATCATACAAATTACTCATGAGCTCCTAGAGATGAAATTAATGGAGATGAATGAAGAAAAGAGTCAGAGAACTTGAAGACAGACCACAGAAATTATCCTACCTGAAAAACAGGCAAAGGAGAGCCCCAGGGAACAACAGAAAGAGTCTTAGGGTCCTCTGGGGACTGTAAAGATCTAAATTGCCTCCCATGATCAGGCCTTATGGCAACACCAAGGCAAAAGCTGCAAACTCACCACCAGTTTGGTGGTGTTTCAAATTCTGGCATTCTCCAACTCACCTGTTACATTTTGCTTTTCAATCCTCAAAAAGCAATGCATGCATCCAATTCAGATATTTACATTAGCTAACATTCAGTGGAAGAGATAGGGTGTCATGTGATTGGCCATCTTACCTAAAACCAGGACTTCCTGGACTTATATGTTAAGGATTTATATTTTAGGGATGACAAACTTTTTCAGTAAAGGCCCAAACTGTAAATATCTTAGGCTTTGAGTTGAGGATCAAATACTCTGCAGCATCTTCCTTAAAAAAAAAATAACACACTCACACACACACACCCCTTAAAAGATTACTCTAGACTTAGAGGCGGTACAAAAACAGGCCATAGACGATTGTTTGCCAACTCCTGTGTCAGAACATATCATCTGTCTGCAATAGGAACAAAATTCATGCGAAGACAAGTTGAAGTATGAATCACTCTCTAGTTAAATAGTATCTTCGCTAAAAATTAGATGGAGAAAGAAGAGTGCTCCTAGGAAGAAGCAAGTTTAATCATTGCTTATGAAAAACCTTTCTGAAAAAGGCATAATGTTAATATTTAATACATTTTAATAATTCACAGTCGAGCCTTCAGAGGCTTTACTGCTTACTGTATATTAGTGAATGTTAATATATGATTAGAACTAACACTAATGGAATGTATAGGAATTTTCTTTCAGATCTACCCCATTTCTTCTCCCAGCTTTTGGGCAAAGAAAAAATCATTGCTTTTTTCCCTCAAGTTTCCTAAATAACACTATTTACTCACTATTTTTAAAAAATCCAGAGAGAGAGAGAGAGAAGAAAAAGAGAGAGAAAAAATATATATATTATATATATGGGAAGAGAGAGAGAGAGAGAGAGAGAGAGGAGAAGGGCCTACCATAGTGGCAGTGGCAGGAGGGAAACTGGGACCTTTGGTGGTGGGAAAAATGCACTGATGAAGGGATAGGTCTTGGAACATTATATGACTGAAATCCAATCATGCACAACTTTTTAAATGTGTATCTCACTGTGATTCCCTTAAAAATAAATAAATAAATAAATAAATAAATGGGGGGAAAAATCCATCCAAGAATATATTGTAAAAAACTTGTACACATTACTCACTGGAGCAGGGGACAGAACTGTGGAGGGAAACTAAAATACTAGGGGAAGGACTGGCTAGTGGCTCTACAACTATGAAACAATTACTTAAATACTACCGCAAACTATGATACTTCAATTAAAATTCTTTAAAATTTATTTCATTTGCTTTTGGTTTTTGAGCCACAGATGGCAGCGCTCAGGACTTCCTCCTGACTACACTCAAGGATCACACCTGGTGGGCTCAGGGGATCATATGGGATGCTGGGGATCAAAACTCAACCTGGGTTGACCACGTGCAAGGCAAACAACCAACTTTCCTCCAGCCCTTTACATTTTATTAAAACACCATGATTCACAAGGTTGCTCATAATATAATTGTTCCAGGCGTCAAAGTTCCAACACCAGTCCCGCCACCAGTATGACCTTTCCTCCACTGGTGTCCTGAGGTTCCCTCTCATCCCCATAGACCACTCCCTTACCAGGCATGTAACTCACTGGAACAGGGAAAAGATTTACTTCACAATGCTTTCTCCAACAAAACTTAAAGGAATGGCAAATGGAATTACCCCACAAAATAAATCAATGGAAGTCAGTTTGCAATGATTAATCGCTACATGATTTAAGCTATGTAAATAAAAAAATTCACATGACTTAGCGCAAAATAATATAGAGCCTGTTCTCATTTACATAAATAATTTCAGCTCTGGTATCTAAAATATATTGCACTGAATTTTATTTGGTAGTAGGGTCTCACTGTGGTAATAATTGCATCTTCTCTGTCATTAATAAAATTTCAATTAAAAAAATTTAAAGAAATATTCATTCCAGTCAGATTATCATGGCTTGTAATAAAGCAACAAGCAAGATGGTGGAAACATACTGGGTTGTGTCTCCTCTTTCTTGGAGATATCTGCTTTACTCTTAGAGATTTAAAACTCGTTGCCAACCAACTTCCTTACTTTAAAATAAGTACTAACAAGTACAGATTTCGACTTTTATATTCTATAGTTGAATTTCCTCCCTTTCTAATTCCCTTATCTCTGTCACAGCACACTGTAGAATACAAAAATAATGCAACAAAAGGAAAGTTAATCATCAATTGGAAGGAATGAAGGAAAGCAGGAAGGGAAGTGGCAGGGAGCCATGAGCCAGTGGGTTGCTACTTTATTCAACAATTGTCTGTATCTAATTGATTTAAACAGGATTCTCAACTTGCCAGCTTTTCAACCCACAGAACCTAGTTGCTTAGGTTAAAGGCTTAAAATAAGCCTTCAATTTCCATATAATGTACACTCCATCTTATTGTTTAAGTGAACTTCAACACATTGACTTTTCTTGCTGTAACATGTTCATCAAAACTGAAGCTCTGATTTAGTCTGTTTATATTCCCGTGCCCTGGACTCGGTTGTTTTTGTTACCATATACTCAGCTTTTATCAGCTGCCAAGTTGACAACATTCTCGCCACAAAACAATTCATTATTACAGAAACTAAACTTAATGATACATGCCATGAATGAACTATGTCTACAACTTTAAAAAGAAGGGGAAAAACACAAGACAATAGTCAAAGCTTTAAGTATATTTGAGACTCAGTCGAGAAACATGAGTTAAATCAGCTCAGATCTTGGCATGACTTAATATGAACATAAATTTAAGTTGTCCTGCTCCATTTTTCCTTTTTAGAAAATGAACTCGGGTTATATCTGATAATACCATTTAATTATGAGTCCTCAAAAGCTGGATATTTACACAACTGTAAAAAAGCCAGAGTCATTTTCCCTTTAATTGTATCAAAGATATCTATCATATCTGTTCATGTCACAGATAGGTTATTACCTATTTTTATTTTATTTATTTATTTATTTATTTATTTTTGCTTTTTGGGTCACACCCAGTGATGCACAGGGGTTACTCCTGGCTCTGCACTCAGGAGTTACTCCTGGCGGTGCTCAGGGGACCATATGGGATTCTGGGAATCGAACCCGGGTTGGCCGTGTGCAAGGCAAACGCCCTACCCGCTGTGCTATCTCTCCAGCCCCCTATTACCTATTTTTAAAAAAGATATTCTTCAAAACTCCTATCATGTTAGGTTTTAAGAATTTTCTCATTCCAAATTGTTATTAAATAGTAAAGCAAAAAAATAGAAATAGTCACAATTTTGAAAGTTTATTTGGTGGGGGCTCATACCCAGCAGTGCTCAGGGCTTACTCCTGGCTCTGTGCTCAGGGATGATTCCTGACTCTTTTCAGGGGACAATGTGTGGGAGCAGGGACTGAACCCAGGTTTTTATCCATTGTGTTATCTCTTGAGCTTAAAATAGGAGCAATTTTTCTACTGAAATAGAATAAATGACACCCAGATTTTAAAGAAAGATTTACCCTTTTATCTAACTTGGTTTTAGAGAACATCAGTGGGAATCTGTCCTATGATGTAAGAAAATAAACAAAACACAACTCATCCACATGAGGAATCAGTGTTGATAATAAAAATACTGATACCATGAATTTGGTATCAGTAATAATTCGAAGATAGCCAAATATGATTTTAGAAGTTTTATATAATGAATAAAAACATTTAAATTATATTACATAAAAGTTTGGACACATTTAGAGAACATTTAAATTATGTTAAAAATATATGTAATATAAGCAACTTGTTTCTTAATTATATGTTATCATTATTAATTCAGGCAGAATCTACCAAGCAACAATCAAAATTAATTACGCTGCAAGTCACTGAAAAACCATTCTGTGATATACATTTCCCATGAATTCATACTAATTTCCCTATAAATCTAATTATATTTTTTATGTCTTTCCAACATGTAGGCAGATGACAAACAAAAGAAGAGAAGAAAAAATAACATAGGAAAGACTGAAGAAAAAAACAGAAGAAAAAACATCAAGAAGCAACTAAAGAAAACAGAAGAGAAAGAAAAAGAGGATGAAAGAAAAGAAAGGGGAATCTAAAAATGAGTATCAAATCGAACAAATTACACTTTTATAACAATTACTTTCAATTATGTCAAATTATAATCACCAAAGAATTAGAAATGAGCTGTCTCCTCACTCAGACATTAGGAGTAAAACCATTCTGAATGTTCAAAAGTGAAGGAAAAGACCTGAAGAAGCTCAAAAGCCCTACTCTCATTATTATTCTTGTACTAAGAATAAGCCTCATCTAATCTCTTCCTGCCCAGAGGGTGGGGCCCTGCATTCAGAGTTCTGGGAATCAAAACAGGGCAAAAGGGTTGCAGGGGGGTGGGGTGGGGGGAGCAGAGGGTTTCTCAATCTTCAGTAAATCCATATTCATTTAAACTGGTTTTCAATGTCCTCAATTCTTGATCTTCCCCTGTTAAAAAAAAAAAAAAAGACCCTCTGTGGGGCTGGAGCAATAGTAGAGCAGGTAGGGCGTTTGCCTTGCATGCAGCTGACCAGGGTTCGATTCCCAGCATCCCATATAGTCCCCTGAGCACTGCCAGGAGTGATTCCTGAGTGCAGAGCCAGGAGTGACCCCTGTGCATCGCCAGGTGTGACCCAAAAAGCAAAAAAAAAAAAAAAAAAGAGAGAGAGAGAGAGGAAAAAAAAGAAAGTCTGTAACTTGATTTTAAGTGGCTCAAAATACTAAAAAGACCACTATTTTCTCTAAGCAAACCTTTTATACTAGCTTCACAAGCAAATGTGACAGTAGGTGATGAGTGTGTAGGTAGATCTATACTCTTTGTGTGTGTGTGTGTGTGTGTGTGTGTGTGTGTGTGTGTATTTTATATTTAAGTTTAGGGGCCTGCGTTGCTCAATAATTACTTCTAGCTCTGTGCTCAGGATGTGCTCAGGAATCACTTTGGGTAAGTGTCGGAGGCTATATGGGATTCCAGGATTTGAACCTGGGTCGCCACGTGCAAGGCAAGCGCCTTACCTGCTTTCCTATCACTCGGGACCATCTTCCTCTCAATATTGTGCTGTTCTTTGCCTGCTGTTTATTTGGCGCCATGCCCAGTGGGTTTCCAGGACTCAGGTGTTCAGCCGTCTGTGTGCTGAGCATGCGCTCTACCCTGTGAGCTATCTCTCCACCCCTTCAACTGAAATATTCCGAAATAAAAAAGTCAAACAACGACACGCAAATATTGAGAGCATTTACAAATTTAGTAAGTGCTAAGCAGGACGTTATGCTAAATAGGAGTCCTTTCCTGAAGTACACAATGGCCAAAATCTTAAGTAAAATCAAACCTCTGGCTGGAAAAATAGTCCAGCCCCAGCACCCCATCTGGTCCCCAAGAGTACCCCCAAGAGTGACCCCTGAGCACAAAGGAAGGAATAAGTCTTGAACACAGCCAGATGAAGCCCCGAAACAAAAACAAAACAAAAACAGAAACCCTCAGTCTGTTGGCCATGAAAGAAAAAAAAATGGTATTAATTTACAAATATTGAATATCAATTATCTGCCAGAACTTTTTATTGATTATAGGACACTGTCTTTAGCCTCAGGGAGCTAGAGAGAGAATGGCAAACATGCATATGAGTAGCAATCATAAATATTATTTAAAAAATAAAAACGCTGAGGCATGTTCCATTTTGGAACCACGTGCTTCCCAATTTGGGGTATGTAATTCTTGTCTTTGATTTCTTTTATTTCATGGGGTTCACTTTTCCCTCCGGAGAAATGTGTCCTCTTTAGAATGAGTTACTTTTCTCTCTTCCCTTTACTTTTTTTTTTTAGTAAAATAAAAAGTGACCAAAGAAATAAGAATGATGAGGATTGCTATTTAAGAGGTTTTAAAAAAGGACTTTCAAAAGGAGAGAGAGAGAGAGAGAGAGAGAGAGAGAGAGAGAGAGAAAGCACCTGCCATAGAGGCGGAGGGGGGTGATGGGAGGAAACTTGGGGACACTGGTGCTGGGAAATGAACACTAGTGGAGGGATGGGTGTTGGTATACTGTATGACTGAAATCTAATCATGAACGGCTTTGTAAAAATAAATAGATCATTAAATATATATAAATATATATATGGGCTGGAGCAATAGCACAGCAGGTAAGGCGTTTGCCTTGCACATGGCCAACCCGGTCAGCCCAGATTCAATTCCTCCTCCCCTCTCGGAGAGCCCAGCAAGCTACCAAGAGTATCTCGCCCGCACAGCAAAGCCTGGTAAGCTCCCCATGATGTATTCAATATGCCAAACACAGTAACAAGTCTCACAATGTTACTGGGCCCGCTTGAGCAAATCAATGAGCAATGGGAGGACAGTACAGTAGTACAGTGCGCTATATATATAGCATATATATATGTATATAAGCATGTATATATATGCTATATATATAGCTTCTCTAAAAGTGTGGAGATCTGAATGTAGCAAGAAAGTAAGACTCAGGAATATCTAGGAAAAGAAAGCTCCAGGCATTAAAACAAACAAACAAACAAACCAAAAAAGCCAGCAATTACCAAAGAACTGCTCCTTCATTCTGGAAAGGATCTTGGGCAAGTTAGTTTATTCATTTTGAAAACCTGAAAGAGATGATTTCCCCTAATATGGACACAAAATATGAGCACAAAAAAAAGATGGGAAACAATACAATTCATAATCCAACACCAAATTCAAATAGCACAAAACAAATCCCCCTATACATCATTAACAGTCCCCAAAAAAGAGATATACATGCAAATCCTAATTAAATACCAATCTAAAATTCAAAAGCACTTGAGAGCTTTATATTTCTTTGAGCTTCAGATTTATTGCTGAAGTGAAACCAGTTGGTAGCCTGGAACCAACATGAAAGACAGAAAAGCAAAAAAAACTTAAGCTTATTACACGTAAGATTAAGTATTGTTTCAAAACAGCAGTACAAATGAGTCTGTTAAAGGACAAGTCAGATCATGTAACTTCTGCGCCTAAATCCCTCCGCAGCCTCGCATCTCCCTCTGATTAAAATCCAAGCACGACCTTGTCCCCCATTGCTCTCTGTCTCCACCAGCCCAACATCCTCACCCACGCTAGATACAACTCCTTGGATCTTCATGTTTGCTATTCCTTCTGCTTATCACTCTTCCTCCAATCACTTTCTCTGCATCAGTGAAGGTTACTTAAGAGCCCATCGAACATTCCAACTGCCTAATTATTCCACTTATGCACATTTCTTCCAACTTTTTCTTCTCTTCAGAACTTCTATCTGAAATAAATATATATATATGGGCTTTTTGGGTTTTTTTTTTTTTTTTTTTTTTGCTTTTTGGGTCACACCAGCGATGCTCAGGGGTTACTCCTGGCTTTGCACTTAGGAATCACTTCTGGTGGTGCTCAGGGGACCATCTGGGATGCTGGGAATCAAACCCAGGTGGGTCGCATACAAGGCAAATGCCCTACCTGCTGTGCTATCACTCCAGCCCCTGAAATAAATATTTTTTAAAAACTTATTTGTGGGGCTGGAGTGATACCACAGCAGGTAGGACGTTTGCCTTGCACACGGCTGACCCGGGTTTGATTCCCAGCATCCCAGATGGTCCCCTGAGCACCGCCAGGGGTAGTTCCTGAGCGCATAGCCAGGAATAACTCCTGGGCATTGCCAGGTGTGACCCAAAAAGCAAAAAAAAAAAAAAAAAAAAAAAAAATTGTGGGGCCAGAGAGATTGTACAGAGGGCAAGGTGCTTGTCTTGCACGCAACTGACCCGCGTTACAGCTGCAGCAGCCCAGGTGTTCCCCAGAGCCTTGCCTGGCACAGCCAAGAGTAAGCCCTCAACACTAACATGGTGTGGCCTGGAATAGTCTAGGCACTCAAAAATATTCAGTGAATAAGTGACTGTATAAATGAATGAACAGGCCATAAATCTCATAAGAAAAACATAACCACTCACGCAAGGAAAAAAATATACATGCACATAAATATTATATTCTGTATAACATTTTAGGAGATTCATAATATCTTGACATTCAGTATATGCTATGTAAGGACTTTCTGAAATGAAAAACCTCCGTACAAATAAAATTAAAGCAAGGAAACCACAAAACAAAGGTATGTATTCTCCCTTACCAAAATAATTCTCCCAAACTTGTACATTTGTTTCCTCGGGGCTTAGTCCCCGCTCGAGGTACTCAGGGATCAAACCAGGGTTGTCCACATGCAAGGCAAGTGGCATAAAGTCTACACTATGTCTCCAACCCTAGGCTTTCTTTTTGAAAGTGCGCTAAGCTCAGGAAATGCCAATGTCCTAACAAAATGAAGATAGAACATTAAGATTCTTGTGTCTGTGGATACTACAGAGAATATTATTCTAGTAAAATGTGGGTTTTAGGCTCTTCAAGCTCGTGTTCTCCCTTGAACATATATCTCACTGGCTTGTCTTAATGCTTCTTTGCTTGCTTCCACTCTGCAGAGTCCAATGTTCTCTCTCAGACAGGTTCTGCTTTGACTCTCTCCTTCACATCTCTCTAAATAAGTTTCAACAAAAACTTCCTTGCTTCACCCACCCACCCCCAAAAGTCATTTTTAAAAGTCTCTTAAAAAATTTTTTTGCTTTAGCTTTGCACTTCAAGGTAATTCTTTTTCAATTACAAAGTAAAACATTAAAACAGAAAAGCTGATGGAAATACAGTAGGTTCTTACTAAACTTTCTTGTGAAAGCAATTTTTTTTATAACATATGAAAAATTCTACCAAGTTGTTGACAGCAGAACTTAAAAGGAGTCAAAATGACAAAAATTGACCGGAAACGAAGTAGATCTAATAGTACACTGCACTCTTTAAAGGATCTAGTGTACATTATAACATAAAACCACATTTTTACCCTTAAGTTTTATTTAGTTTACGAATCCCAAGTGATTTTTTAGATTAAATAATTGAAAAATTAAAAATCTGAAATCTATGAAAATTATAGTAAATTCAAATATGTGCGATCCGATTGAACTTGGATTCAGACATAAAAGTTGGCTAGCTGTTACCTGGCATACATACAGAAACCTGGGTCTGACTTTATAGAATCTTTTAAGTATCTATACTTAAGAGGTATATAATTTAGTAATATTAAATACTCTGAGGTTACACCAAATCGGCCCATTTAAAATTTTTATTTAAACGGTTCATGTCCTTTTCTTGAGAAGTGCTTCCCATAAGCATTAATGTACCATATATTACATTTTTAGTTTTTTACCAGTAATAAGTTCTACCCCTTCTTCTCCACCACCCTTAATAAATGAAACCCAAACATAATACTATCCAACTTTTAAAAATATGTCAAGCAATCAACATTAACAAAAGAGAAAGGAGAGGACATTTTACTTCCTGAAAAAGTAGTATTTATTATGAGTGCTTCTGTAACAGAGAAAAGTCAATACTTATAGAAAATTAGAAGACTAGTTCAGAAAACCCATCGACAATGCAACTGGTTGGGCTGGAGACAGTACAAAGGGTAGCGCTCGCCTTCCACGCATCTGACCCAGATTCCATTTTCAGCATCTCATATGGCATTGCCAGGAAAGATCCCTGACTGCAGAGCCAAGAGTAACCTCAGAGCATCTCCAGGTGTGGCCCAAAACCAAAAAGAAAAAAAAAAAATCAATGCAACTGGTCTACAATTACACTTCGAAGTACTCAGGAAAAGAAAGCTGGAGCTCAATTATCTTAAATTACACGAGGAATCTAGCCGGGAGAAAAAGCAAAGCAAATTCTGAGAGCTTCACACCTAACATTAAAATGGACCTGCGGTATGTTATAAAATACTAACAGGCACCCTTTGAAAATTAGTTCAAAGTCTACTCTGGCAGGCTTATGCTATAATAGCCTGATATAAACTAATTTTCTTGTGAAACGTCAAATACACACCCGGCAAAGCATTCCTTCCTATAATGAGCTTAGGGGCTCTGACTCTTGTTCTGACAAATTTCAGTAATCAAAAATTATTATGCCACAAAGATTGTTTGAAAACTCTGGGGTGGATCAGATTTTTATAAAACGGTATTAATTCACTATATATTTGAAATAATATCTTTTACTAATTTCTAGCGGATATCTTTTGGTCGAGCCTTTCGTTCAACTATACATTTGTATATTCATTCAACACTTATTTATTGAACCTCTACTATTGGTCAGGCACTGTTGTAAGAATTGGGGAAATGCGGGGCTGGAGAGATAGCACAGCGGGTAGGGCGTTTGCCTTGCACGTGGCCAACCCGGGTTCGATTCCCAGCACCCCATATGGTCCCCCAAGCACCGCCAGGAGTAACTCCTGAGTGCAGAGCCAGGAGTAACCCCTGTGCATCGCCAGGTGTGACCCAAAAAAAAAGCAAAAAAAAAAAAAAAAGAATTGGGGAAATGGCAATAAACGAAGGGGAAAAAGACTCATACCTTTTATTTACTTACTTTTGTAGGTTTCTTGTTTTTTTTTCCTTCCCTCAGTTATGGCAAAAACCTTAATCATCTCCCAAATCCACCCTCTCTTTTAAGCAACTATATAGAGTTTTAGCTGGGCACAGGGTCATTCAACTAGGGACTACAAAACCCAGACTTTTTTCTTTGGGGGGCTCTGGGGGGTGGGCGGTGGGGTGGGGGTGTTGGGTCACACCTGGCAGTGCTCAAGGGACCATATGGGATGCCAGGGTTCAAACCTGGGTCAGCCGTATGCAAGGCAAGAGCCTTACCGGTGTACTCTCTACAGCCATGGACGTGTCTGTGGCCTGGACCAAGAGAAGGGCCAGAAATGATGGTGGCAAAGGTCACATGGCAAGCTTGAAAGAAAACTGCTTATGCTCCACCTTCTCTTGCTCCCATCAGACAAACTACAAATTCAATATTCGAAACGCAAGATTCAACCACACAGAATAAAGGACTTAGCAGCCAGAGAGGTATTACAGAAGTTAAGGCACTTACCTTGCAATACAGCCAACCCGAGTTCGATCCCGGCCACCACATACGTTCCCCTGAGAGTCCCCAGGACTGATCAGTAAGCAGAGAGCCAGAAATAAGCCCTGAGCACTGCCAGTGTGCCCCTACTCCTATCCCATAAAGAGCGTTCCCTTAATTCTAATGTTTTGGTAACTTACTATGGGCTGGAGCGATAGCAGAGCGGGTAGGGTATTTGCTTGCGTGCGGCCAGCCCAGCCGAGCCGGATTCGATTTCTCCCCCATCTCAGAGAGCCCGGCAAGCTACCGAGAGTCCCTCGCCCGCATGGCAAAGCCTGGCAAGCTACCCGTGACGTATTTGATATGCCGAACACAGTAACAACAAGTCTCGCGATGGAGACGTTACTGGGCCCGCTCCAGCGAATCGATGAACGGGAGGACAGTGCTACCGTGCTACTACTAAAGCCTAGAGAGAACTGATTGAAAAATAAAATATTTCAATAATAGCACACTGTGGTAGCACACATCTATAGTTTGGTTCTTATTAATGCTAAACAGTAGTCATTGTAGTTTTCATTGCATTCAAGCACAAGCAAAGTGCTACACAAGCTTCAGAGCCTCTCAGTAATTTGACTCCATCAGCAGGAATATAAGCAAAAAGAAACTTATGAGATCACAACATAGCAAAAAAATTCTACACAGCAAAGGAAACTTGATGTTCTACTGAATGGGAGTAAATATACACCATAATAACAGAAAGCTAGTATCAAACACTCACACACACAGATCATTATCATTTATTAGCAAAATGCATATCATATCAAAATAATAAAGTATCCCATGCACTAATGAGAATAGCCTATTTCAAAAAGGCCAGAAGCAAAACATAATAGTGGATGTGGAGAAAAGAGTATTCTTTGGTAAAAATACTGGCAAAAAAAAAAGGTAAAAATGTAAATTTGAAACACTGTACTTTTGTAGGAGGGTAAATTTGAAAATCTATGAATGTACATCTGAAAAGCCTCTTTGTAAAAGCAGGGCAGTTTCTCAAAAACTAAAAATAGAACAACCAATGATGTAACAATTCTCTCTTACTCTTGTTCTCTTTCTGTAGTCTATCAATCAATTCATCCAAAGAGCACAAAAGCACGAGCCCCAAAAGACATATACTGTAGCGCTATTTACAAAAGCCAATATTTGCAAAAAAAACCAAAAAAACAAAAAAACAAAAACCCAAGTGGTAATGACAGATGAATGGTTCAAGATGTGGTACAAATCACAATGAAACAGTACACAGTCATAGGGAAAAAGGAAATCTTGCTTTCAGTAACAAGAATGAAACTGGCAGGGCCATGCTGAGCAAAGTAAGTCAGAAAGTGAATACAAACAGGACTGGAGTGATAGCACAGCAGGTAGGGTGTTTTCCATGCACACGGCCAACCCGGGTTCGATTCCCAGCATCCCATATGCCCCCGCCCCCCCCCCCCCCCCCCCCCCGAGCACTGGCAGGAATAATCCCTGAGTGCAGAGTCAGGAGTTAACCTCTGTGCATCACTGGGTGTGACCCAAAAAGGCAAAAAAAAAAAAAAGTGAAAACAAATACTGAGAGATCTGTCTCATATGGTTGCAGCGGGTAGGGAGTTTGCCTTGCACTTGGCTGACCTGGGTTCGATTCCCAGCATCTTATGTGGTCCCCTGAGCACTGCCAGGAAGAGCCAGGAGTAACCCCTGAGCATCGCTGGGTGTGACCCAAAAAAAACAAAAAACAAACAAACAAAAAACAACAAAAACTCAACAAGGGTACAGAGTCTGACAGTAATGAATACATACTCTGCAGTAGAGGGAGGTGATGGAGGAGGCAAGGACATGTGGTAGGACTGGTGTGGGAAACACTGTATCCCACAGCTAGGATCTGGGCATTGCTGGGAGTTATCCCGAGGGCTTCCTCAAAACTGCTTAGATACTCTCTGCACCCCTCCCCACCACCCTCAAAAAAAAAAAAAAAAACAGAACAAAACAAGACACTAAATAGGATTTTGCTTGAGAATGTGCTGAGTCTATGCTTTGGGAAAACTGACAAGTTTTTGAGTTTATTGGTCCACACACATGATACATCTCATCATTTATTTATCCTCTAATTTCTCCCAACTACATTTTGAGGCTTTTAGTGTCTAGATCTTTCATATCCTTTGTCAGATTTATCTCTAAATATTTCTCTTTTTTTTTATGAGAAATGTCATTCGGTCTTTCTGAAATTTAATTTGCATCTTACTTCTTTGTTTGAGTGGCTAAGTCATGGCATCTGCAAATAATGTGAGTTTCCTTTCCCCCTTTCTAATCTGGATACCTCTTGGTGGCTTAACCTCTTGGTGGCTAACCTCCCTAGGCCCCTAGGTTTGGAGGAAGGAGGCAGTGAGCGAGACGTCCTTGCCTTGTCCCTGATGTTAGCTGAGTGCTCAGGCCTTCAATCTCTCGTCGCCATGAGAGTGGCTCAGTTTTCCTGACATGTCCTTGATCGGGGTGAGGACGTTAACTTCTATCTCTACTTTTCCAAGGCTGCTGGGTTCAGTCAAATATTCTTCCCATTTTCTACGAAGTGATGGCATGATTTCTCATTTTCTGTATGCCAGTATGGTAAATCTGAATGATTGATTGTTGGAAGTTAAACTAGAATAAACCCTACAAGATCATGCGTTAGTTTTTCTTTTGTTTAATTTACTGCTGGATTTTATTTGCTAAATTAAAAATTAGTTTTTAATTTTAACACTCCTGCTCATGAAAGATGCTGTGATAACAATTTTTCTTTTCGGGATTACTCCCGGCTCTGAGCTCAGGAATCACTCCTGACGGTACTCAGGGAAACGATTTGCAATGTACGAATCAAACTAGGGGCAAGTCCCACGCAAGGCAAGCATCTTAATCCCTGGACTATCTCTCCAGCCCTGCAGTGCCACTTTTTTTGTATCAAGGTTCTGGTGTCAAGGCAATACTGATTATTGTGGTGGGAGGGAAATTAGTCCCTGCCACTCCGTCTAAGCCAGATGTAGAAGTCTGCTTACTAGCTATTATGTTGTTAACTCATGAAGTCCTTCCTAATCTAGTAGTATATCATTACTAACCTCACTTAACATTTAGAGGAAATGGAGATCTGGGGAACATTTGTATTAAGTGCGTATCTAAAATCCACTTTTTATTTATTTATTATAGGCAAAGGGAGGGAGTTTGGGCCACACCCAACAGTGTCCAGGAGCTATATCTGGCCTCAGTGCTCAGCAATGACCCCTCCAGGGGAGCTCAGAGGCCATATGCGGTGCCAGAGATGGAAACGGATTGGCCTTCTGCAGGCACCTTGTATCCTCTCTGGCCCAAACATCACTCTTAACCTCCTACCCTAGTAAACTCTCACATTTCCTTCTTTTTTTCTTCTTTTTTTCTTTTTCTTTTTTGGGTCACACTCGGCAATGCACAGGGGTTGTTACTCCTGGCTTTGCACTCAGGAATTACTCCTGGCAGTGTTCAGGGGATCATATGGGATGCTAGGAATCGAACCCAGGTTGGCCACGTGCAAGGTAAATGCCCTACCCGCTGTGCTATCACTCCAGCCCCAACTCTCATATTTAGATAGAACTCAAAAAAGAGTACCTTTAAACACTTAGATGAATTCCTTTTAAAGTAAGAAAAATAATTCTTATTTTAAAAATAATCCTTAAAATATCCAGGTGGTCTGAACTGGGAACCATGTATGACCGGTACATGGCTGTACTATCTCACCAGCCCACTATTTAAAATGTGTCCTTAATCTTCAAATCCACTGTAAAATAGGTATCAGGGGATGAGTGATCGCACCATGGGTAGGGCACTTGCCTTGCACAAGGTCAACCAGGGTTTGATCCCCAATGCCATGTTTCTTTGAGCCCTTCCAGGAGTGATCCCTGAGTACAGAGTCAGGAGTAAGCGCTGAGCATAGCTGGGTATTCCCCCCAACCAAATTAAATTAAAAAAAAAAAAAAGTAAAAGAGGTATCACCACAAACAACTTTATAGGCAAGAACATTTGGAACACAGCATTTAACAAACTTGGGTCTGGGGCCAGGAGACTACAGTTAAGTTTATTAAGGGACAAATATGCCTGCCTGGGAACTGTGGGGCCGTGAGTTCGATCACTAGTGCCGGATCCTGGCAGCTCTGCTGTCTGAGATCCCAGGCGCTGTAAAGGACTTTCAGCCATGCCACAGCCAGTGTGGGCGGACACCCCAACTAAAGGGTGCGACTCGCACGAGGCACTGCAACCAGAAAGATAAGCAATGCGCTGAGCACTGCTGAATGTGTCTCTCCCATCCCCCAAACAGGCTAAGCAACCGCCACAGCCCGGAGCACGACCCCTTTAGAGCAAGGGTGTAAGCACCACAACTAAAGCACTCCACCCGGGGTGAGTATCACCACCTGCAGAGGTGAGTGACCCGCACCGAGCACCACTGAAGGAGGGAAGCCCCCAGCAAACACTGAGGCTGAGTGTTCCTGCGGCATAGCCAGGCACGGTGCTAACCCAGTCATTGCGACAGTGAAAACGGAGCATGCGCAGTAGGGGTGGGGGAGGGGTGAAAATTAAAAGGAGCCAGAGAGTAGGACAGAGGCCAGGGCATCTGCCTTGCATGTGGCCGACCTGAGTTTTGGGTTCAATCCCCAAGACCCAACACATCTGGTCCCCTAGTGATCCCTGAGCACAGAGTCAGAAGTAAGCCCTGAGCACTGTCAGGTATGACTCCCCCAAACAAAAAGAAACTTATTTAAAGTCCACCATGCCTCAAACAGACGAACAGGTGTTCAAATCCATGTCACCAAAGTTCCAAAATATTCTCCTAATAACTGTGTTTTCTTTCTTCACTCATGGTTTACATTTACAATCTTGGCAACCCTAAGGAATGAGAAACGCTGGCAGGAACTTTTGGGGACCAAGGAAATTCCAACAACAGATTCTAGCAGAGCTCCAAGGCACCGGAGCACAGATCTGATGTCACTGAGGGGTTTCCCGGTCCCTGATGATGTAAACCTGCTTGGCTCGGTTTACAAGTCAGTATTCTTTTTACAAAACTAGTTGAGTGCCAGTTTTATATTTCTGATGACTTGCAACGGTCACGGTTGTTTGGTGAGGACAGAATTCCTCGTAAAAGCAGGATGGGAGGAAGAATGACAGCTATTCCAATAACTGCAATCACGACGCAAGGCCACAGGGTGAAGGATCCAGATTGCTGAGAGATTGCTAAGGCTCAACTATCTGTTCTCCCTCAGACTAGCTGTGAAAACTTGGAAAAATTATTTAACCTCTTTAAGTATCCATGCTTTCATCTATAAAATGGAGATAATTTTACTTCCCACAAAATTAAAGGTTAAAAGATTGTGTGTGTGTGTATATATATATGTTTTGGGACTGGGTCTCCTCCAGCCACAACTCCCATCTTCCAGTAGCTACACAGTTACACCCACCAACTGCCATGTAACCTCATCAACGCATCAACGACCAGGATCCAGAGACTATAAAACCAAGCTCCCAGAAGCACGTGGCTGCATTTGCGATTGAGCGACCTCTTATTCTCTAGTTCTCGCTCTCAGAGAACCCAGCAGGCTACTGAGAGTATCATGCCCGCATATATGCCTGACTGGGAACATCTGTAAAGGCGATTAGAGGCTGCCCCAAAAGCTTCCATCCCTCTCAGAGAGACTGGCAAGCTACCAAGAGTATCCCGCCCACACAGCAGAGCCTGGCAAGTTACCTGTGATGTACTCAATATGCCAAAAACAGTAACAATGATGGTCCTCATTGCCCTGACCCTGAAAGAGCCCCCAATATGCCATCGGGCTACACTAGCACGAGTCAGGGACGAATGGAGGCGTTACTGGTGCCCACTCGAGCAAATCGATGAACAACGGGATGATACTGATAGTGATAGTGATTCGCAAAATGCTTAAGACATTGCTGGCACTAAGCAGATCATATTTAAACTTTGCTATCAATATTATTAGTATTCCAGTACTTACTAAAAAGAAGTTATATGTGTTAAAAGGTACTTCGGAGATTCTTTGGTATGAAAGTTACATGCAAATATAGTACAAATGGATGGCAGCTAAGCTCACTACTATACCAAAAATATATAGTGGGAACTGCCAAAATACAGTGTTACTAGGTCGAAAGATAGTACAGGGGTTAAGGTGCTTGCTTGAATACAGCTGACCCTGTTTTAATCTCTAGCACTGTTTATGGTTCCCTGAGTACAGAGCCAGAAATAAGCCCTGAATACTGTAGAGTGAGGAACCAAAACCAGCATAAACATATAGAGTTAGAAATCTGACATATCTATATCAATGTCCTAACTTGACTTTGGAAATCAATTTCCAAATCTTCTATAGGTAGACAGTTTTAAAAAGAGAGATAATAAAAAACAATTAATAATGATAAAACATGTAACTCAATTCCAGAAATCAATTTCCAGCATCTTTTATAGGGAAACAGTTTTAAAAACAGAAACAGATCGTTAGAAACAATTCATAATAGTAAAGCATATAACTCAATTCCATAAAAGTAACATTAAATACATACTATGGCCTCATTATGCAAATTTTTAAAGGACATATACAATCTAGGCTTGACTCTCAATCATCTTAAAGTTTTAGAGAACGAAAATAACATACAGAGACTAGACCATTAAATAATGCAAAGTAAATGTCAGTGAATGGCACATAACTCCAGAAAGAATTCCCAAGTACCATTAAAATGTATGAATTCAATCTAAAGAATAAACAAATTACCTATGTGCATATTTAGTGTCACTCCTAATGCTAATAACAAGAAAAAGGCAAATGTCTGGTATATCATATCATAAATTATCAAAGAATTAGTTAAGTAAAAAAAGAGTTATTTAATAACTTTCACTGTAACTTACTATTGCAATTTTGGTTTGAAGAAAGTTCTCCCTTTCTTCATCGACCTTAATTTCATGTCCAGTTTTAAATAATTCAAGCATTTTGGGAATGTCACGGCCAATGGAATCTGGCACAAAAAAAAAACCCAAAGATATTACTACATCTATAGAAGTCATAAATATTACTAAGAGACACATTCATCATGTTTAAATACAGCAAATAATTATGGATAGACTTAAGGGAAGACCCACTTCCTGCGTTCATGCTCTTGGTGATTGTCCTTCCTTGAGACTGGCTGAGAATGTGCTCATGGTGACATCACAGGAAACTTCAATACCTGTCTCAGAGCACTGACAGACAGGGTGTAATGATGCAAACTGCCAAACGGAGGGTCGAAGGGCAAGAAACTGACCCCACTGTCCAGCACCTGCAAGGAACTGAATTCTGAATTCTGCCGAGTAGCCACAAGTCTTGAAGCAGACCCTTTTCTTGCTGCTCAAGTCCCAGAGGAGACTACAATCCCCGGTCTACACCTGCAATGGAGGTTTCTCAGAACCTGAAGCAGAGAACTCACACACATTCCAGATACGTAACTGAAATCACAAATGTTGTAAGACACTAAATTGGTAGTAATAGCAACACACAGTACCAAATAACTAATAAGTATATGCTCGATGATACTGTAGTAAAGGAACAAATTAAAATCTCTTAAACAAACTGTGATGGTGAACGCTAATGATACAGTCTTAGACTTTATAAAAGATCTTATTATCTATCTTCATGCAAAATTCACCTGACCTGCTTTCAAAAGAGATGGGAAGTTTAGCTGCAGAAATAATGTTAGTGATCAACATAGACTTGGAAAGCAGCCTACGACTGCAGAAATGGTGATAAATGCTGACATGAAAACAAAAGTCGAAAGCTGAAACTTAATGCTATTTTATACTCTCCTGGGAAAGAAATGCAACTGGAAAAGGGGGAAAGGTGGAGTCAAGATAAACAATACAAATTTTTAATGGATCACATCGGAGACTCTAGAATAAATGTGATTTTCCTAATCTTTGGCCATTAACATTTTAACAAAAATTGAATACATAAAAATACATATTTTAATACTTCACAATTCCATAACTTAACCCGAACTTTTTTTCAATGTTGCATGTAGAAAAAATAAATTATTTAAAGGTTAATAAATGCAATGAGGGACCAGAGATGTGCCTCAGTGGGAGAGTACATGCTTTGAATACATGATGCTCTGGGTTCAATACACAGTGTACACAAAAAAGCATGAGCAGCACCTTTACTTTTTTAAATTTTTAAAAGATATTTTCGTAAAGTTGTTCACAATAATAGATCACATTCAATATTTCGCACCATTCCTACCACCATTACTTACACCTTCCCACCACGATTATTTTGAATTTTCCCACCACCACTCAAACCTGCCAAAAAGGCAGATGCTAGATAATTTAATTTGTATTGCTTGTTATGAATAACATAAGATGTCAGGGTCGCACACTCTGGTTCTGAGAACCCAAGCAGCACCTTTGACACTGATCAGACTTCTCCCTATATAATGCATACTCAGTGTGACAAATGAAGGAACCTTTACAGTGACTTTCAGCAACTTCTCATTCCTTAGCCTGATAGTCTCACACTGAGAACAAATTTCAGATTGGCAAAAAAAAGAAAAAAGAAAAAAATCTTGGAGGGCCGAGGCTGTGGCTCTTCTGCAACTCCCAGGTTTGATCCCCAGCACCACGTGACTCCAAGCACCTCCCGATGCAGGCCTGTAGCCTACACCCTTTGGGGTGACCCCTTACTAAAAACTAAGCAAACCAAAACATTGAGCAGAGAAAAATAAGTGAATTTCAGCCAAAGATGTGCTGCTTTAAATGCATGACTGTCAAGTTATCTGAGAGCACTGGACGCAGAACTTTGGAAGAACTAATAAGATTAGACGTACTAATTAAAAAAAAAAAAGGTGCACGCAGAGCCTGGCAAACTACCCGTGGCATATTCGGTATGCCAAAAACAGTAACAATAATGGACTTCATTCTCCTAACCCTCGAAGAGCCCCCAACACGCCATTGGGCTACGCTAGCACACAACAGGGACAAATGGAGCCGTTACTGGCACCCACTCGAGCAAATCGATGATCAAGGGGAATGACAAGTGACAAGTGACAATAAAAAAGGGAAATACGATGAGGAATGTGCAACTAAAGGCACTGCACTCCCACTGTTTCCAGGAAGTAATTCCCAGGGATGATCTCATTACAAAAAGAGCAAAAATTATCTTGATGCATTTATTATTTCTAAGGATAATGGGAGGAGTTACTCACTATGGCTTACACATGAAAATCACTTTCAAGAAGCTCACAACATATAGCAAAGGGATATAGACGGGAAAATGATGGCCACGTACTTCTTTCCAGCTGCACATATGAGACCTATACAGTGGAACAGGCAGAACACGACAGGATACTGGCAGGGGTGGGTGGACAGAACACAGGCACCTGGTCAAACCATTCTACACCTCTCTTCATCTTCTTCTATCCTTTTTCATCTCTCCTTCCGTTTTCTCTCAGACCTACTTCAACCAGGGTCTCATCCTTATCATGTCACTGAAAGTCACAATAACATCAAGGTGACAATGACATTCACTTGGGCAAGTCCCAGATTCTGCACGCATGTCCCTCTGACTAACCCACCTGCAGCGGGCCAGGGTCTGTTCCTCATCTTCCTAGAACACTCTGACTCTTCCTCTGAGTCACTGCTCTCGCCGGCTATTCCATCTGACGTCTGTCAGCAGAGCGGCTGCCATTTGGCTAATCTCTCAGGACTGAATTACCTAAAAGCTCAGTCATTTGATCGTGTTTTATTTATTCTTTAATCCATAAATAACTCCATAAGTAATTTTAACCAGACACAGGCTTCAAACATCATCAATCTGCTGAGAGCTGCCAAGATCACATCTGTTATCACAGCCTCTCTCATGATCTCTGACCACCTACTCGATTTGGACACCTTGACGCAGAGAGATCGTTCACAGGAAGAGCAACACGACATGTTTGCTGAAAGAAGAGACAGAGAGAGGCCAGAAGGTAGTTCAGTGTTTAGGGAACAAATGCATCCGACCCAGGTTTGATCTCTGGCACTACAGAGACTGCCACGTGTCACTGAGGCAGCTGTGGAGATCTGAGAGCATGGTAGGACGTGGCCTCGGTGGTCTCTTGCACCCCGGGGCCCCAGCTGCACTATAACTTTGGGCCCGAGCAAGGATTCTGATCGGCTATTTTCCAGGTTCCTGAGCACTGCTTGCAAGGGGTCTTTCTAGAAGGCCCCCACCCTCAGAAAGGATGAATAAATGACTTCATCATTTCCAGTTTGTTCTCATAGTGATACTGTAAAGATAATGAGAGGAAATGAACAAGAAGAAAAGAGAAACAGTCCTTAACCGAAGTAAACTGGAAGTAAAAAAATAAGACAAAAACAAAAAAAGAAACCCAAAAGTCAAGTAAAATAAACTTCAGTGGGGGCTGGAGAGATAGCACAGCAGGCTGGGCACTTGCCTTCATGCAGCCAACCCAGGTTCAATCCCCAGCACCCCATATGGTCTCCTGAGCCCGCCAGAAGTGATTCCCTTAGTGCAGAGTCAGGAGTAAGCCCAGAGCACTGCTAGATGTGGCCAAAATAACAAAACCCAAACAAACCAAACCAACCAACCAACCAACCAAACAAACAAACAAAAACACCAAAGCTCAAGTGAAGGTGCCGATGAAATACTGAAGGAAAAACAAAACATGTCTACAACTAGAATAAGACACTAGAAAAGATAAAGGAGGGATAAGGGGTAGTGTTCAGATGTCAGGTTTTAAGTGAAATCTTAAGCCTCTATCATAAAGCAAACAAGCTACTTTCTTGGGTCTTATATATTTCCTTTCCTCTTTGTCTTCTCACCTAGGCATGAGTTAAATTTCCCTAATGCTAGGAGTAATGCCTACGTACAGAAACGAACTAGGAGTAGCCCCCAAGCACCACCAGGTGTGGCCCACCACCACCATTACCTCCTTCCCCCGAAAAACCACTGAACTAAATTTCCCCAGTGAGAAGGGTGGGGTGGGATGGGGGGGGGGGGGAAGGGATGCTTGGGAGCACTGGACTGGAGGTGGGAAATGGGCACTGGTGGAGGGATGGGTACTCAATCATTGTATAACTGAAACCCAAGCACAAAAATTTGTAAGTCTACAAGTGGTATTTCACTAATAAAAATTTTAAAAAATAAATAAATTTCCCCAGTGACGAAGATGTTGGGCACAATTTCAAGTGCTTCTTGGCTGACAGTCTGTCTTCTCTGATAAAGGATGTGTTCAGTTCTTTTTGCCCCATTTTTTGTTAACCCAACCCAGGGGCTCACATGCCCCCTTCTTAAAAATGGAGCTGCTAGTCTTCCTGTTGAGTCTGTTGCTTTATTTATTTACTTTGGGGGTCTGGGGGCCACACCCAGCTATGTTCAGGGCAAGGCTCAGCAGACTGGGTCATTTTATTTTTACTGTATTTAGATAATATAGTCATAATAGTGTTAACCATTATGATTTCTACGTACCAAGTTCCTACTCAGGGTTTTTGTTTGGGGTTATATTTAGAATTTTTTTTTTTTTTGGCAGTGCCAGAGAGAGAACTCAGGTCTCACATGTGCAAGGCATGTACTTTGCCACTGCGCCACAGCTCTGGCCCTAGACTAGTGAGTTTGATATATATTCTGGATAAAAGAATAAAATATCTAATAATATATAATTATTATATATTTAATATATAAGCAAATCTTATATCATTCTTCTGAACACTTCAACAGCTAATAAGCAAATCTTATATCATTCTTCTGAACATTTCAATGGCTATCAAGCAAATCTTATCATTCCTCTGAACATTTCAAGTGCTCCAGGCTGCATAAAACAGAAATCTAATCCCGCAGAAGGCACACAAAGCCTCCAGTGACCTGGCCTGCTGCCAACCCCAAGACCGCCTGATTCCACTGACCTCTACAATGTGATTATACTTTCTACACCAAGTGATAAAAAGCAACTCACTGCTTCCAGAACACAATGGACTCTCTCTCTCTCCCCCCTACGTTTGTACATGAGTCTAGACCATTTTCCCTTCCTGGAATGCGTCCCCATGCACGTCAGGAAAGAAAACGCCTGTTGACGTAAGCATTCTCGGCTCACTGGCCCTTCTTCATAGAAAGCAGCTCCTCATTCCGCTAAGCACTCTGTGTGTTCTAGTGCAGCCCTTTCTCCATTTTAGGACAAGCGTCTGTCCTTTCTCACTTCTGCGTTTATGCCTCCTTCGATCTGGGTTCTTTACGTCTTTTCATACTTAGCAACACGTGCCATGACTGGAAATCGTGGGAACTCAATCATCTGTGTGAGGGGCCCGAGAGCTAGAACAGCAGGTAGGGCGCTTGCCTTGTACACAGCTGACGCCGATTAGATCCCCGACACCCTTTATGGTCCTCGGAGGCCCACCAGGAGTGATCCCTGAGCAGAGTCAGGAATAAGCCCTGAGTACTGCTGGGTGTGGCTCCAAACCTCCCTGCACCCCCAACCCCCAAATACTAGCATGGGCCAGAGAGATACTACAGCGGGTAAAGCACCTGCCTTGCGTGCACACAGCTGTTCCGGACCGATCCCTGGTACCACATAGGGTACCCCAAGCCCTGCCAGGAGTGATCCCTGAGCACAGAGCTAGGAGTAAGCCTGGAGCACTGCTGGGTGTGACCCCAAAATCCAAAACAAAGACATCTGCCTACCAGTAAACAAATCAGAAGTTAGAAGTGATACAGGAAGACGGTAAAAAGACTAAATCCTCCTGAAGTAAAGAACTCCACAGGCCCCCAGAATACTGCAATCTCGGGTCCTGTGACTCAGAACAGATCCAGCTGGCCAATAGCTAGGAGGGACCAAGAGCTTCTGGACAACTCCCCCCAAAGTTTTTTTTTTAATACTGGTCTTTTTTTTTCCCTTTTTTGGGTCACACCTGGCGATGCTCAGGGGTTACTCCTGGCTCACGCACTCAGGAATTACTCCTGGTGGTACTCAGGGGACCATATGGGATGCTGGGAATCGAACTCGGGTCAGCCGCGTGGAAGGCAAACGCCCCACGTGCTGTACTACTGCTCTAGCCCCTATCCTGGTATTTCTCGTTTAGTAAATGTACAAAATCAGTACGTCTGAAATTTAAAATTCATGTGTAGGACCAAGATGAAAGAATTTCAGAAGACTCGGTCCTCCCTCCCGGCACCTTGGGGGGGCGACTGACCCCTGGGCCTGGCTGGGTGTGCCACAAAAAGAACAACAAACAAAAAGCTATCTGACAAACAAAATGAAGCCCGGCTGCATTCAAGAAAAACATTTTAAAGCTTAAAAAAATAAATAAATAAAGGAGAAGTATTAAGAAAACCACCCAAACTGTGCATGTGATAAACAGAGAATTTGCCTACCATTACGTAAGCAATTAAAATAAAACAAATAAAACTGCAACACTGAACATGCTGTAAAATGTGCATTTTCAAGCCAAGATGGTTACACCCACTGGCATTAGCAAAACAAAATGTAAGACAAAATGGGAAACTAATGAGCTCAGCTGCAGGGGCCTGTTTGTTTTTTAATTTCATCCAGTTGTTCAAAACATAATTTCTATTTTACCCTCAAGTCTTTTGTTGGATGTAAGGGGAATCAAATGTTCCTAAACAAGAATCTGAATAAGCACTGCAAACGCACCAAACAAGCTTCATTTGTTCTAAAGCACATCTGGTGTATTCTGTTTTAACATTTCTGACAGGTCATGTTTAACGAACACAAATGTTTGCCAGTGCTGTTAACAGATCTTGTGGGGGAGAGAGGGAAAGGTTAGGGAAGGAGAAAGGTCTGTTTTCAAAATGCTTTGTTAAGCAAATGTGGCGAGATCAGACTGAGGTAACTTGACCATGGTACAGGGAAGTTCTGAGTCATTTTGAAAGTAGAAATAAGGCCCGCGAACAAAAATAAACACTTAAAAGAGAACCTTTTCTAAATTTATTATTTGAAAATCTTATTACAATATTCCCAAGTTTCAAAATGAAATGGCAATTAATAAAACTCGAGGCTCCAGAAAATAGGGACTAGAGGGCTATTCAGAGAATGAATAAAACAGACAGGGTGACAAAACTGATTTCTGCAAAAAAACATGAACAGGCAGTGGCGTCCAGACATATCCACTATTCAGCTTCAACGAGTTATATTTAATATTGCCTGGCTTTGGTAGCTTTGGTAACAAAATATTAGGAATAGTTACATTTCGACTATCATTTCAACTTCAAGTGAGGTTTAATTTTTAAAAGAATGTGCAATTTCAGGTCTAAAGAAAGAATGAAAGTCTGAATCCACAACTTCTACTACTAAATGTTACTTAAAAAGATGCGAACTCTCAGCCCAATATCTAAAAAGAATGCGTTATTCAAAGCAGGGTATCAAAAATAAACAAGCTTTAGTACAACAAAATGGAGAGTTCATTTGAATTTGCTCAAGATACAAAACATGATTGGTAATTCAGACCCATGTTAGCGGCTGGCAAGTATGAAGAATATTAGCAGGATTCCCCCAAAACACACACACACATTCAACTAGCAATAAAACGAAGACAAATCCATCCAAAAAATCTAATCTTTGTTCATATTCTAAAATTTTACTTAAGCAGATAAGTCACTGCACAAACTAAAAACAACTGTGTATGCAAAAAAAAAAAATTCCCCTTCCCATTTTTTTTTTGGTCTACTTTCATTAATGCCATCAACTTATTAGGTGAGATCCGCAGACTTTAAAATCTCAACAAGGGGCCTAAGAAATGGCCCAGGGGGGCTGCTGGAAACGCCTGCACTGCAGTGTGAGGCTCCGAGCTCCACCCCCAGTGCTCCCCAATGAAAGAGCCACCCCCAGGAAGCTTAATTCCTGCACCTGGGGATGCACCAGCACCACACCAGAGAACACACGAGAGCCGGGCGCAGGTTCAGTTCCCGGCACTCCGCCTGGTCCCCAAAAGCTCTGTCACGAATAACTCGCAAGCAGAGAGCTGGGACTAGCTTAAAAATAAAAACACAAACACAAGCTGTCACAAGCACCTGAGTTAAATGACCACAATCCCTGGTGAGCACTGGCTGAGGGTGTGAGCACTACAGCTGGATGTGTGAACCTCCCTGAAAAAAAAAAAAAAACACAACCAAATGTATGCGACCCCTGGCCACCTCCCAAACCACGGCAGGGGTCAAAGGCAGGGGACAGCAGGAAGCAGCTGGCCTTGCACATGTGGGATCTGATTTTGGTCCCCAAGCCACACTAGCAGTGATCCCTGAGCACAGCATCAGGAGTAAACCCTGAGTAGTGCTGACTGTGCCTCCCTCCCCCACAAAAAGCCACAGCAGCTAAGGGAAGGAAAGAACTGAATCCCTGTATTATCCGACTCTTCCCTTTTCGCCCTCAGCTAGTCTGTTCCTAACTCCTTAGCGCGAAGTCCTAAAACTTTGATGATATCATCTCCACTTCTCTTTCACCTTCACTGACAACATAAGTCTAATTAGAAAGACTTTGTTAGTCTCTCGTGATACATTTCAACTAAGTTCCCTACCTCTAGTTTGTTTGCCTTTTTTTTTTCTTTCTGGGTCACACCCAGCAATGCACAGGGGTCACTCCTGGCTCTGCACTCAGGAGTTACTCCTGGCGGTGCTCAGGGGACCCTATGGGATGCTGGGAATTGAACCCGGGTCGGCCGCGTGCAAGGCAAACGCCCTACCCGCTGTGCTGGCTTTCCAGCCCCTAGTTTGTTTGCTTTGAGGCCACACCCAGTAGTGTGTAGGACTTACTCCTGGCTCTGTGCTCAGAGATCACTCCTGGCAGTGCTCAGGGAACCATGTGTGGGGCTGGGTACAAAGCTTGGGCCTGCTGCATTCAAGGCAAGTGCTCTACCCTCAGTACTGCCTCTGGACCCTACCTCTAATTCTGATTCATGCCAATACATCTGATAAACCCTTGCTAGATTAAAGATGCTACAGAATTCCCCCCACCACCCCCAAATTACTGAGATTCCTGACAAATTAAAAAAAAAAAGAATGTAGGCATATTAAAATTTTTCTCAACACTTTTTCTCATTTGGCATCAGCCCACCTTTTCAAAACTGCCTTTCCCATTACTTCCCTTCATTTAAATTTGGGGTTACTATTCACTACTAGTCAAAGGGAATGAACTATTTTTCCTTGTGCCTCACAAACAATTCGGACTTAACTTCAGTTCTGATGATCAACAGATTCTTTCTACTTATGAAATCTCCCCTTTTTTGGTTAATTGGTTTTGGTATCAGGGCTACACTTGGCTCTGAGCCCAGGGATCACTCCTGGCGGTCCTGAGGGGACTATATGCAGTGACAGGAGTGAACTGAGTCTGCCACATGCAGGGCAAGCACCTTCCCCGCTATGCTGTCTCTCTGATCCCCCAAACATCTGAGTGGCTATAAGAACTCAGGGACAAGGGGATGTGCGGCCCCCGCTCTCGGCAGATCTGAGATGGACAGAAACCTGGGATGCCTGAGACACACACTGTCCAAATCTTGTCTTATAGACGCAGGCTCTGGTCACTGAAGACTCCCATGCTGTCAGTTACAAGAGTCAGAGTCTTTAATTAGCTGCCAGGGACAGTGGGCAGCCGGGGACAGTAGGGGGTCATTCCCCAGTGAAGGTGTGTTCCGGGGCTCCTGGAGAGGAACACGAGCCTCCTCACAGAGGACAGTTGTTCTGAGGAGACGCCATGCAGTTAAATGACTCTACTGACCCCTGCCCCAGGTACTGCCCTCCCGGGTGACCCTCAGGGAATAAGCGGCCGGGGTCTGGCAAAGCTGTTGCTTCGAGCACAGGATGCAGACCGTCCCAGTACAGCCTTCGGAGCCTTCCATGACATGGGGGCAGACCAGACTGGCATCACAGAAACCGCTGAGCGTTTTCCAAGGACTGCTCTGGAACGGCAGCTGAAAGTCGCTCTGTGAAACTGAAACCAAGTGCTCGCGACAGGAATTCATTCCTAGTATTCACGAGACAAAAAGCGGGGTAGGCACATGGCCCCGACTGGGTCGTGAAGGAGCACTGCAGCCAGGGATGCGCTCTCAAATGGCTACAGGTGGCCCCGAGAGAGTTAGAGGAAGCCAAGAAAGCAGGACCAGAATGACGGCTTTTAAAAGGGACCCTGATGGGGGCTGGAGCGATAGCACAACAGGTAGGGCTGCTGACCCAAGTTCGATTCCCAGCATCCCGTATGGTCCCCTGAGCAACGCCAGGTGTAATTCCTGAGCGCAGAGTCAGGAATAACCTCTGTGCAATGCCAGGTGTGACCCAAAAAGCAAATAAAATAAAATAAAATAAAAGGGACCCTAAACTTAGTGATTAAGATCCAGAATGGGACTGGAGAGATAGCACAGCAGATAGGGCGTTTGCCTTGCATGTGGCCTACCCGGGTTCAATTCCCAGCATCCCCTATGGTCCCCTGAGCACCACCAGGAGTAACTCCTGAGTGCAGAGCCAGGAGTAACCCCGGTGCACTGCCAGGTGTGACCCAAAAAGCAAAAAAAAAAAAAAAAAGATCCAGAATGACCTGACACCCCCCTTACATTCTCCACCCCCACCCCCAATAATGATCAGTTGAAGCGTCACCAACCTTTGTGGCTATCACCAGGCAGGTCCCAGCCATGCCACCACCCACCCCCCCCACACAAAACACATACACACACACACACACACACACACACACACACACACACATACACACACATCCAAGGAAGGCAGAGGCCTAACTCTAACATGAGGAAACTCAACTGCAGGCCACTGGAGGTCTTTTTGCACCTGTACTTTTACTTGAGGGCTGCACTGGCTCCTCACACCTACCATCTATTCTGTTTCCAGAATTTAAGAGTCATAGATTCATGCCTGCCAACATGATTCAGCATCTCACCCTATGTATTATTTTATTATCATGCTTCCAACAGTTTCGACAGCAATGGGTAAATGGAGATGTGACTGTTAGGAAATCACCTTCTAGTCCTGGCCTCAACGTATCCTGGTGGACATGTGACTTGCTAAATTATGTTCTTTCCAAAACGCACCAGCAAGGCTGAAAGCTTAGCAGGCTGAGCACCTGGCTTGCAGAGAGGAGGCCCAGGTTAAGTCCCTGGCCCACGGGGGTCCACCAAGCACCTCAGGAAGCATAATGCCCGAGCACAGAGTCAGGAGTGACCCCTGAGAAAAAATACAAGTCAGAACAGGGTAAGTAGTTTTACAGTACATTTTTCAAACTAGTTGGGATTAAATAAACAATTGATTAACCATTATGCCTAAAAGAAGAAACAGAGAGAAAGAGAGTGCGAGAGAGGGAACTGTCTGACTTAGAGGCAGGCTGTAGGAGAGGGAAACTGGGGCATTGGTGGTGGGAAATGTACACTGGTGAAGGGACAAGTGTTGGAACATTGTATGACTGAAACCCACTTGTGAACAACTTTGTAACTGTGTATCTCGTGTGATTCAATTAAAAAGGGGGTAGGGGAGTAGCTAGTAATTCAACTGAAGTGGGAGAGAATATGGCAGGTAGGGCGTCTTGTCTTGCACGAGGCCGACCTTTGTTCAACTCTCCAGCATCCCATATGGTCCCCTGAGCACTACCAGGAGTAATTCTTCCCGCCTCCCCCCTCCCCCGCCAAATTTTACTTTATTAAAGCTCCAAGGCCCTCCCGTTGATCATCGATTTGCTCAAGCGGGCCCAGTAACGTCTCCATTGGAGACTTTGTTGTTACTGTGTCTGGCATATCAGCGATAGCACAGCGGTAGGGCGTTTGCCTTGCACGCAGCCAACATGGCCGACCCGAGTTCGATTCCTCCGCCCCTCTCGGAGAGCCCGGCAAGCTACCGAGAGGATCTCGCCCGCATGGCAGAGCCTGGCAAGCTCCCCGTGACGTATTCGATATGCCAAACACAGTAACAACAAGTCTCACGATGGAGATGTTACTGGGCCCGCTCGAGCAAATCGATGATCAACGGGAGGGCCTTTACCTTTACCTTTACCAAAGCTCCAAGGATTACAAGGTTATTCATAGTTGGGTTTTTGACATTTGACCTACAATGCTCCACCAGGATTAATTCTTGAGTAGTAGAGCCAGGAATAAGCCCTGAACATTGCTGGGTGTGGCCCAATAAACAAACAAAAGCCAAATAAAAAACAATTTAATCTGGACAAAGGCTGAGTGCTGGAAGATGGGAAAGTGATATGCATGATACCCTATCAGTAATGGTTCTGCAAACCACAATGCCTAAAAGGGAAAAAAAAGAGAATGAAAAAAAAGTGCCCACCACAGAGGCAGGCTTGAGGGGTGGGGAGACAGACTGGAACTCAGGATACTGATAAAGAGACTGGGGTTGGATCACTGTACACCTGAAGCCCAAACATGAATAACTTTGGGATTCATGTTGAGTCAAGTAAATAAATAATCCAAAGGTTAGAGTTTCTTTCAAATTTTGTACTTACAGATTGTGGACACTCCAAAACGAAGTGAAGATTTTATTAGAGTACTCACTATCAAAAATCTTGAAGCAATAAGGTATAAAAAAAAGAAAACAGATTTAATGTGGCTTAAACACCAGGGCCTGGGCCAGAGAAATAGCTCAACAGTCTGAAGTTCCTGCTTTCCATGTGGGAGGTCTGAGTTCCACCCCAAGCCATACTGCCCCCCGGCACCACCAGGCATGACCCCCCCCCCCCCCCAGCAGTGGCTCTGGAGGAAGCCCTGAGCACTGCCAGGTGCTGCCAGAAAGCAAACAGAAATTCACCTGCATGTCACAGCGCTACGGGAGTTTCATGTACTGATGAGGAATCTGGAGCTGTCTATTGTTCAAGAACACAAGCGACTGAAAATTCAGCTTTGCTGTCATTATGATGATGAGATGACTGGAGAGATCAATTGAGTAGAAAACCCAAAACAACTCTCAATCTTTTTTTTGAGAAGGTCACTGGTCACTTAGGTTTAAGAAAGGCAGCAGCAGCAATTTTCAACACGTCAGTGATATGGAAACATGAAAAGGATGATGATGATTCTGCATGGATCTCGGAATACAAGTTATAGGAAACATCGTTTTCACTTTTAAATAAGATTTGGTTTGGGGGCATCCAGCTGGAGACGGAACTCAGGGCTCCTGCATGCATTCCAGCGCTTCAGGACTTCAGTCCTGAATATGGTTCCGCTTTCTTCCTGTTTCGGCAAAGGCTTTTTTTTGAAAGCTAACACCATTATAGTTACACTAAAGTTCTAAAAATGATAGTTTAAGTTCATTTCTAATTATATACAAAGGTAATTGTCACTTCTTAAGTTCCCCAGGAAACTACTATTTACTAACCGACATGCTGAAATTACTATTTGGAATAAAGGCTGGACTTTGCACATCACATTTCTTACACCAGGGGAAAACTTTGCCGCCTTATCTGCCTTCCTCTTATATCCTAAAATCCTAACACTATATACTTAAATATGTCGTTTTAACAAAAATCACACTCCATAATAAAGTTAAATGTCACCTGGAAAAAAAAAAAACAACAAACCCTAACATCCTTGAAATGGAACCAGTATTACTATTTGTAAGTTGAATAAATGTTAAAATTAAGAGAAAGAAGTAAAATTTAATCTACTGATCCAATTATTCAAGGTAAGTTATTCATATATATATATATATATATATTTTTTTTTTTTTTTTAGTTAACCTTTCCTGTCTTCCTTGTTCCTCTACTGACGCTGCTGTTTCAGTGATGGGGTCACACACGCATGTGGCTGTGGTGTCCTCGGGGGAGGCACATCAGGTTGTGGAGCTCACACACACACACACACACACACACACACACACAAAGACACACATATACACATAGCCAAGGTGCTCACGGGGTCACACTCCTGCTTGTGGCCCTCACACGCGTTTTGTGTTGTGAAGCTTTAGTGCAAGTTGTACCCTTTAGGTAATGCTGATACAAGCTTTGCTGTAGTGCAGGCAAAAATCACGTGTGGTGAGTACCACACTCACTGGGCACATGCAGGTAGCAGGAATTGAGCTCCAACCCCCAGACCTATAATGGAGGTGCTGAGCCACTGACCCATCTTCCTGCTCCATCAAGAGCCTATTTCTGCATCACCACCTCCATGATGCATTCCCTGATAACCTCCATCTATGTGCAAATTCCCCCTCCACTACACGTCTACAGCGCCCAGTGAATTTATAATACTTCAGACTTCGTGACATGGTTATTTATGCAACAACCTTACCAACCTTAGTGGATTTCACAAGGGCAGTTCCCTAAAAGAAACATCTGCAGTCACGCACACGGTAAACATTCATATATATGACATTAATACGTATGCTGTTGAATGCTAACATTAATTAACATAATATTATATTTAAAAAGAGATATAAAATAGTATGATGATAACATAACTAGTGGGTAACATCACTTACTTAATCACTTAACTTCCCGTTAGTCGTCAATTTGCTCAAGCGGGCACCTAGTATTATTAAACAACTAAGTTCTCAAATTATGTTACTGACAATGCCAAAGAAAATAAAAAATAAAATCCATGTTTTTATATAACACAAAACTTATACTAGGACATATTTGGCATATTAAGTATTAACAACTTTTTAACTAAACAAAGTTGAAAAGAAAGCTGTTGACAGCATGTTTAAATGACAGAAAAAAAATCATTCCTTACTTCGGCTTAATCTTGGAAATCTTTTTTGCAGTTTCTTCTTTAATGGATTAAGTTCAGGCATTATTTCTGGAACAGCAACATAAAAATCTGATTTAATTTCATCATCCAAAACCTGAAAAAACAGGGGAAAATAGATAAACTTAGGTTGTATGTAAAAATTGTATGCCTCTGAAAAGTAATTTTCATTATGAAATTATAATTATGAAAACATATTGGTCACAATTCATCTCTTCAAACATAAGAAACATATGAACATGTTTAATAATTATGAAAACCATCAGAAGCCAAACATTTCCCAATGTTTTCTTTTAAAAACAGCCATGCCCAAAAGGCACATGAAAAAAATGATCTATATCACTAACCATCTTGGAGATGCAAATCAAAACAACAATGAGATATCATCTCACATCACAGAGACTGGCACACATCAAAAAGAACACAATCACCAAAAAAATCACAAATAATCACACAAAAAAAGATGTGGGGAGAAAGGGACTCTCCATTATTGTTGGGAATGATGACTGGTCCAGCCTTTTTGGAAAACAATACAGACAGTCCTCAAAAAACTAGAAATTGAGCTTCCATTTGACCCAGCAATACCACTTCTGAGAATATACCCTGGAAGCCAAAAATGTGCAGCAGAAAGGCCATTTTCTATTTTCATTGCAACACTATCCACAACGGCCAAAATCTGGAAACAACCTGGGTGCCTGAGAACAGATGAATAAAAAAAAAAAAAAACGAACTATGGTACACCTACAAAATGGAATACAATGCAGGCAGATTCCATAACTTCCAAAAATTCCATAACTTCATTTTTATGGAATCTGCTTATCAGTGGATGGTCATGGAGAGTATTACGCTGAGTGAAATGAGTCAGAAGGAGAGGGACGGACACAGAATGATTACACTCATTTGTGGGAAATTAAAAGAAAAAAAAACACACCATAGCATGAGACTAATATCTAAGGATAGAAGAAACAGGGTCCAGGAGGACTGGTCCATAGTTGGAAGCTTGCCAAAGTGTGTGGGGGCAGAGGGTAGTTAAGATAGACAATGGACCACTATGTCAATGAAAGTTGGAAATGATCACTCTGGACAAGAACTGAGTGCTGAAAGGAGCACTGTAGCACTGTCGTCCCGTTGTTCATCGATTTGTTCAAGTGGACACCAGTAACGTCTCCATTGTGAAACTTGCTGTTACTGTTTTTGGCATATCAAATATGCCACAGGGAGCTTGCCAGGCTCTACCGAGCGGGTGGAGGATACTCTCGGTAGCTTGCCGGGTTCTCCAAGAGGGACAGAGGAATCGAACCCGGCTTGGCCGCGTGACTGAAAGGAGATAAAGGGACATATATATCTATATGTATAGATATGGCTATATATAGATATATGATAACCTTTCAGTTATTGCAAACCATTATGCCCAAAAGCAAAGAGGAGAGAAAAAGAGAGAGAGAAGAAATGTGTCTGTCACAGAGGCAGACGGGTATCGAACCCAGGTCTGCCACGTGCAAGGTAAAAACCCTATCCACTTGTACTATCGCTCCAATCCCTAATTAAATGTTTTAAATGTAAAAAAAAAAAAAAGGGAGGGGGAGACAATTTCTTTACTTCTTAAATAACACAAATAACACACTACTTTCCTACTAGCAATAACATATTAAACTAGGTACTGGAAAGCCAATCACTGAGCCCAAGACTGACCTCAGGGCCTCGAGGGAACAAAAGCCAAGGGGTCCAGCCCTGTGAGCTACCTCATAGGCCTCCAGACACAACTTTGAAATGTTAAAGAACTCTATGTAGAACAAAACTTTAAGACCTTCCAAAACTGACTGATCCTAATTCTAGTGTTACTTTGAATTCAATTTAAAATTATGTTCGATTGGTGGGGGAAAGCAGGTACCCGGGTGAGAGGTGTGGTATGGGAATGATGTATACATGAAATTTATCATTAACAGTACTGTAATCATGGTGCTATAATAAAAATGGGAAAAATATTAAGAAACAAAAATGGTGAAGTTAATGCTATAGTTATGCTTAAGATCACAACTTGGAATATGAAACTGGAATGAAACGAAAGTACAGAGAAGAAAACGATCCTTTTGGAGGTCATATTTATTTATTTATTTATTTATTTTAGGTGCCAGGAATTGAATTCAGGATTTCACAGCTGAAAGACCTGGGTTCCAGCCAGAACAGCCCCAGTTCTCCAAACAAAATTATCTAAGTGGAATTCATGCCTACTTCAGCCTGTTTAATCAGTGGCTGAACAAATGGTAGTTTTCCTACATTTGAAAAAAAAAAAAAAGGAAGTAAAAAAAAAACCCAAAATTATTTGAAAGTCCCCCAGAACAGGTATATTTGTGATAGTTCAAAACAAAGATAACTTTAAAGAAAATAAAGAAAGATAGTGGAAAGATAGTGTGTAAGCTGCTTGCCTGGCATGGGCGGACCTGGGTTCAATCCCTCGCACTGTCTCGGGTCCCCAGAGTCGTTCCAGGAGAGACCCCTGGGCACAGACACAGGAATAAGCCCTGAGCACCGCCAGGAAGGGCACAAAAACAAATTTGAAAGAAAAGAAAAAAATCGACTGACCCAAGTAATGGGAAGAAGCTTGATGCTTGGTAAAATTATCCTTTTATGTATATTCTATAAATAAATATTTCAACTAAAAATATGGGAATGTGTGAAAAAAACATAAACATGATACTGTTTACAAAATGGAGTTAAATTTAAGTCATAATTTGAATATCCTCTAAAAATAACAAGGATGAACTTTAAAAGGTACCATGGGGATGTCTTGCAAAAATATTCTGGTTATGACGCCTCTGTCAGGTGGCATTTCCCCTCTAATATTATATTACTTGAGCTGGAGAGATAGTACAGGGGTAGGGCACCGGCCTTGCATGCGACAGATCCTGGTTCAATCCCCGGCATTCCATATGCTCCCTGGAGGACTGCCAGAAGTGACTCCTGAGTGCAGAGCCAGGAGTAACCCCTGAGCATTGCCAGGTATGGCCCCCAAGCAAAAACAAACAAACAAAAACCAAATATTATATTGCCACTGGGACCACTAACGAGAAATTCTGGGTCTGTGATGCACCTTGTTTGCTTTTGCGGGATTGCTTTTTCAAATATATTCGCTTAATGAACTTAAAGGCTGCAGAATACTTTCTGCTTCTTATCCTTTCTTGAGAAGTAACACTTAAGAAGAGGAGGGATCTATTTAAATTCTATTGTTGCTTTGACAGTTGTACAAGTTACTAAGTTAGTAGGAAGAAACAGATGAAAAGCAGTAAACAAATATAAGAAAAGTCTCTTGATTCCCAAGTCCAAAGATCAGTGTTTACTCTCAAAATCCGAAGAATCCATGGTATTGTTTTCTGATGACTAAAAAATTGGGATAACTTGATAAATCAAAATCCAGAAATCATCAGAAAAACTTGGGTACTGCCCCCTCAATGTGACCTAGAACCTATATGAAAACATAATTTCTTCACATGTTCACATGTCCCATTACTTCTGCTCCTTCACTCCCAGTCATTTTTTTTTCTTTTTTGGCCACACCCAGCAATGCACAGGGGTTACTCCTGGCTCATGCACTCAGGAATCACTCCTGACGGCGCTCAGGGGACCATCTGGGATGCTGGGAATTGAACCCGGGTTGCCTACGTGCAAGGCAAATGCCCTACCCCCTGTGCTATCACTTCAGATCTTACAGCCATTCTTGATTCTCACCTTAAAATTCCAGATTTGATTATATACCTAAATCTAGATTACTAGAGTAAGTAGAAACAAAACAAAACAAATTATAAGCACTGCTGTACCTTTCAAAGGAAGGACCCAGCTAAAATTACCCCAAATAAAAATCTGGAAACGGAACCAAAGAAAAATTTCCAAATCACCTTTCCTTGTTCTAAAAACAGTTAAGTATTCCATGCTTTAAATGATTAATTTAGAATATTTTGTTTTATTTGGGGCCATACCTGGCTGCGCTCAGGGCTACCTACTGGCTCTCCGTGTTCAGGGGACCATGTGTGGTATCAGAAATGGAACCCGAGTTGCCTGCATCCAAGGCAAGCGCCTTAACCTACCTGGACCAACTCTCTGACCCTAGGACCCCTGTACTCTCTCCGGCCCCTAGAAAAGTAGATTCTAGAGCATATTGAGGGAAAACTTTCTTAGAAGAAACTCCCAAAATTCAGTAAGCACTTTATTTTTCTTCACAACTCTTAGAAATATATTTTGATTCAACGAGGCACCCCAACGCCTTGGTTATTTTCTCACAGCAGGCTACAGAACCATTTGCTGCCTTCTCGCTGGTCACTCTGAACTCAATGGGCTGGGAAAAGTGAAAGAGTAACTTGGGGCCGGAAAATGAGTAACAGAGGTTAAGGCCCCTGCCTTCTCTGCATGCAGCCAACCAGGGGGGACAGCGTGGCAGAGCGGGGAACCCCAGGCTCCCTGAGGACCACTTGGGGGCCACCCCTCAACAAAGTTAAAACTAGCCGAAAGCTCCTTATAGACAGAGGTGGAATACTTTCACTTGGAATCTACTCAAGTCAGTAACACTTCTCACTTTGAAGTTAAAGCAAACCAAGTATTCGGTCATTAATGAAATGTCCACGTGAACGTTTGGATTGTTTTAAATTTGATATTCTAGACTACAAAATAGTCATATTGCTTTTTCTAGACTACTCATAAAACTCTCACCAATACCTAGAAAGCAATGAAAAAGATCCCCTATGTAAATGAAACAGAAATTACCAGCCATTAGTTTCTTAAATAGCTTTGATTACAAGGATCAAAAAAGAAGGAAAGGAAGGGCCAGAGATGTGGGCAAGGGGCAGAGCACAAGTGGTAACTGTGCAAGACTGTGGGTTCCTGGGGCTGGAGCGATAGCACAGCGGGGAGGGTGTTTGCCTTGCACGCGGCTGACCTGGGTTCGATTCCCAGCATCCCATATGGTCCCCCAAGTACTGCTAGGAGTAATTCCTGAGTGCAGAGCCAGGAGTAATCCCTGTGCACTGCTGGGTGTGACCCAAAAAGGCAAAAAAATAAAATAAAATAAAATAAAAAAGACTGTGGGTTCCAGGGGCTGGAGCAATAGCACAGCAGGGAGGGCGTTTGCCCTGCACACAGCTGACCTGGGTTGATTCCCAGCATCCCATATGGTCCCCCGAGCACTGCAGGAGTAAATCCTGAGTCCTAGAGCTAGGAGTAACCCCTGGGCATCACCAGTGTGACCCAAAAAAGCAGAAAAAAAAAAAAGACTGTGGGTTCCATCACTCACCAGCACTGCACTGACCACTGAACACTACTGGCACTACTGGACGTGGCCCAGGGGGCCCCAGGCTGAAGTAGCCCTGAACCCCACCGTGTCTCAGGCTGTCTACTTCAGAAGGCCCTGTTGCCCCAGCAACTAACAGCCATGTTTTTGTTGTTCTGTAAAGATCTACTAACCATTCACCAAGATCTAAACAATGTGGTCATGTTCCACAATACATCAATGAACAGCAAAGATTACAGGCCCATTTCTCTAACTAATTAATATGAAAACAATACTGTACCTTCTGAATCAATTCCGCTCCTCCTGCAAATGCAGCTCCATTTTCTTCTGCTATTTTAACCTCTGAGGCATTCTACCAAATAAAATAGTTTGAAAAGCAATCTTTAAACAAATTCCACTTGAGTTTTAAGCATTTTGACTGAAATAGTATCATAGTTTAAAAAAAATCTTGGTTTTTAATTAAAATGCAGCAGCTCTATTTTCAGTTAGAGGTATCAGAAATATTATACCCGTAATGAGTTTCATTTGAGAGATTAAGTAGTTTCTTGTCTAACAAATGAGAAAATTCATTCAAGTGGTATATTAGAAACCTAAGTCTTCAGTGCTGGCAATACATCATCTTACAGAAGCAAAAATATTAAAATACAGTTTTTCGAAATTAGAGTCATTTTTATCAAACTTAGAAAAAAAAAATTTTAATCTTAAAGACAGAAGCAAAATCTAGCCAGTTGCCTGAAAATTCAAAAATAAAATAGAATATATTGTTTGTTTGTTTTTTTCCTGTAAGTCTCATTGATGCCATCTGCTTAGTGAAGCTTTGTGGCATACCAATCGCTACATTTACCACTTTCCTGGGAAGCAATTCTTCCTTGAAAATGAGATAATCCACGGAGAAACACAAAACAAATCCATATGCAAATGTTTGTAATATAAGAAACTTCTAAATCATCATAACATTTCTATCCCTGACTTTCTTAACTTTGCAGCCTAGATTTTGTTTTTTCTAGGGAGCGTTACTATCTTCATAGGACCAATTGTGCCCACTGACTCAAAATACTCATTTTGCAACTGTGTGAAGAGAGAAGTTTGAACAGGAAGCAGCAGTTAAGCTAAATCATACACCTCTCCTCAGTTTCTCCTGGGAAACAATGTTGAGGAATAATCATGATACAATTATGTTCCACTTAAGTTCCTTTTTCAAAACAGCAGTATAACTTTAAGCAAGTCATCTAAAATGAGGAAAATAAGATGAGGTGAATGCTAGAATTTTCTGGAACTTTGTTTATCATTGTAAGCATTCGTCAATGCCATATATAAAATACAAAGTAAATAATATATGAAGTTGACAAAGGTTACTCACCCCTGTAAATACAACCACGTTATTGATTTCTGAAAGGAATGGATATGGGAAACCAAGAACACTGGCAAATGGCTCCACTTTTTTCTAGATAGAAACAATGAAAAAATAATGAAAAATCATTCATCTTTTCTACTGCTCTCATAGTAAAAAAACTGACTTATCTTTTTTATAATGCTCTGGGGGTCCACCATATGCCCTCTCATTAATCCAGAACTACTTTCTATAATTTAAGGCATAAAGGATTATATTTCTTTTATAAGAAACCATAATAATAAGAAAAAAATCTCTCTTCCCAGCTCCAAATGCCCATGGCCTCTATATCACCATTATTCATCAGTCTCTCAAACAGAAAAAGAAGGACTTGCCTATCCATAGCTTCCCAGCGAGAGCATGAGACTTTCTACGTGACAGATGTTAATAAATATTTGCTACTGTGAGTTAAATTTTTAAAATATGTAAAATTTATGACATCATCAACATGCCCATGAATATATCTCTACACAAGGAACGCTTGGCAGCTGATCTACTCAGTAGGTTATCCCGAAAATTCACCATTGGCTAATCAAACCAGCTTGGGAAATCCAAACTAAATGATGACCTGCATATGAGACATCCTCATCCAGGTAAGACCCCACAGATCCTCAGAACTAAATTGTTCAGTTATTTGCTCGAGGACTGACATAGACTTGTGGCTTAGATCTTTTCAGGAGACTTCATACAAAAGAGATTCTAGATCCATAGTTCCGCCTGGTCCAAAGGCCTCTCAGAGAGAGAACTGGGCTGCTTCTTAATTAGAACTGCTTCAAAGATTTATTCTTAGAAAAACTTTGGGTAGAGATAACGTCCTGAAGATCTCTTTTTAAAGAAGGTTCAAATTCTCTCTCTCTCTCTCTCTCTCTCTCTCTCTCTCTCTCTCTCTCACCCCCCACATCTGCAAAAGCTCTTAAGCACATTTTATATATGCAACTCAACTTTGGCTGTCACTCCTCTGCCATTAACATGTCATTACTGGTCTTAGTGAATTTTTCAATATTAAAAAAGCAAATAATAATTGCATCCCCTGGGAACAGTGGCTTATTTGTTGTAGAAGCACTTTTTGAAGAACAACAACAAAAATCGTAGGAAGTCAAGTTATTCTTTCAACGGTAGTAGCTTACAAGTAGCTTCCATGTTTAAGGAGACTGTAGTTCTATAAGGCTTCATTATAACCTACATCAATGGTTGACTAAGAAAACGCTCATGCTGGGGTCAGAGAGACAGCACAGCAGGTTAAAGGTGCTTGCCTTGCATACAGACAACTTGGGTTCGATCCCTAGCATTCCATCTGGTGCCCTGAGCAACACCAGGAATGATCCCTGAATACAGAGCCAGGAGTAACCCCTGAGAACTGCCAGGTATGGGTTCCCTGCCCCCGAGCCCCCAAAGGAAAATGATCATTCTGGGTACAGTATATACGATTTTGATTCATAAACAGTGCGTGAGAAGGAGCGCTCTATGGCTGGAGCATGAGGAGGTCTGGGTTCGATTCGCAGCATCACCTGGGCTGCAAGCACCTCTGGGAGGATCCCAAGAGCAATGAGCTGCTGGGAATAGCACCAGGACACCCCTAGGTTTGGGTTCCCCACCTCCACCAAGCCCCCACCCTTCCCTAAATGGAACACTAGTAACGACGGCACTATAAAATAACATAACTGGCATCAGCAGTTCCGAAAAAGTAAATTTAGAATGAAAAAGTGAGACAGATTTTGATTCAAATCCTACCTCTATTTCCTAGCCTGACTAAACAAATTTACATTTATTTTAGCCCTTGATCCTCACCACAACCATATATGTAAACTAAGCACTGAGATGAGAAAAAGAACTGAGTTTTGAGCAGGGGAAACAAGACACCCCAAGTGCTGAGGGCTCACAAGAGCCCAAGCCCACATGGAAGCACTATACTGCTTCTGTCTTAAGTTTCCTATTAGATATGAAAGTTTACAGCTAAAGCTGTTAAATTGTATTTAAAAACAATTTAAATACAATTTAACAATTAAAACCAACTGTTAAATTGTATTTAAAAACACTCCTAATTTCACTGAAAAAGAGAACACAGAAGATTGAAAATTGAAACACTGTTTCAGATGAAATCAGATTTGAAAACTTTACAAACTTGAGAACTGTAATGGACCTCGATGTTAACCCAGTGCTTTCCCTAGTTTTAAAGCTCTCTGCAATGAAAGTCTTCAATGGAACAGCATATTTAAACAGAGAAAGCAGAGGGCTGGAGTGATAGCACAGCAGGTAGGGTGTTTGCCTTGCACGAAGCTGACCCAGGTTCAATTCCCAGCATCCCATATGGTCCCCCAAGTACTGCCAGGAGTAATCTCTTAGTGCAGAGCCACGAGTAACCCCTGAGCACCACTGGGTGGGACCCAAAAAGCAAAAGAAACAAACAAACAAAAACAGAAAGCAGAGAGGATTTAGTTGAAGCAAGAGGAGGGACTTCATACCAGACTGGATGGGAACATAACATAGAAGAAGCGAAGAAGCTACGCTCAATTAACAAAAACATTCACACAGAAGGCTCAGCTTGCAACAACAGCTCAGTAAACCCTCAGACAAGGACTTGATGTCCCTAAAGGCCCTCCCGTTGATCATCGATTTGCTCGAGCGGGCCCAGTAACGTCTCCATTGGAGACTTTGTTGTTACTGTGTCTGGCATATCGAATACTCTCGGTAGCTTGCTGGGCTCTCCGAGAGGGGCGGAGGAATCGAACTCGGGTCAGCCATGTTGGCCACGTGTAAGGCGAACGCCCTACCGCTGTGCTAGTGAGATATAACATCTTTCACAAACTTTCTTTTACTGAAGCATTTTTTTTTATAATTTCATTAGCCATTTAGTAGTAACAAGCTATATAAAATAAACTATTTTGGGCCTGTTATAGGGACAGCCTTGAAGGGTGGCTGGGAAAATGTGGACAACAGTGGAGAGAAAGTGACAGTGTGGGACTGGTGTGGGAATATCCAATGCGTGTAACAAATGTATCATGAACAACTGGGTAAAGACAGCGAGGGGCTAACACATCTCTTGCCATCTTAATCTCAACCCAGGACTCCAAGAAAGAGACCCAAAGGCCACCAGGAGTTAGTTTATCTAAAAGAAAGCCTTGTTAAGAGAAGGAGCATGAATTCCAGGCACATACACATTCAACAAAATCATAGCAACATCTCGATTCATTCTAAAACTGCTTTTGTTAAAAAAGTTCATCGGTTATTCTGTCTTGCTGTGGGGCCTCCCCCATGGTTCTGGGGGCCAGCAGGGACACACCCTCTGGGGGCACGTGGAAGCAAAGCTTGAACTCGGCATTGCACAGGCCAGTCATGAGCTCCAGACCTCTGCGATCTCTCCCTGGATGCATTCCAGAAAGGTTTCCGCTTTTGATGTGGCAAGAAAGGGACACTCCTTCACTGTTGGTGGGAATGCCGACTGGTTCAGCCCTTTTGGAAAACAGTAGGGATGATCCTCAAAAAATTAGAAATTGAGCTCCCATTTAACCCAGCAATACCACTCCTCGGAATATATCCCAGAGAGGCAAAAAAGTATAGTCGAAGTGACATCTGCACTTGTTTGTTCATTGCAGCACTCTTTACAATAGCCAGAAACTGGAAGAAACCTGAGTGCCCAAGAACAGATGACTGGTTAAAGAAACTCTGGTACATCTACACAATGGAGTACTATGTAGCTGTTAGAAAAGATGAAGTCATGAAATTTACATACAAGTGGTACAACATGGAAAGTATCATGCTAAGCGAAATGAGTCAGAAAGAGAGGGATAGAATAGAAAGACTGCATTCATCTGGGGGATATAAAGTAACAAAATATGAGATTAATACCCAGGAATAGCTGAGATCAGCACCAGGAGGATTACTCCATAGCTTAGAGGCCAGGCAGGCATTCTAGGGGAAAGGGCAGCTCAGACAGAGAAGGGAGCACCAAATAAAGGGTGTTTGGAGGATCCTCCCAGGAGGGGAGATACATGTTGAAAGTAGACTATGGACTGAACATGTTTGCCACTCAAAGCCTCTTTTGCAGACCATAACACCCAAAAGGAGAGAGAGAACACAAGGGATTGCCCTGCCACAGAGGCAGGGTGGGATGGGAGGGATTGGGGTGGGAGGGATATTATCCATGGTGGTGGAAAATGGGCACTGGTGGAGGGATGGGTATTTGATCATTGTATAATCAAAACTCAAGCACAAAAATGTGTAAGTCTACAACTGTACCTCATGGTGTTTCACTAATGAAAATTAAAAAAAAAAAAAAGGTTTCCGCTTTTGTTTTTGTTTGGGGCCACACCTAATGGTTCTCAGGGGCTACTTCTGGCTTCTTCGGGGAGAGAGCATCGCTTCTGCAGTGCTCAGGGGACCAGGCAATGCCAGGGATTAAAACGGCATCCTGCAAAGCATGTGCTACAACCAGCTGAGCTCTCTCTGGCCCCCGTACCAGGGAGCTCTCCCAGTCTTTTGGTTTGTTTTTTTGCAGTGCGCAGGGCTTACACCTCCTCTGTGCTCTGGCTCACTCCTGGAGATGCTGAGAGGACCATATTTAGCGCCAGAATGGAACTGAGGACAGCTGGATGTAAGGCAAGAAACAACTCCTGCAACCACCTCTCTGGCCCAGCCAGTTATGCTCAAGGTAAACAGGAGACGTATGTTCACCAATTCGACAGTGTATATCTACCACAATAATTATGTTTGGATTCTTGAAACTGTTTTATGTCGAAGTACAATGAAAGCATAACATTTTCTAAAAAATCTTTTTTTTTTTGCCTTTTGGGTCACACCCAGCCATACACAGGGGTTACTCCTGGCTTTGCACTCAGGAATTACCCTGGCGGTGCTCAGGGGACCACATGGGATGCTGGGTATCAAACCCGAGTCAGCCGCGTGCAAGGCAAATCCCGTACCTGCTGTGCTATCGCTCCAGCCCCTAAAATATCATTTTGAGGCTAAAAATATTACTTAAAAATTAATTCATATAACCACTGTTCACAACTGTATTTTAATTGTATCTACATACCTTCTTCCCTAATGCCATATCCAGCGTCAAATCAAGATAGACGCCTTGCTTTGGATTAGTAAAGTCCAGAATCTGGTATTTCTTAAGCAAATGAATAGCTTTCTCCACCTCATACATCTGTCTTGGATATAGGCGTTTTAAGTAGACATCATCCTCAGGTTCACCTTCCATATAGGGGTATGACTTTATTTTTTCAATATCAACTGTTTTTTCATCCAATGTTTTCCCTTTAGCATCTTTCTTTGACTTTTTTGCAGACCTTTGGGGAAAAAAAAAGATACATGATCTCAATATGTATTCCAGGAAATTTTTTAACAACTGATGAACATAAGACAAAGCATAGTGGAAGAGAAAACCTAGACTAGGAAACAAGCACCAGCATTCAATCCCTCTGTGGCCTGCTAGCCCAATAGGAGTGATCTCTGAGCACAGAGTGAGGAGTAAGCCTTAAGTACAGCTGGGTATGGCCTCCCAAAACCAAAAACAAACAAAATATAAAGCCTATTTTAATCCAGAAGCATAGACAATTTGACAGCCTGTCCAATTCAACAAATATTAATTGAACTTTTGAACTATTTTCAGTGGACACAAAATTAAGTGACTTTAATGCTGTTTCCCATAAACTAAGACAAGAATACAAACACACAAACATCATTTCAATACAACTGAGTAAGTACTACAGAAGTTTATCAGAGCTTAGGGAGAGGGCATTGAACCCACTGTGCGAAACTAGAAAGGTTGGGCCCAAAGCTAATTCTGAAACAGAAGGAAGAGCTTAGGCCTAGGACATACTCAAGAGAAATGAAAACATAACCAACCACAAAAAAACTTGTACAGACATTTCTATAGCAACATTAACCATAATAGTCAACAGTTTTAAACCCAGATGTTCACCAACTTATAAATGCATAAGTACTAGTAACCAGCAATGACAAGGAATAAATATTGATATGTGCTATAACTGTCCTCCCGTTGTTCACTGATTTACTTAAGCGGGCCCAGTAACATCTCCATTGTGAGGCAAGCAGCCAGCCCAGCCGACCCGGTTCAATTCCTCCACCCCTTTCGGAGAGCCTGGCAAGCTACTGAGAGTATCTCGCCCTCACAGCAAAGCCTGGCAAGCTACCCATGACATATTCGATATGCCAAACACAGTAACAACAAGTCTCACAATGGGGATGTTACTGGGCCAGCTATAATATGTATTAACCTTAAAAACACCACGCTAAGCAAAACAGGCCAGTCACCAAAGATCACACATATAAATCCATTTATATGAAATATCAAACATAGGAAAATCTAGAGATTGAAAGTAGAATTACCAGTTGTCAGGGTTGGGGAAGGAAGTTGAGGAACAGGTAATGGCTGCTCAGGGTCACAAGGGTCTGAAGAAGATAACGTAGATGTTCTAAATCAGAACAGCTGAAAATCTCTGTGAATACACAAAGCCACTGAATTGCACCTCCTAATTTTTAATTTATTTATCTTAGTTTGGCAGTCATACCCAGCAGTGCTCAGGGCTTATTCACAGCTCTGTGTTCAGGAAGAACTCCTGGTGATGCCGGAAATTTGAACCTTAATTCCTGTAGTACTCTCTCTCCAGTCCCTAAACTGCATCTTACAAATAGGTGACTTGCAAGGCAAACAATATTTCAATGAAGTAATTATTAAATTATGTCTTAAGAGAGCTATTATCTAAAAAAATGGAATCAGCTTGGGAAAGAAACGACACAGTAAACATACTGAGACATAAAACAGAATGGTACACAAAGGAACCATGAAAAGTTCAGATTAAAGCAGGGAGTGGCCAGGGTTTTGTATAAAGAACCAGAGAGAAAACACTTTATGGTCTCTTGTCCCAATTACTCAATGCCACCATTGTGATGTGAAAGCAGTCATAAGGAATACAAAATTGAATGTGTGTTCCAATAAAACGCTGTTATAAACAATGCCTTAAATGTCATCATTTTCATGTGTCACAAATTATCGTTCTTTTTGCCCAGTCATTTCAAAATAAAGGATTGAAGACAATTACGAGGCTATTTCTCTCTTTCTTCTTCAGGAGATATGAGAGCCAGAACCAGAGCAGAGATGGTTAGTCTGGAGAAGGGAGACTGAGTAGGTATTTACAAGGTAAATACTGAGGCGAAGGAAAGCAGAAAGAGACTCAAGCCATTCCTGCAGTTTCTGTTTCTGTTTGTTTCGGGTGTTTTGGTTTTGGGGCACACCCAGCTGTGCTCTGGGCTTCTGCTGGGCTCTGCACTCAGGAATGACTCCTAAGTGCTCTACCGGTTGGAGACCTCCCTTCAAAGCCCTCACTTCTGCAGTTTCTGATTCAGATAACCAGACAGATACCTGTACAAAAACCAGAAATAAAGCAGAGGAGGCTTCTTGGGAGAGAGTCACAGGACGACTGGCCTGGGGCAATAGAGCTGGAATGTCCCGGGTGAATTGCATCACTGGCCCTAATACTTCACCTCCCTCTCTACTCAAGTTCCTCAGCTAAGTTAATTCTGAAATCCCCTTCCCCCCCATCTCCCCACTTAAAGAGATGAAGCATCTCTCCCAGAACTTTGATTTAGTCAGATAACTACTTTGGACCAACAGAATAAAATGAAATAGTTGCAGAGAGATAGGGAGGGAGACCGGATAATGTACTTTGGGGAAATAATAAAATTTAAGAAGACATTACCTAGCCCTGAAGCAGCCCCAAGGCATGAAGATGACAACCCTGTGACACATACAAATCCTAAACTCTTTGGAGAACAGAGAGACTGAGGTACCACCCAGATGCCCCACCCAAAGAAGGATGGGCCCCTCAGAAAGGAGAAGCGACAGAAGGGCCCAGGAGATTATAAGGAGACCATCCACAGGGCAAGGCTGTCCTGTGACAATGCCCAGATGAACTTCTGAAAACTCTGTATTTATTTTTAGTTCACTGAAGAGCAGTGATTGCCAAAGTTATTGACAGGTGTGTCTTATTAGCATGCACTACTGCAACGCCAACCCTCTAACATGTCAACTTCCCTCCACCAGTGTCTCCAATGCTCCCTCCTACGCACCCCACCCCCACTCGCCACATTGACAGGCGCATTTCCAAGGTCAGTGGCTGTTGTTTATTAGGTCTCGTGTGCTCAGTACTGTAGAGCACACTTTGTATACATAGCCATGCGCTCTCCCACATCCCCGGTGGACCCACGGTCCCTGGCCCCCAATCTTCCATTACTTCCCCCGCCCCCCCTGGATTTGTTTTCCCTTCTCTGTCTTCCTCCATAGACTCTGCACTCAAGGGTGATAGCCAGATTATCTTTTGTGTATGCGAAAGCCCAGGAAAACCTATTTGGAATTGCACGAAAGCTCCTGCAGTGAAGCTAGTCGGGGCTCATTCCTCAAGCCCCGGTTCCCCTGGAACGTGGATCTCGCTGGCTCCTCTGTCTCTTTGCTCGCTTACTTCCACGCTGCAGAGACCTGTGTTCGCTCTTCAGCGCCTATTTCTTCTCTTTCTCTCTCCTCACATCTTTCTAAGCAAGTTTCATTCCGTGAAAAGCACTTGGCTTCACTCGTGCATCTCCTGGGATTCTTTTCTGAGAAGTAAAAGCAAGAGGCCCAGAACACCTGTGCTAAGGTGAGACTTGCTTTTCCTTTGCCTACAAAGAGCAGGTCCTCACTCCGGTCCAAGTCTGCGACTCCGGAGAAATGGGGAGGCGGGGGGGCGGGGGGCGGAGTAGACGGGGTGGAGACCATGTCCACACTGTGCAGGGCAAGTGGACTGAGGTGCAACTTAGTGGCTGCTTAGTGGCCGCGTCGTGGAGCGGCTGGGTCTGAGCAGCTGTGCTCACAGCGGCTTTTCCACTCGGGCACTCCTCACGCACTGGTGGGTAGATGAGGGTGGAAGCACGCTTTCCTCAGTTTACCTCCCTGGTTCCCCACTTCACTGAGCCACTGACAACAAGACCACGTTTCTCAGAGCCAAGCTTCGGCCCTAAGAGGGCATTGTTAGTTTGGCACTTGTGAGTCTGTACTCCTGCCACCTTCACAAGAAGAACATGCCCGAGCTAGCCCAAAGGTGGGAGGATGAGGCGATGAAACAGAGCTGCACCCACAGCGCCCTCGGCGAGACTCGACATTCTCAGCTGACTTGGAGACTCAGAGCCGGCCAGAGACACCCGTTCAAACCTACTTACACCAGGTGACACAGAGATGAGCTGTGGCTAATGGCAAATAATTGTGGGATGGTTTGTTACAAGGCGAAAGATAACACAAGAGCTAATAAAATCCATTCGACAAGTAAGCGCAGATAAGACTTTGAAGCTCACGAGAAAACAACAGAACTAGAGGTGATATATTTCTTTGTGAAGTTCAGATCGCTCCCATAATACTTAAGCTGGGAAACTCGTAAGTTAGTGAATAATGATCCTGAAACAAGGGTGAGCTCTTGGCTGGCAGAATAATGGCTTCCCAAATGTGTCCAGATTTAGATGACAAAAAGGTCTCTGCACCCAAAAGGAGAGAGAGAGAACAAAAGGGAATGCCCTGCCACAGAGGTAGGGTGGGATGGGGGTACAGGGGGGTGGGAGGGATGCTGGGACCTGTGGTGGTGGAGGATGGGCGCTGGTGGAGGGATGGGTACTTGATCATTGTCTAACTGAAACCCAAGCACAAAAATTTGTAAGTCTGTAACTGTACCTCATGGTGTTTCACTAATAAAAAAAAAATTAAATTAAATTTAAAAAAAAAAGGTCTCTGCAAGCAGAGATGGAAGTAAAAGGTTTCAAGACAGAAGAGCATCCAATTACCCACCATGAGACGGACTGTAACTAATCCCAGCAGTGCTTCTCCAGACACCTTGGCCCTCCGATCCGCGTCTACCAGAGAGGGGAAGGAACGGGAGAAACTCAAGGAGGAAGGAGCCTTGAAGCCTGTGGTGTCTGGCTCTGAAGACAGAGGAAACGGTTCACGGCGAAGACAGCTAGTGCAGGTTGAGGGTGCACGGAAACATCTCCGAGACTTTAGAAAGGAACTAAGCCCTGGTGACGCATGACACTCTGATGCCTGATGCCATGAGACCTGTGTTTGAATTCTGGACTGCAGAACTGCACAATAATGAACTCATGGTAAAATGTGTGCTAACTTCTTTTGGCAGCAATAGAAAACGAATGTGGACTCCTATAAAAAGGATGGGGGGGGGGGAATGGATGGCGCTCTCTTTCTTTCTCTCTCTCTCTCTCTCTCTCTCTCTCTCTCTCTCTCTCTCTCTCTCTCACCCACCACCTGGCCCCCTGGCGCCATGTAATCCCATCAGCGGCCAAGACTCAGAGACTATAAAATCCAGCTCCCGGACGAGACCAGTGCAGTCTCCTGCCCCTGCGCCTGGCTGTTCCTCGCCAGGGTCCCTTGGAGGGGAGCGGGTTGAGTTTTCCTCCCCGCCCCGACCAGGGCTACGGCAGCCGAAGACCTCCAGGACCAGCCACCACCATGCTGAGACCACTCTCCGCACAGCTGAAGGTACCGGCAGAGGGACAAAGCCACACGGGTTCCGGGGCCGAGATCTCCAAGCCTGCTCAGATGGGGGCTGAGCATCCTCCACCCAGATCCTCCAAATTCCAGTAGGCGGGGGTCACACCCACCACCTGGCCCCCTGGCGCCGTGTAATCCCATCAACGGCCAAGACTCAGAGACTATAAAATCCAGATCCCGGACGAGAACAGTGCAGTCTCTGCCCCGGCGCCTGGGTGTTCCTTCCCGGAGTCCCTTGGAGGGGAGTGGGTTGAGCTTTCCTCCCCGCCCCGACCAGGGCTCCAGCAGCCAAAGACCTCCAGGACCAGCCACCACCATGCTGAGACCACTCTCCGCACACATGAAGGTACTGGCAGAGGGACAAAGCCACGCGGGTTCCGGGGCCGAGACCTCCAAGCCTACTCGAATTGGAGTCGAGCATCTTCCACCCAGATCCTCCAAATTCCAGTAGGCGGGGGTCACACCCACCACCTGGCCCCCTGGCGCCGTGTAATCCCATCAGCGGCCAAGACTCAGAGACTATAAAATCCAGATCCTGGACGAGAACAGTGCAGTCTTCTGCCCCCGCGCCTGGCTGTTCCTCGCCGAGGCCCCTTGGAGGGGAGCGGGTTGAGCTTTCCTCCCCGCCTCAACCAGGGCTCCGGCAGCTGAAGACCTCCAGGACCAGCCACCACCATGCCGAGACCACTCTCCGCACACATGAAGGTACTGGCAGAGGGACAAAGCCACGCGGGTTCTGGGGCCGAGATCTCCAAGCCTACTCAGATTGGAGTTGAGCATCCTCTCTCTCGCTCTCTCCATATATATATATATATATATATATCTGTGTCACGGTCACGGTCCTCCCGTTGTTCATCAATTTGCTCGAGCAGGCCCAGTAACGTCAAAGTCTCCATCATGAGACTTGTTGATAACTGTGTTTGGCATATTGAATACATCACAGGTAGCTTGCCAGGCTTTGCTGTGTGGGTGAAGCTTTGCCGTGCGGGCGAGATAGTCTCGGTAGCTTGCCGGGCTCTCCAAGAGGGGTGGAGTAATCGAACTCGGGTCAGCCATGTTGGCTGCATGCAAGGCAAACACCCTACCTACTGTGCTATCACTCCAGCCCATATATCTGTGTGTGTGTGCATGTGTGTGTATATATGTCTGTGCACATATACAAATATATATGTATATATACATACAGGTATGTATATGTGTGTATATAGGGTATACATATATACACACAGATATATCTATATACATGCACATTTTTTTAAAATCTCAGAACTCATTTCCATTCTGACTTTTAGCACTCAATGAATTCTTATTACCACAACTCATCATCGTGGCCTCCCAAGTAATCAGCAGTCCCAGCGGGCAGCAGATAATGACAACACTCATTTGTTAATGGGACACAGGTGTCTTTCTGGACTACCGAGGACAAGTCTAAGCAGGTGCCCGCGTGGACGGAAACAACAGGCCTTAAAAGCTACCTTGGAAGGATTGCGCCAACCCCCAAACCTCCCGACTAAAGAAGTTCACTTCAGATTTCATCAATGGGCAGCGAGGAGCGTGGAAGGAGTCTGGGGAGTCCGTTGTAGCAATAAACGTTCCTTATCTAAAATAAACAGAACAGTGGTGCCCGAGCGACAACCTACAGGTTTCCTTTACACAAAAGCTGCTTTCAGCATTCCAGTTTCCGTCATAGACGGAGCCGTCCATTTAATTGGCAATTAGAAGGAAATTCTCGGGGACGGAAATGAGATGTCTACATTCACAAGGATTTGTAGGCACACGTCCACCCCGGGGCAGCTGGAGGCCCAGCTATGGATACAGACTCTCTGGACATGATAGACCGCTGTCTGGGCATCACCGCAGCCCCTCTCTGAGCGGTTCGACCCCTTCCCTCTGGGGTGGACCACACACTCAGGTTCCCACATCCCAACTCTGATGCAGAACTCTCCTTTCCTTTGCCACCCTCCACCCGGGGGTGCCCAGGTCATTCTTATTTAGGTAGGAAATTGTCTTCCTCTCTTGGGCTCTCTCTTCCTCCACAGTCTCTCCTGGAGACCCACACATTCTCCTTAGAACTAGTATCCTCCCTTAACCAATGTAGTTTACTTCACTTGGAAAAAAAAGAAAAAGGAACGAAAAAATATATTATTTGCAAATCTCAATAAAAGAGACTGGATTGGGTATAAAGAAACCTGCATTCATAGGGCTGGGAAGATCTTGCTCAAAGGGATGGAGCAGGCCTGGGTTCACTCCCCAGCACCACTGGGGGTCCACAACCCCCCTCCCCTCCTGGGAACAATCCCCGAACAGAGATCATGGAATGGGCCCTACCACCAACATCTCCCCAAATTTACTTTATTGTTTTTATTTTTATAAGCGAAACAATCTTATGTGGAGGCATGTGGAGAAAGAGTATGTGTCTGGGGTTGAAATGCAGGCAAATCTCCAGGACAGAGAACGCCAAAAACTACATCTGTAACACTTTGGACCGGCTTCACAAAATATCTGAGGTGATTTGGGGAAAACACGTTTTTGTCCTGATTTAGACACTGTTGTTATATAGGTGTTTACAACAGGTTTCCAGGTTTACAATGCTCCCACCTCCGCTCCAACACCCCCCCCCCAGGTTCCCTCCCAGACCCCCACCTGGCTCGCTGATGTGTGTTGCAGTGTCGCTGTGTCACTGGGTCCTGTGGGCAGGGCAGTGTCAGGTGGAGCGGGCCAGACACCTGGCCTCCACATCACAGACCAGCCTTAGACCCCCGACCCCGGCCACCAGGTTACTTCCAGGCTCCTCTTCTCCCCACCCCCCTCCCATTTCCCCTTCCTTGGCAGTTCCGTAACTGATGTGCTAGACGGAACACTGCTTTAGTGGGAAAAAGACAGAAGCCGCGCCAGGATGATTGCTCAAGGGCGGAGCGCGAGCCTGGCATGCGGAGGTCCTGAGTTTGCTCCCCGGCACCACCTGGTACCCAGAGCACCACCAGGTACGAGTGTGCGGGCCCCAGAGTTCTTCTGGGTGTGGCTGTGGTGGCCCCTACGCAGCACCAGGCACATGCTATGAGTCAAATATTGTCAGGAGTGGCCGTGGGAATCTCCAGAGCACGGCACGTGGGAGGTTACCCTCCCCTCCACGAAACAGAAAACTCAAAAGAAAACCTTTCCTTTAAAAAAACAAACAAAAAAAGTGACTTAACAAAATCTATGAGGAATAGTTAATTTTACAGACTCATAACCTTCTACGACCTTCCACAAAATATCTTTATTCATAAAAGTCCCACCCGGAAGAACTTTTGTTGTTCACGCAATCAGGTGAGGCCCTATCAGGGGAGCTTTAATACTAATGGCTCTTGGGGAAAATAAATTCTACTCAAAGGGTTTGGGGGAAGGGGAGAGAGAAACCTGGCACTCTGGATCACGAAAACAGAAGTTAGGTGCAGTTACCAGGGTAACTAAACCACACAGATTAAATGAGTAATAAGAGACTATACTCAGGTAATAACGTTCTCCCTGCCTCCTCTGTCCCCAAGCTAATAAAGGACGAAAGGAAAGGAATTCCAGGGTTCTACCCAAATGAAATCAAGTAAGGTAAGGAAACAATCAGTGCTGTAAAAACGATGACAGTTTTTTGAAGATCTCTCACCTCAGAAAGACCAAATTCAAGTCTTTTCCAGGCTGAAGAAAACCCTTTTCACACTGAGGATGTGGGGAGGAGGTTAAGGCCAGTTCTGTCAAGCTAAACTGAACTAAAGGGTAGACAAATACTAATGAGATATAAATGGGATGGAATCCTTATTTCTCAGTATAATTCACCGGTGGCCTCTCCAGTGCTGGCTTATCCAATAAACTAAATCCAGCACTCTGCTTCCACTTTCCAGGTAAAATGGAAGCTGACAGAACGGAACCCAGTCAACACACAATTAAATAAAAATTGTAAAACATTCTGGCGGAGGGTGCGGTGCTGCAGTGATGTACGCACGAAACCTCACCACTAATAGATCTTCAAACCACTGTACCTAAAATAAAATTTAAATATTTCTTTAAAAAAAAATTTTAAAAATACAGTACAAAGACCACTGTCTGTCACTGTTCTCCCGTTGTTCACCGATTTGCTCGAGCAGGCCCAGTAACGTCTCCATTTTGAGACTTGTTGTTACTGTGTTTGGCATGTTGAATACGTCATGGGTAGCTTGCAAGGCTTTGCCGTGCGGGTGAGATGGTCTCGGTAGCTCGCCGGGCTCTCCGAGAGGGGCGGAGGAATCGAACCCGGCTCGGCCGGGCTGGCTGCACGCAAGGCAAACGCCCTACCGCTGTGCTATCACTCCAGCAAACTAACAATGAGAGATGGAAATGGCAACTTTTCCTGATTGCATCACAGAATTGAGACCACAGGGCAAGGAGGGCCCAGCCATCAGGCTTGCTCCTGCTCATAGCACACTGGAGGCATAGAGGAAGACGAGCAGATAAGATGAAAAGAAATCAGCTAAAATGCCAGGGTGGTGTGACAGTATAAAGCTGGGAGGCCATTGCAGGGGAATCCACAGTCATTCAAAACTGCTACCTACAGGGCCAAAGCCACAGGACAGTCGGTGAGGCGCCTGTCTTACACACAACTGGCCCAGGCTCCATCCTCAGGACCGCATAAGGCGCCCTGAGCACAAGGAGGCAGGACCCAGAACCAAAGCAAACCAACAAACAAATGCTTCCCACAGATGCCAAATCCAGTGCTCACAGGGAAGAGCAGGCCTGGTCCCCAGAGAGCCTCCTTGGAAAAGGGAGATGGACATGGGCACTTCCGGCAAAGATATGCAACCCACACCCTTACCTCCACAATCCACACCCATACATCCATACCTCCGGGGCCCAGGAGTGAAGCACACATCACAGCCACTGCATGCAGTGCCAGTGCCGGGGGAAAGAAAAAAGAACCACACAAATTCCTCTAGCTTGGGGGCTGGGAGGGAAACAGTTTTGAGGGCAACACCCTCCCCCAATAAGGCTGGGAAAGGTTCTGACAGGTTCAAGGTAAGACATCAACTGGGGGGCTGGAAATGTCGGCCAGTGGGAGAGTCTTGCCTTGCAGTGAAAGACCCTGGGCCCAAACCACAGCACCAGAAGACAACAAGTTTTTAATTGGGGGTCCGGAAAGATAACTCAATGAGCTGAGCAACAGGTTTGGCATGCGGGGGTCCCAGGTTTGATCTCTGGCACCATATGGTCCCGGGAGTGACCCCTTAGCACAGAAGTAGGATGGGCTCCCGAGCACTAGTGAATATGACTCAAAAGAATGAGAAAAGAAAAAAAAAACTTCAATTAGATATATACTATAGCACTGTAGCACTGTCCTCCTGTTGTTCATCGATTTGCTCGAGCAGACACCAGTAACGTCTCCATTGTGAGACTTGTTACTGTCTTTGGCATATCGAATATGTCAAGGGTAGCTTGCCAGGCTTTGCCGTTAGGGCGAGATACTCTCGGTAGCTTGCTGGACTCTCCAAGAGGGATAGAGGAATTGAACCCGGGTCAGCCCTACCTACCTATCGCTCCAGATATATACTCTAGGAAGAAGAAACGCTGAGAGAACCCCACCTCCAACACCTGGTCCAAATAGTCCAGTTACTTAAGATGAAGGCTGTATTTGGAAAAACAGACTCCCACCTCTACCAATTACTGGTCAAACGAGCACTGAGTAATGAGTAATAACAGTCAACAGTTCAAGAAGGGGAGGATGAAGAGAGAGAGACCCCTACAGAGCTGCCAGGCTGGCAGAAAACTGCCAGGACAGGAATGCTGAGGAAAAACCTTCCAACCACTCAGCCCTGCCCTCAAGATGAAAGCACAGACACTGGAGGCTGAAGGTAACCACAGCAACAGAACCCAAACCTCACTCACCTTCGCACTGGGTGGATTCAGTCTGACAGAAAGAAAGACAAGCCAATTTTTAGCAAAAATACTAGGTACTTCACTTTCCGCTGCTCTGTACAAGATGTCTAGCATGCAATAAAAAATTGTAAAAGGCACACAGACACGAGAAAAAGGACTAACTGTGAGAGGAAAAACAGAATCAGACTCAAAGGTTTTGTTTTATAATGGTCTTTTTTAATGAGGAGTTGCTGCTGACAAACCCCAAAATAAAGTAATTAATTTCATTAAACTGGAGCTGGATATTTGGAAGGCACATAAATAAAAACAGTCCACAGGACAAAGGAAAACAATCTATATAAAATATTCATAGAATGATTAATATTCCCAATAAACAAACACTTAACACAATGTAGAAAGAAAAAAGATGAAGAGCCCCATTTTTTTTTTGTTTTGTTTTATTAGTGAAACACCATGAGGTACAGTTGTAGACTTACAAGTTGTTGTGCTTGGGTTTCAGTTATACAATGATCGAGTACCCATCCCTCCACCAGTGCCCATTCTCCACCCCAACCAATCCACCCCCGCATCCCTCATCCCACCCTGCCTCTGTGGCAGTGCACTCCCTTTTGTTCTGTCTCTCCTTTTGGGTGCTGTGGTCTGCAGAAGAGACATTGGGTGGCAATCATGTTCAGTCCATAGACTACTTTCAGCATGCATCTCCCATCCTGGGCAGATCTTCCCAGCACCCTTTATTTGGTGCTCCCTTTTCTATCTTAGCTGCCTTTGCCCCTAGAGTGTGCGAAGAGCCCCATTTTTATTTTATTTTATTTTTGGTTTTGGGGTCACATCCCGTGGTCTTAATCAGGACTTACTCTTGGCTCTGTGATCACTGCTGGTGAGGCTCAGGGGATCAAAAGGGGGGCCCACCAGATCCAAGTTTAAGACACCCACCCCGGGTCACATGCACGGCAATCACCTCACCCGCCCATACTTTGGCTCTAGCCCCAACATGCCCATTTTTTACATGGGGAAGATGAAAGTTGGAAAGATACTGTAGAAGCACAAATCCGTATTGCTGATAAGCAGGTTTGTTAAGAATGTGGGCACGCTCACTGCTGGCAGGGAATGGCAACTGGTAAAACAGATCTTACCCGACCTCTGCACAACAAAAAAAGAATCCAGGGGCCAGAGACACAGTGAGGAATTCGAAGCTTGCCTTGTGTGGGGTCCAGCCATGGCTCCATCTCTGTCATCGTCCAGGGTCCCCCCGAGCATCATCGGGAGTGACCCCTGAGCAAACAGCCAGCAACAGCCTGAGCACCACAGAACCAAAAACAAAATGAAAAAAGAACGCAGGTGCTAGCAACACTGAGAGGAAGTCTCCTTCCTAGTTACATCTCAGCCACTGGCCTCTGCATCCTAACCTGCAGGCTCCTATCACTCACCTTCGGGCCTCTGAACCGTACCTTCCAGTACCGTCAGGATGCAATTCAAATACTTTCTGTCCTACTCTCCTCCTGCTAGAATTAATTAGCCTTTCACTTAGGATCTGACGGCACTTGTTTCATTCCTCTATTTAACAGTTAAAAATGTGTGAAAGTTAGAGTTCAGACTTTGTCCTCTTTAAGATAGAGACCCTACCTCTATTAATCAACCAAAAATTATGAATAGGATGGGGGGAGCGGGGGGAGCACCAAGACAACAGTATAGGGAACACTTGTATACTTGTATTTCTTTCCTCTGACAATTGCAGTGAATCTGTGCAGACATTTGGATAAATCTCCAGAGACACTGACCTGAAACCCCAATGAACAAACCCTCTCCTGCCAGTACCCGGGGGACCATATGGGATGCCCGGGATTGAACGTGGGCCGGCTGCATGCGAGGCAAGGAAGCATCCTAGCTGCTGTACTATTGCCCGGGCCCACTAGATCCAAGTTTAATCCCCAACACTGCATGGTCCCAATGAGTGTTTCGGGGAACAATCCCTGAGCACAGGGTCCGGAGTAGCCCATAAGCATCACTGGGAACGGCCCACACCAGTCCCCTACCCCTATCAAGAAAAAGAGAGAGACTGAAAACAGTCAAAAGGTAAGACATAAAGATGTAATTGAAAGGAAAAAGTATATTAGAAACTCTGTGTGGTGATGGATATTGACCAGACTTATTGTGTCAATCATCTGGAATATATACAAGTAATCATTATTATACTGAATGGATATAATATAAGTCATCAATTATAATTCAATATTTTAAAATGAGTATACAGCTAGATCTGAAACAATTTTCAGACATACTAGGGCATAGCAGGTAGGGCAAACGTTAGCCTTGCACGCAGCTGACCCGGGTTCAATTCCTCCATCCATCTTGGAGAGCCCAGCAAGCTACCAAGAGTATCCCGCCCACACAGCAGAGCCTGACAAGCTCCCCGTGGCATATTCAATATGCCAAAAACTGTCACAACAAGTCTCACAATGGAGACGTTACTGGTGCCCACTCGAGCAAATCGGTAAACAACAGGAGGACAGTGCTACTGTTAATTAAAAACCACCAGGATGCTGGGAATATACCCCGGAGAGGAAAAGAAGTATAGTCAAAGTGACATCTGCACTTGTTTGTTCATTGCAGCACTCTTTACAATAGCCAGAATCTGGAAAAAACCTGAGAGCACGAGAACAGATGACTGGTTAAAGAAACTTTGGTACATCTACACAGTGGAGTACTATGTAGCTGTTAGAAAGGACGGAGTCATGAAATTTACATACAAGTGGTACTACATGGAAAGTATCATGCTAAGCGAAATGAGTCAGAAATAACGGGACAGACATAGAAAGATTTCATTCATCTGGGGAACATAAAGTAACAAAATAGGAGACTAACACCCAAGAATGGCCGAGATTAGTACCAGGAATTTTACTCCATGGCTTGGAGGCCAACCACATATGCTAGGGGAAAAGAGAGCTCAGATAGAGAAGGGAACGCCAAATAAAGGGTGTTGGAGGATCCGCCCAGGATGGGAGATGCATGCTGAAAGTAGACTATAGACCGAACATGATTGCCACGCAGTGCCTCTTTTGCAAACCACAACACCCAAAAGGAGAGAGAGAACAAAAGGGAATGCCCTGCCACAGAGGCAGGGTGGGATGGGGGGGATGGGGGGTGGGAGGGATACTGGGATCAGTGGTGGTGGAGAATGGGCACTGATGGAGGGATGGGCACTCGATCATTGTATAACTGAAACCCAAGCACAAAAATCTGTAAGTCTACAACTGTACCTCATGGTGTTTCACTAATAAAAATTAAAAAAAAAAAAACCACCAGAATGCAGGCCAAGGCATAGAGTTAAATAGGAAAATTTTTTCCACTGCTCACAATTCTGATACCAACTATATGCTGTTTCCCCACCAAGTGACCAGTTTTCTGACAGCAGCTGGATGTGGCACAGATCAATCGAATTCTGACACTGTCAGAGCCCATGGGTGAAGGGCTCAGTCAGTCCCCAAGGCAGCCTCCAGTTCCCAGATACAACCAGGTTCCTGGGCTCTAAGTCAAGGGTCCCGTGACCTGTTCCTCCCGATTTGCTAGGGAAGCTCACACAACTCAGAGAAACACTTAATATTTGCTGGGCTTTTAAAAACACAGGCGAGGGGCTGGAGCAATAGCACAGCGGATAGGATGTTTGCCTTGCACGCAGCCAACCCAGGTTCGATTCCCAGCATCCCATATGGTCCCCTGAGCACTGCCAGGAGTAATTAATTCCTGAGTGCAGAGTCAGGAGTAACCCCTGAGCATCTTCGGGAATGACCCAAAAAAGCCAAAAACAACAACAACAAAAAAAACAGTGGGTCCTGGAGAACCATCAATGTTGAAGCAAGAGAGCTCGTCACAACATTAAAAGCCAGAGCTGGGGCTGGAGCAATAGTACAGTGGGTAGGACGTTTGCCTAAAGCAAAAAAAAAAAAAAAAAAAAGCCAGAGCTTAGAAGCTTTAAAAAAAAAAAAGCATAAGAAAGATAAACACATGAACATTTAGCCCGAGAGTTGAGGGGGGAGGAGGGAAGGGCCCAGGACGGCCTCAAACACAGATGCTCTGTGAGGACACCACCCCTCGGCATGGGGACGCAACCACCAACACAGGCCTCTGAAGCCCAGAGCCCCGGGATTTTCATCAAGGCTTCATGGAGTAGTGAACGATGACCTTGAACTCCGCTCTCTAGCACCTAGTTGCCGAGAGATGGGCTGGACATTCTGGAATTCCACCACGGGTTTGGTCTTTCTGGAGACCTGCCCCAGGAGGCGGAGTCCACGAAGAACCGCTTCCACAGATCAAAAGCGACTCAGAAAACCCAGGACATGACAAGGCCGTTAGGGCCTGAGTCAACTACGAGAACAAAAATACTCCTAGCGGGGGCTGGAGCAACAGCACAGCGGGTAGGGCGTTTGTCCTGCACACGGCTGACCTGGGTTCGATTCCCAGCATCCCATATGGTACCCCAAGCACCGCCAGGAGTGATTCCTGAGTGCAAAGCCAGGAGTAACCCCTGAGCATCGTTGGGTGTGACCCAAAAGAGCAAAAAAAAAAAAAAATGCTCCTAGCATTCAAATCATGCCAAAGACATAGAAGCACAGGCTTTAGAAGCTCTTGACAAAAACTCAAAGAAATGTGTCTCTTTTTTTTTTTAAGTTTTAACTGAGTTTCTTAATATTCAATTTCAAGTTTAAACTATGCTTACAATTTGTTTTCTGAGCAAGTGTTCTGGCTTTAAAACTATTAAAACAAGTTAATGATTACTATGAAAATGAGTACTGCACAACAATCATTCTCTAGCTATAATCTTTTTTTTTTTAATTGGGGCCAGTCAGGATAGAGAAGGAACCACTATGACAATAATAGTTGGAAATGATCACTCTAGATAAGAACTGAATGCTGAAAGTAGGTAAGGGGACAAACACAAAAAACATTTAGTACCTGTATTGCAAACCATAATGCAGAAAGGGTTGGGGGATGCTGGTGGGGGTCGGGAGAGAGAGAGAGAAAGGAGAAGCAGGGGCAGGCTGGTGGTGGGGATGGTGGAAGGGAAAGCAGAGACACTGGTGGTGGAAAATGGACACTGGAGAAGAGACGGGTATTGGGACACCGTATAACTGAAACCCGATCATGAACAACTTCATGTATCTCACAGTGATTCAATTAAAAATAAATAAACAAGCGCTATGTCTTACTATCTCATAAAAACCCTAGTTCTAACTGACCACTCTGTAACCTCGGGCAAGTTACCTAATCTATTCCTATCTTGGTTGAGAGAGAGAGAGAGAGAGAGAGAGAGAGAGATGGTTTAAGAGTTATACAAAGTCTCTTCCAATCCTGGTTGAGCCCCGACCCTGCCCCAAGCACCCCTGGAAACAACCTCTTATCACAGAGCTGAGTGTGGCCCCAAACACAACAGCAGCAAAGCAGAAAAAGTGCAGAACAGTTTCCACATAAGATCACTGAGAAATTACACAGTGAATGTCGGTGTTCGATAAAGTAAGATATTATCATATTTTAGTCTGAGCTTTCTTCTACTCCTTCATTACTATAAAATCAAAGAAGCAGAGACAATAAACTGATAAATTTTTTAAATTGTTGACAAGCTCTCTATGAAGGTGATGTCCTCATATTCCTTTACAGAATCAAGTATAAGTGTGTGTGTATATATGTGTATATATTGGTTTGGGGCACATCCAGAAATGATCATGAGATACCGGGGATCAAACCCAGGTTTGCCACATGCAAGTCAAGCACCCTACCCAGTACACATCTCTGGCTTTCATGTATATTTTTTAATCATGTTCAGATGACAGCAAATGAAAAAAAAAATGTTAAATACTTACTTTGTAGCAGCAGCAGCAGCAGCAAAATGTCTGTTAGGCACTCGAAGACACAATGAACCAGGATAAAGGGGTGTCTGACAAACCGTCTTGGAAAGGCTGTGCCTTCGATGATGTATCAAGACTTGGGAAAAAAACACACACATGTAGAATATTAGTATTAAATAACTATTGGGCTGGAGCGATAGCACAGCAAGTAGGGAGTCTGCCTTGCACGCAGCCAACACGGCTGACCCAAGTTCGATTCCTCCGCCCCTCTCGGAGAGCCCGGCAAGCTACTGAGAGTCTCTCCCCTGCATGGCAAAGCCTGGCAAGCTACCTGTGACCTATTCGATATGCCAAACACAGTAACAAGTCTCACAATGTTACTGGGCCCGCTAGAGCAAATCGATGAACAAAGGGAGGACAGTGACAGTGACAGTGAAACAACTATTCCCTTTCTGCTACTCCCTGCTCTGTGCTCAAGAGTGTGCGGGCAGTGCTCTAGGAACCCCACAGGGTAGGTGTTCAAACCGTGCATGAAAAACAGGCACCTGACCTCCAGTACTAGCTCTGCAGCCTACCTTCTGATATTTTTATTAATCTTTTTTAAGTAGCATTAATGATATCCATCCTTTCGTTTCCCTCTCCCCCAACCTCAGTTCTATTATCAGAGTTCAAGTAACTTCTTATGTTTTTTATCCCTTTTTTTTTTTTTTTTTTTTTTTTTTTTTTTTGCTGAGGAGAGCACTGGGTTCACACCCAACCATGCTCAAGACTTAGTCCCAGCTCTGTGCTCAGGAATAACTCCCGGTGGTATTATAAGGGCCATATGTGGGGTCGGGTTCAACGTGGATCAGCTGAGTGCAAGGGAAGTACCTTCAACCTTGTACGACCTCTCCAGCCCCCACATAGTTAACATTCTTAATCGGTGTATTCAAACAAGTGTGGCAAAAAGTACTCTAGACTCAATCATTCTTTTAAAAGTATGGAGCCAGAGACATACACAGTGAGTAGGGCTCTTGCCTTGCAAGTAGCCAACCCAGGTTCAATCCTCAGAATACCATAGAGCCCCTCAAGCATCACCAGGAGGAATTCCTGACTACAAAGCCAAGAGTTACACCCAAGCATCACTGGGCACCTCTCTTCTCCCCATAAAAATAGTGTAATAGTACAGTGGGTACAGTTTGCCTTGCCAGAGTCAACCTGGGTTCAATGCTCAGTCAGCATCCCATATGGTCCCTGAGCACTGCCAAGATAAGCCCTGAGCATCACTGGGAATGGCCCAAAAACAAACCCAAACAAAGCTATGATAATTAAGGTACTTTGGCATTGGCAAGAGATGGAAAAAGGCAGCTAATAAAACAATAAACGTTTGGGCAACAGACCCATGCACATATAGACATGTCTGCGTGAGATATTTAAGACACTGTAACACAAGACAGTCTTGATGTTGATCCTGGCAGATGACTCTCCAGGTAAATAGATGGCAAACGATGGCATCAATACACACAGTACTGTGAAAGCATCTTCTCTTCCATACAATTTCTAAGCATTTGCTTTTCTCTAACTTTATCACAAGAATAGAATATATAATACAAGTAACATATAAACAATGTGTTGACTGTTGATGTTTCTTGCAGCAGTTATTGAAGCAGTTAAATTTGGGGGAAGTCAAGATTTATACAGAGACTTTCAACTGTGCAAAGAGAAAGCAATTGTAACCTCTGGGCTGTTTACGGATCAACTATATATTTATATATGTAAATATAAATATATAGTTGATATTTATATTTACATATATAAATATATAGTTGATCTTCTTCACACACCTCACACTCAAAAATCGAAGCTAATGGACAAAACTTGTTTAAGAGATTAAATGTAGAGGGTTTCATGATATAGGAAAATATCTTTGTGAACTCTGGGAGGGAACAACTTCAGCAACCAAACTCAAAGGCGCTACCCCAAAAGTGTTTAGGGCTGGAGAGAGAGGGCTTAAAGGACTGGAGAGCGTGTTTACACACGGAAGGCTGGGGTTCAAGCCCAGGCACCAGAGTAAAGAGGCAGGTACAGACCCTAAGCATCACCTGCTGTGGCCCCAAATCCAACAAAACAAGCAAAAGCAAAAAACACACACAAAAAAGTGACATTAGTGTTAAGAATATCTGTTTACTAAAAGATACTTTAAAGAAAGTGAAAAAACAAGCCCTGAAGCTAGAATACTCTAATGTTACATGTTTGAAACATTAACCCAAATGAACAACAAAAAGAAAATGAACAGAAGAGTTGAACAGGCTTCAACTGTCACTGTCACTGTCCTTCCGTAGTTCATCGCTTTGCTCTTTTGGGTCCAATAACATTGTGAGACTTGTTGTTACTGTGTTTGGCATATCAAATACGCCAAAGGGAGCTTGCCAGGCTCTGCCCTGCGGGCAAGATACTCTCCGTAGCTTGCCAGGCTCTCCGAGAGGAGCGGAGGAACTGAACTCAGGTCGGCCAGGTTGGCTGAACGCAAGGCAAATGCCTTACCCACTGTGCTATCATTCCAGCCCAGGCTTCAAATTTAAATGAAAACATAAGTAATGCTTAAATGTACAGAAAAATGTATAATCCCATTAGTATTCAGGCAAATATTAATATAAATCACAGCATCATTTTACAATGCTACTTCAGGAGTGCTCAATGGCCCTGTTTGCTAGAGGACTGCAAACAAATGGAAATTATATCAGCAGTAAATCAAACATATCCTTCCTCCTCCCCTCCCTCACCCCTCGGTTTTTTGTTTGGGGGCCACACCCAGCAATGCTCAGGACTTACTCCAGGCTCTGCACTCAGGGGTCACTCCTGGTGCTCAGGAGACCATATGGGATGACAGAGCTCAGACGCTGTGTGCAAAGCAACTGCCCTACCAGATGTACTCACACCCCAGACCACACAGATGTACTCACATCTGTGAGTACCAGATGTGACCTACCAGATGTGACCTACCAGATGTGACCTACCAGATGTGACCTACCAGATGTACTCACACCCCAATCACATCCTTAAGTCTATTATTCATGCAACTGATAATACTATTTTCACTAGACTTTCTCCCTAAAGGACTTTGATCTTACTGTGAACAGGTAACAGGCTATAGATAAGTAGTGCTGTTTTGCATTAACAGATTAGCAAACTTTATTTTTTAATCCTAGGTTAATGAAAATGTTAAACAATGGGAAATCTGACACATAGGAGATAGGAGTATGAATTAAATATCACTCGGGAAAAACCCTGGTAGGACCCAGTGAGACTTAACACACACACACACCTCAGCACATCTCTGCAATGCAGCGATTCTACTTTAGACATGCACGCTAGAGCAGTTTCTTCCTCTTCCTCTTTGTGGCCCTCCTTGATCTTATTCCTTTGTGGTTTTTTGTTTGGTTGGTTGGTTGGTTGGTTTGGCTTTTTGGACCACATCCAGCAATGCTCATGGGATACTCCTGGCTCTACACTCAGGATTTACTTCTGGCAGAGCTCAGGGGATCCTAGGGGATGCTGGTCAGCCGTGTGCAAGGCAAATGCCCTCCCCACTGTACTATGACACCAGGTCCGATCTGATTCCCTACTGTAGCTCCCCCATCCTACTGGTCGATCCTCTAGCCTCAGGCCATTACCTGCCCCCCACCTTTATGAGATCTTCACCTGTGACCACAAAACACTTATGAGTAAAAAAAAGTAAGCATAAGAATTTTGTTGATATTATTTTACTTATTCTATTCAGTTTTGTTTTGTTTTTGATATGGGGGCTACATTGGCTCTGCTAAGGACTTACTCCTGGAGTTGCTCAAGGGGACAGTATTCAATTTCAGGGCTCAAACCAGGATCACCTGCATGCATGGTGAATATTATCTCTCTAGCCCCAGTGATATTACTTTGTGGGTGAAAGGATATAAGCCTTTGCAATTTTCATAAATACTGCTCTCCATAATAACAGTACCATATAGATTTGCACCAGCAATTAAAAGGTGGGGTGCTTCCACACACAAAGAACATGGTATGTTTACCATTTTGGTCTTTGACAATCTAATTAATGGAAGATGGTAAGGGACAAAATTGGATTTTTCGTGGTGAATTTAAGAGAATTGGGACTGGAGCGATAGCACAGCGGGTAGGGAGTTTGCCGTGCACACAGCTGACCCAGGTTCGATTCCCAGCATCCCATATGGTCCCCCAAGTACCGCCAGGAGTGATTCCTGAGTGCATGAGCCAGGAGTAGCCCCTGTGCATTGCAGGGTGTGACCCAAAAAGAAAAAAAAAATTAATAGTCTTAGGAAGAGGCTGGAGCGATAACACAGGGGGTAGGTTGTTTGCCTTGCATGTGGCCGACTCGGATTCAATTCCTCCATCCCTCTCAGAGAACCAGGCACGCTACCGAGAGTTCCCATCCGCACAGCAGAGCCTGGCAAGCTCCCCATGCTGTATTCGATATGCCAAAAATAGTAACAAGTCTCACAATGGAGACGTTACTGGTGCCTGCTCGAACAAATCGATGAACAATGGGAAGACAGTGCTATCTAGATAGATAGATAGTTTATGTAGAAACAAGCAATATCCATTCAAGGTTTGGTAAATACTTCCAAACAATAATTTCACTGTACAAAACAATAACCCTGGCAAGATACTCAAAATAATAACTCTCTTGGGTACATTCACTGTAAGCTACTACGAATCAATTGCCTCTATTAGGAATTCCCAGTTATGACAACCAGAAATTAAGACTTTAATTTTATGGTTTCGTTTGTTTTAGGGCCTTAGGGGCTGTGCTCAGGTTCACTTCTGGCGGTGCTCAGGGCTGACTCCTGGCACTGCCCTCTGGGATAACTCCTGGTGGCGCCCGGGAAAACCAAAAGTGCTAGAGATGGAACCCAGGTCAGTCACATGCAACAAATGCCCCACCTGCTATACCAGGTACTCAGGTACTGAGCCACACCCCTGGCCTCAAGATGGCACTTTTCAAGAACGGGAACCTGAGCACTGCCAGTCACTGAATGGAGAATTAGCAGTACCTGAGGGGTCCAGCTGTCACGGAACTGACATTTTCTTTGGTTCTTATTTAGTCTCTCTGCTGCCAGGGACCAAACCCAGGGCCTCACATATGCAAGTCAAGTGCTCTACTGCTGTGCTCCATCTCGGACTCCTGAATAAAATAAACCCTTAAGAGGATCCACGAGCCTATTACAAACTCTACTGTGAACGTCATCGAATAACATTCTCTCTTTCTCCTGCTCACAGGCCTGTACCAAAGAAGTGGCTTGGTGGTAGAGTGTTTGCCTAACATTCAGGAGACCTAGGTCCAAATCCTGGCACTGTGCAAAATAGAAGAAAGAAATAAAATCAGCTTCTTTTCAATTACTTAAACACATTTGTTGTTTACCACCGTGGGGCTTTCATATGTAATTTTCCCTCCTTCTGTGACATTCTCCCTTACTACTTCCACTTCCCTTCCGTAGCTAAATCATAACTGTCCGGTGATCTTTTGGGAACGCTGCTTCTTCAGAAAAGTCTTCCCAACAGACTCAGAATAGATTGCTTCAAATATACTAATTACAGCACTTTCTATTTCTCCTCACAGCACTTAGAAAATCTGTAATCAAAGAAATAATTATCCAGTTAATGTCTACTTCTCAACTGGTGATAATTACCCTGGCATTCTGTCCCTAATGACTAACAGTGCTCGGCAACTGGACACTCAATAAACATCTGCTGAATGAAGAAGCCTTGAACAGATACAAGCAAACACTGACTTCAAACGATTTCAAACAGTATCCGTTAGAACACATGGAAGGGGCTTGGCATTTGGTTGAGGTTCCATTCTTCCATTACTTATTTGATGATGAACATCAGATAAACACTAACATCCTAACAATGTTTTAAGCACTTAGTGAACAAACGCACACACACAAGTACCCCTGACCTCTGGAATCTGACAACCGAAGCACTGGAGAAATAGTACAGTGGGTTAGGCACTTGCCTTACATGTGGCAGACCAAATTCAATCCCCAGCACCCCAAAATGCCCACAGAGCCCACCAGGAGTGATCCTTGAGCACAGAACCAGGAGAAAGCCCTGAGTACAGCCAGGTGTGGCCCAAGAAACAAAGAAAGAAAGAAAAGCTTACATCCTAATGGAGACACCACAGGTAAACAACACTAATAAACATAAAATGTCAGAAATAGTGGACTGCAAGGATAAAATAAAATGGTAGTTAGGGGAAAGGGTCTTGGCTAAGGTAGGACTTTTAACTTGCAAGAAATGAGAAAGTTAATCATACAAATATTTTACGGGGAAAACAATGTTTCTCATATCTGATAAGGGGTTAATATCTAAGATATATAAGACACTGCAAAAGAAAAAAAAAATCCAAACCCATTAGAAAATGGGAAGAAAAGGTAAACAGAAGCTGCCACAAAGAAGAAATACAAATGGCCAAAAGGCACATGAAAAAGTGCTCTACATCACTAATTATCAGGGACATGCACATCAAAACAACAGTGAGACATCATCTCACATCACAGACTGGCACACATCAAAAAGAACAACCAGTGCTGGCATGAACGCTGCAGGGGAAGGAACTCTCATTCACTACCGCTGGGAATGCCGATTGGTCCAGTCTTTCTGAAAAACGCTATGGACAACCCTCAGAAAAATTTGAAATTGAGCTCCCATATCACCTAACAATTCTGCTCCTGGGAATATACCCCAGTGGCCCAAAAATACAACGCAGATAAGTCATCTGCAATCCTATGTTCACTGCAGCACATTTCAAAATAGTCAGAACATGGAAAGAACCTACGTGCCCAAGAACAGATGAGTGGATAAGGAAACTAAAGTACATCTACACAGTGGAACACTACACAGTTGTTAGGAAAAACTAAGTCAAGAAATTTGCTTATATACGGAAGGCCATGGTGAGTGTCGAGCTGAGTGAAATCAGTCAGAGGGAGCAGGACAGACCAAATGATGGCCCTCATTTACTGGATATTTAAAAAATAATAATAATGTAAGAATAATACTCAAAGACAGGACTGGCCCATGGTAGGAAGCTTGTCACAGATTATGAGGGTGTGCAGTTAGGACCGAGAAGGGACAACTATGACAATGATACTTGAAAAACCACTGGCCTTGGAGTACAACCTTCAGTCCTTCCCTGGCCACTTAGTAGCTAGATAATCTAAAACACTTCAAAAGTTTAGCCCTATCTCTGAAAATATAGGGTCATACACACAGCTACGACCACGGTCTTAATTCAATTCATAATTAATCTACCATGCGCTTAAGACGAAAAACAAAGCGACACACTAAAAACAGGGCTGTCATCGGAGCCAACTAACTGGACCTTAACAACTGCTAAAAAGGGTGGAGTTCATGCCCAATTCAACCAGCCTAATCAATCAGTGGCTGAATAAATAGCAGTTCACCTACATTAAAAACAAAAAATCATTATCTTATGATGAAAACACTAAAACGGATGTGACAAATGACACATAAAATAATAAATAATTTGAAGCAAAAAAAAAAAAACTGCTGAAAAGGGCTGCCACGAGTAAACACTGCAAAACTGGCTTCCAAATGATAAATGGAAATTTTTTTTTTTTAAAGATTTGGGGGCTGGAGCAATAGCACAGCAGGTAGCACGCAGTGCACCGCCTTGCACGCAGCGGACCTAGGTTCGATTCCCAGCATCCCATATGGTCCCCGGAGCACTGTCAGGAGTAATTCCTGAGTGCATGAACCAGGACTAACTCCTGTGCATCGCCGGGTGTGACCCAAAAAGCAAAAAAAAAAAAAAAAAAGATTTGGAAACTGCAAAATTTACAGATGCAAAGCCCTCAACTCTGCCACTTTCTCCCCGCCGCCTGAAGTGCTTCTCCCCACATCGGAGGACCCTGGAGTGGCCGCAGTGTCGGTCGGGTCACCCCAGGGGGGCGGCTCTGCACAGCCACGAAACCTGGACACGGTCGCCTGGAGAACTTTTAAATGACAAAGTGGAGCTCTCAGAGAGCGCGGGAGGTTTTGCAAGCGTCGCCAGGCCGTAAGAGTCTGGTGACACGAGGCTGCACGTGGAGACCCGGTTCCGTCCCCCGCCAGGCGCAGCCCACCCCTTGGCTTTACCTCTACCGAGGCATCGCACGGTCGCGGCCATGTCGGCGATTCCGGATTGTGTCCACGAAATGTGTCCCCGCGGCCGCACAGAAGACGGTGCTCCAAGGTTCCCGCCCGGAACTGGCGCCGCGGGGACGGAATTCGAAGGAACACAAGGGAGACGGGCGGGAACCGGAGCCGGTCGCCCGCGGCCCGGGCGTGGGCGCCCTGCAGCGCCCAGTGCAGGTGTCCCGACTCGGTCTTCCGTGCAGTCTCGGGCCTTGGGGCTCGTGGTTCCGGAACAGCAACTTCACCCTCTTCCCAGGCAACGCGCTCTTCCAGGAAAATGCGGGCCTGGTGGCAATATCCTGTTTCCAGCCCCCGCCCTTCTTTTTTTTGAAATTTTTGCAAGGGTGTGCAAAAATCAGCAGTTTCACGAGAGTGCCCAGAAAAATCAGGAGGACAGAAAATGGGAAGAAACTCACTAGCTTCCACTACGTTTTCAGCTTTGTAAAGATCATTTTGTAATTTCCAAATGTCACCGAAAGAGGCTCTGTGTGTGTGCGCGCGCGCGTGTGTAAAAACAAACTTTTTTTTTTTTAAATCTGCCTTGGTGTTAAATTAATTAGCTCCACATGCCCCTCTCTGCTGACAAAAATGAGCCATTGGGACCAATTAAGTAGTAATATTTGACAAATTTACAATTCTTCTAGTTTTAAACCAACAGGTCCAGAGACCTGTGTGCAGGTTATTCACACAGAGGGGGAAGAAAAAGTCGTCATCCTTTCCATTACATCATAGTTGTTGGTGTGGTTTATCTAAAGCAAATATGATCGTGTATTATTATCACTACCCAGTTAAATAAAACCTCCAAGTGCCTGACTCTGGAGCTGGATTCCGGCCTCTGCTGCCTCCAGTCTCAGTTCCGAGCCAGAATCTCTTCATTCCCATCACACACACCTCACCTCCAGGACTTGGTTCGTCCTGTCCCGTTTGGAATATCTTGTACATATTGCTGAGGCAACTTTGTTGTTTTAAGATTTCATCTGAGACTTCACTCACTGCTGACTATCTCTCTCATCAACTCCAGGCAGTTTTGGCCACCTCTTTCCCTCTTCCTGGTTTTGTACAGTGCCCAGTGTTTGAGATCTACTTTTCTCCCCAACATTTTTATTGAGATATAATTCACATACCCTACCACTCTCTGATTGTACAATTCAACACTCTTTAGTGCTTTGGGATTTCTGCAACCCTTGCATCTCTTTTCCCCACCAACCTCAGTTCTTTTGTAGGGAAAGTTGTTCCTTATTCATTGTTATAGCCTCAGTACATACTGAAAGATCTGGCTCATAAAGGAGTATATAATGTTTGCTGAAATAAATGAATATATGCGAGGCCTGAGAGATAGTGCAGTGGGTAGGGCACTTGCCTTGCACATGGCTGGCATGGATTCAATCACTGGCATGATGTATGATCCCTCAAGCAGTCAGGACTGATCCCTGAGCACAGAGCCAAGAGTAAGTCCTGAGCACATATGAATGTGTCTCCCTTTCTTTCCTCCCCTCACCCAAAAACAGCATAAAATAAATATTTTTCATTTGACGGCAAATGCCAGAAGTAGGAAAAGTAGGGGAGGTGCCGGACCTGACAATGTCTACTCAATCCTTCCCACAGCTGAAGTAAATCAGTTCCTGTGTCTGTATGTTTCCTGTTATTATAAGAGACTTTAAACATTCAACCGGGGGGCTCAGTGACATATAAAATGTCCACAGGAGGTGCTTCATCAAAGCAATGCCCTGGAGAGTCACAGGTAATCTGATTGTCCACTCTGAGTACCACAGTTGGATGGCATTCATCAGGTGAGGGTCACGTTCACTTCCATATGGAATAGCACACAAAGAGATCCTTTAACTTGAGACGTTCTAAAAAGGGCTTGCTAAAAGCTAAAAGGAAATTCTGAAATAGGAGCTCCGAGACTGAATACTTTAGTACATAATTAGCTTCTCACCAAATAGCATTTTGATTAAGCCACGGTAAGTCTAAATGCAAATGCGCTGGGCTTGAAGCCCAGCATTGTAACTTACTACCTCCGTCACGTAGGCAAGTTACAATACATCTCTGGGCCTTACTTTCCACATCTATAGTATGGGGCTGAGAATAAGATAATTTATGGAGGTACTTACTCTGGTACCTGGCACAAAGTTCAGGCCCATTATCTGGTAAATGTTGTCATTAATAAGGAATCAGTAAGAGCTCTTAACCAGTGAAGCAAAACGAATAAGCTAGTGCCTCTTTTTCCATTATCTGCCTTTTTTTTTTTAAATCAGAGACATGCTCTTCTTGTCTCTGCATGTGTAAGTCAGTTTATTTCAGTACTATGATTAATATTTGCAAAAAGTCTTTCAGCTGTGTTTATGTCCTTCCTCAAAGTTCATTTTTGAATGCAGCTTTTTTTTTTTCCTAGTTGATTTGTAGGCAGGTTTAGACGCTCCAGGAGTCTTGGCAACAGGCCAACTGCCTACCTCTTGGCAAATATCTCTGGGGAGAGCTTCTAAATATTTGTCAAGTCCTGTAGTTCTTTTGATCTGTGTTCCTTGCCTTCCCCAGCCATCATCCAACTGACCTGAAAAGTCCTGTTCAAGAAGTGTCACTTCTCATTCAGGTTTCAGTTGAAAACCGATTCTCTAATTGAGCAAAAATAAGGAATCCCATAACTTTTTCTGCTTTGGAAAGTGCTTCAGACTCACGCAGAAGATTTGTTAAAACCCAGTTGCTAAGCTCCAGCACCCAAAATTTCTGATCCAGAGGACCTGGACCTGGCGCCGAGCCCAAGAATTTGCATTTGTAAGAGATTCTCAGCCGATACTGTTGTACTTACTCATTTCAAAGACCACACTTCAAGAACCACTCCCTATGTAATGCCATAAGACATTTGCAACTACACCTACTCTTAACTTGGGGCTGGGTTGTTTTGTTTAAGAACGTCATGTTCAGCATATTATAGGCGATAAAAGCACAAACTCCCTGAGTACTCTATGTCTAGGTAGCGAACCAACTCATCCTTTTCTTTTCCTCTGTACAGAAATTCTGACTCCAGACCTGGATTTCAGTTTCAAAACTCTCTACTGGGGGAATTTCCAATGTCTGCCCAGCTGCCTATCTGGATTGAAATTATTACAACCCCCTGTATATACATTTCTCCCTGTGCTTATTTTAACCTCAGATTATTTTTCTTAAAGGAGTGACAATAGCTTCAACAGGCTGATGATTTGCATGCAGGAGGCCTTGGTGTGGTGGTCTTCCGGGCACTGCCAGGAGCAAGCCCTTTGCTCTACGCTGGGAGGAACCCCAGTCACCACTGGGTGTGATGCCAAAAGAACAAGAAAAAATTAGTATCTAATCTCCATTTTATTTTATTTTATCACTATTATTATTTGCTTTTTGGGTCACACCCGGCAATGCACAGGGGTTACTCCTGGCTCTGCACTCAGGAATTACCCTTGGTGGTGCTCAGGGGACCATATGTGAGGCTAGGAATCGAACCCGGGTTGACCGCGTGCAAGGCAAACGCCCTACCCGCTGTGCTATTTCTCTAGCCCCTAATCTCCATTTTAAAAGGAGAAATAACTATCTAGAACTATCACATGTGTTCCGAGTCTTAAAGTGAAAACATTGGTGAGGAATTGGGTATCCTTTAGTCTAATTCCCTCTGCCCAGTCCCTGATACAAAGGTCATTTCTTTCTAAAAATCCTTGTGAGACTGTATCAGTTTCTGATTGAATTAGGAGATTCCACACAGTCTGGTGAGAAAGTGGCAAGTGTTGAGTATCTGGCTTTAAAATAACAAAGAAATTTGTATTGTTTGTCAATATCCATTGTGTAAGTATTCCCACAATAGATGATGTTGAGAGCCCAAGCATAAAATCAACTAACTCACAATATTTCTGACATCTAGACAGCACGTGCTTGAGTGACTCCAGCATCTATTAAAAGTTTCAAGGGCTGGAGCGATAGCACAGCGGGTAGGGCGTTTGCCTTGCATGCAGCCAACATGGCCGACCCAGCATCCCATATGGTCCCCCAAGCACTGTCAGGAGTCATTCCTGAGTGCATGAGCCAGGAGTAACCTCTGAGCATTACTGGGTGTGACCCAAGAAGAAGAAAAAAAAAAGAAGTTTCAAGAATAAGAGTTTGGTAACTTCAGAAAGTCCCAAACAATCCAGCATATCCTAGTGTTATCAGTGCTATACTTATCAAACTTTGATGTAAATGTAAATGACCTCGGAATCTCCTTAAACCAAAGATTCTAGATTTAGAAGTTTTAGATTAGACCTTAAGGAATGATACTGTTGGTCCAGAAACGGTGCTTGAAATAGCACATCCTAGAACAAAATTCGGCATCCCGTTATCATTAGTCCCCAAACAGACCATTGAGTGCATTCATTTTTCCTAAACACTCTTTTTTGGAGAAGGAAATTCTTTTCCCTTCATGAGGAAGATGATCCTAGTTTCAGTGGAAATCAGAAACTAAACAGTCTCACTGTTAAGCTCCGGAAAAGAACATGAAGCAAAGCAAAACAAAGTCTGATCCTGCTTTATCTACACAACCAGTTTTTTTGCCTTGGTTATGATGACTGGTTTTTGAGGGGATTTTTTTCTTTTATTTATTTATTTATTTGCTTTTGGGGTCACAGCTGGCGTTGCCCAGGGCTCAGGAATCATTCCTGGCAGTGCTCAGGGGACAATATGGGATGCTGAGACTTGAACCCGGGTCGGCCGTGTGCAAGGCAAACACCCTACCCACTGTTCTATCGCTCCAGCCTGGGATTTTGTTTTTTTGTTTTGTAGGGATGGGGAGAGGTGTGGTTGGCAACACAGCTGGCAATGCTTCAGGTCCATTTTCAGATCAGGGGACCCTCCCAATGGTGCTCAGGGTGCCCTGCGTTTTTGATACTTGAACCTGAGACTCTGTGGGTAGAGCATTTGGTCCAGGTGGCCATGACATCTTCTGGGGCCCCTGTACCTGGGTGAAGCCCAGAGGCTACGTCTGAAAAAGATTGGGGGGCTGGCAGGTAGCCTGGTATAAGAGACTACCAGCATAATAGTAACACCTGCTAACAGCAATGGATTCCAGTCTCCTCACATCAAAGTCCCCAGTCCTTTCTTTATGAATTTTATTGGGGGGAGGGGGCTGTATTTGTAGGTCCTACCAGGGAATGCAGGAGGCTTCTCTGGTTCAGTGCTCAGGGATGCAGAGCTGGAGTCCCTACTAAGCATTTGCCCCACCCCATGGGCCATCTCCCTGCTCTCTCTTTCCTGAGGTCCGTCTTCAGGGTCTTTCCCCTCCCTGCAGTCCAAACTCAAAGGCCCTGTGCCCCTGGCGTATCCCCTGTGCCAGCCTCTCTACTTGGGCACTCTGACTTATCCCAGCTGATGCCAGGCCGCAGGAAGGTCCTCTTTGCTATAGCCCTGGGGATGGTGGGCTTGGCCTTCATGGCACCCCGGCTTAAGCAAGCTGTCATCTTGAGTCCTGGGATCTGAAAGAAGCAATCACAGTGGAAACCCACTTGACTATGTAAAGAATGATCTTCAGGATCTCTGTGTACCAGCCCCACGAGCCTCTATCTTTCCATGGTAATATTAGGAATATCAGCAGCTTCCTGCTCTACCCACATCTGCTTCTGGTGAAAATTTCTCCTCCCATATAAATAAAATTCAACAGCTGTTGGAATCCCTGGGAACTCCCAGACACCAGGCAAGTCCCTCCATGCTGTAGTCCGTGATCTGGCTTGGGTGGAGAAACTGGACTAATAATTCTCCTGAAACTGGAAAAGGGTCAGGGGGTTGGGGGAGAGTCAGCGTCTAGGTTGACGCTAATTCACGCTAACAAGTCTTAAGGTAGGTTTAAAGGTAGGGCAATTTGGAGAAAGCAATGGAAATCATCCCTCAAGAAGAGTCCCCGGGAAGCCAGCTTCAGGATAGAATGGAGTGAGGGCGCAGGAACGGCAGAGATACCAGAAGAAGAAAGATACCAATTGGCTTCTGAGGACTAGTGAAGTTGCATCAGTTCCCATTACAGCCTTCAGCATGCCTGCTGTACCATCAAAGTCTCTCCCCTTGTTCTTGTGAGATCCCTATTTACCACATATATCCCTGTAATATATGCTTTGTGAGACAATACAGAGATAACTTTAATGAGAATTTAGGGTTGCTTTGCAAATAACAGAGGCATAGAAGACATCAAAATAAAGTTTTCTCATGTTTTTATAAACAATGGCAGTTCTAGTGTTTTCTTATGCTTATATCAAAGTTTGGTAAAAACTAGGGGCCTCTTTCTGTGTCTGAAAGCATGTTTGTATTTTTTTAAATTATTATTATGTTTGTACCTTGATTATTTCAGCATGTGGGGCTGGATCGATAGCACAGCAGGTAGGGCATTTGCCTTGCACGCGACCCACCTGGGTTCAATTCCTCCGTCCCTCTCAGAGAGCCCAGCAAGCTACCAAGAGTATCACGCCCCCACGGCAGAGCCTGGCAAGTTCCCCGTGGCATATTCCATATGCCAAAAAACAGTAACAACAAGTCTCACAATGGAGACATTACTGGTGCCCGCTCGAGTAAATTGATGAACAACCGGAGCACAGTGCTACAGTGCTACTCTATAATAATTCCTGTTTTCTTGAGATAGTTCTAGTAAATTTGCATATCTTCTAATAATATTATTACTAATAATAGGGCTGGAGCAATAGTCTGTAGCAGGGCATTTGCCTTGTGTGCAGCTGCCCTGGGTTCAATCTCCAGCAGCCCATGGGGTTCCCCAAGCACAGCCAAAGTGATCCCTGAGCGCAGAGCTGGAAGGGAGCCCTGAGCCCCACTGAGTGTGGTTCTAAAACCAAAACCAACCAGACAAGCAAAAAATACAAAAACCTATTTTTCAGAATAGTAGAAAGTTTACATCCTGGAATCTCAGCGTTTGAGAAGTTTCTAAAATGGCTTATCTTATATGTAAAGTCTCTCTACAAATGCCCTGCTTAAATTTCTGCCAGAGTTCTGCACGTACTCTAAGGAAGTTCATTTCCGTGTTGGGCAACTTTAGTTGTAATTTTTTAATTTGTGAAACAAAGTTGCTATTTTTAAAATTTACTTTCCTTCTTGCTACTTTTTAAGTTAAGGGAACATGGTTACAATAGTATCAGCTTTCATGTACAAAGTTACTGCACCTTCATCGCCACTCAAGTGCCCAAAATGCAGTACCTCTGTTCCCACATCACATCCAGTCCCCTCTTTATCTTTTCTTTTCCCCTCTCCTCCCACTGCTTGGCAATCAAAGACCTAGGGTTTGTCCTCATTTGACATTGTCTATTTACTCCTTACCACAGATATACCACAGATAAGTGAGATCATCCTGTACATGTTCATCTCCCTCTAATTTATTCACCCCAGTTCCATTCCAATTGCAGCTAACTGCACTATGTTTTTTTTTAATCTTATTATCTAGTTCTTACTCTGGAGAACCTGGCAGGCTACCAAAAGTATCCTGCCCACACGGCAGAGTCTGGCAAACTCCCCGTGGTGTATTCAATATGCCAAAAACCAGTAACAATGATGGGTCTCATTCTCCTGACCCTGAAAGAACCTCGAATGTGGCACTTTCTAAAATCTCAGGGCTAGGATGAAGGAGACGTTACTGGTGCCTGCTCGAGGCAATCGATGAACAACAGGATGACAGTGACAGTTTTTTTTTTTTTTTGTCAGCTATCTAGTATTCTATCATGTGTTTGTCCCACAACTTTTTTATCCCTTCCTCTGTTGCTATTGGACATTTGGGTCATTGGATATTGTACTAAGAACTGCAATGAACAGAGATGTGCAGATATCTTTTTGAATTAATGTTTTCCTGTTCTTAGGATAGATGCCAAGAAGTAGGGTCACAGGATCATAAGAAAGATCTATTTTTAGCTGTTTGTCTGTTTTGGTTGGTTTAGGGCCACACCTGGCAGTGTTCAGGCTTACTCCTGACTCTATGCTCACATATATTTCTGGCAGGGGTACCAGCGGTCAAACCCACATCAACTGCATAAAAAGCAAGCTCTTTAACCCTTCATAATCTCTATAATCCCGATCTTTAACTCACTTTGAATTTTAACTTTCTGTAGGATTAAAGATATAAATCTAGTTTCTTTCATCCTCCTAGAAGCCTCCCAAGATATACTCTAGAACAGAGGAATGATTTTCAAGCTCTATACCTGTAGGCCATTTGAACAGGAGAAATATTTCACTGACCACTAAGGTAGAAATAGTATTTTGTGCTCATTAAAAACCTAATATAAAATAAAAATTCTATACTAAATAAAATGTAAAACAGCTAGAAGTCAAGCAGTAAACAACAATGCTAATAATCAATCAATATTTAACTCAAGGGGCTGGAGCGATAGCACAGCCGGTAGGGCATTTGCCTTGCACGCAGCCAACATGGCCGACCTGAGTTCGATTCCCAGCATCCCATATGGTCCCCCGAGCACCGCCAGGAGCAATTCCTGAGTGCATGAGCCAGGAGTAACCCCTGAGCATCGCCGGGTGTGACCCAAAAAGAAAAAAAAAATTAACTCAAAAAATGTTAGTGTAAAACCTGTTGCTTCTTTGCTGGGATATTTGATCACTGTGGCTGTCAGTGATTCAGAGAGATAAAACACCACATCACAAATCTGTCCAGGAGCCAGAGACATAGAATAGCAGGTAAGGCACTTACCTTGCATACATCTGACCTGAGTTCGATTCCTGACACCACTTAGGGCCCCCTGAGCCCCACCAGGTGCAATCCCTGCGTGAAGAGCCAGGAGTAAGCCCTGAGCACAGGTGGGTATGGTCTAAAAATCAAAACCAAAACCACAACTGAAAAATTGGTTCAGTTTCTCGGTTTCATTTTTATCACTATCAGGGCTGAAAAATTCTTACAGAACCAGGAGTAAGCTGTGAGCACAGGCAAATATGGCCCAAACCCCATACCAAAAAAGAGGTAGGGAAGACTAAATACGAGGGTCAGATAGCAAGAGTAGTCATCCATTCTTCATCCAACATAGACCTACTAAAGCAGAATTTCACTCTTGAAGAAGTTGCTTTACTTCTTCGTTCAGTTCAGCAGGGCCCCAGTAAACCCCCTCAAAAGCCACCCACCTCCTCATGGCGAGATGTTTTGCAGTCGAAGTTCCTACTCACTCCATGAGTGATGTGAATAGTCTGGAGCTCTGAGCTCAGCTATGAACTTCATTTGTAGTATTCATCATGTCATCGTCACAGTGTTTAGCACAACAGCAAATTTCTTTGCAGCTGTGTGCTACCTGTGGGCAATACAATGAGTAGTAAAGGGACACAGTTTCTCTTTCTTCCTTTCTTTCTTTCTTTCTTTCTTTCTTTCTTTCTTCTTCTTCTTCTTCTTTTTTTTTTTTTTGTCTCTGGTCCACTTCAGGTGGTGCTCAGGGCTTACTCCTGACTCGGTGCTCAGGGATCACTTTAACTGGCTCGGGGGACCTTACAGAGTGTCACGGATCAAACCCCAATCCTCTGTGTGCAAGGCAATCAGCATCCTCTTTATACTATCACACAGGTCCCCCAAAATAAATAAATTTGCTCATGTCAAAAACTGTCCTGGTGTTGTCTGAAAGTGTTCCTCCAATTTCCCCAGCAAACTCTAAGATGCAAGTCTTTGCTGATGCCCTTCTCAAGAGAGATTTCCTTTGAAATATGCCTCATCAAGAGTGGAAAGATTGTTTTCTTCTTGAATATTTGAAGAGAGACTAAATAAGATGCTGAGGCAGTGACCAGTGTTTTCATCTGACTTCCTGACTTTTCCTCTGGCATTTGGAAGACTTAAAAAAAAAATTCAGTGGTTCATCTGAAAATTCACTATGCTTTATTTTTGTTTTGGCATGTTGGTTCGCTTGTTTTGTTTGTGGGCACACCCAGTGGTGCTGAGGGTGCTGCTCCCTGCTCGGCTGGGGAGGGAGATCCTGAAATGGCCAGGAAGTGCAGAGACTGGTATAGCCCTGACCAAGATCACTACACTTTGAATGTAAATGCCTAGCAAGTCTGCAGTAGTTCTGTCACTTTGTAATTCATAGGGATTTAATTTTTTTGGGGGGGGGAGGTTACACCTGGCAATGCACAGGGGTAATTCCTGGCTCTGCACTCAGGAATTACCCCTGGCAGTGCTCAGGGGACCATATGGGATGCTGGGAATCGAATCCAGGTCGACCACGTGCAAAGCAAACGCCCTACCCACTGTGTTATTGCTCCAGCCCTATGGGATTCGATTTTTAAATTTTTTTTAAGTTTGAAAGTCTTAAAATTTCTAACAAATTTATTCTGATTCAGGATTTATAGATTCTGAATTCTATAGACTTTGAGCAATAGGACCTTCAAGGGTCCTGGAGCTAGTTAAAACTCCAGGGGCTACAAAGTCCTTATTTGCATCAGGCCTAAGAGTTTCCAGCTTTTATTTGTTTGTTTTATCTGCCTCTGTTGTGCATTCCAAATTAGCAACTTCTTTTTCTTTATCCCTCTTAAACTTGTGACACTCACACTATCTCCTATCTATTGTTCTTGCTTTTGAGGGGGCAAGCAGTGATTTGGGACTACACCCAGCCGTGCTCATGGCTTACTCCTATCTCTGCTCAGGGATCACTCCTGGTGGTGCTTAGGGTATCATAAGCAGTGCCAGGATCAAACAAAAGTTAGTCAAGTGCAATGCTTACATATATACATACATAATTTTCAAGCACTGTAGCACTATCCTCCTGTTGTTCATCGACTTGCTCAAGTGGGCCCAGTAACGTCTCCATTGTGAGTCTTGTTATTACTGTGTTTGACATATCCAATATGTCACGAGTAGCTTGCCAGACTGCCGTGCAGGCGAGATACTCTCGGTAGCTTGCCAGGCTCTCTGAGAGGGGCGGAGGAATCAAACCCGGGTCTGCCGGGTTGGCCGCATGCAAGGCAAATGCCCTAACCACTGTGCTATTGCTCCAGCCCATAATTTTTAAATTATAATTAATTTTTAATTTGGGGGGCTTTGGGTCACACACAGGGATGTTCAGGGTTTACTTTTGACTTTGCACTCAGGAATTATTCTTGGCAGTGCTTGGAGAACTATATGGTATGCTGGAAATTGAACCTAAGTTGGCTTGAGTGCAAGGCAAATGCCCTACCAGCTGTATTATTGCTCTGTTCCCTACTCTTAAATGCTTTTATTTTTATTTTATTTTATTTCATTTTATTTTGCTTTTTGGGTCACACCCGAAGATGCACAGGGGTTACTCCTGGCTTTGCACTCCAGAGTTACTCTTGCTGATGCTCGGGGGACCATATGGGATGCTGGGAATGGAATGCAGGGTCCGCTGCGTGCAAGGCAAACACCCTACCCACTGTACTATCGCTCTAGCCCCTCTTAATACTTTTATTTATTTTATTTTATTTTGCTTTTTGGGGTCACACCTGACGATGCACAGGGGTTATTCCTGGCTCTGCATTCAGGAATTACTTCTGGCGGTGCTCGGGAGACCATATGGTATGCTGGGAATCGAACCCGGGTTGACCGTGTGCAAGGAAACACCCTACCCGCTGTACTATTGCTCCAGCCCCCTCTTAATGCTTTTAAAGGTTAAAATTTTTTTGCAATTTCACTTTGGGGTGGGAGTTTCCATTTTGTAGGTTTTTTTAATTTTACAATATGGTGTCACAATAAATGACTTGCTTTTCAGTATACAGTATTAGCATGAGTAATTGCACTAATATTACACAGTATTAGCATGAGTGCACAACTTTTAAGAACATCTGGGATGTTCGGGTGCAAAGGACATGACAAAAAAGTAGGGTTGGCAGGATTGTTGAAGTCCTGCCCAAATGCTTCATGTGTGCGACCCTCGACCTGCCCCCACCCCCACCCCCCGACTTCTTTCAGCAGGCAGCACTATGCTCTCCCACTCCCTGTACGATACAGCCTTTCCCATGTTAGTTGGCAATACCTTGTTAGCAGCCTGAAATTTCTGCAACTGGCACCAGTTCTTGGCCCTGTAGTTCTGTAGTTGAAAACCATTGCGCTAGATTGTGTTATGCTCTGTCTTTGATCCCCAAACTCTCCAGAGAAAAGAATTTTTTCTTGGAAAAAAAATAATGCAACGTAAAATTGCAGCAACTTTTTTTGGCATTCTACGGCCTACACTTAGTACTTTGTGACTGTCAGCATTTCCTGAATACGTCTTAATTTACAATGAAAAGCATACCACAAATATTCTGCATTTTGAACTAAAGTAAAAGACAAGATTTTTTTCCCATTAACTTTTTGCTTTAAGATTTTCCTATTCTAAAAAACCTGAGTGCCCGAGAACAGATGACTGGTTAAAGAAACTTTGGTACATTTATACAACGGAGTACTATGTAGCTGTTAGAAAAGACGAAGTCATAAAATTTACATACAAGTGGTACTACATGGAAAGTATCATGTTAAGCGAAATGAGTCAGAAAGAAAGGGATAGACATAGAAAGATTGCATTCATTGGGGAACATAAAGTAACAAAATAGGAGACTAACAAGACTAACACCCAAGAATGGCCAAGATTAGTACCAGGAATTTTACTCCATGACTTGGAGGCCAACCACACATGCTAGGGGAAAAGGGAGCTCAGATAGAGAAGGGAACACCAAACAAAGGTGTTGAAAGGATCCTCCCAGGATGGGAGAAGAATGCTGAAAGTAGACTATAGATCAAACATGATTGCCACTCAGTGTTTCTTTTGCAAACCACAGGACCCAAAAGGAGAGAGAGAACAGAGGGGAATGCCCTGCCACAGAGGCAGGGTGGGATAGGGGAGATGGGGGGTGGGAGGGATACTGGGACCCATGGTGGTGGAAAATGGGCACTGGTGGAGGGATGGGTATTTGATCATTGTATAATTGAAACCCAAGCACAAAATTTGTAAGTCTACAACTGTACCTCATGATGTCTCACTAATAAAAAATAAAAAAAAAATCAAATCAAATAAACCGATTTTCTGCTTAAAAAAAAAAAAGATTTTCCTATTCTATGGGGGCATAGAACCAGTTAATCACCAAACAACAACAGGAGGGCAGAGATGAGGGAAAAGATCAGTCTAGGGAAGGTGTAAAGCAGTAGTGAAGGGTCGCGGATGCTGTAGTGCTGGGGGCTTTAAGTTTATAAAGCAATTTCATAAATTTTATTTCATTTGGGGGCCAGAGGGGTAGTAGAGAGGGTAAGAGCATTTGTCTTACACGCATCCTACCCATGCTGGATCCCTGGCATATATAATCCCCAGAGCACCACAAAAAGTGATCCCTGAATGCAGAGCCAAAAGTAAACCCTGAGCAACTCTGGGAGTGCTCCCCCATTTAAAAATTATTTTATTTTATTTTATTTTGTGGGATATATCTGGCTACTTAGGGCTTACTCTTTGGGCTCTTAGGGCTGGCTCTACTCTCAGGAGTTACTACTGACAGTGCTCGGAGAACCATTATGGGATGCTGGGGATTGAATCTGGGATTGACCATGTGCAAGGCAAGCTCCCTACCCTCCGTGCTATCTCTCTGGCCCCTACATTTAAAAAGTAAAATGAGCAAGCAAACTTAATTTTAATAATTTAACTCAAAACACTCATAAAAAATAAATGATTCAACCGGCGATAAAATGAGATACTCTACATTATTTTTATACTGTCTTTGGAAATTTTTCACATATTTTGGCGACCCACACTCAAGGATTCTTAGGAGATTTTATGGCTTCTGTGATCAAACCTGAGGCGCATGCATGCAAACAAGTACTCCAGCCCTTTGAATCATCTACCTAACCCTTCTATAATATTTTACACTTAGAGAACACCACTATTTATTTACTTATTTGGGCTTTTTGGGCCACATTTGGCAATGTTTGTGGGTTACTCCTGGCTCTGCACTCAGGAACTACTCCTGGTTGTGCTTGGGAGACTATATATGGTGCCAGGGATCAAACCACCTGGGATGCCAGGGCCCAAACTCAGGTTGGCTGCATGTAAGGCGAATACCCTACCAGTTGTACAGTCCAGCCATTCCCTGTTTTCTTCTCTTTTGGGGTGGTCTCCCAAGAAGTGTTTGCAGAATGTGTGTGTTGGGGGGGTGGGGGTGGGAGTCACCTGTTCAGCCTGGCCAATTCAGCCTGAACCCATTGACTGGTTCAATACTTGGGGCGGATGATGCAGTATGTCTCAGGTCCATAAGTGCTGAGGACATCATGGTTCATGCAGTGCCCAGAGAACATGCAGTGCTGGGGATCAAAGTTGGGGATTCAGACAGGGGTTCCAGAATTTTGGGTTATCTCCCAGCCCCCCAACCTCATTTGAATGCTCAGAAGCTTCATGTGGCTACCGTGTTACGAGCACAATACCATAGTAATAGTGAAAGCTGACTATGTGGCAGGCACTCTTCTACGAAGTTTGCATATCCCAAACTGTCAATGTCTTCTTACCAATCCTTTAAGGTAGGCATTCTAGTTACTGTCATGTAGTTATTGACTGAACAAAGGTAATAAAACATTCAGTAACATGCTTAATTAATAGGGAGTTGGGTTCGGTATTATACCCAGGATGCCTGGTTTCAGAGAGGCCGGTGGTTGGCCACTCTAATACTCACACACATATATCATCTTGGAATATTTATCATACACATGCATCGCGTTTGAAACTATGCACTTTACATAGAGCGTCTTGTTTGCATTCACATTTTCTTAATGATGAAACAGAGACTCTAGAAACTTCTTGGTTTCCCTAATGTGGTTTGTGCTGGAGACTAACATCAGAGCCAGCACGTTTGGTCCCTGAATCCTCTCCTCCCTTCACTGCAACTCCAGACTCTAGTGTTTATACACACACACATACATACCCATGACTCAATATTTTTCATGCTGATGTTTTGAATTGGAAAATGACCAGATAATATCAGCATGTGTGGGAGAAAGTAAATAAGATGTAAGCACATACACATTATATTTTGATCTTCAAAGCCAAGCGTGTAAATCACAAGTACCAACAAAATACTAATTAGAGTTAATTTTTTAAATCCCTAATGTGCAGAGGCAAAACTCGTTTGAAGTGATAATCTAAAGTATGGCAGGGCGTTTCAAAAGGTGTGCAGAGGAGAGAAAAGTGACAAAATTGGCGAAGCAATTCTCAGCAAGATGCCTTGTTCTTCCAGAGTTCTGCACACGTCGTCACAGAAGCAGGTGGCAAGTAACTGAAAGGTGTGACGCTCTCCCTTCCTTTTACATTTGGTGACTTTGCTGTCTTACAGACTCGGAGGTGAACTTCACGTTTTAAAGGTATGCTCCTTTGGGGACCTGTCTTTTTAAGGTTAGATTAAACTGAGCCTATATCCCTGTCAAGTGTCATCCTTAAGCGTTGAGACTCTGTTTTACTGCTGCGGCAAACTAGCCCAAGAGAAGTCTTCCCACTTTTTTTTTTTTTTATTGAATCATTGTAAGATACAGTTACAAAGCTGTTTATGATTTGGTTTCAGTCATCCAGTGTTCCAACACTCAGTCCTTCACCAGTGTACATTTCCCACCACCAATGTTCCCAGTTTCCCTCCTGTGCCTGTCCCCCATACCCCTCGCCTCTGCCTGCCTTTATGACAGTCTCTCTCTCTCTCTCTCTCTCTCTCTCTCTCTCTCTCTCTCTCTCCTCTCTCACTCTCCTCTCTCCCTCTCCTCTCTCCCTCTCCTCTCTATCTCTCTCCACTCTCCCTCTCCTCTCTCTCTCTCTCCACTCTCCCTCTCCTCTCTCTCTCTCTCTCTTTCTCACTCTCACTTGCTCAATCACACGCTCCTTCACTCTGTGCATTATGGTTTGCAATACAGGTACTGAAAGATTATCATATCACTTCACATATCACTTCACCTCCTTTCAGCACTCAGTCTTGCCCACAGTGATCATTTCCACCTATCATTCTCACAGTGGTCCTAACTGCTCGGACAGAGAACTCCCCCACCCCAAGGTTTTTAGGGAATCTTGAGTGCTATTTCTATTCCTGTTTTCAGTTTTGGGCCCACCCAGTAGAGCTCAGGGCTCACTCCTGTCTCTAAGCTCAGGAATCACTCAGGAATCACAGTGATGCTTCGGAAGACCAATCGGGATACAGGGATTAAGTCAGGGTCAACCAGACACAAAGCAAGAGCAAGAGCTGGTGCTGTCACTGTAGCCTGGGAATCATTTCTGAATCATTTCTCTCTGCTTAACATCGAGTCCTACTGTTCCAAAATCCAGTCATGTACTCCCTTCTGCCTAAATTTAATTATTCCCTCTAACAATGTTTATACTGTTGCTACTGGGTCACCATTTTCCTTTCTTTCATCGAGTGGTAGACAAAGATAGCAGTGGTGTTAGGGTGAGCGAGAGGAGAAATGGGGGGATTGAAGGCCCAGGGTAGAGGCTCCTTAGTGACTGAGAAGCCAGATGCTCATGCATGTCAGAATTTCCCGGTAAGTGTAAGTTCCCAATCAGTGCCTTAGTTTTTTTCCATCTGAAAATAGGGCAAAAAACGATCTTTGTGGCACAGGATTTCCTTTGGCAATTTATGAGCTCAAGTGGCATATTGTTAATTCATACTCAACCACTATGGATAAATTGTTGAGGGTTAATTTTTTTTTTTGTTCACTTGTTTGTTTTGCTTTTATGCCACACCCGGTGGTGCTTGAGGACTACTTGAGGTCACCCCAACCCTTTGAACTGTCCTCCCAGCCCACAATGGGTAAATGGAAGATGCTTTTCTGATCCTTATGGGAGGGGTGACAGAATTCTTAACCAGGTCAAACAAAACAACCACAGCAAACAACCACAGGAGTCAAAAAACCAGTTGATCAAAGGATATACAAGGGCACACATAGAGGGGAGATTACAATTCTGATCATCAGGGGAAAAAACAGGTTATATTTAGAAAAAATTAATGACTCAAGGGGAAATAATAATGGTTAGGCAGAGAAAACCAGGATAGAAAAAAAAAAGATGCTAAATAACATTTCTCCCAACTACAATGATCTGAATTCTAAAATGCTTACTGGTAAATGCTTGCCTTTCTTTAGTTTGCATAATTATATATGGTACTGCTAAAGAATGATTAATGAAGACAATTTAGGTGTTAAAAACAGAAACTTTATTTATAAAGCGGAGTCTCCTTTTGGAGAATCGCAGAATGGGGCAGAAAGCAGGAATCCTTTGTAAATGAAGAGTAAATGAAGACGAAGGAAGAGACAAGAAGTAAATATCTGACTGGCTAGGGTCACAGTGTCATCACAGTTATTTAGAGTAAGAAAGGCCAGAGTTGTCTTGGGATTTGGAGACTGGCTCACTGAACTGCATATTTGGTCAGGCAGCGCATTTCCAGAGACAGAATAGTTACTTCCATTTCATCAGTGTTTCTGTTTGCTGATGAAGTGCTCTCTGAACAGAAGCACCTCCATCTTGGATCTAGAAATCTGTTTTGCTGACTTTCCCCCAAGAAATAGAATTCCTTAAGAAAGCACAAGGATGCATTGCTCTCCTGAGCACTCTCTAGAAAGGTGACCAGAGGAGGTTAAAGAGAAGAATAAGATACCTGGTTTTCAAGGTTGGTGTGTGTGTGGTGAGGCCCTAGGCCTTCCGTGGAGGGCAGTGAGGGTGGAGTTTTGCAGTGTTTCCACAATTCACTGTTTTAAAGCACACTGAATGAGTTCAGAAAGTAGTGACTACATGAAGGAGGGTTCCCCTAACCCCTGCTGTGTGCACCCCGAGATTCAGATATATGTGTAGGGCATAAGAAGGATCAACAGGGTTTGCTGATGTGACTCTGAGGAGTGGCTCATTCTCGTGGCAGCGGTGAGAGTATTTGAGGGAATTAGATGGGTATGAAGTGAAGCAGTTGGGACTAGGTTGCCCAGGGCTCTGCTCTGCCCCAGTCCCCACTAAGAATGAGTGTCATAATCTAGGCCGAGAGACAAACAAAACAAAACAAAACAAATGAACAAAAATTCAAAAAAACATGGAAAGCAAACATTTCACTGAAGCCTGTGGACTTGGGGTTTCTTACATCTGGATGGGAAATTCTCTGACACATCACGGTGCAGCTGTGATGTGATAATGACTGTTTTGGTGTCTCTGGCACCTTTTATACAAACCGAAAGGAAGCAAAAGCATCAGGAGAGACTCCTTGAGGTGATCCATTGGTCCTCTGGGCCATCCACAATGCTAGAGGAACACCAGGGTGACGCAGAGAGTTAATAATATTAGTGAACTGCTAAAGATAAATATGGAAGCTCTCACTTCCCCTTGGTCTGGCTTTGTCTGTTTTGTTGCTTGTTGTTCTTTGGTCACACCCTCCGTGCAGCACTCAGGGCTTATTCCCTGGCTCTGTGCTGAGTGCTCATTCTTGGCAATTGCAAGGAGGAGGTGACGCGCTGAGGATCAAACCACGTCCTTCCATATGCAAAGCACGTCCGTCCTCAGCCCTTGGAGCCGTCTCTCCAGCACCTTGACTTTGCTCTAAAAGACAGCAGCAAGATTCAAAACACCGTCCAAGAGAAATACAGTCCAACATGCATTTCATTAATATGCAATTAAAAATGACTGCAATATTCATTAGTCTCAGGTAATCTTTAATTCTCCAAAATTTTGGTGGGAGAAAGGATTTGGGCCACACCCTGCTGTGCTCAGGGTTGTTCCTGGCTCTGCACTAAGGGATCATTCCTGGTGATGTTCTATGGACAGACGCTACTTGCTACACAAGCTCTTTGGCCCCTGTCCTAAATTTTCTTTCTTCTAAATGTTAATATTATTAGCAGTTTTTTTTTATTGCACTTTTCCTTGCCATCATACCTAGCTGCGCTCAGAGCTTATTCCTGGCTCTGTGCTCAGGAATCACCACCTCTGGTGGGGCTCGAAGACCATTTGTGATGGGATTGAACCCAGATGTTTGGGTGAAGGCAAGCGTCCTACCTGCTGTACCATCTCTCCTCCCCTGTACTTTTCAATAAAATATCTAATTCCAGGTTATAAATATAATTTGTAACAATTCTATCTTGACTGTTGCCTTGCACGCGGCCAACATGGCCGACCCGAGTTCGATTCCTCCGCCCCTCTCGGAGAGCCCGGCAAGCTACCGAGAGTATTCGATATGCCAGACACAGTAACAACAAAGTCTCCAATGGAGACGTTACTGGGCCCGCTCGAGCAAATCGACGATCAACGGGAGGGCCTTTACCTTACCTCTATCTTGACTATTAATTTCACATGCATATGAATCCTGAGCGATAGCACAGTGGTAGGGCGTTTGCCTTGCACGCAGCCAACATGGGCGACCCGAGTTGATTCCTCCGCCCCTCTCAGAGAGCCCGGCGAGCTACCGAGAGTATCTCGCCCGCACGGCAGAGCCTGGCAAGCTCCCCGTGACGTATTCGATATGCCAGACACAGTAACAACAAAGTCTCCAATGGAGACGTTACTGGGCCCGCTCAAGCAAATCGATGATCAACGGGAGGGCCTTTACTTTTACTTTATGAATCCTCATGTAATCTGCTAAATCTTATCAAATTATCTGTCACTGTCACTGTCCTTCCGTTGTTCATCAATTTGCTCGAGCAAGCCCAGTAACATTGTGAGACTTGTTATTGTGTTTGGCATATCGAATACATCATGGGTAGCCTGCCAGGCTCTGCCGTGCAGGCGAGGTACTCTCAGTAGCTTGCCGAGCTCTCCGAGAGGGGCGGAGGAATCGAACCCAAGGTTGGCCTTGTTGGCCGCATGCAAGGTAAACACCCTACCTGCTGTGCTATCGCTCCAGCTATCTGTACATTTTTTTGTTTGTTTTGGGGCCACACCCAGCAATGCTCAAGGCTTACTCCTGGAGGGCTCCAGGGCCACCTGGGGTTCTGGGACTCACCTGGATTGGCCCTGTGCAAGACAAATGTCCTACTTGCCTTACTATCATTCAGGCCCCTCTGTTTACTTTTTACTGCACCGCTTAGTCTATGAGAATTAAGTATGTTACACAGTCTACAAAAAGCATTATCACAATTCATCGTAAAATTGAATCAATCATATTCACTGGCTAACTCTTCTTTGTCATTTAAAAAGAAATTTATTTTTACAGAACTAGTCTGTACTTAAATTATCATAAAATCATTTGCACAAAAAGTGCTTGATTGTCTTTAGCCAATTTTTTTCCGAGATTTTTTTCCACACTTGTTATAACAGGACAAATTAATTAAAATTTGTTAATTTAAAAGAATACTATAATGAGTTGTAGTCCATTTGCTACCAATCACATAATTTTCATTATATACCATAAAGTGTTTGTGCCATTAGAGTGACTGACCTTTAAAATTGTATCAACAATGACGAATACAGTTTTTCAATACATTGCGAGACCAACTTTAACTGAAATGGTGAGGTAAGCAAGGATAATTAAATGTACCCATGAAATGTTTTATTTTTTTTCCAAAGTACACTTATTTTTCTTTATTATTTGTCTCCTCTTGAATTGTTTAAAAATTTTTATTAGTGAAGCACCATGAGGTTTTTTACAATTACAAAGTTATTCATGATTGGGCTTCAGTTGTAGACTTACAATTTTTTGTGCTTGGGTTTCAATTATACAATGATCAAGTACCCATCCCTCCACCAGTGCCCATTTCCTGCCACCACGGATCCCAGTATTCCTCCGACCCACTCAACCCCACCATTCCACCCCGCCTCTGTGGCAGGGCATTCCCTTTTGTTCTCTCTCTCCTTTTGGGTGCTGTGGTTTGCAAAAGAGGCATTGAGTGGCAATCATGTTCAGTCTATAGTCTAGTTTCCACGAAACCTTTTAATACCATAATAATACTTTTCATATTTTAAATTAAGACTGACGAGAATCAAACTATTCACATGACCACTTATGACAATTTTATTTTAGTTTTTAACTCTGGCCTGAACACTGTCTTCCTTGAGACCACTACATGTTTATTACTTGCAAGGTGCTATGATAGTTTTTACTGACACCACTGCTGAACCAAAAAGACGTGGCCTTTTTTAAAAAAATTGAATCACCATGAGATACACAATTACAAAGTTATTCATGATTGGGCTTCAGTCATGCAACGTCCCAACACCCATCCCTTCACCAGTGGACATGTCCTACCACCAATGTCCCCATTTCTCCCCTTTCACCTCTATGGTGGACAGAAAAGATATGATCTTACCCCATAATTTACAACCCGTCCAATATTTGGAGTTGTTCGGTTAAGACTAATGCTCTGGAAATTCCACAAAAATTTTGTGTGTAAAAAGTATATTGACAGAATAAGAAGATAAGCTTTGGCTGGAGGAAAATATTTGCATACCACATATCTGATAAAAAAGATATGAAATATGCCAAAAATCCAACTATTATTTATGATACTAAATGAATAATTTTGCTCAAAAATTTATAAAATTTTTGTCTGAATTTTTAGACTACAGTCAGCTGTGCTCGGGGCTTACCTCTGGCTCATTGCTGCTCAGGGCTTACTCCTTGCTCTGTGCTCAGGGATCACTCCTGGTGGGACTTAGGGAACCATATAGGATGTGAAGGAACAAACCAGGTTGGCCATGTGCAAGGCAAGCATCTTACCTACTTGTCTCTCCCACCCCTCACAAATGTTTTTAATGTGAAACAATTATTCTATTAAGCCCAAAGAAGTCAGGGAAGCTAAAGAAAAAATGGACACTGAAATATAAAACTGAAACATATAAAACACTGAAGAAAATAAAAATATAAAAGCAGGCATAAGACATACTGTAAGCTAGTTTTGTTCTTTGACAGTCCTTTAAGGTAAGTTCTATGATGCACATTTTACAAACATGGAAGTTGAAGTAGAGTAGTTTTTTAAAATTTCCCAGAACTGAAGTGACAGTACAGGGGTTAAGTCTTGCCTTGCATTATGTGACCCTGGTTTAAATCCCCAGTACTATATATGGTCCCTCCAGGGGCCAGGAATAAGCCCAGAGCACCACCAGGTGTGCTCCCACCCAACCAAAAATAAAGAAACTCACCCAAAGTTACATTGTTAACAGCATTTGAGCACAAGTTCGACTCCAGTCTATACTCTCAATTGTGCTACGTATATTATACTGTTATTGAACTCAATCAATATCCATCATGTGTCCACTATGCACAAAGCATTAGGTAAAGGTAAGGTAAAGGCCCTCCCGTTGATCGTCGATTTGCTCGAGCGGGCCCAGTAACGTCTCCATTGGAGACTTTGTTGTTACTGTGTCTGGCATATCGAATACTCTCGGTAGCTTGCCGGGCTCTCCGAGAGGGGTGGAGGAATCGAACTCGGGTCGGCCATGTTGGCCGCTTGTAAGGCGAACGCCCTACCCGCTGTGCTATCCAGTAGGGCGTTCGCCTTACACGCGGCCAACATGGCCGACCGGAGTTCGATTCCTCCGCCCCTCTCGGAGAGCCCGGCAAGCTACCGAGAGTATTCGATATGCCAGACACAGTAACAACAAAGTCTCCAATGGAGACGTTACTGGGCCCGCTCGAGCAAATGCACAAAGCATTGCTTAAGAATAATAAAGAGAGGGGCTGGAGCAATAGTACAGCCGGTAGGGCATTAGCCTTGCATGTGGCAGACCCGAATTCAATCCTAAGCATCCCATATGGTTCCCCCAGGTACCAACAGGTGTAATTCCTTAGAGCAGAGCCAGGAGCAACCCCTGAGCATCTCTGGGTGTGACCCAAAAAGAAAAAAGAAAAAGAAAGAGAGCTTTGCTCCTGGAAAATTCATAATATTATAAGAGAAAATTACAACTTGAGGACAGATAAGAGAAAAAGGCACGGAAAACTCAGATTTCAAGTGCAAGCTGTGATTTTATTAGTGGTTGTGTCAGGTATGGGGGTGTATTTAGACATAAAAAGCAGAACTGGAAAGCAAGCTTAACCACTGGGCTGGCTGCAAACTTCAGACAAATGCTGGAGGCTGAATCCCAGCACTTATCTATTTTCCACCAACCCCAGAATCAGGAGAAGTTCCCTATGAGCACTGTCCAGTGTGGTGACAACAATGAAAAACAAAGCAATTACCAATCTCCACCCCCTCCCCCCACAAGCAACCAAGATGTGAAAAACATTCAAAGAAGGTAAAGTTTAAGTAAACTTTTGATATTGGCTATTATTAAGTAAATAAGCTTTGGATACCTTTATGTATACCTAGGTCGAGAGGTCAACATGACAAATGACCTGGCACCATGCTTGGAATATCACATTTCACTCAAATGAGAGAAAGAATCCGGAGTTCTGACATCCGTCGACGATCAAGAATCAGGGACGCTGTCTCATTTGCCAAGGTGTCGAAAATCAGATGGGCTGGTCACGTAATGAAATTTAAAGACGACCGCTGGACTAGAGCTGTTACCAACTGGATTCCACGGGATGACAAAAGACCGCGTGACCGCCCACCTACCAGATGGTCAGACTTCTTCGTCAAGATCATGAACGATCAGTTTGAGGCTCTTCATGTTCCCGGAGCGAACAGATGCCATTGGGCTACACTAGCACGCGACAGGGACAAATGGAGACGTTACTGGCACCCACTCGAGCAAATTGACGACTAACGGGAAGTTAAGTGATTAAGTGAAGCTTTGGATAAATTTACTTCAGTCTAATTTATCTGTTAACCAATTTTAGTTATCTGGTTTTGTTAGAACCAGTGGCATTAGGAAACCTTACCGAGCACCTACCATGAAAACAAGTGTGAAATGAAGATGTTAAGTGAGTAGAGGTTTATCTCCGCCCAAGGAATGTGGGTCAGGGAACCAGAAGATCTCCTTGAAACGCATGAAGGGCCACCACTAGACTTCCTGATTTACTACAGCAGTGGTAAGATGCAAGAATTTCCTCCGCTAATCGATCGGTTCCACAGTGATATTGAACTGGCTGTGGAGGGCCACACTTCCATAACTACTGCCCTAGAGGAATCACAAACTCTTTGGGAAAGAGATTGGTTATTGCAGACCTGTTGAGGACTGTTTGTGGTAGACTAGCTGGTGAGAGCTGTTTGCAATAAAAGGCCCTTACAGAGGGGATTTGGGTGAGGGTGACTTTTCCAAACGCAAGGCTCTGGGAAAACAAGTGATTTGGGTCTGAGACTTGGAAACTGGAACTAAGCTGAAGAAGCAGCCTTTATCTGCTATACTTCAGAACACGATTTAATGGCTGTAATTCCTGGACGTGGTGGGGGTGGGAGGTTGAAATATCTAAATGAAGACAAGGGAGAAAAAGAAATAATTTCATCAAAATGGTCCTTTGACATGCATTAAAGCTATTGATTTTTTTCCTTAATTTTAATGACTCATGGTGAGATACAGTTATAGACTTACAAGCTTTCAGGATTACTTTTCAATCAAACAACGTTCAATCAAACAACGTTCAAGTACCCATCCCCTCACCAGTGCCCATTCTCCACCACCAGTGTTCCCAGTATCTCTCCCCCACCCCACCCCTTCCCACCCCCTGCCTCTGTGGCAGGCACATTCCCTCTTACTCTCGCTCTCCTTTTGGGTGTTATGGTTTGCAACACAGGTACTAAGCCGCCATCATGCTTGGTCCATAGTCTAGTTTCAAAGCTATTGATTCTTTCTGCAGCCTTTAACAAGTGAGAAAAACAGGTTCCAGAGCAATAGCTTAGAGGGCTGAGTGAGTGCTTAGCATGCAGGAGGCTCTGATCTGATCCTCACATCCCATGGTCCCCCAAGAATTTTTGCGACTACCCCCCAAGCACTGTCACATGTACCCCAGGAACAGCAACAAAACCAAAAACCAAAGAAGAAAAATAGAACTTAGTAACACAACAGCATTTAATTGCATTAAAAGCAATCATCTTCAATGATCTCTTCCCAAACAGAAGTATGAAAATGGCCTGCAACTTTGGTAGAGATTCATTTCTACTAGTTATTTTGTTGGTAACTAAAGACTGTTTTATTTAAATAAGAACATTTCATTTTTTTAACTTATTGTTGTAACTAAGTGGGAAGGGAATATAATTATTTTTTCAGGTAGATTTTGACATTTAAAATAATGCATAAGAATGAGGTAGAATTTTTTTTGTTTTTGGGCCACGCCAGTGATGCTAGGGGTTTGCTCCTGGCTCTTTGCTCAGGAATCACTCCTGGTGGTGCTCAGGGAACCATCTCAGATATCAGGGATCAAGTCCAGGTTGGCAGCTTGCAAGGCAAGTACTTTACCCTGCTGTGTTATCTCTCCAGTGCCCACATAGAAATTTTTATTACTTAGGCTTACCTTCATTAAATCAAATTGGTATTTTGTATAGCATTATCCAGCAGGATTTGTTCTAGATTAAAAACCAAAAGAACACTGTGAGTAGATATGAATAACACCTCAAATATATTTAAATTTTATTCCAAGGAATTAGAGCCAGCACAAAAATAATGCACATTTAACACTGATTAAACTAGACACGATGCTGGTAAATACATCAAAGAGGGATAAATCTAAGGACAGGAGTTTGAAATAAAAAAAAAACTGGGATTATGCATCCTCAATAGAGAATGGTTTCTTGAGCACTGCTAAATGTGTCCCTGGGAACCCCAGACACTGTTGCACCTGAATGACACCAAGTGCTCAGGGTTCTTACATTGAAAAAATGAGCTTGAGATGTTCAGGAATCTCAGGGAGTGGCCCCAGACTTCCCCACTCCCAAACAAAACAAACCAGAAATAGCTTAAAAAGTATCCATGTTCTTTTTTTTTTTTTTTTTGCGTTTTTTGGGTCACACCCGGCGATGCTCAGGGGTTACTCCTGGCTCTGCACTCAGGAATTACCCCTGGCTCTGTTCAGGGGACCATATGGGATGCTGGGAATTGAACCCGAGTTGGCCACGTACAAGGCAAATGCCCTACCTGCTGTGCTATTGCTCCAGCCCCCATGTTCTTTTTTTTTTTTTTTTGGTTTTGTTTTGTTTTTCATTCTGGGGCCACACCTGGTGACCCTCAGGGCCTACTCCTGGTTGTAGGCTTGGGGGACCATATGTGGTGTTAGGGATTGAACCCAGGTCAACTGCTTGTGAAGCAGGCACCCTACTGTCTGTCCTATCTCTCCAGGCCCAGAATATCTGATTTAAAAACTGATTTATGAGACAACGGGTACTTTCTGGTTTTTGTTTGTTTGTTTGTTTTTTCTTTTTGGGGTCACACCTGGCGATGCATAGGGGTTACTCCTGGCTCATGCACTCAGGAATTACTCCTGGCGGTGCTCAGGGGATCATATGGGATGCTGGGAATCGAACCCTGGTCAGCCTCATACAAGGCAAATGCCCTACCCGCTGTGCTATTGCTCCAGCCCTGACAATGAGTACTTTTTAAAAAAAAATTTTTTTTAATTGAACCACAGTGAGATACAGAGTTACAAGGTTGTTCATAATTGGGTTTCAGCTATATAATGTTCTAACACCCATCCTTTCGCCAGTGTATACTTCCCACCACCAATGTCCTCAGTTTCTCTTCTTTGCCCCACTCCCCTGCACACATAGCCTGCCTCTATGGTAGCTGCTTTTCTCTCTCTCTCTCTCTCTCTCTCTCTCTCTCTCTCTCTCTCTGTATGTGTGTGTGTGTGTGTGTGTGTGTCTGTCTGTCTGTCTGTCTGTCTGTCTCTGTCTCTCTCTCTCTCTCTCTAAGGGGTACTTTTGTGCTAATTAGTTGAAGGTTGTAATTTTCCACTGGGGTCAGCTGAGCCGCCTGTCCTGGTGCCGGCAAAGGGTGAGGCGCAGGACACATCTGGCGCCCACTAAGGGTGGGCTGGTTCTGAGAGGTGTGTGTGACAAAGGAAAATGTTTACTATCCAGAACAAAAGTGCAGCTGTGAACGCCTAATTCAATTGAACAATAGCTGGAAGGGAAAATACTATTCAAAACTTAAAAGATCATGAGAGGTAAATAGTCAAAGTCTACTTTTATGTATTTATTTTGGTTTTTGAGCCACACCCAGTGGTACTCGGAGATTATTCATGGCTCTGTGTCCGGGAGTCACTCCACGTGGTGCTCAGGACACCGAGCACTGCCCGGCATTGAACCCGGGTCTCCCACAGGCTGAGAGTGTGCTAACCCAGTGAAGCCATCTCCCCAGCCTCCTCAAGCCAAAAAAAGTGTAAGGAAAATTCAAGTAAGCATAAAATGAAATGAAGAAAATTTTATTTTGGCCTACATATATTTCCCCTCTATAGAAAGTAACAATTCCCAAAAACTATGGGGAAAGACTCATTAAAAATGCATTAAGGGAAAGAAAAGAAAGAAAAATAGTCTTAGTGAAAGCTGACCTACTGCCCCAAACTAAATTTTTCCTTTCTTCAAAGTATATCTGGCAATACCAATATTATTTTAGGAAGAACCACTCTGTCCATTTTAAAATATGAAGTTCATGAAAACATAACAAAGAAAGCTCAGATTTCCAGTCCATTAAAACTTTGTGCATAAGCTCTCTCTCTCTGTCTCTCTGTCTGTCTCTGTCTCTCTGTCTGTCTCTGTCTCTCTGTCTGTCTCTGTCTCTCACTTTCTCCCTCTATCACCATCCACCTTTACCAGGCACAGAACAAAGGGAAATTATCAATTTGTACATGTGAAGACTGTGCAATAGTCTAGCTACTGGTGACCATAACATTTACTCCAGATTAAAGTTACCAAGAAGCTAACGCTGTACCTGTCATAAGCAGACACTTCTTTTTCTTTTTTCTTTTTTTTTTTTTGGTAGGAGTACTGCTATTTATTCAGCAACTGATTAGCTGATTGAATTGGGCATGAACTCCACCTTAATTTTTTAATTAATTTATTTTTTTCTTTTTATATTTATTTATTGAATCACTGTGGGAAAAGTTACTAAGCTTTCAGGTTTAAGTCTCGGTCACACAATGATCAGACACCTCTCCCTTCACCAGTACTCATTTTTCTCCACCAACCCCAATATGCCCCCCCTCCCACACCTCCCAATGCCTGTGAGGCAGATGATTTCCACTTAACTCTTCTCTACATTGATTACATTCATTATTTTGACAAAAGATGCACCATTATTGTTTAGAATTTCCCCCAAACAATCAGAATTGCTGAAAAGGCATTGTGAAATACTTTGTTTTTTATAGCTGGTTATGAAAATCATATAATGTCACGCGGCCACGATTTCGGATTTCTGCAAAGAGCCAGATAATTACGAGATTGGTTTCTGTGTGTCTGGTGTTATGGCCGTGCCAGAGAGCTGCTCCTGGGGGGTAACTCATGACCTTGGTAGGGCGTGAAGGATGTGCCGTTACCGCCCCCCTTCCCATGAAACTGCAGTTGCCCCTTCACCTCTGGCTTGTACCTGGCTTTCCTATAAGCTCTGAGATGGTGGCCACCTTGCTGCCTGGGGGGATAAAGGCGGAAGGGAGCAACACATAAGCAGACATTTATTTTTTTTTTTTATTTATTTTTATTTTTTTTATTTTTTATTTATTTATTTATTGAATCACTGTGGGAAAGGTTACAAAGCTTTCAGGTTTATGTCTCAGTCATGCAAATATCAAACACATTTCCCTTTACCAATACTTATTTTTTACCATGAAGAACCCCAATAAAACCCCACCCCCCACCCCTCCCCGTCCCTGTGAGGCAGATGAGTTCTAGTTAACACTCTATCTGCTTTGATTAGATTCATTGTTTCAATAAAAGATTCACCGCTATTATTTAGAGTTTACCCCCCCCCCCAAATCAGACATGCTGAAAAAGCATTGTGAAGTGATTTGCTTTCTACAGCTGGGTTCAAGAATTAAATGTTGGTTTGGATTTCTGCTATTTTACCTATTGACCCTGGAAGTATTTCTACTGAAAGTCAGATAGTTAAGAAATTGGTTTCTGTGTTCTGGAGTCGTGGCCGTGCTGGAGAGCCGCTCGCGGGGGGACCGGTGGCCTCGGTAGGGTGTGAAGGACGGACCGGAACGCCCCCCTTCCCATGAGGTTTAGTCGCCCCCACTCCCCTGGCTCATACCTGCTGTCCACAAGGCTCCCATGTGGCCGCCATCTTTCTTTCCAGAGGGAGGAGGGCGGAAGGGAGCAACACCCTTTCCCCTCCGGGCAGACATGATGGCCTGGATTAACGCAAAGTCCTTTCACTTTTCTGCTCCAAGCTGCTGGGTTCTGCATTAAGTCCTTGTGCTTCTGGGGCTGTGGCTGTGCTGGAGAGCCGCTCGTGGGGGGCAACTGGTGACCTCGGTAGGGCGTGAAGGACGGACCGGAACGCCCCCCTTCCCATGAGGTTTTAGTCGTCCCCACACCCCCGGCTCATACCTGCTGTCCACAAGGTTCCCATGTGGCCGCCATCCTTCTTTCCAGAGAAGAGAGGGTGAATGGGGCAACACCCTTTCCCCTCCAGCAGACTTGATGGCCTAGATTAACGCATAGTCCTTTCACTTTTCTGCTCCAAGCTGCTGGGTTCTGCATTAAGTCCTTGTGCTTCTGGGACTGTGGCCATGCTGGGGAGCCGCTCGTGGGGGGCAACTGTTGACAAGCAGACATTTCTTACATGGCTTACTCTTTCATCTTTTTCTGCCAAGCATTTACTCTGACAAACAGCTCATTTATTTACTGCCGTAGAACAAAGCATTTCAGTGCTAACTTTTTTTCCTGGGGAAAAGTCAGGACTCAGAGAACCAGGCACTTACCTGTCTGTTACTCCTGACTTTCAGGGGCATGGTTAATCATGGTCCTTTGTGTACCCTGGTTCACTCCTGCATTTACAAACTCAGAATAGAGAAGGAGAACACCCTTTTTCTAGTCTTCTTGATGTTCATGAAAATAAGCATTGAAAACTTGCACTCTGGGGCTGGAGCAATAGCACAGTGGGTAGGGCATTTGCCTTGCATGCAGCCGACCTAGGTTCGATTCCCAGCATCCCATATGGTCCCTTGAGCACCGCCAGGAGTAAAACTTGCACTCACAGTATTGAGGTTTGTTTGTCATTCTTCACAGAGCTTTAACTTGTCCTGTGAATAATTTTTGAATTGCACAGCATCCTGTGGTGGATATTTTCAGCAGGGCAACCTTTATTGTACCCCATTTCTCAGCTAGTTCCCCTCATTCAATGATGCCTGAGAGACTCATAATTCTGATCCAACATGCATGTGGAAAAAGAAGGTTAACATTTATTCTTTCAATGAATATTTTTGATATGCATGCTTAATGCTAGTGAATTTTTAGAAATGAATACACCACGAGGACCACCAAGTCAAAGTTTCTATTTTATAATAAAAAAACTGAAGTTCAAGAGATAAGTGATTTTGTTCTCCAAATTCTACTGCTGGCCAGTTAACTCAGGACCAAGTTAGGGCACTACAGCAGGGAAAGAGGCTTCCAAGAGGAGTAAGATTGCCAAGAAAAGGAACAAAATTGGAGAGAAAGTCATTTTAAGATAAATATACAATATATGACATAATTAGGAAACTAACAATTTACTCCTGGCGGTACTTAAGGGACCATATGGGATGCTGGGAATCGAACCTAGGTCGGCTGCATGCAAGGCAAATGCCCTACCCACTGTGCTATTGCTCCAGCCCCAGGGTGCGACTTCCAAGGAATTACTACTGAGAGCAGAAAAATATAGCAATGCACAAAAACATCAAAGGCAAGATGAACATTTAGTCTCCTTTCTGAGAAAAAACACTAAACGTCCCATCAAAACTGCTCATAAGGTATTTTAGATCAAGAGACTGGAGAGAGAACTCAATGCCATAAGTGCACACTTTGCATATTGGAGGCTCAAGTCTGGCCTTGAGCCTCACCCGGAGTGACCCCTGAACACGGAACCAGAGCTGGGTATAGCTCCTGAGCACTGCTCTCTCCCTGCAAAAAAGATATTTTTGATCAAAGAACTATCCAACCGTCAGAATGAAGCCCAGTGCTAAGTTCTAGGAGTACAGCAAGAGTCTGTTGTATTTATTAAGTATCTTGGATCAGGTCCTTTTTCTCAATTTTATGGAGAATTAAATTGGACTAGCATCAAAAAAGATGGGAAGCCTGGAATGTGGGTCAGTGGTAGAGCCCGACTCTCACACGAGTGAGACACTGTGTTCCATCCTTAACACCCCACCCCCACCACACATACAAGATGATCAAGCATTTCTGGGGATTTAGCCAAAAGAAATCAAAACCCGAATGGGATCCTTGCAGCATTACTTGTAATAGTCAAGCCATGAAGAGATGAAGTGTCCATGGAGAGATGAAGTGGATCAATAAAACACAAAGGCAGGCTGGAGTAATAATACAGCAGGTAGGGAGCTTGCCTTGCAAACAACTAACCAACCTTGGTTTGATCATTTTGGCCCCTGAGCACCACCAGGAATAATTCCCAACCAAGAATATTTTGAGCATCTCTGGGTTTGCCTTCCCCATCAAAAAAAAAAAAAAGTAAAAAGAAAACGTAATCGGAGGCAGAAAGATAGTGCAGGGATTATGAGCTTCACTGGAAGACCTGCTCTGGGCATGCAGTTTCTCCCTACAGCCATGTGGCCTCCTGAGTACTGCTGGGAGTAGCCCTGGAGGTCCCTTAGCACTACTGGAGTGGCCCTAGAGGTCCCTGGCAGCAGAGGGCCAAGCAACAGCCCATCCTGGGTTCTAGTACTAAACGGCCATCCTAAAGCATCTTGGGCACCAATTGGGAGCGCCATTACCCCAAAATGTCAAATGCTAAACTCATTGGCATATGAAACTGGATAAATTGTAGGATGCCAAGAATATATGGTATGAATTAGATTTAGCTTGACATTTTATAGAAATTGTCACAAAAATGTGCTACATTCATTAAATTCTAAGCTCTATGCTGGAAATGCAAATAATTATAATGCATGGCCTGGCCTGGTTAGTAATTGCAAAGTGTTTCACAGCTCTAAAAAGCCAGAGATTTGGTGGAAATTGGTCAGTGGTCAGTCTTTCACTCTCTCTCTCTCTCTCTCTCTCTCCCTCATACACACACACACACACACACATACACACACACACACTTCACTCATGGGTTTTTCTTAAAGAAATCAAAACACCAAATAAGTTGCAAACTGTCTCAGACAATTTCAAGAAATATCTAGAAAGGCCAGTAATAATGAAATGATGTGGTTCTGATGATGATTACTTTTGACAGGAAGCTTCAGTTTCTTATATTAAGTAAAGTAAGTAAAATTATTGGAAAATAAATTACAAAGTAAAACTGTTTAACTGCATACAGAATTACAATTCTTAAATAAGCAGTATATTGTATAAAGGTTCTAAATAATCCAGAAATATGTTATAGCTATCAATTTTTTTGTGGTTTTTGAGCTGCACTTGGTGGTACACAAGATCACTGGCTCTGTGCTCAGGGATCACTCCTGGCATTGCTTGGGGGACCATACGGGGTGCTGGGAGTGGAACTGGGTCAGCCACATGCAAGACAAACATCCTATCCACTGTACTATAGCTTCTGTCCTAAAACATTTAAATCTACTCTTATGGGAATATTTAAGAAAAATGTATGACTGTGTCTATAAATTCATATGACAAGTTTATAAAATCATAAACTCTCTTTCAAATTATAGTATCCTGGTGACAATTTAATAGAAATGACATTTCATTCCTCCAAACTAGAATTTTGATGTGAAACATTTTGATTATAATAAAGTTGAAAGTATTGAAAAGGAAAAAAGTTAATAGCCAATAAAGAAATTAACAATGTTTCTTTTAACGCTAAGTTAATCTAAGTATCTATATCTTTTTAAAGGTATAAAAATCTAAAATGTTATACATAATTATGTGTTAATACATTTAAAAATTACTCTTCAGGCCTTTAAGACAGAGTTACTGTCACTGTAACTGTCCACCCGTTGTTCATCAATGGGCCCAGTAATGTCTCCATTGTGACACTTGTTACTGTGTTTGGCATATTGAATAGGTCAGGGGTAGCTTGCCAGGCTTTGCCGTGTGGGCGAGATACTCTCTCTCAGTAGCTTGTCGGGCTCTCCGAGAGGGGCAGAGGAATCAAACTTGGAATCAAACTTTAGTCAGGTTGGCCGTGAGCAAGGCAAACACCCTACTTGCTGTGCTATTGCTCCAGCCCAAGGCAAAGTTACAGAACACAAAATAAACCATAGAGCTACCAAATAATTATATATTTCTTTCTTTTCTTTTGTAGGTGCGGGGCACTCCCAGAAGTGCTCAGGACTTACTCCCTGGCTCTGTGCTCAAGGATCACTCCTGAAAGCCTCAGAAACCATATAGGTTGCTGGGGACTGAACCTTGGTCAGCCATGTGCAAGGCTCATGTCTTACCCACTGTATTATCTTTCTGGCTCTAATTTCCAATACTGTTAACAACAGAGTTTTAGGTAGATGATGTTCCAAGTCTGTACCACCACGGTGTCATTTTTCCCTCCACTGAGGTCCCTTCCACTCTACCCCCATCCTTCCCCTTCATAAACAAAAAAAATTAAATTACAATAATTTGGGTCATATGTTTACAATAGTGTTAATACTTACGCCATTGATGTACAGAGTTACCATACCTCATTCCCATCAAAGCATATAAGACCTTCAGCCAGTGCCCTTCAGTTATTTCCAGTCCACCTCATCATTCCCCACCACCCATGCCCCTCTTTTGCTTAGCGTTTTCTGCTCTTTAATCCAGAGCCAAGGGTTTGTCATCATGTAAAAATCACAATTCTTTACTGAATAGCTGCTAATGAGGAAGAGAGCTTTCCCAAGAGCAGTGTCTATTTTAAAAGACTGTAGATACATGTTTTCAAATCCAGCACAAAATTTCCACATCAATTCTTTAAAAGCTTTTAAAAAAAATAAAGAGTATGTAAACCTTCTTGGGCTGGAAATGTGGGTGGTCCTAAGTTTGTTCCTGGCACCACATAGTTCTTTGTACATGCCTAGTTGTGGTCTTCACAATGGTGGGAGAGCCAGAGCCTATAACCTTTCAGTTTTCAGCTTTCATTTGTTCTACACCTAATCTGTAATAAGCTCTCTTCTTTCTTTCTTTCTTTCTTTCTTTCTTTCTTTCTTTCTTTCTTTCTCTCTTTCTTTCTTTCTTTCTTTCTTTCTTTCTTTTCTTTTCTTTTCTTTTTTTTTTTTTTTTTTTTTTTTTGCTTTTTGGGTCACACCCAGGGATATTCAGGGGTTATTCCTGGCTCTGTACTCAGGAATTACTCCTGGCAGTGCTTGAAGGGCCATATGGGATGCTGGGGATCTAACCCAGGTTGGCTGCATGCAAGACAAACGCCCTACCTCTGCACTTTCCCTCTGGCCCCTAAATCTTCACCTCTCAAAATCCTCCCATCTTGATAGAATTGACCAGCTCAAGGGCAGTCTCCTGCTTACACATCCACCGCCTCTGCGGTAGTTTATCTTTGGTTCCCTCAGCTGAGTCTCTATTATTTTATTGTATACATTCAATTCAGAGACTACTTGCGGAGATGTGCTTCTTCTAATGCAGTGTCCTAAGTTTCATGATGGCTAGGAAAGTAAGGAAACCCTTCTCTTAGTTCAGTGGTTAACATCTCGGGTTTGTTTTCACTGAACTTTATCTACATACCTTTGCTTTGTCTTTCTCCTTTTGACTGATTTTGCTTAACCTTTTTTGCAGCAAGAGGCAAGACTTTATCTCTTCTTCTCTTTAAAAAAACTAATGATTTTTATTGCAGTAACAGAATTTACAGTATAGTTAATCATACATTTCATGCATACAGCATTCCATTCACACCCGTTACCAGAGAGCCTGCCCTTCCCAGTCCCCACCGTCCTCATGTAAACCCAGTACCATAGACAAAATTTCTAGTTCCGATGACTTTGGCCATTTGTTGTTCCCTTACTATGTTTCTCTTTTTTCATTCTACATATGCTTTCTTTTTTTCCTCTTTTTCTTGTGGCGATACAAACACCTACACATAAATAGATGAGTAGTGCTGAAACTACAAAAATTGTAGATCAACAATAAACTGAGAATGTAAACTTTTTAACAACTGTATCTTTTTAAAGGTATAAAAGTAAAATATAAATAATTATGTACTGATACATTTTAAAATTTATATGAAATAGATAAATTCTTTTAGTGCAAAATTTAGTAGTAATGAAGAGAATGAACACAGTTTTAAGGGGAAAATCAGAATAGGCCGATAAAAGTATAAAAGTGTATTTTATCCTAGGAAAGGGGGTATTGGTTTTATATAAGAAAACATTATATTACAGATACTTTTTTAGCATCTGCATTAATACTAAAAATTTCTTTTTACTATATGTAAAAAAAGCACCAGACACATAACATTCACTATCAATATAATAGGGATTCATAATTGAAAATGTATAGTTGAAAAATAAAAAATGCCTTAATAAGCAAGGAGTGAACATGCCTTTCTTAATGTAGTGGAGTGCCATGAATGAGTGACATACTCAATGCCATGTGTTGGGAAGTTGATCCTATTTTTTTAAAAAAGTTCTCTTAATACTTCTTGCAAAACTGGTTTCATGGCTAAGAATTCCTTAAGTTGTTGCCTTTCCATGAAATTTCTTGGAGTATCATTTCTTGAAGTCTGAATAATAATCCAGCTGAAGAATATTCTTGGGGAGGTGTTCATTTCCTTGAGCTTTTGTTCTATATCTGTTTATTCTCTTCTGGCTGATATAGTCTCATTTAATAGATCTTCTGTGGTGAATCGTATGAGCTTTTCTTTGTATGTATGTATGTATGTATGTATGTAAGCTCCTTTTTTGATCTTGCTGCTTTTTCAATATTCTGTCCTGTCTTTGATTTTTTTTTTTGTCATTTTGAGCACAAGATATCTCTGATCACTTCCAGGCGGAAGTATTCAGGAACACTTCATGGTGTTCCTGAATACTACAGGACCTGAGCAGCACTGCTTCCTCAGGCCCTAGCATTGTACAGCTAGCCTGGTAGGAGTAAGCTCAGATCCCCCTGAGCACTGCTTGGGATGTGCCCCAAAAGAAGAAGAAAATAGATAGATAGATAGATAGATAGATAGATACACACAATTTGTTGTGAACATCTTAATATATACATATATATAGTGAATTTTTATACACCTTAAACTAATATATTAATCTAAAAAATTTTGATATTTCTAATTCTGGGGGTGGGAGGCAATAGCCTTTATAGCTGTGTCATGAGTCTAGAGGCCATCCCGGTGATTCTTGGGAAGAAACTCAAATCCTTTTTGAGGTTTTTCTGTTTTATGGTTTTATGTCATGCACATCAGTACGACATACCTTTGAGTTATCTCCCTGGCTCTCTGATGATTTTTTTAATTAAAAAATTGTCTCTACCATATGTTACTTTACTGTGACAATACCTAATTCTGTAAAATTTTGTTTGAAGAAGCAGATCATTGTTATGTCCTTTTATTAATGTAATAGACCACTAACTCTCCATTAGTATTTTCATTCTAATATAGTCTTCTGGGTTTTTCTTTGGGGTGGAGAAAGTGATACTCAAGGAATGATCAGGAAGCCTTGGGTGTGCTCACATTGTCGGTTGGTCCAATAATGTTGGCCGGTGGTTTGGTGCTCAGCTGGGTAGTGCTGGGGCATACCAGGGCAGTAGCTGGCAGGGCTGGGGGGGCATAATATGTGGTTCTGGGAGTATAATATGCAGTGCTGGGAATGACACTCTGGACCTCTGCGTACAAGGCATGCACTTCAACACTTTGAACTATTTCCCCTCACCCCAACACAGTCTTTGAAATAGAGGTCATTATAAACTTCTCTTTGGATTCAATTCAATTTCTTTGATCTTTAGAGCCTTTCTTGGGTTTCCCCAGCACTATCAGCGTTAGCTAATGGATGACTAAGGTGAAATGTTTAGGCCTCTATGAGAAGAAATGTTTGGGGCTACCAGAAAATCAGATCCATAATCTATAATTTTCTCTATAAGGTGAAAAATATTTCAACTACGGAGGTTACATTAGAAAATTCAAGATTACTAAAACCACATTTAAATACGACTATCAATAGCCTCATTTAAAAAAAATGTATAGCATTAGAAGGTAAAGGGATCGATCCAAACATTAATAATGCCTGAATGAGACTTAGACCTGTTACATGTAAGGTTTTGTGAATTTGTAGATCACAATCACGATCACGATCATCCTGTTGTTTGTCGATTGCCTGGAGCAGGCCCCAGTAATGTCTCCTTCATCCTAGCCCTCAGATTTTTAAAATGTGCCATATTCAAGGCTCTTTTCAGGGTTAGGAGAATGAAAACATCATTGTTACTGGTATTTGGCATATTGGGTACGCCACGGGGAGTTTGCCAGACTCTGCCGTGTGGGCAGGTTACATTCAGTAGCCTGCCAGTTTGTCCAAAGTAAAGTAAAGTAAAAGTAAAGGCCCTCCCGTTGATCATCGATATGCTCGAGCGGGCCCAGTAACGTCTCCATTGGAGACTTTGTTGTTACTGTGTCTGGCATATCGAATACTCTCGGTAGCTTGCTGGGGTCTCCGAGAGGAGTGGAGGAATCGAACTCGGGTCGGCCATGTTGGCTGCGTGCAAGGCAAACGCCCTACCCGCTGTGCTATCACTCCAGCCAGTAAGGACAAGAAAATAAGATGTCTGGGTTTTATAGTGTCTGGGTCTTGGCCGTTGATGGGATTACACAGCGCCAGGGGGCTAGTTGGTGGGTGTGACCCCTACGTACTGGAATATGGAGGTTCTGGGTAGAGGATGCTCAGCCCCGATCCGAGAAGGCTTGGAGATCTCAGCCCCGGGACCCGCATGCTTTGTTCCTCCGCCGGTACCTTCATGCGTGTGGAGAGTGGTCTCAGCATGGTGGTGGCTGATTCTGGAGGTCTTTGGCTGCCAGAGCCCTGATCAGGGCGGGGAGGGAAACTCAACCCGCTCCCCTCCAAGGGGCCCTGGCAGGACTGCCTGGCGTGGGGGCAGGAGACTTATAGATTTGTAGATATTCGTTGGCATTTCTGAGTTTTCTTTTCTGTTAAAAATGATGGCTATAATTCTAGTAACTTCAAAACAATGTCGTAAAGACTAAAGGAGCTATATGTATATGAAAAGATTTTATATATGCACACACATATATATATAAATAAAAATAATAAAATAAAGGCCCTTCCATTGATCGTCGATTTGCTCAAGCGGGCCCAGTAACGTCTCCATTGGAGACTTTGTTGTTACTGTGTCTGGCATATCGAATACTCTTGGTAGCTTGCCGGGCTCTCCGAGAGGGGCGGAGGAATCGAACTCGGGTCAGCCATGTTGGCCGCTTGTAAGGCGAACGCCCTACCCGCTGTGCTATCGCTCCAGCCCATATATATATACATATATATATATATGTATATATATATAACATAGTATGATACTAATGCCAAAGACAATAGAAATGAGAGTCAGAGAACTGGTCCATGATTGGTAGCTTTCCACAGGTTGAAGGGGTGCGCATGGGGACTGCAGTTAGGATAGAGAAAAGACTATGGCAATGATAGTTGGAAATAATCACTCTGGACAAGAACTGAGTGCTGAATAAAGGTTTAAGTGATATACATGATAACTTTCATATCTTTATTGGAAACCACGATGTTTAAAGAAAAGAGAGACAGACAGTGAGAGAGAAGAAAACTGTCTGCCACAGAGGCAAGCTGTGTGTAGGGGGATGGCAGAAGGGAAATTGGGAATATTGGTGGCGGGAAACGTACACTGATGAAGCTATGGGTGTTGGGACATTGTATGACTGAAACTCAATCATAAACAACTTTGTGACTAGGTATCTCATGCTGATTTAATAAAAAAATTACTGAGAAAGACAGAAAGAAAGAAAGAAAGGAAGAAAGAAAGAAAGAAAGAAATTAAAACTTGAAAGTAGCTAAAAATATTATAAGACCAACGAGAGACAGAGAACAGAGAAAGAAAGCTAAAGTACAAAAGAAAAGTATATTTTAGGAAGCAAGAAATTGAAAAATGCTTGCAAAAGAGAGAAAGGCAATGAACCATAGAACTTCAAACAGCCCTGAAGTTACACATTAAGTGATTACTTATGTCTATGACTTTCTCAGCCACTAGATTTTTAGGTCCTTAAAGTAAAAGGCCACATACTTGTGTCTCCCAGAGCAACTAGTTGAATTTTTTGTTTAAAAAACATACTCAATTGGTTTTGAGCTGAATCTGACTGAAAGTTACCTGAACTGTTGGTTGGAAACTGGCTGTGAACTGCAAGGTTAGGAAGAAGCAAGACAAATCTCACTGACTGCAAAGTCTCGCGAGTGTGCATTCTATAATTCTCAGTGGACAGCATGCGCTGGGAAAGCTTGGAGGTTAATTAAAACATGTGCTAGGACTCTGTTTTGATTTATAACAGTATAACCTAGACATTCCAAGTTTAGCATTAAAGGCATGTCCAGCTAACCAAGAGACAAAAGAACCACCTGATTTCCCCCTAAGTTTCTCTATTCATTGGGGTCTTTTCTGAGGGGAACACATTCAGGGGACCTCAGTACCAAGTATGTCGTACTGAGGTACCCATACTTCCCACTTATAAACTTTTGCTTCAGTCCTTTGCGTCATCTCTTCCACCCACCATTAGTGTTAACTGATAACCTCTGAGCTAACCGGACTGGGGTTACAGATACTCCTTTTTGGACTCAGGCAAAAAAAAGCATGGGAAAATGTTCTTCTCCAGTTTTTTTGGTAATTCAAGTAAAATGTTTTATTAAATACTGGGGGACAACAAAAAAGTAAACAAATTTAATTGACATCATGAATTTGAATACAATCTGGGTAAAAGTTATGTACCTTGCCTCCAATACTGACATGCTAGCCTGGGGGTGGGGGGTGGTAATTCAAAGCAAACAGATCTTATCTGTGTCCTTCTTTCTTGGTTCCCCTCTCCCTACCATATGGTGGATGGTGGATCAAAGGATCATGGCAACCCTTTGTCTTGTTTGTTTTCATTTTGCTGTACAGTACCCATGCTCATTGGTACTAGGCAGACGAATGGGGCAGGCAGCATGGCCAGTGATAGCACCCAGGGCCTTGGTGGTTCTAGGCAAGAGCTCTAACATTTCAGCTATCTACACAGGCCTCTAGAAGGCACATTAATTTGTTAATTAATCATTTTACTTCTTGTAGTGTTGGGGATAAAACCCAGGACTTCATATATGCAAGGCAAGCATTCTACCACTGCGCTATCAAAAATTTTAATTTTTTTTTCACTTTCTAATTTGTGGGCTACACCTGGTGGTGATGGGGCAATCCCTGTCTCTGTGCTTGGGGGTGGCTCCCACTAGTGCTCTGGGGAACCATGTCATGCCAGACAACTGAACACAGGTCTCTTGCATGTAAAGCGTGCACCCACCCCCTCGGAGTATCTCTCCACCTCCAGGAGTCATCTTAAATTAATTAAGAGTACATTTCCAAACTTTCTGACTCCTGAATCTTTGCAGACCAAATCTCATTTCATACTGTGTATGGGCCCACCCACTCAGGAAATATTTCCTGCCTCAGGACTAGCCTCTTTCCTTGCCAGGAGGACCTGGTCATTGAGATAATTGCAATACATAGGTGGAACATTCTCTCAAGAGGCACATGTCAATAGCACAGTTTGGGAAGTTAGTTCTGTACACACAGGACGCCACACTCTAATTTCTGCTTTAGTTCCAAATTTGGGAAGTGAGTTGTTAAAGTCTATTAAAATCATTTAAAATTATTATAAATGACTTATCAAATATCAATTGCATCAATAATTGACTTATTATAATGAGTTATAATAAAATGTAATAATGACTTAAATTGAAAAGCCTGTTGTCTGTGTCCAAATAGGCTACCAAACTAAATAGGCAAGTTGTACAGGAAGAAAAGAATTTCTAAATTAATATCGACTGCAAATTTACTATGGGCAATCATTATCATATATTATAGAAGAAACCAAGTGGCATACATTCTCTGATCTCAAATTACTTCCACACTAATGGCAGGCAGGAAAAACACTCCCCTAATGAGTAGGTTGCTTGTAACCACTGAAGTACTATTTACAGATGACAATAGTCAGGGTAAAAGCCACTGTCCAGAAGTTTAAAAAATGAATCAGCAATGACGAAAGGGAAACATGAATGCATACTAGCTTACTTTTTGGACATGTTGGTTCAGGTTAAAAATTCTCAAACTCCTTTAAAAATTGAAGTTGCTCAGTTATATTGAGACTTTCGGCTGAGACAGCCCCGAGGGCAGGGAACATTAATTAGAACCAATTGTAGGAGATTCAAATCTAACACAGATCTCCACTTTAAAAGCCAGGGGGGAGGGGGGGTAGTAAATAGCCTCAGATTTCCAGAAACGCATTGCTCCAGAAAGATCAAAAAGGACTGGCAAATTATGAAGGGAAAGAGCTTCAGATGGTAAGGAAAGTGTTGAACAGAAACGGGATGGTAGCTCTAAGAAGACACATCTGGCAGTGTGCTGGTGTAGCTCAGACCCGAGACCTCAACAGCAGAAAGACCCAAATAAGGATTTTTGTTCCCTTGAAGAAAACGATCAAATAGGAGATTAATACCCAAGAATAACCGATATCAGTACCAGGAGGATTACTCCATAGCTTAGAGGCCAGCTGGGCATTCTAGGGGAAAGGGCAGCTCAGATAGAGAAGGGAACACCAAATAAAGGGTGTTTGGAGGATCCTCCCAGGAGGGGAGATGCATGTTGAAAGTAGACTATGGACTGAACATGTTTGCCACTCAATGCCTCTTTTGCAGACCACAACACCCAAAAGGAGAGAGAGAACAGAAGGGAATGCCCTGCCACAGAGGCAGGGTGGGATGGGGGGATGGGTGTGGGAGGGATACTGGGATTCATGGTGGTGGAAAATGGGCACTGGTGGAGGGATGGGTATTTCATCATTGTATAATCGAAACCCAAGCACAAAAATTTGTAAATCTACAACTGTACCTCATGGTGTTTCACTAATAAAAAAAAAGAAAGAAAACGATCAGATTTCTTTTAGTATCTGTTTTCTCATGTGTACAATGGGAGAAATAACAACAACAATACTTTAATAGTAGCTGTAAATATTTAATAAGCAAATAAAGTGTTGAAGATATATTGTGATCTTTCGGCAAGTGGTTTCCGTTTATTTTGTGATTTAAGGACCTGTGTCCTAGAATTCAGGGAAATGCTGGTTAAAAGTATCCACTAGTGCTGTACATTTTTTGTGGGGGGGAGGGAGCTCCCAAAGCAGTGCTCAGGGGGCTCAGAGGCCACCCGCTGGCAGGATGGCTCAGTGCTTGAGCCCTGCATCGCTGGGTACCATCAGGAGGACACCCAACTGCAATCAAATCAGGCTTCTCCCAGGCTACCGGGGCAGTGCTGAGTCTGGTTTGTGGCTCTGGGGTTCAACTTCTGGATTATTCCAGGCATGAGCTCCTGATAGTGAGCTATCCCACCAGCTTGGACCAGTGGCAGGCCCCCAAACTAATTTGATATACTATGGCCATTTCAGTAAAATCACTCGGCACCCCCTCTCCCTCAGCCCCTCACCTCCACTCCCGCGTTTACTTAAGTTAGGAAACAGGAAGACTCTGCAGTTGTCCCCAAGTTAACTACTTCCCCGCCCCTTCAATCTTTCCCAGGCCTCCAACAGACCCTATCTATCGCCCACTTTGGGAAAGCGTCCTAGAATTCCCAGAAAACGTTTGCCTCAAGGGTAGATGCCCACGCACTGGACATGATTTTCAATTGTTTCTCTGACACTAAAGTATTGGTTTGTTTTGTTTAAGTGTAGGGGCTAGAGAGATGTGCAGAGGTTAAGGGACATGCACCAGCTGGATCCCTGGCACCACACAGTCCCACAGCATCCCTGGGTGCAGGACCGAAGAGCCCCCAAACGCTGCCTGGTGTGTCCCTGGAGCCCTGCGACTGTCCGGTGCTGACCTTGGTATCCCTAGTACCATGCAACCTAACAGTGCAACTTCCTTGGCGAGTCTCTTCGATCCGTGAAAAGAGATCCCAAAAGGGCCTGGAGGGGACCCTGTACTCCCGAACCCCGCTTACAACACCACCCTACCAATGAAAAAAAAGTGCATAACTATAGGAACCTAGAAGTCAGTCCAATTTTTCTTTAAACAGGACAGGTTTGGGGACCGGAGTGATAGTACAGCAGGTAGGGCACTAGCCTTGCATGTGGTAGATCCAGGTTCAATCCCTGACATTGATCATGGTCCCCTGAACCCGCCAGGAATAAGCCCTGAGCATCAACCAATGTGGCCCCAAAACAAAAAGAAAGGTTGTTTGGTTTTTTTACCCCACATGCTTTAATGATATGCCAAACACAGTAACGACAAGTCTCACAATATTACTGGGCCCGCTCAAGCGAATCAATGAACAACGGGAGGACAGTGCAACAGTGCTACAGAGCTGTAATGAATTTTTTGTGGTGGGAGAGATACTACAGATAGTACAACGGGTAGGGTGCTTGCCTTGCAGACGGCTGACCCCGACTGGAACCCCAAGCATCACGAGGAGTTGTCCCTGAGCACCCCAGTGTGCCCCCCAAAATAAAAATAATAAAACAAAATTAGTAAAAAAAATGCATTTTCTAGAAATGCAGGATTGTATAAATGGAGTACTTAGCTTTGCTTCAATTTACCAATGCTAGTTCACCATTTAGGAAAATTGTCTCTTATGTAATAATACTTTTATGACAAATCACATGTGTATTACTACTTTTGTAGCCAGATCATTTAGATCTAAGCTATATATATTCTTTAAAGTGAAACTTTTCAATTTTCTTAATTTTTTTTTTTACATTTTCCGGATAAGTAAAGCACGTAGCAATTCTTGCATGTATTTGACTATGAATCTCCCTCTCTGTATATCCTCAGGGTCTCATGAAATTAGTATTCTGCAGAGCAGATGTTAGAACATATTAATTTGAGATGATGTATCTTTAATTTTTCCAGACCAAACAAATCAACTTCATTATATATATATTTAAAATAACCATAATACTTTGAGAGGACAGAGACTTGTGAACAGTACCCTTATAAGTGGCCTTCTTCCATGGACCACCAGAATCAGAATCCCACTCTAAAACTCAACAAAAGCATGATTGGATGCTCGGACCAGGGAAAGTTTAGAGTGAGGGTTCACACTTCCCACTGAGCAGGTTGTTGAACAATTTTCACTGACCTTGACTCTCAGAGTGAAACAGAAAAGGCAGAATTACCCATGCGCAGTCATAGTCTACAACAGAAACTGTTGCCTGAGGAGGGATGACATGTCAGTGGTGACACTGCCAAGGCAGATTGTCTGATGCCCTTGTAACCACATTTTTTTGGAGTCTAGATGCAACCAGTTTCTGGGATTAAAGGAGTCGTGGCTACGCTGAAGGTCAACAGGGAGAAGAGTAGCACTGTTACTGCACTGTTCTCCCGTTGTTCATCGAGTTTCTCGAGTGGGCCCAGTAACGTCTCCATTGTGAGACTTGTTGTTACTGTGTTTGGCATCTCAAATACATCACAGGGAGCTTGCCAACCTTTGCTGTGCGGGTGAGATACTCTCAGTAGCTTGCCAGGCTCTCCGAGAGGGGCAGAGGAATTGAACCTGGGTCAGCCAGATCGGCCACACACAAGGCAAATGCCCTACCGATGTGCTATCGCTCAGGGAGAAGAGTGTACCAAAGCAAATTTTAGTTTTTCTCTAACACAAGGTTTGTGTATCACGGTGGATAATATCTGTGTCAACATCAAGGACTCTCTCTCCCCCAAGAGAAAAGAAGACCAAAAGGAAGTCTGTCAAAACCAGACAGGAAAGGCACTTTCTATCAGCTGACCCCAACTTCAGAGTCACCCAGAGAAATAGGCCTTTCCCTTTCAAATTACTTGAGGTTCTGTGTGCTACCACATATAGCTTTAGGGAAAGGTAAGACAGAGTTCTTTCTTTTTATAAACCTTGAGAAAAAAAAATGATGTTTCAGACTACAGGGTTGTATCATGCAAACTTCTCTGGGCATCCCCAGAACTTTCAGCATTCTATGTCTGATCGTTTTGGAATATCCATTCTCTGTGGAGTTAAAACTCGTCCTTGCCAGAATGTGCTTTCCCCCTTTTCTTTCTGGGTTTCCATTCTTTTCAAAGGTCTTTTTAGACTGGAGCTCAGGATTTGGATAAACAGATTCAACAGACAAATTTGTGAATCTTCTCTGTGGTTTCTCATTATCTTGCTGTATCTTTTTCTCTCTGAGGCATAAGAGCAATAGCTGAGGGATAGAGGTGCTGAGCTCTGGGATATAGTGGACATGGGCTTTGCTAGGTCCTGGGGTGTTCATGTCTTTCTCACAATGCTTCAGAAATGACGTATATTTCATTTCATTTGTTTTGGTTTTGGGGGATTTTGGGGGGACAACACACAGAAAAGTTTCAGGGCTACTCCTAACTCTGTGCTCAGGAATCTCTCTCTCTCTCGTGCTTGCGATACATGCCTACAAGGCAGGGATTGAACCTGGGGCTCTTGTGAACAATTCATGTTCTCAGTCCATTGAGTAATCTCTCCAATCCAAGATGATGAACACTTTAGTGCGGCATTTTAGAAAAGTTTCTATGCTCAGAAATTACTCCTGGATCTGCACTCAGGAATTACTGCCCAGGGAACCATATGGGATGCGGGGGATCAAACCTGGGTCAGCTGCATGCAAGGCAAACACCCTACCCACTGTACTATCGCTCCAGTCCCCAGAAAAGTTTCTATTTTCAAACAACAAAATCTCCAGGGTTAGTTTTCCAATGAGGAAAATGTTGTTTTGTTTTCAGTATACGTAGCAACTCTCTTAAATCACATCACATATTAGTATACTAACATAAAAGTTTAGCTGGGCAGAAAGAAGGAACTGAAAAAGTTTACAAAAGAACAAGTTAAATGATAAGCATGAGTTGTAGAGCTGAAGAGTGAAATCTCTTCACATCAAATCATTGTTCTATTTCATAACTTTTATGCCAAATAAATAGTTTCTGTTGTTCAATTCAGTTTTTTAAAGTTAATCTATATATTTTTAGTTTAAAAAAAAGGGGGGGACCAGAGAGATAACTCAAAGAATGAGTGCAGGCTTTGCATTCAGGACTTCTGGTTGGATTCTTGGCACTGCGTGGAGCCCTGAGCACAGAAATAGGAGTAACCTCTTAGTACCACTGGATATGGCCTCAAAAATGGAAGCAAGCAAACAAAGAAGAAAATCATTTTACATTTTACAGAGCATAGTGTAACTATAAAAAGGATGAAAATATTGTACATGAAAGTAAATAAGAAATTAGATCATTTGAAATATTAAAAAAACTGTGATTTATTTTTGCTCATTTTTCTAGAGAGATGGTTATGGAAATTGGCCCACCAAAACATACACAAAAACCTAAATAAATAAAGTATGATTCTGCAAACAACACAAGGAAGACAATTATTCCTGCTGCAGAAAAGAGCATAATTTCTTTAATGAGTAGTTTAAAGGTCAGCTGGTGGAAGTTCACTGAATTTGTTTTGTGTAGGTGTATCAACAGTTGGTATTAGTTAAAAAAAACAATGTTTGACATTTACAGAGTTATTTTAGATTTTCTAAATCTCAAATTTCAAAACGTAAATTATTTATGAGTAGGATATCAGCTGTAAAATTTTCGCATCTAGTTTATTTGTTCCATCATACAGTGTTCTGGGCCACAGATCTCTACACAACATGGTGTTTAAAAACAAATCTCAATATTAAATCAAATATAACTTATTCATGACGATAAGCCTGCCATCAGAATATCCATATCAAAACTGATGGATTCTAAAACATGTAACCAAGAGAAAAAGAATACTGACGTCTATATTAAACAGAAAACTAAGTACATATAGACAAAAGTCATTGAGCTACATTTCTAGGAATAGTGGAGGGATGGGAACTTTCATCATTCTAATCAAGGACCCAAATGTAGTACAATTTATTGTGGGTTACCCAAGTACTGTACTTCTTCTGATGAGAGGCAATATGATATATAGCATGTACCCATGATGTATTTTAGACAAGAATGTTTAATTGGAATCCATTAAAACTCAGAACATAACATTCGGTGTATAGAAAACATTGAGGATATTGACATAAACAAAATGGTAACACAAGGAAGCAATCAGTAAAGGATGACATTCTCCAGAACATTTTTCTGCTAAATATAGCCGTCAGTATTGTTTTTCTTTTAAGTACTTGTTTTAGAATGCAGAACAATTTTCGTGATTCCATCACCAATTCTGGGCCATAAAGAAGGAACTATATCCAGGAAGAGAGACTTACCAATGTCACCTGGATGCAATGTGTGACCCTGCGTTGTAGATTAGATAAGGCAGCTCTAAAAAACATTTCGTGTCACTAAGGAGTTTAAAAAACTATGTTCTCTGTGTTAGATAAAAGGAATGTTTACTATGGGCCAGAGACACAGTTCAATGGGTGAGAGTACATGTTACATGTGGGAGAGCTGGGTTTGATCCCTGGCACCTGATGGTCCTCTGAGCACAGCTGGGAGTGATTCCTGAACTCAGAGCTGGGATTTACCCTTAAGCACTGTTGAGTGAGGTCCAAAACTGAAAGAAAAAAAAAGGAAAGAAACATTTATATAGGCAGATTAACTGATAAAAGAATGTTACAAAACATGTAGTATAAATTCATTTATATATGCACACACATGCATATATAGCACTGTCCTCCCATTATTCATCGCTTTGCTCGAGCGGGCACCAGTAACATTTCCATTGTGAGACTTATTACTGTTTTTGGCATATCGAATACACCACAGGGAGCTTGCCGGGCTCTTTCATGTATGCGGGATACTCTCAGTAGCTTGCTGGGCTCTCTGAGAGGGACAGAGGAATCGAACCCGGGTCGGCTGCGTGCAAGGCAACTGCTCTACCCGCTGTGCTATGGCTCCAGCCCACATGCATATAGAGAGAGAAATGGATATGCACCATTGAAGTATTAATATAGTGGAAAGGTAATTTTTTGTTTGCCTGTATTTTCTAAATACAAATTGACCTATAAAAAGCTTTTTAAAAAAAGGGAACATAGACTCTTCAAGGAGATGTGTTTCCCTATGACTGACTAGGCTGTTCATGAGGAAAGAAGTATGACAAAAGCCAAATTTTGCTGTCTGAATTCTATGACCGAATGTTGGACCTCTGGTCTGTTTCAACCTAGCCCATTACTATCCCCCTACTCTATCTGTCAAGTGTGTCTAGAAGTCTTCAACCAATTGGAAGTAAACTCTTGTCTCTTAAGAGACAAGAAGGAATCCCTGCAGGAAGGAATCCCTCACTTTGTTCTCTTACACAGAGGAAAGAACCTTAGCGTCTAGCACTGAGGCATGGCAAATCTCATGATTTAGAGCTTGACATTCACTAAGCAGCTTACTGATAGGGTCAGTTGCTGGGTATAAAGTACAACTCTGCACTTTTCTTCCATATCAAATGAAATGGAATGTAGAAAGTCTAATATGTTATCTGGATATCTGGGCAGAGTTTTTTTTCTATGCCTTCCAGTGAGGCTGTAGCTCTATTTGATTCACCCATAGCTGCCTGGAATCAACCTATCTTTCATTGTTCCAGCTTCTCACATGTGAATTGGGATGTAGTCGAACAACTTCTCTGTTGCTACAGGAAGGAATCCCTCACTTTGTTCTCAGTCAGTAATGGGTCCCACAATATCTTCAGGACAATGGAAGATTTATTTTGGGAACCTATAATAAATGTTGACAGGAAAAATCCCATAAAAATGTGCTTGGTTTCTGAAAGAAATAATAAAATGCCTTAAATAGCAAGTTTAGAGCATATAAAATATCCCTCACAATAATTTAGGAAAAAATGAAAAGTTTTTTAAAACTTAGGAAACTTATGGTGTATGCTTGCTTTCAAAATAACATGCCAAATAGTGAAATCTTGGTAACATGTTTAGTGCCTTTTTGTGTCTTTGTTTCTTCATGTGCTACTTCCATTTTCTATGAAATGTGCAATAGTTGTTTGCTTTTGGCGGGGGGGGGGGGGGGGGGGGAGGGGACCACACTGGAAGTGTTTAGGAGCTATTCTCGGCTCAGAGGATTAGCTCTGGCGGGGATTGCTTCTGGCAGTGCATGGGGGGACCATGTGGTGCCAGGGATGAAGTCAGGCCTCCTGCATGGAAAGCATGTGTTTCAACTCCTTGAGCTATCTCTGTGACTCTAATACTTAAAGTTAGAAGCATGCCAATAAAAATAAATTCAAAAGTTGATTATATTTTTTTTAGAAATTTTGAGCTTTGTGGAAATATCTAGTGCTGAGACCACTCTCTGCACACATGAAGGTACCGGCAGAGGAACGAGGGCACGCGGATCCCGGGGCTGAGATCTCCAAGTCTACTCGGATTGGGGCTGAGCATCCTTCACCCAGATCCTCGAAATTCCAGTAGGCGGGGGTCACACCCACCAACTGGCCCCCTGGTGCCGTGTAATCCCATCAACGGCCAAGACTCAGAGGCTATAAAACCCAGCTCCCGGAAGCGCACGGCTGCATTCATGGCCACGCAACATCTTATCACCTCATTCCTACTTTGGAGAAACAGGCAGGCTACCGAATGTAACCTGCCCACATGGCAGAGTCTGGCAAACTCCCCGTGGCGTACCCAATATGTCAAATACCAGTAACAATGAAGGGTCTCCTTCTCCTAACTCTGAAAGATACCTGAATATGGCACTTTTTAAAAAAATCTCAAGGCTAGGATGAAGCAGACGTTACTGGGGCCTGCTTGAGGCAATCGACGAATAACAGGATGGTTGTGATTGTTGTGATTGTGATTGTGGAAATATCTAAAAATCACCCCATAGCAATTGACTATAATTTTATTAACATGCCTAATATTAAGTTCAAGTTCAATCTTCCAAATAATACCAATTTCTATACCATGTCTGCTACATAGAATTGCAGGTTACCCTGAAGAGATGAGATGGACACCTTAGGACTTTTAACAAGGGAACATAGTGACATTTGGTATTTTTGGTAAAGCAATTATATGGGTCAACCCACACATTAACATCTCACCTTCTTATACCCATCCAAAGAGCTAAATCAGGTAAAAATATTTACTTAAGTGGTCACACATTAGTAGGTTCTGCACTATTGCAGGCGCAGATTAATTACATGAGGTCATCCAAGATGGTATTTGGCAAAATACATTGATATTTGGCCAAGATGACATTCGAACAAATACATTGCAGTACTACTTGGTTCCTGACATGGATGATAAAATGAAAAAGATAAAGAGGATTATTGTTGGTTGGGGCAATGATGGTGTGATGTTGATGATGAAGGATTGAAAAATACTGAAAAATATTGATGGAGGAGGTGAGGTTGAAGATAATAAATGGGATGAAGGAGGAGCTGACTAATAGAACACTTACAGATGCCAGCTTTGTAAAAAATGTCCTAGACTCTGGGAGCAAGCTGCAGTTCTTTGCTACTTCTTTTCCTCAGTCACCCAGTTATTGATGTTAAGATAGCACAGCAGTAGGGCGTTTGCCTTGCATGCAGCCGGCCTGGCTGAGCAAGGTTCGATTCCTCCACCCTTCTCGGAGAGCCCGGCAAGCTACCTAGAGTATCTCGCCCGCATGGCAAAGCCTGGCAAACTACCCACGGCGTATTCAATATGCCAAACACAGTAACAAGTCTCACAATGGAGATGTTACTGGGACCGCTCGAGCAAAGACCTAATGGCAGAAGTGGTGCTTGTCCTGAATACACTGGCGAAAAAATCTCTAGCCTTTCTATTCTAAATTCATTTTTATCTCTTCCTCTCTCACTCAACAAAAACTATGAAATTAAAACCATTATGCTCTGTGGAAAAAAAAAAACTTTTGATCCCTTAGCTCTGCTAGAAGCTGGAAGAAGCTAGGCCCCTGTGCAATGTTCCATAAACTTCAATCTTGCTCCCTTTTCTCTGTGCCTTGGTCTTAGAGATTACATTGTGTCTCTGTGCAAATACAGCAAGCACTTACCAACAGATATCTGTCTACTTTTTTGTTTAGAAAAAGGACCGGAGAGACTCTCAATGGGCTGAACCCATGCTTTGCAAGCAGGAGCCGCTGTTTGATCCCAGTAATGCCTGGTTTCCCCAAGCACCGCTTGGGTTAATCCTCTAGGGCAGTACCAGAAGCAGCTGAAAGCACCAG